>NC_080070.1:50213314-50932064 GCF_949987535.1 Balaenoptera acutorostrata
ACCTGGTTCAGTCTTTCATCATCTCACACCTTGTTTACTGCTCACAGGGCCTAGTAGATCTCTGGATACCAGGTTTACCACTTTGCCAACATTGTAACCAAAACCAACTCCATCAAGATGCTTGTATCATCATAGGTTTCCCATTTCTGACACTTTGCATAGATCCCTATTTCCTACCACGTCAAATCTGGACACTAGCTTCCGTAGCTCTTGACCCAGTCTTAACTATCAAACTTCTCCTCATTCCTTAAAACCACTGCACTTGAGTCCATTTTCTTACTGTTCTCAGGAATAACTCATGCCCTTGTGTATTTATTTTTTTCCCTGCTTTCCTTCTTTCCCTCTCTCGCCTATTTAAATCCTGCCTGGCCTTCTGAGAGATGGTTTCAGGTTCTGCTTCCTCTCTGCACCTGCCCTCAGTGATCTGGTTTCTCTGAACTCCTACTGTCTCTGTCTTACAGTTTCTACCATACAGTTTACCACTTAGTTGTGTTTGCTTGTTCACTGCCTTTTCATTTGGTGTGTTACTCCTGTTTCCCCAGTTAGAATGTCAGCCTCATTCCTGAAGGAGCAGTTGTGCCACATCAATCAGTATTCCCTGTTGTGCTTGCGCCCATAGGAGTAGCTCAGTCGCCACACTGCAGAGCTCTTCCCTAGGGGAAGAGGACCCCCTCCCAGTCTGCTCTGGGATCTTGTGTTAGGCTCAGAGGGAGGCTTGCAGCACCAAGTGCCTTTCCTCCTTTGGAAGAATCAACAGTTGAATGCTCTTACTTTTAGAAACGTGGAATAGGGTGAAGAAATCTTCCTGTGAGTTATAGCTTGAAAATAAAGATATTTAATATGTACTCAATTTATTTTCAGGCTGCGAAGATCTGCAACAACTTGCTGTTAGCTATTAGTATGATTGGAACTGCTGAAGCTATGAATCTGGGAATCAGGTTTGTTGAACAGTACATTTTCATATACTAACAGTTTTTATGAGCTTTCCGTTTTGATTTTCTGATGTTGAAAACAAATGTTCATGAGAGATAAATCAGTTGATCCAGGAACATTTTGAAAGTATTTCATTATTGAACTTTAATAGACTTTGCTTATTGGATGACCAATAGGACCCTGGAGAGCATGAATGCTCTCTGCCATAAGCCATAAAATGTATTGTGCTTTATATTTGAAGTTACATTATCCTTTTTATATGGGAGCTCCATTTCTTCTATTGTGTCGAAATGCAAGAGACACTATTACTATAAAATTTAAACAATCTCTGGCAGTGTAGGACAAATTTGTATAAAATACAGTTTTAATGTATAATGAATTCAGGTGTTATGCTACCATGTGACTGGTTTTATGTATCTATTTTAAATATAGTCCCCAAAAATCTACACTAAAAGGGTTCTTGGTTGTTTATTCTCAGGATAAACTGGATGGCATTCATAAAGCTGCAACTCGTATGCATAACTCTTTTCATTTTAACTTCCCTAGGGTTCTGTTACTTTACATTAAGGATATATCTTTTCATTGAAATAAAATGGCATTCATACTTTGCTGAAAGTGATTCAGGAATTCAGTTTTTCCTACGATGGTGATCATCCTTTAGAATGCTTAAGGTTAATGTCTTAATTTTAGCCTTTAATCTTTTGGGTTAGGAATGCTACATATGATTAATCACCTAATTAATTTTTTGGATGTTTTGCATTTCATGAATATAATAAACATACATTTCTTACTTTAGAAAATGCTTAATGAGAAAGATGCTTTTACTGAGGTGTGTTCTTCACACGTCCCCAAACTGCTTGCCAAATATATCACAAATCAGAGTAGTGTTTCATACCATAGCTTTTGATGAAAGCAATAAAAAGAGCCAAAGTGCTTGAGATATTTTTTAAAACACAGTAATGGATTCACATTTCCTCTTAATTACCATATCAAGATGCTGTTGTTTTATTGAATTGCCCTTGTCTCAGATGTTAAACTGTCTTGACCTATTAAGTTGTCATGTTGTAATTGAGACAAAAGAGGAATTTGCTTTGCATCAGCGCTAATTGGTTTATCAATATCCTGTACCGTTTACATTTTAAAATTGAATGTCTGTAAGATGGTAAGGCATATTTGTACAAAGCCTTAATAAAACTGGTGGTATATAAGAAGCTGTTCAGAGTGTTATGTCTGTATTGTAGCCAGTTTAGGCTATGGGTCACTTATCATAATTGAAAAACCGGTTACTAGTAACTTGTTTTTATGTAACTTGTTTTTATGTTCATCCTCTAGATTAATTTTATGGAGGAGGAAAATGTAAATTTCTGGAACCAAAATTGCATACAAAATTAATTGGTGTTGACAGTAGGATTAGAGCATTAGTATGCATTTGCATCTTTAGAATTTTATTTTCATTTTTCTGGATATAAATGAGTATATAATAAAAAAAGTAAAAGCCTAGGTTATACTATACTGAAATTTCCCTCTATATTTCCAGTTTATTTTATATTCTGCTTCTTACTTTAAACGTCAGTGGATCAGAATGTTCCTTAGGCATCCTCTAGCATTCCTCAAATAATTTTCCTAGCAAAAGTCTTATTAGATGATCATTCTAAAATGAAGTTTTTATACAATAAGTGCTTATGGAAGTCTAACTCCAAAAGCCAGCTAATAAAGAATAGTATGAGAGGGCTTCCCTGGTGGCGCAGTGGTTGAGAATCCGCCTGCCAATGCAGGGGACACGGGTTCGAGACCTGGTTTGGGAAGATCCCACATGCCGCGGAGCGGCTGGGCCCCGTGAGCCACAATTACTGAGCCTGCGCGTCTGGAGCCTGTGCTCCGCAACAAGAGAGGCCGCGACAGTGAGAGGCCCGCGCACCGCGATGAAGAGTGGCCCCCGCTTGCCACAACTAGAGAAGGTTCTCCCACAGAAACGAAGACCCAACACAGCCATAAATAAATAAATAAATAAATTTAAAAAAAAAAAAAAAAAAAAAAGAATAGTATGAGAATCAGTTGAATCAAATGAATAAAATGTATACAATGAAATGTATACATTGGCTACTAGAGTAAGTTTATTATCAAAGAGAAAAGAAAGTGATAAAATTCCAAACAGCAGTATTAAGAGCAGAAGCAATAAATAGATTTTCCCTTATTGTTGGCCTTGATCCACTATGGCAAAAACAATATTTAGAAATATGAAACTTTCAATGTTTAATTTTTCCAAAACTCTATATATTACTGTTACTGATGTATATGTGTGTAAATGAAATATTTACACACACACACACACACACATATATATATATATATGTCTGAACACAAAGCAGGAACTCATTGTTTTTACTTAACTGTTACAATAATTTGTAAGTTTGTGGTGCTCTACATTGTATTAATGAATTGCTTATTTTCATGACATTAGGATTTTATCGGTTTATCTTACAGAGATTCTCAGTGGTTTGAAAGTCCTAAGAATGATTGCTTCTGCTATTGTCTTTTCTCCATGGTTTACAGACATGGTTTAAAATGACAGGAATGTTCTCTAATAGAGTATAGAGAGCAGCCGCGATTTATTGAGCATTGCAAGGTGAAAGAGAAAATTGGCATCAGCAAGCATAAATTCCCAAGTAGTAAATTCCCACAAAGTAGTATAGCATCAAAGTGGTTCAGCCACATTTATATTCTGTTCACTCTGAAGTAAAAATTTTTTTAGAGAATTAATGTCAACATTTACAAATTGAGTTACCTATTCCTATGAAGTGATCGTTTCTGATTAATTTCATTCTCATAAGTCAGTGTCTTTTCTTGAGCACTGACGTTTCCCTTTTTTTAAATAGAAGAATAAAACCTTATAGTTTTAAACTCCTGTTGACCCTATGATCTTTTACAATGAGTGTTTATGGATGTTAGTGAGATTTTTAAATGCTATAAAAAAGTAAAGCATAAAAAATATTGGTATATAACATATTTGGAAATTCTTTTTTACTAGACCTTTCTGCCTTCTAATTGGGATCTATTTAGGACTCAGAACATAGTTTTATGGTACTGAAAGGGCCTTACTTGCGTTAGGGTTTTTTTTTTTAATTGAACCATCTTTTTCCCTTTATTTATTTATTTATTTATTTATTTATTTATTATTTATGGCTGTGTTGGGTCTTCGTTTCTGTGCGAGGGCTTTCTTTAGTTGCGGCAAGTGCAGGCCACTCTTCATCGCGGTGCGCGGCCTCTCACTATCATGGCCTCTCTTGTTGCAGAGCACAGGCTCCAGACGCGCAGGCTCAGTAGTTGTGGCTCACGGGCCCAGTTGCTCCGCGGCATGTGGGATCTTCCCAGACCAGGGCTCGAACCCGTGTCCCCTGCATTGGCAGGCGGATTCTCAACCACTGCACCACCAGGGAAGCCCCATTAGAGAGGTTTTATTCCCGTGCACCACATAAGAATAACATTGGTAATGTGAGTTTTGTTTTTTTTGTTTTCATTTTTGTTCTGCTGGAAATTATGTTTTTTGTTTGGTTTGCTTTTTTTTTCAATATGGGTGGTATAACAAGTTATTTGCATTGCCAACAGGGCCCAGGCCCCTCTAGCAATAGCCATATTGTCTCCTTCCACCAAAAGAAGCTTAAAACAGTCAGACTTCTGGAAGGCCGTTCAAGATGAGAACTTTCCCACAAGCATAATTTTAGCTTCCTGGTTACTTCCCTAAGAAGGTGTTGTCGTTTCATTTAGGTGATGACTGAAACCTCTTAGTTGTATACCCTGATAGATATAACATATGGCAAAAGGTTTGTAATAAAGGTTTGGCCAAATTTCTTATTAAACTGATAGGATGCCATCATGTTGGCTGATTAAGTGACTACCCATATGACCCAGTGAGACTCAGGGCAGTGAGTGTGGGTGTCTCTTGATGACCACATCCCAGCTCTGCCACAGACTTAAGCTTTTCTCATCTGTAAAATGACAAAAATAATAGTATCTATCCACAGTAGCAGTAGTATCTGTTGTGAAGAGTAAATTAAGTCATCTATGTAAATCTTTTAAAACAGTGCCTGATACATAGTAGGTGCTCAATACATGGTAGTTATTGATGTGATGGTGGTGGTGGTTTGTATTTGAATTGAATTGTACGTTAATGTTTTTTTCTTTATAACACTTCTCACTGGCTGACATTATATATTTATTTGTTTATTGTCTGTCTTCCCAACTAGAATACAGGCTCTATGAGCTTTGTCTGCTCACCACTGTATCTTTTTTTTTTAAATAAATAAATTTATTTATTTATTTTTGGCTGCATTGGGTCTTCTTCTTTGCTGCACGCGGGCTTTCTCTAGTTGCGGAGAATGGGGGCTACTCTTCGTTGAGGTGTTTAGGCTTCTCACTGTGGTGGCTTCTCGTGTTGCGGAGCACAGGCTCTAGGTGTGCGGGCTTCAGTAGTTGTGGCACGCTGGCTCAGTAGTTGTGGCTCGCGGGCTCTAGAGCGCAGGCTCAGTAGTTGTGGTGCATGGGCTTAGTTGCTCCGCGGCATGTGGGATCTTCCCGGACCAGGTCTCGAACCCATGTCCCCTGCATTGGCAGGCGGATTCTTAACCACTGCACCACCAGGGAAGTCCCTCACCACTGTATCTTAAGAACATCCCTGGCACGTAGTAGGCACTCAGTGAAGATTTGTCAGACGAGTGAGGTGGGAGCCGGGGGGCTCTTCCTCTGCCTCAGGTAAACGTTACTAGGCGGTGTCTTAACTGGCCCAATGCTGGAGGGCAGGCACAGCCTCTTCTTAGATGGCAGGTCTGCATAAACATTGGTGAATAACGGAATGATTGATTTAAGTTGACATAGTCTTAGATGTTTCATTTCCAGATCGGTTCCTGTGATACAGACATCTCAGTTTAGGGACATTGTTTGCTTTGTTCTTACATAAAACCAGACAGTATAGATACTTACAGAGACTATAAAGTGAACAAACTTTTTTGGCCCTTAAAAGCCTTGGTTACAGTGAAGGCAAACACTTGGCTTCTCTTTAATTTTTCTTATAGTTTATGCATCATTTTTACTTCTCCCAAAAGTTCATTTAAAATTCTTGTGTTTTAAAGGTGAGTAGATTTGACGCAGTGACGTTTATTTGAATTGCATTATATATGCGGTCAGAGCAATGAATTCATTCTGTTTATATCAGAGAACATTCCAGCAATTGTAAAGCCACATGCATGCATGCGCACACTCTCGAACCACATCCAGTGGCAAGTTATTATGGGGACTGACAGACTGTCATCCTTTTGATGGCTTGAGCTGTATATCTCCTGAACAGCAATGGGGCTCTTATGCAGAAAGTATCATATGTTCCCAGCCAATTTACAGGGAAACAGCAATAACATTTTATCATGGTTGAGAGCCCAGTAGCTGCTTCCTATTAAACTTGCCCTTTCAGATACCTGTCTTGGATTAATTTGTTGATTTCAAATGAAACTCAGTCTTCTCCAGTGAAGCATGACGTTCTAGGATAGACTCCCTGAATGACAATTACTGTGTATTCTAGCTGGTTTCAGACCATTACAAGCCTTGGGCACAGTGGAAGACAGAGGACTTCAGTAACTGATTTTAATATCATGTCTAATTTTAACTGTCAGTTATATATATGCCAGTGAAAGAATCCTCAGAAAGATGAAATGCAAAACACTTCTAACTTGCTCTTTTTAATGATACACTTTGCTGCTGGGGGGTACTGGAGAGGGAGTACCACCTCCTAAAGAGAACCGGCATGGTGGGGAAGCATCAGATTTGAAAAGTGAGCACATAACAACTGCCACCTCGTTTTTGTGTGTGCCCCTCAGGATGCTTCTGAATAGTAATATGTTCACCAAAAAGGGGTTCCATAAATCAGCCCCAGTATTTTTCCTTGAACATTCAAGAAAAATGAAATGTAGGGTTTTACAAAGGATAATAAGCTTTGCTCCCATTTTGGTATTATAGACAGAGTATGAAGTTCTTTAGCAATAAAGAGTGTTGTGAGGCACTGTTGAGTCTAACCTGGTAGGTTATAAGGAGGGGGAGTATCTCTGCTTCTTTGAATGTGATGAGCCATTTTAAAAGAAAATCTAAATTAGGAAGCCTGAATTATATTCCAAATGGAAGGTTAAGACAGTGTTTTGGGGTCTTTAAAAATATCCCCTGCTCATAGAGCACATTAGACATATACATTCTTGCATGTTTGTGCTTAGACAATATATTTGCAGTTATAGCAGATTAACTAGTTGTCCATTTGTGATTTTACTTTTCACAATTTTTCCCTAAGTGCATTGGCTTTATCTTTTCCTACGTCATCTGTTACCGTAGCATCCTGATAGCCTAATTATATTTGAAAGGGGAAAGGAAGCATCAGTAGCAAATTATACGTGTAACAAACTTGGATCTTTATAAAAGAATGAATGAAACCATCAGGTTTCTTTCCAGCAGTGTACAATTGAACAGAATGTATGACATCTGATTTAGATGGAATCTTTATCTGTTATAATCTTTAGTAAAAACTGCTCATTAGGGGCTTCCCTGGTGGCGCAGTGGTTGAGAGTCTGCCTGCCAATGCGGGGGACATGGGTTCGAGCCCTGGTCTGGGAGGATCCCACATGCCGCGGAGCAGCTGGGCCCGTGAGCCATAATTGCTGAGCCTGTGCGTCTGGAGCCTGTGCTCCGCAACAAAAGAGGCCGCGATGGTGAGAAGGCCCGCGCACCGCGATGAAGAGTGGCCCCCGCTTGCCGCAACTAGAGAAAGCCCTCGCACAGAAACGAAGACCCAACACAACCATAAATAAATAAATTAAAAAAAAAAAAATGCAAACCTTTAAAAAAAAAAAAACTGCTCATTATAACACAGGCTACCATGTGAGTTCATCTTCATGGCATGCCATATAGTATTCCTTGAACCACAGCTGCTCCTTGAAAGCCTGATTACATAACATTTGTATTATGTGGTAAGTCCGTACACATCCTGGCTGTTAGCCCTAGACCCTGCTCGAGCATTGGAAAAAGGTTTTACTGGTCATTATATTCTGATCTGGAAATAGACAATTTTGAACACACAAGTAATAAGCAGCACCCCAAAATGCACAGTTCATTTAATATTTACATGTCTCTGTTTAATCTTTTTTTTTTAATTCTGGAAGGGATTGGTTTTAAGAAAAAGCAGAAAGTTTTATTTGAAACTTGATTCAAAGATACATAGCAAAACTGTGCTTCCCAGGCTGCACTAAGATACTTGGAATAAAGTAATAGAGCATTTTAATTCTACTTTTTTTCTGGGTCCACACTGAACAGCCGTTTATGCCATCAGCTCAGTGATAGAACAAATGATGTTTCCGCTTGGGCAAGCTTTGTTTTATCAGGATCAGTAACCTTATCAGCAGTTGACCCAGAACTATAATGCATGTCTCTGAATAGATAGCATATGTCACAACTCTGTGCAGACTTGCTTCATAAGCAAGAATGTCTAATGAAGATTTAATAAATAAGGAAAAGTTTACAGCAAGAAATGTCTTCTTTTATAATGATAACTTCCCTTAAGCTCGTTTGACTGCTCGTGGCTCATCTCTTGCATTTATTCTCTCATAAGAGCTAAAGGAATAAACATACATATAAATGCATCCACATGGACTCCCACGATACATAATTTAACTGTCAATATTTCTTTCTGAAATACATCACTTGTGAGTAAAGACTGTAGAATTTAGATGATCATCTTGGCTTAAGGTTCTTACGTGACACATAAATGCAATAATGTCCAGAAGACTAGAAAACCCATGTGTGTGATAAACCAACAATGCTTTTATGCAGTCGTATGTTATTTCTTAAAAGCAAGGTAGTGCAGAAGGTTTTCTCTCAGTGCAGAATGTCCTGGCTCAGAAATGTTTAATCACTAGCTTTTAATACCCTATAATTTAAGATTGGATTCTTCACCCTCATCAGGCTGCTTAGATATTTGAAGACATGTCATAAATGGAGAGAGAAGACGGAGCATCCTCACACATAAATAAGTCATGCATGGCTTGTACATCTTGACGTTTAACACTTCTTTTCTTTGACCTTCTTTGACAGGTTAGGGCTTGACCCAAAACTCTTGGCTAAAATCCTAAACATGAGCTCAGGACGATGTTGGTCAAGTGACACCTATAATCCTGTACCTGGAGTGATGGATGGAGTTCCCTCGGCTAATAACTATCAGGGTGGATTCGGAACAACACTCATGGCTAAGGTATGGTAAATGCAGAGACTACCCAAGAGAGCGGGGGGGGGGGGGGGGGGGGGGGGATGTTTAGTCTCATTCTTCTCCTTCCCTCCCTTCTCTCTCTCCCCCCACCTCACCCCACTCCCACTTCTCTCCTCTCGTAACAAAGCATACGTCTATCCTAGAAGGCAAGGTTACTAAAATAGTGACCCAGTCACTGGAAATTATTTAAAACTTAGCTTGGATAAAAACCTTTTATCTTGTTCACTTTTAATCCTGGCCTTTCAGATGAGAAGAATAGGCTGGGATTTTTCTTTTGTGCTTGGGTTTGTTTGTAATGTGAGCCGGTAAAATGTTGTTTTTCATCATAAATTTACATTAATTTACCAAGCCCTTAGAATGAAAGCAGTAGCAAGCATTTTCTGATGGTTAATAATATAATGACATTGGATATACATGTCACAAAAGAAGAGAGGACCTTTCGCATGATGCTAGATTTCTAAATACATCTTACTACTTTAAGGATATATATATATATATATTTATGTATAAAGTCATTTGAAAAGCAAATTGTTGGCCTCCTCTCATTTGCGATCTCAACGTTAGAAAATACTTTTTAGACAAACAGACTTTCAGATTCTTGTGTAGCGCTTGTTCCCTACCCCACTCCCCACACCCGTGCCATTTACTTTTTGACAAAAGTAACACTATGTACAGTTGTATACCGTATTCAGCTTACTCTCCTTCATTTCCCATGATGTTTCGTCCATTCTGCTTCTCGACTGTGCCTTGAATTCACCCACTTGCCGTCTCTACCACTACCAGTACCTTGGCTGAACCTTGTTTAGATTCTACCACATCTGCCCTTAACTGATCTCCTTGCCTTTCATTCTCATCATCTTCTCCAGTTCATTTTCTGTGGTTAAGAGTGGACTTCCTAAAATGTAAAAACCTGATTATGTCATCTCTCCTATTAAGTCTCTTTCATGGTTTCCAGTTACTTGTAAATTAAAGTCCATCTCTGCACATTGTCTTAAAGGCCTTTGCTCTCCTCACCAGCTCATTTCTGCCTTCCTACCCCCTCCTTTGCTTCAGCCACACCAAACTCGTTTCGGCCTCTTGTTCCCTCTCCCTGGCAGCCCTCCACGCCCGCTCTTCCCTCAGCCTGCCTCATTCTTCCTTGCCTCTCCAGCCGGGCCCCTGGCACATGGTTGGCTCACTTTAAATAGTTATTGGATGAAGCAATGTTTGAAACTATGTTTCTTATTTTGTAGTTTTATTTCTCCTCGTGTTTCATTTAAGAAGATATTTATTTTAATGCCAATCTGTACCTTATATTTAGGTTTGCATATCCTCCACACAGGCTTTTATAGTTGTGCTGTGTTGCTCTTGTTGGAAACAGAAAGTAGCTCCTTAAGTGGATTGTTTTCACAAAGCTGCAGGGTCGTTTATTAGGGCACACAGAAGAGTGAAAGAATCGCGTTTATGCCCAGTTTGCTTTATGTACATGTATGAAGTGGGTTGTGACCTGTTAGCTTATTTGGTTCCTAAAATGCTGCTTATGGCTCCAACAGAGGAAGCAGCTAAGAAGTAACCTGTAAGCAGTGCTGGCTTTATTTGGGGACTCTCTTCTACGTCACACCTTTACTTCCATCATTTTCTCCAGTGTCCCTGCCCAGGAAGAATCTGCTCCTGTTGAGGTCCCTTAAAATTATTTTCTTGGTAATAAAAGATAGCATAAGACAGTACAGTAGTAAAACATACGGACATTCCTGTTCTCTTTTGCTCTTTATAAGTTGTCATTTCCCTTATAAAGAGCAAGATTTCAGAATTTTGCTTAAAATGAAAGCATTTAGAAAGGAACTTTTAAAAAATGCTTTTATCACCTCAGATAGCTGTTAGCAAAACCCACCATAACTAATTAGACTTGTGTAGAGAAATTGATAGAGATTAAAGAAGTCCCCATCAGTGCCACATTGATTAAAGCAATCATACCTGCTTGGGCAGATCAGGCCTTTACTTACTAGGAGATATTTTGCTCAACTGCCATTAGATCTCATTGTGTTGGGGGAGATGATGTTAATGTGTCCTTGAAGTAGAGGCTTGTACATTTATTTCTAGGTCTTAACATCATAAAATTCTAATATATTTTGTGTATATAATCAGAACATAATCAATACAAAAACTAGATCATTCTTCTAAACCCCCCAACCTAGAAGTCTGTTTCTGAAGGCCACTAAGGAACAAATTATGGAAAATTATGACCACTCTTATTACTCATCCAACGTACCTGTGTCCTTGTAATATGTAACGATTTGGTCCTCCATTAATTTGTTGAAACCTTTTGCAATTGTTTTATATTTTCTTCCTGAACCACCCACTGAGCTCATGAATTCATAAATATTTGTATTTGATTAGTGAAGTGGGGTGTTTGTTTATTTTAAATTATATGTTACAAGCTTCAAAGGATACCTTCTTTTCTAACATTTCAGGATTGACAAGCCACTTAGGATTTTATAGACTAAATCACCTTTCTCTTTTTAGAATGTCCACCCTTTAAGGTAGCAGCCACCAAAGCTATTTTAGCTTCCCCTTTTTGGTTTTATTAGCTCTTATTTGGGATATTTACTTGCCCCTTTGAAAACCTCTAATAGCCTTTTCTTCTCAATAGTGTTGTCTTCTCCTCGATATGTTGTGTTTACTCTAAGTTCTTATATTCTAGTTATACTACTAGGTTAAAAATTATAGGCAGTCTTTCTATGTAGATTTTCTGTCGTTTTTAAATAAATGCATCTTGCAGATGTGCAGCAAAATGATGCTGACAAAAGAGGCTTATCTTCTTGTCTGGGTATAAGCAATAATGTAGCTGTCCACATTTGTGAAGTGTGCGGGTAATAATTAAACTTGCTTTTTAGTGGAAGCTATAGAAGACTTTAAGGTTAAGTAGATTTTCCAAATCTGTGGGTTTACATGTGGAAATTATACAAGTAAGCACAAAATACTCTTAACACCTATAGCATCATAGATATCCAAGAGGCTAGAGATTTAATCCATTCTTCAAACTTTGCTTATTTTTTCCTTGAATCATTTCCTTCTTTGAGTGGATGGTATCAATAACTGCTCCATTATCAAGGGTGTTCCTCAAAGAATACAAATAGTCCTCTTCTTGCTTCTTGTCTTCCTCTTTCATTGCTTGTTGGCTTTTCCATTGATGGAGGAAATGAAGATGGTAATGGTAAGAAGGAAGTCTTGGTTTTGCCACTTGTTTGCAGCACTTATTTAATCACAAATAAAATGAAATGTGGGGAATATTGTTTCAGTTAACCATGCCTTCATTGTCTTCCATCTACCCCCAGATATTTCAAGGTTGGACAAGATTCCATTCTTATAGTAGAGGATACCATTAACTACAGTTTAACTATAAAAGATTTATAATGTTAACTTTTGTCTATTTTTAAACAACCATAAGTTTTCCAAAACTCTCTGAATGAAACGTTAGCTCTCAGAGATGTTAAAGTGTTGTTGTGAAGCTGATTGTCTGTTGCACTTGAAAGAAAATCCAGCTTCCTCTCCAGACATCATAAAGCTTCCGTGTTCCACCTCTGCCCATCCCCAGTCTCATTTCCCTCCCCAGCCCCTTGCTTACTCTAGTTTAGCCTCATTGGCCTTCTTACTGTTCCTTGAGCATCCAAGCCATGCCCCCCCACCAGGGGGCCTTTCCCTTGCTCTTCCACCTGCCTGAAACTCTCTTCCCCCAGCTCTCCAAAGAACTCAGTGCCCCCTCACATTCAGATCTTCGGTCAAGTGTCTTTGCCTCGGGAGGTCTTCCCATCAATCAGAACTCTCAGAACTCTCTTCCTTCTACCCCACCCCTTGCTATGTATGACTTTCTGACCCCTTACCCTGCTTTATTTTTCTTCAGAGCACTTGTCATTGTCTGGAAGTTTAGTGTTTGTTTTACTGTCTGTCTTCCACACTGGATAGTAAGTTCCTGAGAACAGTGACTTGGTTTTATTATCATGACTGCATATTACCAGGACTTAAAACAGTGCCCAGCATACAGCAGTTGTTAAATATGTGTTGACTAAGAGATTGAATGGATATTTTCATCACTGATAATTTCATCATGCTTAATTTCATAATGGGGTTTGTCTTAGGCTTACAGGCTTCTGTAGATTTGAAAAAGCATTTCTCTGTGTGATCGCACCTGGATAGGAACACCTGGCCGAAGTCAAAACAAAGCAAATAGGTTTTGTGGAGGAGTGGAGAGGCCACTCAGAAATCAAGGTTTCTCTCTGGAGCAGTTTTGCAGCTATAAGAAAGCACATATAAAATATATATATATAACTTAACATCGCGCTCGTAAGTATCTTATTTTTTCAGGCTTCATTTTTTCTTCTTTGAAACCCAAGCATTAGGAGCCACAGTCCTGAAGTGAGCCGTAACTACCAACCTCAATGTATCCCCTCCGCCCTTGTTTGATTTAGGATCTGGGATTAGCACAAGACTCTGCCACCAGCACGAAGAGCCCAATCCTTCTGGGCAGTCAGGCCCATCAGATCTACAGGATTATGTGTGCGAAGGGCTACTCCAAAAAAGACTTCTCATCCGTGTTCCAGTTTCTACGAGAGGAGGAAACATTCTGAGTTTGCCCTTTGGCTGTGGACACTGTTGGGAACCAAACTCTATCTTGGAGCCTCTTATAGCTCACTCCACAAGTAAATGGGCTGAATCAAAGGTCACCTGTCTGCTTTTGTTTGTCTAGTTCACAATAAACCCTGGGATTTTTCACCCATTTTTAACTGCTTATTCTTTTTATCTATTTAGCAAACACATATTATCTGACTTTTTTTTTTTTCTGCAAGCCACTGATGGTCTCTGCTAGTAGCTAGCTGATTGACCTTTTTCAAAAGTTTCATTCCTGAGCATCATTAGCTAAAACATTGCCTACTTCAATCAGGATATTATTTACTCCACTTTACAAATATAACCAAATTTTTTTTCCACAGGATAAAACCTATCCTGGAGGAAAGAAAAGAAATCGGTGTGAGGAAAGGAGTTAGAGAAGGGGGAAGTATAGTGAATTACTCCCTGTGTCCCTCAGAAAGTTTGTCCTGTTAACCCAGTGGTGGTATTCTTGCATTCTGAGGTCACCGGTTTATTTTCCAGGACTTGATAAAGCAAGAGAACTCCTTGCTGCATGCTGTGTAATTTGGACTCTGTTACATTACCTTGGTGTGCCCCTCTTGTAACAATTCCCAATACTCAGCAAACTTATTTTTTATATTTTTGCTTCCTTGTACATTCTTACTACATATTTTTTGACTTCAAAAGAATGACATCTTTAGAACCGTTTCAGAGCCTACAATGATATGTGCTTTAGATAATTATTACATTATCCTAAATATAACCATATTATTTTGAATTCAAATAAATTTCTATGCTGATAATACTTTCTTGGAGTTTTTGTGTCTTCCTAACCATTTGGAGAACAGTCAAATGATCTGACAAACGGGTACTGCAGACTAATGGGGAAAAGATGAGAAGAAAGGGAAGGGAGGGGAGGTCAAGAGGAACTGAGTGTGAACTGACCGGTGGCCAGCCCTCATCCTGCTGCTCTGCCTGCATCCTTAACAAGAATTTGTTTGAGTGTTTTCTGGGTTGTGGGTGCTGTAGGAATTTGGCCTGCAAAAAATGAAATGTGTCCCAGTAGGGAGCATAGTTGCCACTTTCCCCACCACAGCCCCTAGAAATACTTCAGGCGATAGGCCTAGATACCAGATTTAGCAGAAGGACTGCTACGTCCATCATTTTCCTGATGATCAAAAATTCCAGGCATTATTATAAGTGCTGGGGCTGCAGTGATAAGCAAAACAGATAAAATCCTGCCCTTGTAGACCATAAATTCTGGTGTCTCGTATGTGTGTATGTGAGGAGGTGTGACACACAAGAAATAAATGTTTAATGTGTATGTCAGGTGATAATAAGGACTAAAAGGAGAAATAAAGCAGGGTAAGGGAGATGGATGGGGAGTCCTGGGGTATTTTATTAGGGTGGTAAGGGATGTTATCTTTGTAAGGTGGCATTTGAGCAGAGATAGGAAGGAAGTGAGGGAACAAGCCATGTAGATACCTGGGGAAAGAACATTGTAGGCATAGGGAACAGAAAGTACAAAGGCACTGAGGTAGGATAACACCAGATACGAGGACTAACGAGGCTGTAAGTGAAGTGTCATAAAATGAGGGAGGCCATGTTAGGATGCTGGCTTTTATTCTGAGTGAAACAGGCAGTGTGTCAGTTACCAAAAGCAAAAGCTAACTGATACACTGCCACCCCCAAGTTTGGTGGTTTAAAATAACAAACGTTTATTATTTTTCAAGATTCTCAAGGTGGGCTATGTTATTCATCTGACTGGGCTAACTCATGTGGAGCTGGGGGGGTCTAGTTTGGCCTCACTCAGCAGGGACAGCTGGAATGGTTGGGGCTTCTGTCCACATGGTCACCCATCCTTCAGGAAGCTAACCCAAGTTTGCTGACCTGGTGGCAGAAGGTTCCCAGCAGCAACATAGGACAAGACCAAATGAACAAGCACTTTTTAAGCCTCTGCTTGCTTTATGGCTGTATTGTCCCATTGGTCAAAGTAAGTCACCTAGCCAAGCCCAGAGTTAGCATGGGACGGGGACTACGTAAGAGTGTGGACAGAGAGGGGCAGTAGGGGGGCCATTTTGCAAACACCGTAATATCACAGCCAGCCCATGGAAGATTTTGTTCAGAGGATTGATGTGCTCTGAGCTACTTTTTAGAGGGATCACTCTGGCTGTGGTGTGGAGAATAGACCCTGGGGCAAGGGTGGAAGCAAGGAGGCCAGGTAGGAGGCAGTTATAATAATCTAGGTGAGACGTGATGGTGACTGGGACCAGAATGATAAAGATGGGGGAGGCAAGAAGTCATCAGATTCTGAACATAAAAAATAGAGCCACTAACTGATGGATGGGGAGAGAGAGAAAAGGAGGAGTCAAGGATGACTCCAAGGTTGGTGGAGAAGGTGGAAGAAAGGCGTGACCATCTTCTGTGAGAGCAAGGTTGTAGGAGAAGAATTGAGGGAGGATTGGGGGAGGTATAGGAGAAAAAAATCAGGCGTTTATTTGAGGTGCCTAATAGACATGTGAGTAGAGAAAAACAGGTCCAGGGACCAAGCCCTGTGTTACTCTAGCTTTTAATGGTTGGGAACATGAGGCAGAACCAGCAGATGAGACTCAGTGACCAGTTAGGTAGGTAAAAAAATGGGAACAGTGTCCTAGAAGCCAAATGAAGACACTCTTTAAGGAGGGAATGCAAATTTGTATCAAAAGCTACTGATGAGTAATATAAGGGCTGAGAATTAGTCATTTGGATTTGGTAAAATAGAAGTCGTTGACTCTGACAGGTGCTTTGGTGGAGTGTTAGAAATGAGATTGGGAATGGGAGGAGAGAAATTGGAAGAAGTGAAGAGAGACAAATTTCAAGTTTTGCTGTAAAAAAAAAAAAACAGACAAATGGGATAGATACTGGTAGGGAACCTGGGGTCAAGGGAAGTTTAATTATATTTTTAGGATGGGAGATGTTATGGGGTTATGCTGATGGAGGTGGAATGATCACATAGAGGGAAAAAGTAATGATGCACATAGAGGATACTTGCTAAGTGGTATCTTTGAGTAGTTGAGAGAGGAAGGGTAGAAGCATGGATGGAGCTTTAAAAACTAAAACCCAGCACAGACATCATGTGTCAAGCTGCCAGCATCTTATATGAAGGATAGAGTAGTATTGTAATTAATTATACAGTTTTTCAACAGAGAATAATAAATCTTAGTGCTGGAAAGTACTTTACTGACCTCTAAGCCTTACCCCTGTAAGTCACCCTCCTGACCATTAGTTTTCTCATCTATAAAGTTATCATAAACAGTGTAGCCTAATATTAAGTGCTCTTTTGGAAACTTGAAACAAAACATGAGTCAAAGACAATCACAGGTGTTGGCAAGCATGTGGAGAAAGTGGAACCCTCATACATTGCTGCCAGGAATGTAAAATGGTGCATCCACTTTGGAAAATAGTTTGGCAGTTCGTCGAAAGGTTAAACATGGAGTTACCATATGATCCGGCAGTCCTGCTCCTAGAAAGTGCTCAAGAAAAATGAAAATATACATCTGCACAAAAACTTGTACATGAATGTTTATAGCAGCATTATTCAAAATAGCCAAAAAGTGGAAACCAATCCAAACATCCCTCAACTGACGATTGCATAAACAAACCGTGGTATATCCATACAATGGAAGGTTGGCCATAAAAAGGAATGAAGGGACTTCCCTGGTGGCGCAGTGGTTAAGAATCCGCCTGCCAGTGCAGGGGACACAGGTTCGAGCCCTGGTCTGGGAAGATCCCACATGCCGCGGAGCAACTAAGCCCATGCGCCACAACTACTAAGCCCGCGTGCCACAACTACTGAAGCCCGCTAGCCTAGAGCCCATGCTCCTCAACAAGAGAAGCCACCACAATGAGAAGCCCATACACTGCAACGAAGAGTAGCCCCCGCTCACCACAACTAGAGAAAGCCCGTGCTCAGCAACAAAGGCCCAACGCAGCCAAAAATAAAATAAATAGATAAATAAATAAATCTGTTGAAGTACTGATGATACACGCTACAACATGGATCAACTGTGAAAACAGATGCCAAGTGAAAGAAGCTAGTCACAAAAGGCCACACACAGTGATTCTATATGAACTGTCGGGAAAAGGCGAATCTGCAGGGACAAAGTAGATTAGTGGTTTCCAGGGACTAGGGGAGAGGGGGAAATGTAAGTGACTGCTACTAGGTATGGGGTTTCTGGGGTGATGAAAATGTTCTGGAATTAGTAGTGATGGTTGCACAACTTAGCGAATGCATTGAAAACCATGGAATTGTACACTTTAAATGGTGAGTTTTATGGTGTGTGAAATAGCTTTGAAAAAGAAAAGCTAAGGAAAAGTCATGAGTTAAGATCCTTCTCTATTGATAAGTGGTTCTCAACCAGGTTTTGCCCTGGGTGACATACAGCAATGTCTGGAGACATTGGGGGAGGGGATTCTACAGGCATCTAGTGGGTAGAAGCCAGGGATGCAGCTAAACATCCTACAGTGCACACGACAGGCCCCCTCAATCAGAATAATCCTGCCCCAGATGTCAATAACAGGGAGTTTGAGAAACCTTGCTCAGGTGTATATTCCACAAGTATCTCAAACTCAGTGTATCAGAACCCAAGCTCTGCATCCTCCCCAGCAGACCTTCTTCTCCTGGTCCCTGTCCCATCCAGGTTCTCAGGAGCCATCCCTGACTCCGCTCTCTCCTCCACCCGCTCTCCAAAGCGAATTCTAAATCTCTGCTGCCTACTTCACACCCTCATGGATTCCTGTCTAGAATACTTATGTCTCTTTGTTGTTGCTTCTCTTTTTTTCCTAAGAGCTGCGCTGAGGTATGGTTTTACATACAGTAAAATTTGCTCGTTTTAAATGTATGATTTAGTGACTTTCAGTCATCACCACAATCCAGTTTTCCATCACTGCCACCCCCTCCCTGAAAAGTCTCATTTAGTCACTCGCATTCTCTCCCTCCCCCAACCCCGAAGCTACAGGCAACCACTGATCTTTCTGCCTCTGTAGATTCGCAGCTGCTTCTTGGGCACCAATCTGGTTCTTCCGCAATTCATTTTTCACCCCACTGCAAGGGAAGTGGAAGGCTGAAATTCACCTGCATGAAACTGTTGAGCCTTGGGTGCAGTGTGAACCCCTCAATTTCATGCTCTGGCTCCTATTTTACTTCACCAACGCTGTCGCCCTTTGCTTCCTCTATGGTGCCCTGTGGGCAGCAGGTTGTGAATCACAGCACTTGCCATCTCCCAAGCATGCCATGCTTCTCACACCTCAGGACCTTTGCACGTGCTGCTTCCTTCACCTGAAATGCCCTTCTCCTCCACTCCTGGCCGACTGGCTCAGGCACCATATCATCTGAAAGGCCTCCTTCAGCCACCTCAGGCTGAGTCACTTCCCCTGTGTTTCCATAGCTCTTTGTTGATACAGCCTGCATCATAGGACTTCTTACATTATGTTTGCATTATGTTCATCTGTCTTCTACAACAGACTGTGAGCTCTTTGAGGGCACGGAATGTGTCTTATTCAGCTTTGAGTCCCCCCTGTTGAGGACAGCACCTGGCATTGAATAAGAGCTCAATAAACGACCAAGTGAGTGGAAGCGGCGGCATTGCATTTGTGTTAGGTCAACTACAAACTGCATGAACTTTTCCCTGAAAGATTCTTCCTTAGCAGGTCACATTTATTTTCCTTTGGGTTATAAATGATGCAGTTTGCTAGACACAGAAGTCTTGCAGAGTGTGGATCTTTTACAAAGGTTTCTTAGTCAAAAGGTTAGCTTATGCTGTTTGAAGAAACTTATGGGGTGAAAATATGCATTTTTGATAGCAAGCTGTAGTCTCATGTTTTTATGTACTTTAAACGTCAACTTGCATGCAGATAAAGCACACATATTCCCCTTTAAGGAGCACAGCAGTTCCGAATGGGATCTTTTATACCGTGCTGCCTAGGCCTTGAGGCATAAGGTAAATTTCATAATAACACAAGTTTGATTTATTCAAGGGGTTCTGTGAATAGTTAGGTGTTTGAGAGACTCTTTTGCTATCCTAGTGATCTGACACCATGTTGATGGAGCATATACTCAGGCACAGCTGGGTCCATATTTAAGTGAACCCCAAATGGTTTGGGTCTACTCTTTGGCCATTCTTCTCATTGCAGGGATTTTGGTCTTGACTTGTTTTCTAAGCACTCAGAAATGTGTGCGATCTGTCTGCTTCCTATGGGGGGTGGGGGTGGGGTGGGAGAGAAAGGCAAACCTGGGCAGAGAATGGGGGGCGGTGTTATCCAGGTGCATAAATCCTACCCAGGCTACTGTCAGAAGCCTGCTGCTGCTCAGGAAAAGCGCACAGGTTACCACCAGCCTCAGCTGCAGTAACTGCCCCCTTGAGCATTCTCAGATGGCCAGCCAATGGGGAGTCATCTGCCTGAGTAGGGTTTTTAGCCATCTTTCAGTTCAATTGAAGAGGGAGCTTAAGGACATCATAGGGATTTGTAACGTTCCGTGCAAGGTGTCAGGCCCATAAACCAGCACGTCCATCGCGCCGATGTGCATGGGGAATCGTCTCTCGTCGGTGGCAGAGAGATTGAAGATGACCTTTTACTATTTAATTGTATTCATCATTTAATAATTCAAGAATACCTAAAAGGGATGAAGACTTCTTCATTCAGACTAGAATTTGACTCTCTCAGAATGTTAATAGGAAAATACAGTAAAGGTGAAGCACTTTGCAAGCAGCCTGTAGGGAGTGACTTCAAGTGTCTTGGTTCCCAGAGTTGCCCCTGGCTGGGAGACAGGAGACCTGCGTTCTAGCCCTGGGTCAGCACTCACCTGTCCAATATCATGGGTCAGTTTCCTTCTGTTTAAAATGAGGACATTGCACTGATCTCCGAGGTTTGTTTTACCTTAAAATTCTTATTCCTCTTAGTTAAGGGTTTAAGAAAATGTGAGGCATGTGCTTCTGACAGTTTTTGGACTCTGTCTGGTTAGGGATTATTTATTGCTCATATAGCCATTTCATGTATTAGGGGTTTTTTTTTTTTATATAGCTGGGAATAGATTCAGAGATCAATACATTTTTATTAATGATAGTCCGTCATGCCTGGTAAAGAGATGGCAAGAGAGCTCATCTAGAATGAGCCACTTGAATAAACCTGACACACACGCTTAGCTCCGAGCTGCATTTTGGCAGGCCTCTCTGTAAAATAATGACATTGGCAGAGGAAGAGACTATGGAAACCTTCCTCACAGCCAGACTCATAAAATCAAAGGGCAGGTTTGGGGTGTGTTTCTCAGCCTTGGCTGTATATGCAAATCCCATGACTTCTTGAGTGTAGCATTTTATCTTCAAAAGGACAAAATTTGGCATTTGCTATAGTCATTAAAAATGATAAATGCCTAAAATGCTTGAGAGTTGGGATTATTGTAGGTTAGAACAAATATTGTTTCAGGACCAAACGCTATCCTACAGTAGAAAACTTCTCACTGACATTGTCAAATCAGAAAATAAAAAATCCGTCATTATTTTCCCTTTAAATCATAGGAAATTGGGCATAATTGTCACCAGTTCTTCTTATAAAAATGTACGGTCTGGCCCTTTTGGAGGTGGATTACCCCTCCTGACTCCAAGAAGAGATAGCTTTGTGCCCTGAAAGGGTTAACTCACCTCCAGATGGAGCTTCTCAGCCCCTCTGAGCAGAGCTCAGATGATATCAATTTTGCTATTCTTTTACATTTGTTTTATGCCTGTTGAACTTAATTTTCATTCCATTTATGGATAGAACTTGAAATAGTCTATGGTAATTTTAGACAATTTGAAGCCTTTCTCCAGAAATTTCACATTAGAGTTCCAATCTCAGAGACCCTAAGAGCAAATGTAGCTTTAATCCCTCTCTCCTCTTAATGACCTTAACCCTGACCCCAAGCCTGCTCTCTATAAGTGCCAAACATGATTCATTCTCCTTGCTTGATTTAGTTTTGTCCCTTTAATGAGCCAAGATGACCAGGGGAGACCTGATAGCTTATTTGTGCTAATATAAGTATGCTCTACTAGTTAACTCCTAACTCATTTATTTGGCTTTTACTTTTGCCTAGAATTGACCCTTTGTCTCAGAGATGAAAAGTCCATATTTTAGACAAAGGAGATGCAAACAGTTAACAAGCCAGTCAGGAGACAGACACTACCCAGGAATGAAAGATAAAGCAAACTGCTCGAGAAGGAGAGAGTCTTTGTATTCTGTGCCTCTGCACACAAATATGTGTACCATGTTATAGATAACAGTACAAACGTTCATTAAGAATATATTTTATTGTGCAGTTACGCCCTAATGTGCTGTTTCGCAGAACCACTTTCTTCTTCTGAGTTGTAGGAGTCATAATGTCTCCAGGTTAAATATTTTTGTGCTTGCGACTTTGCAGTCTGAATGTCTTATTTCTCCAGCCTCTGTAATGTAATTTCTGATCCTGTTTGTGTGTGCAGGAATGCTTTTTTGACATGGTTTTTAATACATATTATCTGATTTTTTTTTTTTTCAATTTTGCAATGGCATACCTGGGCCATCAAGGACGCTTAGAAAGTGATAAGCAGGAAGAGACTTTTAAAGAGATTTACGATAGGTTTAGTTTCCCTGTTGTCCACCTCTCCACTTTCAGCCCAACTCATTTTGGGTTGGTAGGGGTCTGACCATGGGGTTCTGACAAATGTATTTTTATCCTTGTGAATTTATGCTTGCTTCAGTGTCCAAAACAAAACACTATTAAAAACTGATATGACTTTGAACAGTGGCTTGATCCCTGATTATGGCCTTTCCCAACCATTCCCATTTAATTTCTGGCTGGTCCAACTAGCGGCATTAAAAGCTGCCTCTTCCGACGTTGCATGTTCCCTGAGTTGCACTGTGCTCATAGCAGTTTAGTCTGGTCCCTTTTGTAGGTCAGTGACACCCTCCAGCTTGTATACCTGTGTCACCACAAATCTTAAAAGATGGAATTTTCTTGGCAGCTTCATTCTCCTAAGATGAATTGGAGGGTGGGAGTGAAGGACAGGGTTCTAATCTCCGTGTTAAGACCAGGGAGGGCAGACGCCTCTGTCCTCCCTCACTCAGGCCCTGGGGAGACTGCTGGCTTGAAGGACTCTCTGAAAGAAGGATTCCATTCGTGATATTAGTCACACGCTGGCATTTTTGGTTTTTAAAAACAGTCTGCGTGTTATCTTTTGAAAACACCTGGTTGTGCTTCTCCTGGAACAGTACTGATAGCTTCCCTCATCCATGGTACAGCTTGGCGTACTTGCTGTCTTCGGAAGAAATAAAACTTCAAAGAAAATTCTCCTCAAGGCAGTCAAAGAGTTACCTAATCTCCAGCTCTTTACAGTTGGGGAATCTTTTCTTATGTTAGCCCTGTTATGCCAGATGGTTTCCTCTTTTTTTTTTTTTTAATTTTATTGATTGATTGATTGATTTTTGGCTGCGTCGGGTCTTCGTTGCTGTGCGCGGGCTTTCTCTAGTTGCAACGAGCAGGGGCTACTCTTCGTTGCAGTGCGTGGGCTTCTTATTGCTGTGGCTTCTCTTGTTGCAGAGCACGGGCTCTAGGCGCACAGGCTTCAGTAGTTGCAGAACGCAGGCTCAGTAGTTGTGGCGCACGGGCTTAGTTGCTCCGCGGCATGTGGGATCTTCCCAGACCAGGGATCAAACCCGTGTCCCCTGCATTGGCAGGTGGATTCTTAACCAGTGCATCACCAGGGAAGTCCCCAGATGGTTTCCTCTTAAAAAAAGAAATCATAAATGAATTCTGCATGGTCAGGTATTGTCATCTTTGCAGAGAATTTTCTTTGCGTAATGTCCTATCTGATGGGCCATTCTACGTATTATATGCTACATAATCTCCACCAATGTATACTGTGGTCCATAAAACTGCCATACTGTTTTCAGAAACTAGTAATTCACAAAGTAAACCTGAGACAGTGCTGTTAATAAACACAGATTTCAAACAAGAAGGTAGTAAGTGGAAATAATGCACTCATTTAAGAGTAATAAAGCCTTTGATCTTACTTTGAAGGAAAGAGTCTATGTTTAAACTCCCCATTCAGGGACAGCCAGATGCCCATAAAGAGCAGTGCTTTGCTTTGATAGAAAATCACTGAGGCCTGTCTAGCAGGTCTGGTTTATAAACAGATTAGTTAAGGGCTCATCAGGACTGATTTGCATAGGATTCAGCAAGCCCCAGTCACTTTTTCAACCTTAATGAGTGATGCCGTTTCAGGTTAGAAATTACACCATTTTTTTTTTCTAGCTAGAAATCTTAGGTAATTACTTTGTGGGAAAGGGAAAGAATATTCATATAAAGTGAACCCTTGCTGTCTGCAGCTAATGGGAAAATGATGACCTGTTTTGCTTGCTCCAAATGGTGAAGGATATAATGAAGGACGTAGGTTATGAGTTTAAAATTAGGTTACAGAAAGGCTTTCCTCCCTTTCTATGTTATTTGAGAGATAAAGGAGGATTAATCTGAATTATCACAGAAAAGGTAACATGGAGCTGCAGACTCAGACCACAAATATTTATTTACCTTCAAAAGTTTCTGGAGGACCTCTTAGGAGCCAGGCTGTGTTCTATGGGCCGGGCTTCCCTCCCTCAGTGCTCAAGGCAGACAGAAGCCTTGCCCTCACAGAGCCTACCTTCTAGAGCCTACCATTATGGAGAAATGGGAACAGCAGAGGAAGGGAAGCACACGTTCTAAAATCTCTGCTAGTTAGCAGCCCTTTGCTTGAGAGATGGCAAGACCAGTATTCCCAGAGAGAAAAGATCCTCTGATCAGTCTAACTGCACTTTTGTTTTTGATTTTCAGAATAACTAGTAATTGCCTTGCTATCAGAAATCAAGAATATCTTCTCTCCTTAAATTTTGGAGTGAAGAAAATGTCAAAAGAAACCCTTTGCTTACTCTGATCCTTGAATAGATAACAAATGGGCAGCTCAGTAGAGACAACTGTGAACTTTGAAAATAAACAGTTTCTAAAGAAAATGTAATGATATCGGAAGTTTTCAACTCAGACCTTCCAAAAGGGCAGTGAATTGATGGTGGGCAGTGGTCTATTTCTTTGGCTTGCAGCAGCACCGTTCTCCTTATGAGAGATGCTTTTAAGTGTTGTAAACATTGGTGACACTAACTTGCTCATTTGGGAACTTGGGTTTAAATAATAACCTTCAGCCTCTGTGTCTGGCCTTGTCAAGGCCAAGGCCCTCAACCTTACCCTGCTTCCTAGAAGCCAGATCAAATCAGCACACTCCTATAAATGTCACCTTGGAGACATTCCACTCTGAAAAAAAAAAAAAAGTTCCAGCTCTGGTAAGTGTTAGAAAAAAGGCCGGGGACAATTTCATACTGACTTGGCCAGGACTCCAGGTCCTGTCCAGGTAATTCAGATGGATAGGGGGTGTAAAGGGAGGCCGTGCCCTCTGTTTCTCCAGATGGGTTTGATTAGGCTGAGGAGGAAGAGGAGGTCTTGTTGAGTTGCCTGCTTGTGAAGATTGCTAGGGAGAGGGTTCCAGTGAAATCCATCTGCGACCAGGCAAGACACCTGTACTCCTTAGGAAAGCCGGGTCACGTGCATTCTGTATCTCTCAAGGGAACACACATGAGGCCTTGGAGGGCTTTACAGGTCCCTTTTCTGAGACTCCCATCTCCCCGCACCTGCACACATACACACAGTATTTCCTCATAGGGAGATCCCCCTCCAACTTGCCCTTTTCTACATGTCTCTCAGCTTCCACGGGGGAATATACCCAACAGCGTCTTTCAGGCAGGTGCACTTGCCTGGGAGGAGACCTCTACGTGAGTACTGACAAGAAGGCTCCAACCTGCCTTTCAGGAGTCTTCGACACATGGCAACACCTGCCTCCTAGACGCACAACAGTGGGAATCCTGGCTGTTCCACCTCCTCCCCCTCTTTCTATAGACATCTCTCTCCAGCTCGCTTCTTCCCAGCTCAGGCCAGCCTGAGGCAGATGAGCAAGACCAGTGCCTGAGCAGACATCCAGATGGAGCTCCATGCGGGCAAGGTCCGTTGTGGTCACATGTGTCCCAAGCACCCAGCGCAGTGCCTGACACATAGTATAGACTCACTAGATACTGCATTTGTTGGGAGAATGAATGCATAAATGAATGAATTAATGAGATACCAGTTTTCTGTTATAAGCCTCCCCAGTTTTTATTAGTAATACTCTGACACTCCCCCTCCTTTGGAACACCAGGAACAGAGCCAAAGCCAAAGCTCCTGTGGGCTCTGCTGCCATGGGCTGTGAGCAGGAGGGATTGGAGGGGTTGGAGGGAAGGCGACTGGCTGTGGTGGGGCAGGTTTGCCAGGTCTCAGGAAGCCCGAGGGGGCGCCATCTGGGTGCTGCCCCAAGCTTTGGAAGCTCTCCTGAGTTAGCAACAACACTTAGCCCCTGTTATTAAGGGCCCCAAGGCCAATTCCAAGGCATCTGGATTACACATGTAAAACCACTAGCCCAGCCTCTGACCTATAGCAGGTACTCAATAAACGTCCCTGTCCCAGTATGGCTGTATCTGGATGCTGGCAGGTAAAAGCTTCGACTGGACTCACAGGCCCGTTTTGTTGAAATGCTGCTTGGCTAATCACCAAGCTTAGGGAACATAGAAACCCATCGTAGCAGAAAGCCAGAAGCTTTGCTTAATCTCGTTTTCCTGGGTTCATATACATGAGCGACATAGTTTTAAAAACCCACCTTTATTTTACAAACTTATAATCAAACTTTTGAAAATAATGATGAAAGCCATCCTTCATTCCCTCACTCACCTCCTGCATCTTTTAACATGGCAACGTTGAAGCAGGATCGTTGGGCCATAAAGAGGTCAGGCCTGAGTGTGAATCCCTGCTTTACCATCTCCTAGTGTGTGACCTTGGACAGGTGACAGCCTCCCTCAGTCTCAGTTTTCTCATCTTAAAATAGGGATGATAACATTACCTACCTTACGGGGGAGTTGAAAGGCTTTAAAAAGACAATGTATGTGCAGCACGCGGCACAGTGCCAGCCACAGAGTAAACGCTTTGACCCAGTCATTTCATTCCTAGGAATGCATCTTAAAGAAATAATGAAACATTTGTTTGTAATTCAGCACACAGAGATATATTTACAAGTGTACTCCTTCATCTTAGCTTGTTTTCTAGTATTGACATGTGGTTCGGTGCCTTTTCTGCGCTCTAGCCTCCTTCTCGGGCTCTTTCCAGCCAAGCTTTGTCAGGCCCAGAGTCAGCTGGTGAAGAGGTTTGGCTTTGGAGGTGGGAGAAAGGTATGAAGAGCTACCACAGGACCATAGGAACCCCGGAATGCTCCCTACATCTGTTAAATTGTCAGTGGAGGCACAACATGGCCAGTGAAAATTATCCATCCATCCTTGCTTCTAGCTACCTATAGCCCTCCTAGTTATTGGAGAGGGAGTACAAATGATTGTACATAGGCAGACAAATATGATCCTAGGATAAATAACAGAGCCATAGAAAATAAAATAAAGCTACTGTGCGCAGCCAGGAGAAGACGGGGTCAGGAATAGGGGAGAAGAGAGAGGTAAAGAGAGAGCTGCCTTTATTTGGCAGCTGGAGAGACAGGGGAAAGAATAGTGACTTTGGAGTATGGCAGACTTATATTTGAATACCAGCATGGCATTAGCACACTAACATTTCTAAAGTTTAGTTTTCTTATCTTTGAAATGGAAAAGCAGTTGATAGAGCTTTCGGGAGAAATAAATGAGATGAAAGAGTATATATAAAGCATCTGACCCATGGAAGATACTCAGTAAAACTCAGTTCCACTTTCAAATATTTTGTCCTGTTGTCCCCTCAAGAAAACTGTGTGCTGTACAATGTGTGTTGATTTCAAATTCAGAGGACATGATCAGTGTAACATCTTTAAAATTATTTTATGTCCCAGATGTGAATGGTCTGGTTTATATAGTTTGCATACTTTTCATTATCTTAGTGAGATTTTAAAGCATTTACCCTTGTACTAACCGTGTCGATTAAAGACCCTGTTGTTGATTGATTCAAGAAGAAGTTGGTCGAATAGTGAAGAAGTAGATTAGTAAGGGCAAGAGAAACATTTTAAAAATGTGATCTCATGAAAGGTGGTGCTTAGGCCTGCAATATGCACTTGTGTTTATCATCATGGTGAGTTGTGTTCACATCTATTGCATGACTGACAGAGGGCTTTGAAGTTTACTCAAAATCCAACTAAAAAGGCTGGTCAGATTAGGGATTGGGGGGTGGCATAAAAGCTGCTTTTACCCAAATGTCCCATGCAGATAAGCAGCAGGGTCGAGGGAGTATAAAAAACGGTCCTCTCAGCTTGAGTCTTCTGTTTTACTTCCTTCTGTCCAGAGTATTTGCTAAAGTAATTTACAGTTTGGAAAGCTGTGATCGCCCTACCTGAAGCACTAAAAGTCATGGTGAGGCTCCAGCTTATCACAGGCAGTAAAGGCTCACAAACCGTAATGGACTAAAAGAGCCATTGCCCAAGATACCACCGAGGCAAAGCCCTTTTTTTCCCTTAAGGTAAGTGTGTAGTCTACTGGATATTTTTAGAGCTCACATTTTTATATTATGCTTTTTGATTTCATTAAACCAGCTCCAAGGTTGGCTTTCATGTTTGCAGTAACGTACCCCTTGTCTTCCCTTTATTTCCCATCTCACTATTACCTCTACCCCAGCGGGGCTTTTTGGTGTTGGAAGAGGGTGTGCAGTTCGATCCATCTTGCAGTTAGAACAGGAAAATACATGTGAGGAAGATGGTGTTTGCATTCAGTCAAAAATTAGCCTTCTAATTTCAAAAGCAAAATATGCATCCCAAACTTCAGCAGCACTGGAAAGCAGCATTGTTGGAAATGACGCAGCAGGAAACTTACTGAGTTTAGAATGATTACCAACTTCCATCATACTACCTTCTAGTGAAATGTAACAGTTTCTTGTAAGAGTCATAGACATTATTCAAAACCAATCCGTTTAGCAAATGATGGAATTTATTGATGCCAAGAGTTCTGCTCTAAAAAAAAATTAAAGAAAAAAAGATTGCCTCAAATATTACAGTATCCTGAAACTTCAGAGGCCCTTAGTCGTGTCAGTTTTGACCATCTACATCCACTCTCTTTCTAAATGCCGTAGAAAGGAAAAGGGCTAGAAAGTATCACTGATTTTGCTTCTTTACTGCCTATCTTTTGGACAGGTTGGAAACCTAGTCTTTGTTGGCTTTGTTTAGTTTAGGTTTTTCTTTCTTTCCAAGTAAGTAACAACAGTTACCTATCATCTGGCTCTTGTGGACCTAGGACCAGCAGGAATGGCATCACCTGGGAGCAGAACCCCAGCCGCACCCAGCCCAGACCTGCTGAATCAGAATCTGCAAAATAATAGGATCTTTTCACATTCAGGTCTGAGAAGAGCTGGTGACTGAGTAGGGCTCAGCCCATGCTGTGTTAGGGGATACTGTGTTAGGTTATAATTAGTAAGTTTTTAGTTTGAAGGGGTATTCTTTGGGAGCAGAAAACACAGACTGAGAGCACTTCCAAAAGCAGAAGGTTTACTGATGGGATATACATGGACCTGAGCTGGAATCTGAAATCAAGATCCAAGGCAGCTCTAGGGAATGGGCTGCCCTCTGCTTCTGCTGCCTCATAACTTTGTCTTCCACTGGCCCATCATGGTCCCTCTCCGAATACTTTGTTCCATCATCACGTCCTTTCAACTTCAGCTCATATTGGTGCCTGATTTCCTCCATATTTGCCAGATCAAATTCTCAAGAGCTAGAATCTGATGGGCCCAGTTCAGTGTTCTGCTCCCAGCCACCCATAGCCACTGGCCAGCCTATGGACTGGACTCTTTGATCAGCTCAATGGGAGGCAAATGGTCTGCATAAAGGCTGCTCCTTGACCGGCAGGCAGGGAGAGAGTCCTGAGAGGTGGGCTCCTGACCACCCATCAATCTAATCACAGCTTTTAAGAAACACAGCATGAAATTCTGAATGCATCTTGGGAAAAAGCACTTACCTGCTTCCCAAGGCAAATGTCAGTCTGAACCAAGACAATAGAAAACTTTCCTAAATTCATCTATTGCCAGACCTGTTCTAGGGTAGGAAGGAGGGAAAGATGTGTATGGGGAACTGTACATTAATTTTTTTTTTTTTTTTTAATGAAACTCTCTAGGAGTTAAGCCAGCATTTTATTTATTTATTTATTTTTGGCTGTGTTGGGTCTTCGTTTCTGTGCGAGGGCTTTCTCCAGTTGCGGCAAGCGGGGCCACTCTTCATCGCGGTGCGCTGGCCTTTCACCGTCGCGGCCTCTCTTGTTGCGAGGCACAGGCTCCAGATGCGCAGGCTCAGTAGTTGTGGCTCACAGGCCCAGTTGCTCCGCGGCATATGGGATCCTCCCAGACCAGGGCGCGAACCCGCGTCCCCTGCATTGGCAGGCAGACTCTCAACCACTGCGCCACCAGGGAAGCCCCCTGAACATTAATTTTAAGATCTTCTGTGGGCCAGTTCATTTTAGAGACATATCATGACAAGATACAAAACTATGTACATGGGAGCCTGGTGAGAGACAGTCGCACTGGTTGAGATTTGCTGGGTGATTATTCAGAAGACAGGCCACCCCCTTATATCTCTTCCAAGAGCCTAATAGCATAGCTGACTTTATGAAGCCTGGAAGAAATTGCTGGAGAAAATTTTAATGTTTAAAAATTATTACTGAAGGATTTGAAATCTTTAAGAATTCCAGGAACTTGAGTATTTCTAGAAAAATTGTAAATCCCAGAGCAGATATATCAGCCATCTGGGGACCAAAAACTAACCCCTTTGACGCCGTAACAAGGTAACCTGACTTCGTGGAAGCCCCGTAGTCTCATTTTAAAGGCACCGCCTGGAGTTGGTTACAGGCTTCAAAAACGGGGATGATTTGGTTTGTGGGGCATCTCTCTGCTGGTCGGGCCCCTCCTCCCTCCTGGCTCAGCCTGGACCAGGATGGCAGCAGAACCGATCCTGCTTCCTGTGCGCTCTCCCCTCCGCCTGTCCCACCCACGGTTGCCCCTGCGGCCTTCCTGGAGCACAGCCGCAACTCGGACCTGACCTTCTCAGCCTTCAAAGGTTGCCAGGCAGCAGCAGGCGTTTCCACTGCCCCAGGCCAGCCGCGATCCCACATCCGCTCACCTGACCACAGCCCCTGTCATTCTGAAGGGCTTCCAGTCCCATGTCCCTGCCTAGAATCTCCTCTGATCTTCATCTACCCAAATGCTGCCCCCTTTCAAAGTGGGTCTCCGATGCTGCCCCTTTAGGATCCCCCTCCTGGTTCTCTTCCTCTCAGCAGCTGTGACTCTCACACGTCACTTCCCTTTTGGGTTTTGTGGGTTGTTCAATTTTAACTCAAAAAAATGACATTCCTTTCCTGTTGGGTCAGAAGTCCCTTGAGAGTGGGGACCTTAAGCCTCACATGGAGCGCACATGGTAGGAAACCAGAGGGGTAGAGTAAGGCCTGTAGCATCCGGACTCCGACTTCTGCCAGAATTCACACTCCTGGTGGACTTAACTCGCTGTGGTTTGCGTGGCTTTGAACAAGTCACTGGCCTCTCCCAGACTCAGCTTCCAGATCTGTCAGGGAAGACAAGAATTGTACCCACCTCATAGGCTTGGTGGAGGATCACTTCTGAAGCACCTCCCAGATTCCCAAGCGCCTCTCACACCATCAGCTGCTGCTCTGGTGGTTACAGGAGATGCTCAGCAAAGGCCAGGCCCCAGGCAGCTGCGGCACCAGGATGCCGGAGGCTCGGGTTCTAGCCAACTGCATTCACCTGCTCCTCTGTGAAGGCTTTTATAAGTGTCAAGGCTTTTGTAAGCGCTGCTAACAGGCAGGATTGCTGGGTTTGAGTTTCACCTCCTCCCCAACCCCTCACCTTCTGGAGGAGGTGCTAATGAGCAGTGAAATGACCTCCAGGTGGGCTGTAAGGGAGGCGGAGACAGAAGCAGGCAAGGAGCTTGGACAACCCTCTGATCAGCTCTGGAATCTGCCAGACCTAACATCCCGGAGCCCCGCACTCCGTCCCACCTGGCACCGAGAAGAGAATAACTGTGCAGGGTCAGAGCAGCAGTTCTGGTCCTGGAGGAGTTCTGGAAAGAAGCCCAGGTCACGCCACTCTCTGTCTGGCCCTGTGAGCAAGCTCCCAGCCCCCAGCCTCCACCCCAGGCATCCTGGTGTTTTAATAGCTGCTCTTTCTCTCAAGCAGGTACCATTTTTATTGATCACCTTCTTGACAGAAATATTCAGCCACAGAATGTTCCTGGCAAGTGGCAGACTAAGAGTGCCATCAGCGGTGCAGGGACTCCAGTCTTCTGTTCCAGGGCCATGGCCAGAGCAGGCAGGCCCAGGGCTGGCAGCTTCCCAGGCACCCAAGAAGCCAGTGACCTCGCTCTGTGTATGTGGAAAAGCGGAACAGGCGGGCTTCAGTGAGCCTTCCCCTCCCCTCAACCCACAAGTGAGCGCGGGGCCTTGAAGGGACAGGCACCTCCCCACCAGGGGCAGAGAGGTCAGTGGCTCTCAACACTGCTGCACGTGAGAACCACCCGGGGAGGTGTTTTTTAAAAATACAGATGCCCAGACTCCATCCCCAGGGTTTCTTATTGAATCGGTCTGGGTTGGGGCCTGGGCAGCCGTATTTTTTAAAACTCCCAGGTGATCCTGCTTCGGCCTGACTAGAGACCCATGAACAGAAACGAACAGTGAGGACACCACATGATATGAAAGAGAGCACAGGCCTCGGGGTCCAGCAGACGTGGGGCTCCCCCCGGACCACTGATCAGCTGCCAATTCCTCAGGCAGAGGCCCCACCTCCTGGGTCCTTGATTTCTTTAATCAGCAAAGGGGAGGTGCTGATGCTGCCGTCCGTGAAAGCTGTTGTGTAGTTAATTGAGGGAAGGCGCGTACAGCACTCAGCCCTTAGCAAAGTCTTCCTTTCTCTGTATTTGTAGGCCTACACTTTACAAATAACAGAGAATTCACTTAAGTAATAAAAATTGAACGCACTCTACAGTACTTGGTCTATACTTCTTTACCCTGTTGAGGTTCCACTGACATTAAATCAGAGATTCTCAGTGGGGGAGGGAAGGAAACATGTTCCCTCATGAAGGCACCTCAGAAAGCGGGTAGAGAAGGAGGCACAGTATACTTTGGAAAAATCAAGAAATAGGCTTGACGCCAAGGGAGACTTAAATGGGCTCTATCTCCCATGTTACCTAAGTGGCAGTCTTTTACAGTGGGCAGAGAGCATGCCTGACCTCTTCTGTGGAGGGAGAGGCTGTATCTTCCTAGGCTGTAGGCTATACAAAATACTTAAAAAGGTAGTGTGGGACAATGTTATTCATGCCTCTGCTTTGCTAGATGTGCAGAAATATGAGTGACCCACGGAGAATGGTCTTCTAACAAGTCTCTGCTCTTAATACCCTACACCAGGGTCAGTAAACTATGACCCAACGGCATGCAGCTTGTGTTTTCTTCTGCCTGTGTTTTTCTACTGCCAATCTACTAAGAATGATTTTTACATCTTAAACACTTACACAAACACACACACACGAAATATGCAACAGAAACTTTATGTGGCCTGCAAAACCCGACTATCTGGCCCTTTACAGAAAAGTTTGCCAACCCCTGCCCTATGCAATACTGCTTCTGTAGCCCTGGCTGGACTAATGCCAAGAAGTAGATGAACCTGACTTATTCTAACATTTTCTGTAACCATTCGATTTTCTAGGGCTAGTGTGTTGCAGATTGAATTCCCTAGGAAGCAGACTCTGAGAGGGAGTTTAATGAATAGAATGTTTATTAAGGAATGCCTTTGGTATCATCACCTGTGGAAAATGGGGGAGGGGGGGAGTTGGAGTAGAGAGAGAAGCCAAGCTGTGATGCAGGCCCAGCAATAGACTCAGCCAATTCCACAGGAGCTCTGGACGTAGAATATCCCCTCAGAGTGTTCCCAAGTTGTACTGAGATGTCTGGGCCTTTATGCTCCTGTAACAGTCGTTGGATATCGGCCACTTGGGAAGGGGCCACACCTTGGGCCAGGTGGCTCTGTGGAGCTGAGGCCATCCCTGAAGGAACTGACAACTGAAGGCTGCCTGTCCAACACTCCCAGCAGCTGGGTTAGCAGATCTTTTGTTTAAGGTGGATCTGGGAGGTGCATTACTATGTCCAAGACATAGTACAAACATTCTAGGGCCATGACTGTGGAATCATTACAGGTGGGAGTGATTTTTCTAATCTCTTTATCCCCTGAAGTACTTAGCATAGAGTCCTGCAAGAAATAAGCATCTGATGAGTATATATTCATTGAGGGGATGGATGGATGGATGCTTGGATGAGATGAATAAATTATGTAAGTTTAAGCATGAGGACCTTGTTTTCTAGTTCTTTGGTCTTCCTTTCATGGTTCTTTTCTGCTCCCTCTACCCTCCCCTAACCCAATCCATTTTAAGCTTAAAAATCACCTAGTAATAAAATGCAAAGAACAGAGATGTTCAAAAATATGTGTGGAATGAATAAAAAATGAATCAATTACTGAAAAGAATTTTAAATCTAAAATAACTTAAAGTTCTGAGTATTCCAGTGTATTTTGTTATAATTTTATTTTTCCTGAAACTCTTCCAAAGCCTCTATTTTTTAAAAATTTAAATCTTTATTAAGAAGTAATTCTTGCTTGTAAAAAAAAAAAAGGAAAAAAGTATATAAAGTAAAAAACTAAGTCCTCCCTTCGTAATTATATCAACAGCATGTTTTGTGTTCTTTTAGATTTTTTAAATGTATATACTATCATTTACTTATATGTAGATGTGTCTATATGTCTAAAATGGTATTATCAAATATTTTCCCCCCAAAAGCATATGATAGACATCTTGAGGTCACTATATCAATACTAAAGACTGTTGTTTCTTTAAAAGATGCAATGTCCTGGTCATATCCTCAGCCCCAAGAATTCAACAAAGGTGATTTGAATTGAATTCAATTTCTAAAGTTTGCTCCCCCAGAACCTTTATTACTTTAGATCCCATGGGTTTGGAAGCCGGGTTAGGATGGGGAAAGAGCTACTAAGAACTTGCCTGAGGGAGAGGGGCTAGCAGTGTTGTTAAAATCTTGCATGAGCCATGAGGGGAGCTGGTGCTCACATGAGCAGGTGGAGTCTGGCAGATCTTCCTCTCATAGAAAGATGGAAGGAATGTGATAGAACTAGGATAGATCCCTCCCTGCCAGGCTTAGAAACCCCCAGTTGTCTAGGGAGTTTCCTGGTAGCCTAGTGGTTAAGATTCTGAGATTTCACTGCCAGGGCCCAGGTTAAATCCCTGGTCAGGGAACTGAGATACTGTGAGCCATGTGGCATGGCAAAAAAAAAAAGAAACCTCCCAGTTCTCTAAAAGGCATGATTTCTATGGTACTCATCCTTAATCGGTGTCCAAAGGTCACTAACTGACATAGGCTTTATGGGGCACAGAAAACCCATTGTTTCTGATGCTTCCTTAAGAAGCCAGAAACCATGAAGCACCATGCCCTGAGGTCCTTAACACCACTACACTCACCTCCTCCCGAGACCCACTTCTGTTCATCAGGAGCCTTGGAGAGGGAAGCGCTATTATAGAATACCACCTCATCCTCTCTCCTTCCAAAGGCTGTTCTTAAAATTAGCTTAAACAGGAAATTAATAACACTGATATACTTGACCTTTGAAAAAGAAACATTAGATTCTCTTTCTGGTAGCTGGGAAAGCACTAGCCACTGAAGTGTGTGAGTCACTCAGAAAAGGGGCCAGTAGCTGCAGATCTCACCAATTCAAGTGAGGGGGGCAAAAGGCAAATTAAAATGTTATCTTGTGGATGCATCAGCTTGGTTTCCCAGGTATTTGGTGTGTGGAATTGCAGACTGTATTTTCCTTCTTCTCCACAGCCCCATGCAATAGAATTGGGACAGTAGAACTGACTCACTACAGGCTTCCACCCCTCGGCCAGAATTAGACCTCAGGGAGGAAAACGCAGTGTGGTGTGTACTCAGACATCAGGATTTAGTCTCACTTGGGCCTTGGTTTGCTAGGAAATAGGCAACATCATGGATCAGTCTCTGACCAGTAAAGTGGGGGAAAGTAGATAAACCACAAAGAAAGGATCCTTGAATGGCTATCTACCCTAACTTTACCCCAGGCAGAAGTGATTTTCTACAGTTTTTTTTGGCAATTCTTTTGATATTCAAAGGAACAAAGAACAACTAACTCAATAATAATGACAAGAAACAGACAGTGGCCAATTATCCAATAACAAGGGTTAAACATATTTATAGGAGCCCTTTAAAAACTGAATTTCATAATAGGTGACAGACTTTTACTTTCAGTAGTGGAAGATAAGGAAACTTGGATCAACTTATTTGTTGAGAACAATTAGAAAAGCTGGGCCAACTCATTTTTAAAAAAATCCACTTGAAGGCATTAGAGAGTGAATAAGGCAGAAAAGAATTACCAGGTTAAGATTTGGGAGAAGATAGACACCCAGAGCAATGGAAACCCAGTGGCATGTAGGGTCACATCTGCCAATTACAGAAGAGGTGGTTGGGAGGTTGAGAAGCTAAGCAGGGCTCTGGTAGCCTTGCAGGACATGGGGAGACAAAAATTAGAGTCTAAGGCTTCCCAAGGTGAGGGAGCCTAGTAAGCATCCCATAATTTGGGTGATACCCCTAAATATCTATATTTTGGAAGTAAAGGTGACCAGAAGTAAACTAACTCTCAAAGAGTCTGAACCCCGGTTTCAGATCCTCTCATATCTTAATTTGGATTGCTATGTCCCTAATTATCATCCAGAAGCAAAGATAAATCCTTTCTGAAGGAATGATAACATCACCCTAGACTTCAAATCCTTTCTACTGTTTTTCCTATCCAATTTCAGACTCTCAATCAAAAATAACCAGACACACAAGGAAAGAAAACACACATATAAAAATCCAGAGAAACAACAGACCCACAGAAATAATGGTATTATCCAGACAATAGAGGTATTAATGAAGATTTTAAAATAATCATGCTTGATATGTTCAAAGATATAAAAGATAAAATTGAGATTTTGGGCAGAGAAAAATGAAATGGAAACTGTAGAACTGAAAATTTCAGTAACTGAACTGAAGAACTCATTGGATAGGTTTAATAGAAAATTAGACATAGCTGTATAGAAAATTAATGAGCTGAAAGGTCACTAAAAAATATTTGGAATGATATTTTGAAGGATGAGGAAAAAACAGAAGAAAGAATAAGAGACATGGAGAATCTGTGAGAAGGTCTAACATAATGTGTAAGTGGAATCCCAAAAGTGGAGGAGAGAAATTGAGCAGAAGCAATTGCAGTGATAGTTGCTGGGAATTTGAAAAAAATTGATGAAAGACATCAAGCCACAGATTCAAGAATCACTACAAACTCCAAGCAGGACTAATACAAGAAAAACCAGACCTAGGCAAATCAGAGTAAAATTGTTCAAAACATCTTCAAAGAATTGACAGAAAATCACTGCCAGTTTAGAATCCTATACTCAGTGAAAATATCCGTCAAGAATGAAGGTGATTTTTCAGCCAAAAATGGATGAGTTTGTCACATGTACTAAAGGAAATACTAAAGAGTGTTCTTTACTCATAAGGAAAATGATCACATATGGAAATAAGAGGTGTAGAAAGGAATAAAGAGCAATGGAAAGTGTAAGTATGTAGGGAACATAAATAAATATTGATTATGAAGGTGCTTTGTGGAATTTATAATACATATAGAATTAAAATACATGTCAACAATATCACATGAGATCAGAAGTGGAAGAGGGGTAAAGTAGTGACCTAAGGTTCTTGTATTATCAGAAGAGAGTAAAAATACAAAATAACATTAGACTTTTTAAAATCAAAGATGTATATTATAGTCTCTCTTAATGACTCTAAGAATAGTAAGAGAGTGTATAACGTGATACATGCAATCACCCCCATGCATACATGCATGCACACATAGCAAAAAGATAGGATGGTCCATCAAAATGTTAATTGTGATTATATGTGGATAGAAACAACCTGGTTAATTTTTTCCTTGCTTGTCTATATTTAAATTTTTCTTCATCTAACATGTGAAGAAGGGAGAATAAAGGGAACCTTGTAATCTTATGACTTGTCTATTTCCCTTTTTAGCTCTTCTGAGCTAAAGCTAGATGATTAAAAGTAAAATTTGCCATTAATTTAAAGCCTGTTTTTCCACTTAAAAATATAACCTGAATAACTTTCCCTGTCATTAAGTATTATTATATAATATTTTTAATGGCTGTAGAATAGTCCATTGTATAGCTGCTCTATAATTTATTTAACCATTTTCCTATTGTTGGACACTTGGATTATTTCCAAATTTTAGAAGTAATAAATATTTCTAATGAGCATTCCTTCATACATGTTTTTTCCTGAGGTTATATTCCTAGAGGTATAATTGGGGTCAAAGGGCCGATGAAATATTAAGTTTTTTGATTCATATTACTAAGCTGCCTTTCATTAAGGCTGTATCTAGTTGCTTTTTAATTGACCAGTATAAGAGTACTGAGAATATATAAATAATAGTTTTTTTTGTTTTTTTTTTTTAACAACAGCTCCTGTTTATTCTTTTATTCTTGTTTTTATTTATTTATTTATTTTATTTATGGCTGTGTTGGGTCTTCGTTTCTGTGCGAGGGCTTTCTCTAGTTGTGGCAAGTGGGGGCCACTCTTCATCACGGTGCGCGGGCCTCTCACTATCGCGGCCTCTCTTGTTGCGGAGCACAGGCTCCAGACGCGCAGGCTCAGTAATTGTGGCTCACGGGCCCAGCCGCTCCGCGGCATGTGGGATCTTCCCAGACCAGGGCTCGAACCCGTGTGCCCTGCATTGGCAGGCAGATTCTCAACCACTGCGCCACCAGGGAAGCCCTAAATAATAGTTTTTAACAGTGTCTGTGAAAGCTTGAAGCTTGCTGTCCATGCTAGAGAATTATGCCCAACAGTGCAGGATTGTGTGGAATTCACAGAAAGGGAGTAGTCTGATGAGTTTGTGTTAGTCTGGGGAAGCTTCATGGAGGAGGTGAGGCTTGAAAGCAGGTAATTGACTGGTCCAGAGGTCAAGGAAACAGCTGATGTGAAGCAGAGGCCCGCCTGTCCCCAGTGGGGAGATGTCTCAGAGTGGCTGGAGGGGAGAAGGCACTTTGTGCTGCCAAGTGGAGCAGGAGCAGGCTGGCTTCAATGGCTGGGGGTGGGGCAGCCAGCCCGTGCTGGACTGGATAAAATGGGTACCAGGGTCAGGGCTCTAGAGTAAGGCAAAGTCTTGATGCAAGGGATGTATCCGTGTCCTCATTTGACTCCCATACTTGATGATTCCTCAGAAATGGAAAGAAATTGGGGCTTTTCTCCCTTTGATTATATTAGGGGAGAAAAAAAAAAAACCCCACCAACACTGCCAATTTGCTAGATATTCTTGGAAGGATAATAAAATAATTTTCTTCTTTAGCAGAATGGAATTAGACTCACCTTGTTACAGATTGTGCTGCTACCAATTAAAAAGAGAGAGAAAAGAAACTCTGCTGAAACATTCTCCATTTTTCAGCTGCTTTTATTTAATCTATGTAGTTTAAATTCCCCAAGGACCTTAAACTAAATTGGCCACCAAATATTGAAAAATAAAAACAAACTGTTAATTAGAGGGAGTGCAAAGAATGCTTTTCATTTGGTTTAGGGAAGTGGGGGAGTGGAGAGGGTGTGGGATGGGAACCCCTTTAAAGGTGAGGCAGAAAGATGTTTAGGGCACCTTTCTTTCTTTCCAGGGATTTCAAAGTAAAGATTTGTAAAGACTCCAGGAATAGCCGAGACAGCGCTGGCTCTTGTTAAATCAGGTAGGGACCTCATTAGAGGTTGATGAAAACAGGCGGTCTCCCCGCTGGGAGAAGGTGCAAGGAAGCCTGAGTGGAGACCTACGCAGGACCGCCCCTGAGGGGACGCCCCACGCGCGCCCGCTGGGACCCGCAGCTGGGCGTCCTGAGCCCCAGGGGATGCCCAATGACGGCTGCCAGGGCAGACCCCACTCCCAGGAGCCCGCCTAGTCAGACCCCACCGTTGCCTACACACACCTGCCCCGCCTGCCTGGAAGCAGCCGCTTCTCACTGGGGCAGATCACCTGGGAACGCATCTGGCCTGGCAGAGGAAAAGGTGCCATCCCTGGGATAGCGGCGGGCAGCGGTGCCCTTTCCCTGCATGCGCCTGAGTACTGCGCGGCCGCCGGGTTTTGACCCCGATCTCTACCCTGCGTGGCCTGGACTTCAGGGCCATGTCACTGGATTCAAAAGCAGGACTTTGGGAGTCAAGAAATGGAATCTTGGATTTTTAACTTTTCAGTTTTTGTTGTTTGTTAAACTACTAAAGAGCATGAGGTGTATTGAGTGATAGTCATGCTGCCCAGGTGACTATAGGCGACTTGCTTTTCCTCTTTGAACCTGTCTCCTCTCTGTAAAATGGGGCTAAAAATAAAACACAGCTCAGAAACTGTTGTGAGGATTAGGTGAGTTGATGCTGTTAACCATCTAGTAGGGGCCTGGCCCAGAGGAAGTGAGGACAAATAGGACTTATTCGCACTCCACATTCCAGGGGAAAGGCTACCTGGGTTGGGACCTCCACTGCAGTCAGGGGTCAGGTGAAAATTACAGGCTTCTCATTAAAAGAAAAATATATTTCTTTTAAAAATAATTATGTAGGACAGATGAATTCCTTCTGGGCAAATATGCCCAGTATGAAGTGGGATTCAGAGGTAAGAGAAGCGTGCAGTCATCTGTAGGACTCCCAGGCCAGGTGAGTATCCAACAGAGGAAGCCAAACCCCAGAGAAATCAGAGGAGCTGGATTTTATCAGCTACTTAGTGCCCTGCTGCTCTGGTTCAGGCCTTTGTTTCCTTGATTTTCTCTGCATCAAACGTGTGTACTGTTGCAGTAATTCTGGCCTGTGTGGGAAGCCCGTGAACAATTATGTAGGCACCGAGATGGGATATATTTATTTGTCCACACGATTTCAGTCAAGGGAACTTTCCACTCCACCAAGCTCTGCACACCAGAATTTAGAAGCCTGTGCTTTAATTTTGCCTGATTCAGGGTCTAATCACGGTCCACTAGGCGACCAGCCTCTAGCATGAGTACTGCCCCTGTGCCATGGAGGTGCTGGCTCAGTCCATCAGAGTGGGTGGAAGGGGAAGGGGGTCCAGGGCTGTGACTTCTTCAGGGGGGTCACCGAGAGCCCTGGTCATTTGCAGATGGGCCATTGCTAAGGATGCAGTGTGGTCTTGGAGGCCATTGAGCCTCACGGGAAGGCTGCCACTTCTGGTTGGCTCCTGGGGCCTCGGCTAAGGTTAAATTGCACCGGCAGCAACCCGGTGGTGGAGCTCACAGAGCCCCATGCGGTATAGGCATTGCTTTCGCATGGGCAGCCTTCCCCTTCAGAAACAGGGAGGGTTTTGGGTGCAGGGTGGTAAATCATGCTTTTGAAGATCACTCAGAAACCTCTCCTGCTCTCCAGGCAAGGCCTTCACTTTCCCAGCATTTGCCAGGCTTCCTCACTCTCTCTGCATCCTTAAGATAGTCCTATTTTGCTAAAAATATGTTAGCAACTGACATCTTGGAAAAGAATGAATGGGACAAGTCAGAGTTTGATGCTTTGCCTCTTAAAATTCACATCCAGTTTGCCAGACGGCAGGAGTGAGAATGATATTTGACGTGGACAGTTGGCCAAGCCACCCAGAGAGAGGCCCCTCCTCATCGTCAGAGCCCTCACCATGGAGCTACGTCTCCTAGCTGAGGAAACCAAGGTAATGTTCCACTGCAGCCCACCTTCATGTGGATCCTCCCTCCCTATTTCCTCCACATCCCTAGAAATTCTAGCTGTACATCATTAGAAATGTGAGACCTAAGTATTACATTTTCAATAATGTGCTCACATTATTCCTTCAGCCCCCAAATGTGTCATTGCTGTATACTGTATAGAGCAGTATCCTTTGCTGTGTATTTACTGTGTTGGGATTTTTAATCAATTTTACCAAGTAATACATGCACACAGTTAGAAACTGAACATGTCCAAAACAATGTATGACAAAGAATAGGCTCCCTTCCTCTGCCCCTCTCCCACCCAGGCCTGTTTCCCCTGCACAAGGAGCAACCCCAGTTACTAGTTTTCCTGTGTCCTCCCAGAGCTAGTCTACATATATACCAGCCTGTGTGTGTGTGTGTGTGTGTGTGTGTCCGCATGCATGTATATACACCATATCCTTTTTGAACCTCAAGAGGTGGTACACTGTAAGCATTGTTTCTGCATATTAATTTTTTCACTCAATAGTATATCTTGGAGTTTGTTTCATATCAGAATAATCTGCCTCATTCTGTGTGCCTTAATTTAACCAGTCCCCTACTGCTGAAAAACTGTGTTGTTCTCACAGTTTTTCAGCAGTAAAAGATTTTTTTAAATGTTTTTAAAGATGTTTTTTAGAAGATTAAACTGTGTTATAATCTTTTGAAATATAAACTATAGAGAATATTCTTGTGCATAGTTCTTTGGGTACAATAGACGTATCTGTGCTTATATCTGTGAGTTAAAATCCTACTCTTAGATTGCTGAGTCAAAAGGCATACGTATTTTAAATTGTGACTGTAATGTTCTACGTGTTTGTCCACCTGACAGTGTATCGGGGGTAAGGGTTAAAGTATGACTAAGAGACATGTTATTAAAATAGCATTGAAAAGGGTGTTAAAGGAACTTTACCCTGCATTGAAGAAGTATGGAGCTTTCCCCATGTAAACTACCCTCAGAAAGCTTCTGTTGCAAGAAAACAATAACAGCATTTATCAAATCCTTAAACTACATGTCAAGCACTGTGCTTGATACACATGATTTCATTTTACCCTTAGACTACCCCATGCAGAGTAATCTTCATCCCTCCTTTCAGGATGAGGGGACTAAAGCACAGAGAAGTTAAGTAACTCACCTACCACACTAATATGTGGCAGAGCAAGGATTTGAACCCAGGCTGTGTGACTCCAGAGCTTGGATCTCAACCCCCCCGCTGCCCTGCCTTATAATAAATAACGTGGGACACAGACACTCACTCTGTCCGTGTGTACTAACGCTGCAGGAGCATTCCAACAAATACCGTATGTGAACAGAGTTCAGCCTCAGTAACACAAAATAAGGACAATGCTTATCCCAGTTTTGCTCATCCTGGTGGCCAAACCTTGAATGTAATAGTTAGGTTAGGCCTACAGATTGGACCTCCCAGGTCCAGGTGTCCATATAGTGTGGGTTACAGACTCTGAGTGTGTTCTTTCATTCAGGGCTTGTGCTCTGGATCCACCTCCACCGCTCTCCACACTGCTCTGTACCTCGAAAAGCGAGCCTCCAGGGGCTGCCTGGCCCAGGCTTCCTGCCCTCTGGCTTCTGGTTTGCTTTGGCCAAAGGGAGGTACTGGCAGGAGATCAAAGGGCAGGAGTTGAGAAAGGTCAGGGTATTTATCCCCCTGGCTCCTTCCTTCCAGGCTGCAGTCTAGGACGTCTTAAATCTTGACATCTGCTTCTTGCCTCCAGTCACTAAATCTCAGATATTGCTTCTGCAGTTCTCTTTAAGAAGTCTTTTCAAACTGAGCCTTTGATTTCTTTGGAAGACTCTGTTTCCCTCTAACATGCTCTGCAAAATTCTGGCTCTGCCAGCAGAAGGCCTCTGTCTCTCTCTAAACTGGGTGTGCGTGTCTCCATCCTCTCAGGAAGAACCAGCATTGCTCTGCACACTATGACAATAGAAGTGTTGTTTGTGGAAACTCCTTTTGCTGGAATCACTTCTTTCTTGTAACAGAGGTGGCTCGCCCTCACCTTCACTTTGTCCAGGCACAACTATCCTGTGCAAAGCCATTACCTGGCCCTTCATGAAGGCTTCTCTGGGTGTTACTCTCTAATCACTTCACAGCAGATTGTATTTTCAAAGATGGATGCAGTAATATCTCCCATCCCCCATGCTCTTCTGCAATGTGACCTTGACAGTCTTCCCATCAAGAGGTGGGATTTTTGTCCCTCTCTCCCCCTGCTTGGATCTGAGTAAGCTTGTTTTTGTTTCCATCAATGGAGTGTGGCAGAAAGGATTCGTTGTGACTTCTGAAACAGTTGGCTTTGATCTGGTCTTCTTGAAATGCTCACTCTTCAAAGGTCCCCTCTTGGGACCCTTCCTCTCAGAACTTAGCTAGCAGGCTGTGAGAAGCCCAAGGGCAGTAGCCCAGACCACAGTCCCAGTTGAGCCAGCCTTCCACCTATCCCAGCTCAGGTAGCAGACAAGGGAGTGAAGAGCCCATGTGGGAGATAGATCCTCCAATTCCAGCAATTCCAGCCCCTCGTAGTCCAAATCTTCCCAGATGAGGCCCCAGACATTGTAGAGCAGAGAAGAACCATCCCCACTGTGGCCTTTCCAATACTTGATCCCTGGGATCCATGAGCATACTACATGATTGTTGTTTTACACCACTAAGTTCAGGGAGGTTTGTTATGCAGTCATGGTAACTGAACCACGTTGTGTGCCGCCGTGTGGTTACCTGGTGATGGGAGCAGCTGATTTGTTCAGAAATGCACAGCCCCCAAGAACCAAACTTTAAACAACAGCCCCTCTCCACTTCTATTTTAGAAGGAGGGGAGATAACGGAAGTTTGGATTTTTCTCCAAACATCGAATCAGTGATTTGAGAACAAGTATGGGTATTTAAAATCAAAGGATGCTATAAACATTCAATATACTGCTCAAATTCCAGTGCTACTTTTATAATGTGGGGTTGCAGGTTTTCCTTCCTTTGCTGCAGTTGTCTCTAATCTTGCAACCATCTGTACCTGCTACGATGAAAATAGAACACCCCATGCCTTCTCTCCCCGGTCCCTGCTCAGATTACATGCTTATATTAGGCTGAACCGTATGAAATTGCCATTTTGTAGGTCATAAATGGTTAAATCTCAGCAATTTCATGTGGTTCAACCTAATGCTAACCTCCATCTCCGCAAACACATCTATCACTGAATTGTATTCTGAGGTTTCAACCTAAATGGGACTTGCTCTCTGCTTTCCTTTCCTGCCCCACTCCACCTAAATTGGATTATTCTGTATCGCAGCATCTTGTCCTTTCCTCCAGAACATTTATCACAATTCGTAATTACATATGTGTTTATTACTTAATGTCTAATACCCCAACTAGACTTATGTAAACGCCATGAACGCTGCACATGGTTGTTTCCCAGCCCCTGGCATGGGGCCTGGCACATCATAGCCACTCAATAAATGTCAGCTCAATTCATGTACAGACAATGTGGCTCTCTTCATATGCAGGCAATGTTTTTATTCTGTTGCCAGAGTATCCTGAAAACACTGTGGTCCTTGTCGTTGTATTTGGATCTGAATGTAAGCTCCTAGAGCAATGAATGATTTCTAATCCTGACTGTCCATTAGAAACACCCAGAAAGATTTTAGAAAATGCTGAAAGGTCTGTCCTCAAATCAATCAAATCAAAGTCTCCAAGGAATGGGGGCAAGCCCAGGCATGGTTGAGAAACAGTTTTGGAAGACAGAGACCCCATCTACAGAGATCTCTGTGCCCGGTGCTGTGAAATCATGATGCTTTCTTGCTGTTGCCCCAGTGGTCAAGCTTCAAACCCCAATCAGGTGATTTTGTTCTCAGTCCCAGTTGCCTTCTTTGGGCACATTAGATATTGCCACCAACCAGTAAGCTCTTGAGAACCAATCAAACTTATTTTGCAAGCACCTTTTTCAGTGGTTGTACCAAGGGGTGGCTTTAGCTTTTCCATAGCCTCAAACAGAGCCCCAAATCCACCCCAAATAAACATGAAATCTAAATTAAAAGAGTGTGTGCTTCTAAGCAGACTCTCTAACCTCTCCTTCCAACAGTACTCTCATGCTTAGGCCCTTCCTGTAGAGAAATTCTCAAGCCATCGCATAATTTCCTTTCCTATCTTTTCAACTCTTAGGATTTTCCATAAGTCACCATTTAAGGGGAATCCACCCCCATCCCACCCCCATTTAACCTTCTTTCTGTCCTTCCACATCCATTTGAATACTGAATACCCACTGTGTAGCCTTTCTACATGCCCAGGACCAGGTCTTACCCATTAGAGGGCACACCAACCTGAATAAGGCTTAGTCCCGCCCCCAATAAGCTCACATAATGAGAAATTGAAACAAGGTGATATGTGCTGTTTTAACAACGTGTAAAAGGTGTCATTGGGACACACTGAGGAAAATGATTAGTTATTGGTAGGAGGAATAAAGGAAGGCTTCACAGAGGTGGTATCAACTGGACATTGATTAGTAGGAGTCCACTGGGTTGGAGGCAAAATGGGCAAGTGACAGGTGTCTGGGCAAATGCGAAACCTAAAAAATTAGAATAAACCCAACAGTCCTGGATGTAATCAAAATAAATCAAGCAGTAGATAGGTATACATCAACCCTTTATCCTGAATGTGGCCTCAGACCACAGAGGGCCCTCTCCTCATTTCCTAAGAACAAGACATGTTGTACATTTGTTACTCACATTCACACAAAACAAATCCCATTTTCATAAACTTTATTGATTCCACCGTGCTGTTTACAGCTACTGATTTTATATACTCTTCTCATCAAACTGCAAGTTGATTATTTCACTTCATACATATTGTAGTAATTAGATTGCTTACTTTAATGGCATGATAGGTTTTGTACACTTTGCCACTGACACTGCTGACAAAGCACAGTTTATCTCACTTTACTGCATTGTTCTTATTAATTCTTCCACAGCCAACTAAGCTCTTTCTCTTAGGAATTGCCTGGGAGGCAGAAAGTCTTATTTCTGTCCCACTTTGGTATTCCTAGGGCTGAGCAGAATTTTGAATTGGTCTCACTTTACAGTAAATTCAACCTGCCTGGTTCCGAATCAGGATTTGTTTTGGTTATCTATTGGTGGAAAACAAACCACACCAGAACTTAGTGGCTTAAAATAACAACAGCCATTTATTGTCTTTCACATTTCTGAGAGTTAACCAGGCTCAGCTGGATGTTTCTTCTGCTCTGTGTGGTGTTGGGTGGGACTGCAGTCATCTGGGGACTTCACCAGGGTGGAACTTCTAAGTTGCCTCACCAGTGTGCTTGGCAGTTGGCACTGGCTGGTGGCTGGAAGCTCATTTGGGACTGTTGACCAGAGCACCTTAGTTCTTCTCCATTTGGTTTTTCTACATGGCTTGAGTGTCTCATAGCATAGTCTGGATTCCAAAAGGGAGCATTTCTAGCACACAAGAGAAACTGCAGGCCTCTCCAGGCTCAGCCTGGGAAGTTACACAGTGTCACTTCTGCTGCTTTCTATTGGATGAAGAAAGTCAGAGGGCCAGCGCAGACTCAAGGTGAAAGGATATAGATCCACCTCTTAATGAGAGGAGTGGCAAAGAACTTGTAGCCATGTTTAATGCACTATAGGTATTTTCTCCTCTAGAGATCAATTTGCTTGCTGAGGACACAGTATACCACAAAATGTATCTCTGACATTGCCCAACTGTTTCACAAATGTACAAGTCCTACTACATTTCTTAGAAAATCAACTCAAAGGCCAGCACCATCCCCTCCTTTTTTATACACATCTTACTACGATGGAGAATAATCAGGCCCAGGAACTATGCTTCTGTTTACTCTTCTAGCTCACTGATATGAATGACCACTGTTAAATAAAAGCATGCTTGCATTTCACTTTTTCATTTATATTTTGTCATTTTGCATTTTTGGTTGAATAATACTTCTATATCCTATTTTTTTTAATTAATTTATTTATTGTTGGCTGCATTGGGTCTTCATTGCTGCACTCCTGCTTTCTCTAGTTGCGGCGAGCGGGGGCTACTCTTCACTACGGCGCGGAGTCTTCTCATTGTGGTAGCTTCTCTTGTTGCGGAGCACGGGCTCTAGGCTCGCGGGCTTCAGTAATTGTGGCTCGCGGGCTCTAGAGCGCAGGCTCAGTAGTTGTGGCCCACGGGCTTAGTTGCTCCGCAGCAGGCATGTGGGATCTTCCCGGCCCAGGGCTCGAACCCATGTCCTCTGCATTGGCAGGCGGATTCTAAACCACTGCGCCACCAGGGAAGCCCACTTCTATATCCTTTATGAACTCGAATCAAAAAAGAGCTCTAGGGCTTCCCTGGTAGGGAAAAATAAATTAATAAATAAATAAATTTGTTTAAAAAAAAAAAAAGAAAAAAAATAAAAAGAAAAATAAAAATTAAAAAAAAAAAAAAAGGAGCTCTAATCAAAGCAGGTTTATATCAGTTTTCTTAAGAACAAAGGTATAAGCAAAAACACAGTTCGCCAGTTGTTCTGATCTGATGTTGAGATTAACTCTTAGCCATAACATTTGTCCAAGGCAACTTTTTTTCCTAAATATTGCCAGGTTTGGTCTAACATTTTGTGTAAATTCATTTATTCATTAATTCATCCATCATTCATTCACACGTTACCTTTTGGACATGTCCACTTGGATAACCCACTTTGGCACTGTTGCTACAAGGATAAATGAGGCGGAGCCCCTGCTTGCAGTGACCCCACAATCTGTGGAAGTGAAACGTACACAACTTTGTCTGTAGCACGCTAGATGATGATGAGGCCAATGATGGTGTAAAGCAAAGGATGAGGGAACACAGGCAAAGGGCAATCACTTCTGCCTAGGAGAGGCAATCACTTCTGCCTCAGGGAAGGCTTTGCGGAGTGTGTGGGGAGAGCGGGAAATGCCAGGGGAAGGGGCAGCAGAGGAGCTGGGAAAGGGGGACTGGGGCAGATTGGGAACAGCATTGAATGCCACGTTTTGGTCACGTTTACATAAGTGGTGGTGAGGGAGCAAAAGGTTTTTAATAAGCAACCGATGCTGTCTCGAATGGTAATGTCTTTGGCAAGGTTGTGTAGGAATTGGAGGACGTGTTTCAGGAAACAACCTGTAGAAGAAACACACAAAGATAAGAATGGGCGGCACATTCGAAAATGCACAAATGGGCCAGTATTGCTAGGGAAGTGGAGGTGGCCTGGGAAAGCCAGTGGCAGCTCACGAGGCCATTGCAGATGTGTGCCCAGGCACCCTCCCTTTGGTCCCCAATCTCCTGTCTGGGCGCCTCAGCCCCCCAGTGCATGTCTCTGTACCCCATGGTTTCTCCTGCCCATGGTGTCATAACATGATCGGACTTCCTTCCCAGGCTACCAGCCCTTCTTGGCTCTTCACGCTCCCTGCATGGGGGGCTCCTTGTCAGAGCCATTGTCAGATACATTTCCTTTGCCATGCTGCCCCATGGCACATTTACCTCCTGATAAGCCCCTCCCTGATCCCTCGTCTTGTGGGAGTAGCGGGGTCACAGAGCCCCTGGCTGCTTTAACTTTCAACTTCTGAGGAAAAAACCCAAAACAACCCAGAGTTAAGATCTCAAAGCCCTTTATAATCTGTTAAGTTGTGTGCAATCAGTATTATTGCCATCATTATGAGTTCCAGAATTCTGCAAATCCTTAGTGGTCAGGAGCCTGTGTGTTTTTCATTTCCTCTAAGGCACTTGGCATGGTCCTTTCATGGTATATATGTCCTCAGTAAGTAATGATGGTAATGAATAGTGATAATGTATAGTTTATTTAATATCTGTGTTTACCCTTTCCAAGCATTGGGGTAATTTTTCTTCCAAACATTGGGGTCTGTGGACAATTTTAAGAGGTGCACTGAAGTTCAAGAGTTCTTTATTGATCCTTTTCTTTCCATTTTGGAATTTTAATAAAACAGCCACTGGCCATTAAAGCCCGCATATCATGAGAGTGTAGGAACGAAATTAAAGATGAGAAATTATTGGGACAAGGAGATACCACTTCATACCCATTAGGATGGCTATAATTAAAAAGACAGGTAAAAACAAGTGTTGATGAGGATGTGGAAAAATTAGAAACTTCATACATTGCTGATGGAATTGTAAAACGGTGCTTTTGAAAATTTGGCAGTTCCTCAAAATGTTTAACATAGAGTTATCATATAACCCAGAAATTCCTCTCCTAGAGATGTATCCAAGAGAATTGAAAACACATTCACACTAAAATTGATACATAAACATTCTCTAAAGTATTAGCGAAAGTAGCCAAAAAGTGTAAACAATCCAAATGTCCAACTGATGAATGGGCAAGTAAATGTGGTACATACATACAATGTAATATTATTCTGCCATAAAAAGGAATGAAATACTGATACATGCTACAACATGGATGAACCTTGAAAGAATTATGCTACATTAAAGAAGCCAGTCACAGAAGACCACATATTGTATGATTTTGTTTATATGAGATGTTCAGAAAAGGCAACTCCATAGAGACAGAAGGTAGAATAGTGGTTGCGTACGACTGTATGTCAGGCAGGGAGGGAGACAGGACAGTGACCGCTAAGAGGTATGGGTTTTATTGGGAGGTGATGAAAATGTTCTCAAATGGATTGATGCTTACATAACTCCCTAAATATATTAAAAACCATTGAATTTTACATTTTAAGTGGGTGAATTGCATGAAGGGTAAATTATATCTCAATAAAGCTCTTTCTAAAAAATAATTAGTGTGAAGAGAGATTTATAAGCATTTCAACCCTTGTTAGTGTTCACCTATCTTCTAGTTCTGACCATCCCTCCATGACGCCCTCCTCAACTCTGAGAGTAGAGCTGTGACTCCTGGTACAATTCTTTCCCTGTCCCTGCAAGGGCCAGTAACTGTGGTTCGTATCCGACTCTTAGACTTCCTTCCTTCCTGAGTCCTCCGTGGGCCATCCCCTACTTCTGCAGCATTAGCCCTGGTCCCTCAGGCTCCATAAATCACACTCTCCATTCTTCCCTCTCACTTTAAAGTGATCTGAGATACTTTGTATAAAGGATGAGGCAGCACATAAAAATAACTAGTATTGTACTGATTTTTCTCATCTGGTGGTGTGGGGGAAACATATTTGTAAAATTCTAGCAAATGTGAGAAGCCACAGAAAATTGCCTCTCATTCAGGTGGAGAAGCTAGATTTTTAATTTTGTTTTATTGATCAGTGAGGTAGGTACAATGATATTTTACTTCATAGTTTTCCTGCAGGAGCGACGTTCACCCATCCTGCTGCAACTGCCAGGCCAACTTAGCTAGCGGGCCATTCTATGTGTGCCAGGGGCAGCCGTGGAAAAGGCAGCCTCCTGGATTCCTGGGCTGGCAGCTCCCTCTCCCCAAAGTGCAAATGCAACTTGACGTATATGACTTACTAAGGGAGCACTTTGTTACAGACAAGTTGGAAGAGTCTGTGTGACAGTTGAAGTCAGACCATTTTGATTTTTACATAAAGATAGTTAAACATCGCTTTGACAGGTTTATTCTAATTTGGTAAAGGCAATAATTTTATGGGATGGTAACTGTTTCCTTGCAGTCCTGATTCCTGCTGTTAGGCTTGCATTTTCTTCTAATTGGCAGATTGTTGGGCTCCCAAGAATTTGCTCAAAAACCATTTGCAGAAGAAGAAAGACAAATCAGAGGAGCTTGCCTTCTCTCCTGAACGATGAGTTCTAATAGTGTGGGTGAGGGGGCTATTTTTACACACAATTTACAAATGATTTCTGGCATACTCATGGACTATTTACCTAAATTTAATTTGTATGAAAGTAATAAATGTGCTTAGTTTAAAAGTCAAATACTACTACAAGACTTTGAAAGAAAAACAGCAACCCTTTTCCCAACCCATCCCCTCCCCCAATTTCTTCTTTCATGAGATTCCAGGAAATTCTAATTTCTTCTTCCATGAGATTCCAGGAAATTCCTTTCATCTCTTCAGCTGTACCTCCTGTTATTTACCTTCATATTTCTAAATAACAATATTATACTGCTATTTATTTTTCAGTTACAGCTATTACCCATTAACTTCCTGCCGTGGAAATCAGAATTCAGCTCTCATGCTCCTCCACCTTATCATCCGTGAAATTCCTTTTTCTTCTCTTCTCTGTTGGATCCTCTAATTTTTGTTTATTTGTTGTGACTGATATCGTTAATCTCATGCCTTGCTCTTTCTTAACTACCTTGTTTTGGTGGTGCATATCCTCTAGGAACTTTTTGAAAAGTGACACATGGTAAATTCCCTGGTGGTCCAGTGGTTAGGACTCGGTGCTTTCACTGCCGTGGCCCCGGGTGGCCCAGGTTCAATCTCTAGGCGGGGAACTAAGAACCTGCAAGCCTCGAGGCATGGCCAAAAAAAAAAAAAAAAAAGTGACACATGGAAGATACATTGTGAGATCTTGTCCTTTTTTGCCCTCATAGTTGATTGAAAGCTTAGCTGGGTATGAGATTCTAGCTTGGTAATTATTTTCTCTTAGGACCTCAAAGGCATTATTCCATTGTCTTCTAACTTCTGGTACTGCTATTGAGGAGTCTGATACCATCCTGGTTCTGCATGTGATCTGTCATCTGTTCTCTCTGTCTCTGTCTCTCAGAGCTTTTATTCTTTATCCCCAGAAATCTACAATATCTTTGATATCTATCAATATCATTGTTGTGCGTTATTTTCATTTATTGTGTTGGGCCTTTGTGGAGCTCATTCAATCTGAAAAATATCCTTCAGGAAAGTTTTCTTATGTAATTTCTTTGATAATTCCCTGGTCTGTTTTTTTTTTTTTAATAAATTTTTTTAAAAATATTTATTTATTTATTTATCTGTGGCTTCATTGGGTCTTCGTTGCTGTGCACAGCCTTTCTCTAGTTGCGGCAAGCGGGGGCTACTCTTCGTTGCGGTGCATGGGCTTCTCATTGCGGTGGCTTCTCTTGTTGCGGAGCACGGGCTGTAGGAGAGCAGGCTTCAGTAGTTGTGGCACACGACCTCAGTAGTTGTGGCTCGCGGGCTCTAGAGCACAGGCTCAGTAGTTGTGGCACACGGGCTTAGCTGCTCCATAGCATGTGGGATCTTCCCGGACCAGGGCTCAAACCCGTGTTCCCTGCGGTCCGCGGCCCTCCGCTCCGCATTCGGATGCCGCTGGGGTGCCAGGGACCCACGGGAGGGGTCGTTCCCAGCCACTGCGCGCTGGCTCCCTGGACCCGCGGCGGCTCGCCGGGGGCCGACGGCAAGGAGCCCCGAGAACGCCCCGCGCCAGGTGCGCTCTGGCCGGGACGCCCACTTCCGCGAGAGGCCCCTGGTCTGTTTTATTTGTTCTATCTTTCAGAAATTAGACTTCCTGAATTGATTCTCCAACTTTCTCTTCTCCATACTTTTCCCTATTTATACTGTTTTCTGGAAGAGTTAGTCAGTTATCTTCCAATTCTATTACATTAAAAATTTCTGTTATCATGTATTTAATTTCCAAGCGCTTTCTATTGTACACTGGATATTCCTCTTTTCTAGCATCTTGCTATTTCTCTCCCTCTCTGAAGATAACAATCATTATTCCCTGAAGTTTTGCCTGATCGCTGCATTGCCTCTGTGTCCTTTACCATACTTGCATCGTGGGACAGATAACTCAATGTGCAGCTCCAACATGGCTTGAGCCAAATTAACATGAAGAAATCACTATTGAAATTTTCTTCTTTTTGTTTCTGGAGATACTGCACCATACTGAGTCTCTTCCTAATATATTTGACCCCTCCTCTCTCCCTTCAATGCATCCTCTTCTCTCCTTCTTTAATCGAAGGGCCATCATTTGATGGATCTGCTACTCTCCTATTTCTAAATTTAAAAAGAAAAAACCCCCACCTCTGAGCTTTCCTTATTCTCATAGGTTCAACTAGTAGCTCTGTGTGAATCTATAGTGCTTCAATCTCTATTTCCAAACTGTTTCGTACACAAGACCTGGTTCTATATGCCTACTACCTATCAGACATTTCTCTTTGAAGATTCTGACACAGTTCAAATGCAACATGTTTGCACCAAACTAACATCAAACCAATTTTCCACAAAATTAATGTCTGCTCCCAGTAGCATCTCCTTCACTCAGCCTCTCAGACTTGAATCTCGAGAACCAGTCAGTCTTGCCTTTAATCCCAATAGCTGGCAACACTCAGCTGATGCTTACTCAGAATTTGAGAGTGTTCTACATACTAGAGACTGTGGTGAGGTTAGTGCTATGACAGGTGTAAGTCATGGTCTCTGCTCAAGGTGTTACAGTCTGTGATCTGGAAGTGCATGAGACTCAAGCTAGGGGTGTGTCTACGCATCTTCTGGCTCACTACTGTTGCAGGTTGGGCTCTCCAGGAAGCAGACTCTGAGGTGGAGATTAATGCACAGAAAGTTTGTGGGCGGTGCTCTTGAGGTCAACACCCGAGTAAAGGAGGAGAAAGAAGCAGGAGTGGGCAAAGGGAAAAGTTAAGCTGTGCTGTCTTTGTGGCGGCCTCAGCAGACAGACACTAAGGGGAGTTCAGAAGCTGGGACAGCAACTCTTCAGAGCAGGAACCAGGGCTTTATACGTCCATGGACCAGTCATTGGATGCAGGCGACCTTAGGAAAGGGGCTGACCTTGGACAAAGCAGCTCCCTTTAGGAGAGGTAATCCCCAAGGGCTTTCTGTTAGCAGTGGGGAGAGTCACACCTTCACCCTTGAAGGGACATGTGGCTTGTGGTGCTGCTTCCTGGCATCCAGCAGATCTGTGGACTTAGGCATAGTCTTGGTCACCTCAGAGGTAGATAACAAATAGGGGTTGGTTGACTGAGTAAAGAATTCAGAAAGAATGAGGTCATCTTTCATTCATTCATTGTATTTCATGCCAACTGAACCCACTCAGACTGCATTAGGTATTAAAGATAAAATGATAAAATTCACAGGCTCAGCCTTAAATAAGCTTGCAATCTGGTAGGGACTACCAAAAAGTAAGCCAATACTATAATACCATGAGAATTATAAAACAGAGGATTATGAACTAAAAATGCATTTTCAAAGAAGATTTAGGACATGAAAAATACCAAATGAAAAAAGAGCATACAAACTGTTTAAACAGATTTGTTTAAGCATATTTTCCAGCATATGTTTTTGTTAAACCAGTCGTAAAAAAATCCCTTGCAATCTGATTTGCAAACTTTCTGAACTATTTTTAAAAATTACCATTCACCTAGAAACACTACATGCACTGAACTGTTACAGGCAATATTGTCCTTGTCTTTTTTGCAGCATTTGATTTATTTTTTTTCCTTCTCTAAATATGTATAAATATATGTATAGAAAAAAATTCTGGAAAGAAATTCACCAAACTATTAACAGTACTTATAACCCCAAGTTGTTGACTTTTGTCTTAATTTTTTTTCTCCTTTAAGCTTGTTTCTTTTTTTTTTTTTTTTTTGGTCTTGACCAAATTTTCTACTATAAGTCTGAGTGCCTTTTATAATGAAAGAAAAAGACTTTAAAATACAGTGTGAAAGTGTGACAAAGCCATGTGAACACAGAAGAAGAAAACTCAGAGCCATTAAGTGAGGGAGAGCTTCTCAGAAGAGACATCACCTACGCCAAGCCTGGAAGGTGAGTCGGAACTGCCAGGAGAAGGGAGGGGGCTCACGGTGCCTGTGCTTGAAGGACCTTTCAAGCAGAAAGGATGAAATGTGCCCCTGCCCCTGGATGTGAAGAAGCATGTAGGGTGAACTGCAAGTTCAGAAAGTCTGAGAACTAGGGAGCTTTTGAGCGGTGAGAGACGAGGCTGGAAGGGCAAGAAGCAGGCAGATCGTGAAGGGCTGGAGGGACAGGAATGTGGACCTCATCTGGGAGCCCCCGGCAGACGCTCCCACAACACCTAATGCAGCTGAAAAGGACCCATGGCCGAACAAGGTGTTGATTAATGGTTGCTGTTTGTAAAAATCATTTAGAAACAAAATGTGATTTAGAATGAAAAGCTTCATGCCTGGCATAGAGTTTCCCAGCCACAGCAAGGTGACCTGACCCAGGCAGGGAAATCAGTCTGCTGAACGTGGAGAGAAGACGATTTAGACACGAACACCTGCATGCGCGCACGCCCACACCCCCTTAAGACTCTAGCATCTGTATTTTGAAAAGGAGAAGAAGAGAGCCAGCCCAGGCTCACTTTGCAGACTTCACAGGTGAGCACCAAGCTTCTCGGGTAGCCCTTACCCATGACTCTGCACTCTCCACAGGTCACTAACAGTGTTAACTGTTGGCAGTCTGGGAACCCATTACAAACACATGTTCAGGCCTTCCCTGTCTAAAGCTGCAGGGATGCGTTTTGCTGAGCATTTATCTTCCCTTTGCAGAGCTCAGCACCTCTACGTGGTGTGCGCCGGCTGGGCTGCCTGGGGAAGCCTGGAGATCTGCCTTTTTCTAGGGCACTTTGGATAGCACCCACACTGTTTCCTGTCCCTGCCTCCATCCTCGGTGTGTGTGTGCAGAGAACCAGTGGGCACCGCGGGCACCGCTTTTGCTCCTGCACCAGCCCCTCCTCCTCCAGCCCCACCAGCGCTGCCTGGTGGACTGTTACCCCCTCTCACTCAGACAGTTGCAATACTTCTCACTGCAGCCCTGCTCCCCTCCACCTGTTCTCCACTCGACCACCTGGACGATCTCTGAAGCAGAAAAATGAGGGAGTCGCCTGCTCAAAACCTGAATGACTCTGATTACCTTTGGAAGAGTCCAAACTCCCCCGCCCCGTCTTCCAGGCCCATCACCTACTCACGGCCCTCCTCAGTCTGGCCTCAGGCTTCCTCTGTGGACCCATGTCCCACCATCTCCACATGCTTCTTACGTCTGCAGCTCCCCGGGAGCACTAGCCATCAGAGACACAGACGTCGCAGGCTCACCCCTCACAGCCCCGCTTATTCTGTAATATTTTCACCTTATCTGCCAGGGTGTGGTGGGAAGTATGGACTTTGGAATCAGCCCAACCTGGGTTTTATTCCAGTAATAGCATTACTGAGTATGTGATCTAGGTTAAGATATTTAATCTCCCTACCGTTCCTCATTTGTAATTCAAGAACCTTACTCTCTCCCTCTGAGGGCTGTTGTGAGGATCAAGTCAGATAATGTTTGTGCAAAAGAATGTGGGAGGGGGCTTATCCTGTTGCCTTAGCTTCCCAGTGAATCTCCGGGGTGGCCACGAGGTGATAAGGAACCCCACATGAAAGAGTAGAGCAAGACACATTCCTTGGGATTTACAAAGAGGGGCCTACGAGATCCGGCAATCATGGCCCCAAAAGACTGTGTGAGAGAAGGCTAGAGAGGAAGTGAACTTCATGAGGTTTACATATTAAATTTGCCCAGTAACCTCATCTCACTGGAGGTGAGAGGGCAGAATCTCTCTCAAGATAGAGGGTGAAGCTTTCTGCCAAAAAACCCTCCTCAAAAAAATTCCCCTTTCCCCTCTTTCGGTGCCTAGTTGAGACTTCAGCCTCAACATCCCTTTATGGAAACAAAGATGTTAGTTAAAAACTCATGACACCACAACACATGAGCTGTCCAAGGGGAAAATGTAGCAAGAGGCAACCAATTACTACCAGAGCAACTGGGTGGTGGCCAATGTGGTTGCAGCAGCCAAAGTGTCTTGTTTCTCAAAAGCTCTGCTGAGAATTTATTGCCCATCTTCTTCTAGTCAAGGAAGGTTCGTTGTAAGGTTGCCAGCTTGCTCAAATAAAGAGAGAAGGATATTGAACAATTACAGGGGCAGCTCATGCAGTCAGGCACAGCTGGTCTTCATGGGGATTGCAGATGGGAACTGGGAAGCCAGGAGGGATCCAGGCAGATTTAAACCTGACCTGAGTCTGAAGTTTTGTTTTAGTCTGGTCTGGACTTTGTCATACCTGAAATTGGGACTGGTTTAATAACTGCAAGTGAGAAGGAAAGATAGGAATCTGATATTGTCAAATTTCTGACAGACTGTGTTTGAAGGAGATAAGGTTGTTTCTAGATTGAAGCCTAGTTCATTGGGCCCCTTCAGTAAATAAGTATATCCAGTATGTAAAAACATCTAGAACAGTGTTTGGCATATAGTAAGTGCTCAGTGATTACTAGCTATACTAACAATGGTTATTATTATTATAGTATGATCACCCAGTGCCTGGCACAGAGTATTATTATGAGTTATTCATGTGCATATCTCTCCCTCCACTAGACCAACACTCCATTTGTTCCATAAGTAGTAGGTCGGGTAAGAGCAACCCGCATGAACGTGATTCTCTGTACCCAACAAGGATGAGCCACGATACACACAGAAAATAGTGGGACCTGGAGAGCTTGATGCGCAACAGCAGAGCATGTGTTCATTGGCTCTGACCAACTACTGCACCGACATGCTGGAGTTCTGGATTCTCTTCAGATACGACTTCTGACAAGAAGCAGGGGCAAAAAGATGTAAGCGAGAGAGGTAGAAAGGAAGAGAAAGGACATTTCTAGGTGGCCTACTACATGCCAGGGACTGCGCTGGGCCCTTTACATTTGTTATCTCATTTAACAAGATGAAATAATGAACGAATGCAAATGGTGGCTTGTATCACACTCGTAGAACATGGTTACATTTTTTAAATGTGAAATGCTGGTCCAGAGAGCTCTGAGCCATTTTTCTTCCATTATAATTCTTGTGTAAACATAACAACACAAGTTTAAAGATGGAGCCTCCCTGGACACAAGCATAAGAGTTCCTAATATAATCAAAATCCTCTTATTTATTTTCTTGCTTAAGTGTCTTCTCCCAGGAGGACAGCAGTTGCATTTCCTTCATTCTGTGTGGCAGTAGTTGCAAATTAATGTTCTCTGCCATCAAAACAGCTCTACACACTTCTGCCAAATGTAGTTATCTCATCTGATAACAGGTACAGCCTTGAGACAGTGGGGTTTTAAACCCCAGATCTTAGAAAGTCTGGGCAATTAGCCACTCACTTGCAGAAAAGAGCGAGGAAGGGCAAGACAGCAGTAAAACAAAAACTTGTATGACAGCTGTTGTTCCAAATAATATCTGCAATTATGCTTCTAGATTGTTCTCTCGATCTATAGGCTAGAGTAAGTGAATTGAGGTGGTAACTAGGAGGAAAAAGAAGGCAAAGAATGGAAAGGTGATGAATAATTAGCAAGTTCTCAGCTTAGCATTCCAGGTGGTGGGTATTAGCTGGAGAATGCCTTCACTTTCAAACAGGGATCGGAAGGCATACACCTAAGAAAAAGCTATAGAAATGTCACTTTAGAGAGAATTTTAGAATCAAGATATATATGAAGCACATTAAATGAAGGATATACTACAAGATTAGAATTACATCTATACACAAACCCGTAGAATTAAGTTATACCAGTATAAAAATTTGTTGAATTAAATACATCGGGTTTTTTTTTTTTCCTATCTGATGTTTATCAGCCAGAGTGTATTTTTGAGTTTAGAAATTGCTTGTGTGAAAAACTACTGGCTCTAGAATAAGCATTTCTTGGCATGGATCTTAGCATGGTTGTATCTGGAAAGAATTTGCTTCCAGAGACCTGGCTGGAGATAGGAGGTGAATTCAGTCATAAATACATCTACATGGTTTGGTTCAGTAAAAACTCCATGTACCCTGTTAAAAGAATATTACTTTATCTTTCACTACTTGTGTTGAACAATTCTAAAACATAACTGTCTTGCTCATCTGGTTTCAGGTTTATATGGAAAAGTGGGCATAAGAAGTCCACTTAGCTCAAAGCTTGTGGCATGTGGGGTTAAAGGCCTCCAGTTAGTGTCCCATATTTGCCCCGACTGGCTCTGTGAGTAACATTGCCTCAGCAGACTCGTTGGCTGCCTACCGGGTATTCACTCTCTTCCTGCCCCTCACTTCAGAAACACCATTTTGCCCACAGCAGCAATACGTCCAACTCAGAATACTTACCGCCCAGGACTCCTTGCAGCCAAGGCTGAGGCTTCATTTTCTAACCTGCTGAATATATTCTCTTATTACAACTGAGTGATCTCCTCAATTGCATACGTGGTTCTAGATTTTATTCTCAGAATATTACATTAAAAAGGAAATAGTGTGGGACTTCCCTGGTGGCGCAATGGTTAAGAATCCACCTGCCAGTGCAGGGGACGTGGGTTCAATCTCTGGTCTGGGAAGATCCCACATGCCACAGAGCAACAAAGCCCGTGAGCCACAACTACTGAGCCCATGTGCCACACCTACTGAAGCCCGCTCGCCTAGAGCCCGTGCTCCACAACAAGAGAAGCCACCGCAATGAGAAGCCCTCACACTACAACGAAGAGTAGCCCCCGCTCGCCGCAACTAGAGAAAGCCTGCGAGCAGCAACAAAGACCCAACGCAGACAAAAATAAATAAATAAAATAAATAAATTTATTAAAAAAAAAAAAAAGGAAATAGTGGTTTAACCATGACTCCAGTGAAAGGAACCAGGCTGAACTACCTCTTGCCCATCTTCTTGTCTACTTATCTGAAAAGGAGTCATTCTAGAACTAAGCTCCATTTGATGTGTGGCACCAGGGAGCCTTGACACTTTAGGGTAAGATTTCTACCAGAAGAATGAATCAGGGTTTAAACTGGGAAATATTCAATTCAGAAAAAAATTTTCAAGTTTTACAAGATTTCAGGTAGTGTTCACTGTTGACTATCTTTTAAAATATTGAAGACCACAGGATCGAAGAATCATAGGTACTTTTTAGTTTTCTTTATACTTCTCTGTTTTCCAAATATTCTACAATAAAGATTTAACACTCTATAACCAGAAAAGAAAGATATTTTGGAGTACAATGAAAGAGTTTAGAGAAAAAAAAGGCCTGATAAATATAATTTCCTTAGAGAATAGCATTACATAAAATAATATTAATAAAAATAAATGTCAGCACTGACATTTTCATCAAATATGCTTTTGAATGTCAGCTGAAGTTTGCTTCTATCATGTGTGCATTCCAAGTAACTGAAATATTTAACGTCTGAGGATTTAATAACATACTCTGTAAAATTCCCACTGATCTAATAATTTTTCTCCTTATGGACAGACAAGAGAAGCCCATTATCTTCAATGCAGGATTCTGCTTACATAAATAGCCTAAATCATGGGGCTGGAAACAAGAACTGAGCAAGTCCAAATAACTCCCGGCTAACACTAGTATGACATTTGGTTAGGGAAGATGTCCCAAGAGGAATGTAAACTATTTGTAAACATCCTGTTACTAAAACTTGGACATAAAAAGAATGACAAATGGACTGGATTCAGCAACTTGATTCTAAGCACGCATGAGTTTGGCTCCCGTGAATACATTTTTGGCACATACTATTTTTCACGTTCTCTTATATGGATATCGTCCCTACCATATGAGGAAAGATCAATCAACATTTCCTACTCGTCCCAGAACAGGTTGAGAGCAATCAGCACCCTCACTGCTGGCCCTGCGGTCGAGCAGAGTGAGTCAGAATTCTCATTCCTTGCTGAGTCTCCCATCCAATTTCCCTCCAGGGCCCTCCCCTGGGGACTGATTACAACCATCTGCTTAAGAGCTATAACTCTGACCAAAAACATTAAAAGCTACAAATTGTTAAACAGAAGGAATACAAGAACAACAGGGCAAGATGACTAGATCTCAAACCATGCTTGGAATTCATTATCCCCAAACAGCTTCCAGGGCATCCAGCTGAGATCTCAGAAGGTACCGGTCAAGTGGCGAGGGAGTGACGGGCTGAGGCTTCCACTGCAGTTGGGCCAGTCCGTGTATGGGTCCAGGAGCTTGGAGACAGTGTTCGAATGTCACTGCTACATTGTCTCCACTTACCGTCCAGCTCCATTTGGGAGAATTTGAGGAAGGGCTTTTTTTTTGGTCTGGGTAGTTTCTTTATTGGCAGATTTACTCTTTCAAGATATTTTTAAGGCAAAGGAAGTGTAATAGGAAACCTGCAGCATATTAAGAGTTAGATACTCCCTTAGAAAAAGTGGAATGATTAAGTGAACACTTTGAAGCAGGCAATGTGTGATCAATATGTGGAGAGAGAGGATCAAGACAAGGAAATCTTTACTAGAAAGAGACAAGAGAAGAGGATTTCAGTGTTAACACCGTTTAAAAGCCAGGCGTTCCTCTGATAATGAACTGTAGCTACAAACCACAAGGGATAACTGCCTATTGCTTTATTAAAAAGTAAAAAGACGAGAATGTCTAGACAAGAAAAATATTAGAGATCATGTCTTAAATGTTCTTGTACTGGAAAGTAGAAAACCTTATACGGTTCCTTCTCACTTTCCTGCTCTTTTACAACCAAAACCCAAGAGGTGAGGAAATTGTGGAGGAAATTTGTCTGGGACCCAAGGCCATTCCCACATAAAAGACAGGCAGGTGCTTCAACATGCCTGAAGCCTTCCTTCTCATCAAAGGAGATAAGACAGTAGGTGCTTGGAGGGTAGGGTCAGTATCCGAATTTTTTTTACATCCCCTTCTCCCCAAACACTGTATTAACCACTGAGAAGCCTCTCAATAAACGCTAGATGAATTGAGTTGAATTGAATTGAACTGTAATAACTTGGGTTTTTGTTGACCTTGTTCTTTAAGTCATATTTTCTGTCAGTTGCTGTTTAGATTTGGATCTCAGTATGAATCGTACACAAGGCTTAGGAAAGATGAAAGAAAGATGGAGAACAAGGACTGATGAGTTCGGGATAACGAGAGTGAAATATGGTCTCGATTGCACCCATCTGTTAAATGAGGAAGATGGACGAGGATGACCTCTAAGTTCTTTCCAGCTTTAACACATTATGAGCTTTGCTACCTTCCCATCTCATTGATATTTTTGCTTTTAGCACCTCACAATTCGACCCCTCTCTGAAGTACTGCATTTTCTATTCATTCCATCACTATTAATCTGAAACATTGGAATGTCCAACAAAGAGGGGCTTTAAAATAAAGTATTTATTAAATAAAATATGAGACATCCCTATAACAGAATACTATTGACAGTATGGCTGGTAACATATTGATGTTGTCGCTAGATGGCCATTTATTAATGTGGAAGGTTGTTCATAAGTTTAAAAAAGTTAAAAACCATGATATCATAGTAAAGGAAACCCTGGAATATCTGGAAAGAGATTCACCAATATGTGATTATCTCCCAATGGTGGGATTATGAGTGACTTTTATTTTTCTTTTTGGATTAATGCATTTTCTAATATTTTTACAATGAACATAGATTACTTATGCTATAAAACAGGAAAGAAATAAAAGACTGCATCTCAAATCACCCTATAAAGATTGCTTGGGCTATTCTTAAACTTTCTACGGAAAGTGATTCCTTGCCCTCCATTTATCCATTCAAGGCTTCTTATTGACTTCACAGCGAGACTGCAGATTTCCACTTGACCCAGAACTGGTCCTCCAGTTTGCATCAGCTCCACCTTTGCTAAGTCTCTCCCCAAACACTGCCTCTTCCCATTTCTTCTCGACTGGATCCAGTCAGCTTCTTCTAGGTTCCATCTTATGTCATAGAGATAAAAATAGGCTAAAAGCTCTATTCCCAGACTTCTCTGATGCTGTGGTTCAATTTAGGTTCTGCAGTGAGATGCTCTTGCATGAAGATTAGAAGGCAGGAGGAGGCAGATGCTATCTTCCTGCAGTGTTGCTGCTTAACACAGACACTGACACTGGCTGCAGCAGCCCAGCTCTACCAGCTCACGTGTGGTGGGTGGCTCTGGAGTGGCCAGATTGGTGGCAGTACAGTCTTGGCAGTTTCCTGATCTCTGCATCACAACTACTGTAGTGTGACCTTGAAGCCAAAGTCCAGCCGAAAGAACCCCTGACTTATTCCTCCAGTCCTTCCAATGATACTGTAGGCACCTAATTCCCTGTGTTTCATCTCTTTCTGCTTGACATGCCTGGAGTGGTTTATTTTTCCTGCATTGAAACCTGAGAGACACATCATCCAGGCAGAGTCTATTGGCCATGTAAAGCCTGGTTCACGTCCCATCTTCTCCATGAAGACATCACTGAAGAGTGTGTAGATCTACCTAATACTAGACTAGAGCTGAGCAAACAGACTGCTGAGGGTTCCCTTGGAGGGCTTCAATTTGTTTTCTATTTGGGGTTTCATTATAAGATTTCCTTGAACAAAGTGTTCCTTATCAAAAAGGGCTCTGGAACCCACTGGACAACCTTAAGACCAGAATCTTCTTGCATAGAATATGCCATTTCTTGTAAAATATCTGTGATGTTGCAACCAAAAGGAATAGAGCCAAGAATGGGGTTCATTCTAGGCTTTCCTTGAGATATGGGACTTGCACGTTTCAATGCGGCTCCTTTTAGACATAAAACCCCACCCTTCCCACTTCAGTTAAGCCCTGCCCCATCCTCAGTGAGACCGGAAACAGCCGCTCACCATCCTCTCTTTAGCATCCTCTCCAGTCTGTGCAATCTCTCCTCCCCACCATTTTCAAATTTTTGTGCCTATCTAAAGTGAAATTTGAAGATTTCTGCAAAAGGATTGATGATTTATATCATTTTGTGCATTGGGGCTGCAAGAAAATCGGCTTCTAGCAAGACCCTTACTGTGCTCTGTCCCATCACGGTAAGGCTCAAAAATAAGAGCTTGACATGAAAATGCCTCTTTTTCACCCATAAAGTTGAGTAGTTCATCTGACATACATGCAAAACTAATAGTTGTAGATTTAGTACATTTCTCTGTAAATCTGAACTTGAAGACCCACAAAATAATTTTGTTCAGACTACAGATCCTATAGAAGTGGGGATCACCACTCGGTCCCCAAAGATGTTATAAAGAAAGAACAGTATGATAATAATGATTCATATTAACACACCTCTTATCAAAAGCATTCTAATAACTTTTTCGACTCCATGTAGGGATGACATTGGGTATTTCTGCTCATCATCGTCTTTGGGGTGAAGTACAGCAACTGTTTAATGATGCAAGGCCTGGTGATCATAGTGTTGGGAAGCATTGGAGAATCTAGTCACCAAAAGAAATGCTGAGAAGCATAAAAGTAACTCTGGGCAGTATTACATATTTTCTAGGGCCTGGGAGAATTGTTTCAAGTACCATGGACTCTTTAAATACATCAAGTCAATCTCATATATGAGAGAGGCTTCCTTTGCCCCTATCCCTCCTAACTTGCTGGAGCTTTTGTTTGGTTTCAGCTCAGAGGAAGACTGTTTCCTTCCAAAGAGGCATCTCATGTGAGTTTGCTTTTTCTTTATTTTTAATTATTTAATTGAAGTATAGTTGATCTACAATATTGTGTTAGTTTCAGGTGTACAGCGCAGCAATTCATTTTTATATATATATTCTATTTTTTTTTTTTTTTTTTTGGCCGCTCCGCGTGGCTTATGAAATCTTAGTTCCCTGACCAGGGATTGAACCCTGGGCCAAGGCAGTGAAAGCACCAAGTCCTAACCACTGGACCACTAAGGAACTCCCCTACATATGTATATGTGTGTGTGTGTGTGTGTGTGTGTGTGTGTGTGTGTATTCTTTTTCAGATTCTTTTCCCGTATAGATTATTACAAAATATTTAGTATAGTTTCCTGTGCTATACAGTAGGTTCTTTGCATTTGCATTTAGACTTGGGATTTAGGAGGCACACACACACCAAATAACTAAGTCAATGCGTGCCAAGAGAATTAGAAGAATGTAGCATTATTATTATTATTATTTTAATTAAGTATAATTGCCTTATTAATCCTCATTTGCATAATACTTGGTAAAGCACTTAGCTAATACATGGCTATATTTGCAATTTTATTCACCCAGAATATTTCTATTCAGCATTTATATAGCACCTATTGGTTTATGATGCTAGTATAGTAGATTCATGTTTCTGTTAAGCCTTAAGTGAAAGAAGTTGAAAGCCAAGTCCATTATATTACCTTCTTATATAGAACCTTTCATCATGAAAGATTCCAAATTGCTTTACAAAGTACAGTGAAACCCTTTTACAATGAATTCCTAAGGGGGCAGCTACAGTGGTGTTAGCTGCGGCATTTCATTGCATGAGCACTGTATTCAGCATTATGAGATTGATGGGGAAGGGGCAGATTTTACAATCTTATAGCCCTTGGGAACTCAGACCGTGTTATTTGCCAAGGTGTCTACAGTCCAGAGCAAAGGAAAAATTAAACTCTGCTATTGACCTATTATTAGATGAAATTTTAGTCTTATAAAGTATGCACAAAAGGAAAATATTTAGTGCAAAGGAAAAAAAACACCTTAATACAGTAAGTGAGAAATGCATCATATGTAGACAACGTGCTAGTAAATACCAAGTATTTGGTAACTACCACATTTTCTCAAGAACACAATTTTCCTTCTTTTTAATTGTTTGTTCAAGCATAACATTCAGAGAAGTGCACAAACCACAAAGTGACAACTCAATGGATTTTTCACAAAGTGAGCTCACCCATGTCACCAGTGACCTGTTGAAGAAACAGAATGTTACTAGGACTCCAGAGATCTCCACATGCAACATCTCAGTTATTACCCAATATTCTAAAGGGAACTACTTTCCTGACTTATAACACAGTAGGTTAGTTTTGCCAGTTTTTGAACTTTATGCAGATAGAATTACACAATATATACTCTTTTATAATGCCTTCTTTTGCTCATTTTTATGTCTGTGAGTTTATCACATTAACTGTATATAGCAGTAGTTCATTCACTTTGATTGCTGTCTAGTAGTCCATTGTGTAAATGTACTGTAAGAGAGGAAAAATATTTTTACTGTAAAGGAGGAAAAGTATCTTTTTCCTCTACCCTTGTAAGTTCTTTTCTTTTTTTTTAAACATCTTTATTGGAGTATAATTGCATTACAATGGTGTGTTACTTTCTGCTTTATAACAAAGTGAATCAGCTATACATATACATATATCCCCATATCTCCTCCCTTGTAAGTTCTTTTTTTTTTTTTTTTAAATATCTATTAGTTTTGTTTTTTTTTTTTTTTTAATATTTTATTTATTTATTTATTTATGGCTGTGTTGGGTCTTCGTTTCTGTGTGAGGGCTTTCTCCAGTTGCGGCAAGTGGGGGCCATTCTTCATCGCGGCGCGCAGGCCTCTCACTATCGCGGCCTCTCTTGTTGCGGAGCACAGGCTCCAGACGCGCAGGCTCAGTAATTGTGGCTCACGGGCCCAGTCGCTCCGCGGCATGTGGGATCTTCCCAGACCAGGGCTCGAACCCGTGTCCCCTGCATTGGCAGGCAGATTCTCAACCACTGCGCCACCAGGGAAGCCCCCCTTGTAAGTTCTTAACTGGGACCCTGTAACAAAAGACAGGTTAACAAGAGAAAAGCATACAGATTTATTTAATGTAAGTTTTATGTGACACAGGAGCCTTCATAAGGAAATGGAGACTTGAGGAAATGGTTAAATCTGGGTGTTTTTATGCTAGGTTTGATGAAGGGTGGAAAGTCGTGAAAAGATATGGTAGGACAAAGAGTATGAGGTAAGTGCAGTAAACTGGGGGAAACTTAGCAAGGCCCATTCATTCAGATTCCTCTCTGTGTCCCTTCATCTTTAGAGATAAGGATGCTCTTTTCCTCTGGATATTGGGAGGCCATCTCTCACATGACGACATGTGAGAGATGAGAGGGTTTTTATGACCTACTTCAAGAGGAGATCAGAAAGTCCTTCCTGCACATGCAATTTCTCAAATTCCTTCAGCTTGAAATATTCAATATGCCAAGGTACCGTATTTTGAGGTAGTGTGTCCTGAACCCCATCAGTACTATAATTTATTTGACAAAGGATACATACGCAGAATATATAAAGAACTCAAATCATTAAGAAAAAGGCAGGCATCCCAATAGAAATGAGGATAAAAATTTGAGCAGAAATTCACTTCACTTTGACAGAAGTGAAAAGGTGATCAATCTTATTGATTATCAGGGGAATGCAAATTAAAACCAGAAGATACCACTATACTTCTAGCAGAAGGGCTAAATGGAAAAAGGCTAGCAATACTGAATGTTGGGAAGGTGTGATGATTCTGGTTGGCATATAAAATGGTACAACTACTTTGGAAAACTGTTTGACAGTTTCTTGAAAAGTTAAACATACACCTACCTCACTCCTAATCCTTCTCTAGATATTTACCTATTTACCGAAGATAAATGAAAATATATATTCATATAAATACATGTTAAAAATGTTCATACAACTTTATCCATAGTAGCTTCAATCTGGAAATAATCCAAATGATCATCAATAGTATATTGGATAAATAATTTTTTCTTCTTTTCAATAACTCAGAAATAGCTTTTTTAGCAAGCAGAAGGAAAGCAATAAAAGGATCAGAGAAGAAGTTAATGGAATAGAGAACATAAAACAGTAGATAAAAGCAGTGAAGCCAGGAGTTGATCCTTCAAAAAGATCAACAAAAATTGACAAACTTTTAGCTAAACTAAACAAGAAAAGAGAGAAAACTCAAATTGCTAAAATCAAAAATGAAAGAGGGATATTATTACTGACCTTACAGAAATCAAAAGCATTATGAAGGAATACTATGAACAACTGTATGCCAACAATTTAGATAATTTAGATGAAATGGAAAAATCACTGGAAAGAAATGAACTACCAAATTTGCTCAAGAAGAAAACAGCAAACCTGACTAAACCTAAAGTAAGTAAAGAGATTGAGTTCAGAATCAAAAACCTCTCACAAAGAAAAACCCAGGCCCAGATTTCTTCACTGATGAATTCTATCGAACATTTAAAGAGTAATCAATGCCAATTCTTCACAAACTTTTCCAAAAAATAGAAGGGAAGACTTTTCAACTCACTCTATGAGGCACTTTAACTTTGATATCAAAATCAGACAAAGGATATCACAAGGAAAGAAAACTATAGAGCAATATCTCTTCTGAATATTGACCCCAAAGTTCTCAAAATACTAGCAATATATAAAAAGATGATACACTATGCTCAAGTGGGATTTATCCCAGGAATTCAAGGTTGGTTTAATATCTGAAAATCAATTAGTGTAATACACCACACCAATACAATATGGACAAAAACTACATAATCATCTCAATAGATACAGAAGAAGCATTTGACAAAATTCAACACCGCTTTTTGATAAAAACATTCAACAAACAAGGAATAGAAGGGAACTTCTTCAATCTGTTAAAAGACATCTATGGAAAAGCCAAAGCCAATGTCATACTTAATGGTGTAAAGCTGAATGTTTTCCCCCTAAGATCAAGAACAAAACAAGGACGTCCACCCTTACCTTTTATATTCAACATTGTACTGGAAGGTCCAGCCAGGGCAATTAGGCAAGAAAATGAAATAAAATTTATACGAATTGAAGATGAAGAGATAAAATTATCTCTATTTGCATGATCTTGTGTATAGAGAATCCTTAAAAATCCACTAAAAAACTATTAGAACTAATAAATGAGTTCAGCAAGGTTGCAGAATACAAGATCAACACACAAAACTCAATTGTATTGCTGTATGGTAGCAATGAACCAACCAAAATTATATTAAGAAAATAACTACATTTGCAATAGCACCAAGAAAGAATAAAATACTTAGGAATAAATTTAACAAAAAGTTATTGTTTAGTATATTTAACAAAATTATGCATGCAAAACTCTTTTTCTGAAACCTATAAAATGTTGCTGAAAGAAATTAAAGAAGACCTAAATAAATGGAAAAGCATCACATGTCAGTGGATCAGAAGATGTAGTATTGTTAAGGTGTCAATATTCCACAAATTGATCTATAGATTTAGCACAATCCTTTTCAAAATCCCATTCTTTGTGGAAGTTGACAAACTGATCCTAAAATTCATATGAGAATACAAGGGATCCAGAACAGCCAAAGCAATCTGGAAAATGAAGAACGAAGTTGGAGAACTCACATGTCCCAATTTCAAAATGTACTACAAAGCTGTTGTATCCAAGACATTGTGTATTGGCATTAATGGTAGACATATAGATCAGTGAGTAAAATTGATAAACCAGAAACAAATCTTTGTGGAAACAAAATAACATAAATAAACATGTATGTCAATTGATTTTTGACAAGGGTGCCAAAACAATTCAATGGGGAAAAGAATAGTGTCTTCAGCAAATGATACTTGGACAATTAGATATCCGCATGCAAAAAAATGAAGTTAGACCTCTTACCTCACATCATGCACAAAGTAACTCAAAGTGGATCAAACCTAAATATAATAGCTAAAACTATAAAACTGTTAGAAGAAAATATGGGGGTAAATCTTTGTGACCCTGTATTAGGCAATGGGTTTTTATATATTACACTAAAGTACAAGCAGCAAAAGAAAACAGGTAAATTGGGCATCATCAAAATTTAAAATTTTGTGCTTCAAAAGACATCATTAAGTGAAAAGACAACTCACTGAATAGGAGAAGAAATCTGGCACCTTATATATCTGATAAGGAACTTGTATCTAAAATACATAAAGGGACTTCCCTGGTGGTCCAGTGTTTGAGAATCCACCTTCCAATACAGGGGACACGGGTTCGATCCCTGGTCGGGGAACTAAGATCCCACATGCCATGGGGCAACTAAACCCGTGCACCACAACTAAAGAGCCCGCATGCAGCAACTACAGAACTCATGCACTCAGGAGCCTGCTCACCACAACTAGAGAGAAGCCCACGTGCCACAACAAAGAGCCCGAGTGCTGCAACTAAGACCCGACACAGCCAAAAAATAAATACATTTTAAAAATAAAATAAAATACATAAAGATCTACTACAACTCCATTAAAAAAGACAACCCAATTGAAAAATAGGCAAAGGATTTGAATAGACATAAGATGTACAAATGGTCAACAAGTACATGAAAAAAATGCTCAACATCATTAACCATTCGTGAAATGCAAAACAAAACCACAATGAGATGTCACCTTACATCCAGTAGAACGACTAGAATAAAAAAGACAGATAATAATTCATGTTAGCAAGGAAATGGAGACATTAGAACCTTTATACACTGCTGGTGTGAATGTAAAATGATGCACCCATTTTGGAAAACAGTTTGGTGTTTCATCAAGTGGTTAAAGAGAGTTACCATATGATCTAAGCAATTCTACTCCTAGACAGAAATGAAAACTTGTCCATTCACAGATTGTATATGAATGTTCATAGTAGCATTATTCATAATAGCCAAAAAGTAGAAGCAACTCAAATGTCCCTCAACTGATGAATGGATAAATAAAATGTGATATATCCATACAATGGAATATTGTTCAGCGATAAAAAGGAAAAAGTATTGATACATTCTATAGTATGTATGAACCTTAAAAACATGGAAGAAGCCCATCACATAGACCACATGTTATATGATTCCATTTATATGGAAGGTCCAGTCTAGGCAAGTCTATAGAGACAGAAAATAAGGGGTGTAGGATGGGGGGTGGGTTGAGAAAATGACAGGTAAGAGGTATGGAGTTTCTTTCTGAGGTAATAAAAATGTTCTAAAGTTGACTGTGGTATGGATGCATAACTTTGTGAATATACTAAAGCAACTGAACTGTACACTTTAAACAGGTGAGTTGTAGGGTATGTGAATTATATCTCAACCTGTTTAAAAATAGCTTTGCTTCCAAATTACAAAATCAATACACATTCTTTGTGGAAAACTTATAAAAGATTGAAAATACAAAAGGATAAAATAAAAGTCAAACACAATTCTACAGATAACAAGAGTTAACAGTTGGATGAATATCAAGGACACTCTTTTGCTTTTTTGAAGAAAGGAGTAAATTCCCTAAAAGCACAAGTTATCAAGAGCTTTATTGGCTTTACCAGTTCCCCAGACCATGCCTTGGCATATGACATTGTTTTCACAAAGCCCTCATACTGTAGAAATGTGTTTATCCTCTGAGATGGCTAAAAAGTTAAGCTATTTTCACTTTAGCAAGTGAAAGTGAGATCTCCTGGGGGGTCTTGGTGGAATGGGACAGCCAAGGATAAGTTTGTATGGAAGGTAGAGGAGCCTGGGCATCTAGGAGGCATTAGGGAACAATGAGCCTTTGGGAGAGAAGGAAGCAGAAATAGAAGACAGAAGTAGAAGGCTGGGGCAGGTACACATCTTTGAATATATGCCTTACCTATATCTCTGATTTTGCATGGGGCTAGTCCAGGATTTGACAAAAGAGGCACGCCATTAACCATGTTTAGTGGACCTTCCTAGCATTAATGTCATTACTAATTATAACCTCTCCTCTCTTGGATGGTATGGCAGATTGTATTTCCCAGAGATGGCCACATTGACACATTTATCCCATCCCATATGATCTTTTTACAATGTGCCTGACACTTCTCCACTCAGAGATGGAGGTCTATAGACCTCCCCTAGGTCTATATTCCCTCCCCTAGAATATTGGTATGACTGCCCACCAATGGAGCATGGTCGAAGTGATGATATATGACTTGCAAGGCTAGGTCATAAAAAGGATATAACTTCCACCTGGCTCATTCTCTCAGGACACTTGCCCTTGGACCCCACCTTGCATGTTTTCAAGAAGCCAAAGCCACAGGAAAAAGCCATGTGTGGGTATTCTGACCCTCAGTCCCAGCTAGACATTCAGCCAACAGTCAGCATCAACCTCCAGACATATGAGAGAAGAGCCTGTAGATGTTTCCAGCTCTCAGACTTTCAGAATTCCAGCTGCACCAACACTGAGGAACAGAAAAAGACATCCCTGCTATGGTTGTCTTGATTCCCTCAAAAGGACCCATAAAGATAAAAAAAGTGAGGCAAGTATTGAGGGAGTTATTTTCTTTCTCCTTGCTGAATTTGGTGTCATTTATACTCTACTTCTCAATACCCAATAACCTTAATATAGTTTTGGAACTTTTAAACACCTGAAGAATCCTACCAACTTAAAAAACCTGAATCTAATAGATCTACCATCTCATATCAAGACATCTCAAGTTGTATCTTAGAAAATCTAAATTTCTATAGATCATGGTAATATAGGTTTTTGAATTTCACAGGATTTCCTAATGAATCTTTGCATTTTCTAGTTAACTACTCAAGACACATTTCTTCCTTCTGGAATATTTTGCCTGCTGTCATGTTAGGCTAACCATGTTAGGTAGCCTATGTTAAGTGAGTAAGGGTCTTGGTTATGAAATGATAAGGTGCATTCTTTGATTTGAGATCCAATTGAGAACCATGACTTTTATACTCAGTCAGTCGCTTGTATCTGCTTTTTGGAAAAAAAGTAATGTTATTTGTTAAATCAGCGTTCAGATCCTTGAAAGACCATCTTTGATCATTTTTGCATCAGATATGTAAGAAGCCTATCTTCTTTTGTGAGAAAAGAAACATTACTTTTAACTTTTTACCCTTTTTATTGTTTAAATTTTTAATTATTAAACAAAGCCAAAAAAGTTAATTTTTAAAAAGGACCCTGCTTCTGCAAGATGCTCATTCACCTTCACCTGGACCTAATTTCTTAATTTCCCTGTCTTTACACCTGTATGTAGGTATAACAAAGAAAAGTTCACAATCCTTGGCACTTTCCATGGAAGAGGCAGAAAGTTCTCTTCCAGAATCCCCACCCACATCCCCCAGGCAATTGTGGGTGCCATAACTACTTGGAGAAACCCTATTGGCTTGCAAAGACCACCATACTTTTATCTAAGGCCTTAAAATTTCTCATATAGTTCAAGGGGGAGACTTGAATTCACTCTTGGGAGCTTGAGCTTACTGAGGACAAAACACTTAAATAGACATTTAGTTATTTAAAGATAAGATCCAGGGACTTCCCTGGTGGTCCAGTGGCTAAGACTCACGCGCCCAACACAGGGGGCCCAGGTTCGATCCCTGGTCAGGGAACTAGATCCCGCATGCTGCAGTGAAGATCCCGCGTGTGGCAATGAAGACCCTGTGTGCTGCAACTAAGACCTGGTGCAGCCAAATAAATAAATAAATATTTTTTAAAAAGATAAAATCCAAATCAAATTCTGAATTAGAAGTTTCATGATAAATAGTTCTGGACAGTAATATAAGAGGAACCTATATATTATGGGCTGATATTTTATTCAATCTGTTAAAAAGAGAGAGGAAACTAGTCCTGAGAACTCCATTTGGGAGAAGTAAGAGGGCCTGCAATGTGGGCGTTGGGTGGGGGGAGGAGAAGGCATGAGGAACGGGATCCAGTGGGCGGCCTCCCACAAGACCAGGGACAATGGACCTTAGAGTGGTTCTATGTGAGATCCAGTTTTAAGCTTCTCTTCCATGATTTACAATCTTAGATTTCTTGAACACCAAGAAAAAGTCTGACTGAAAGATATTAATTTAGAGAGGATTGTTTGATGGCCATGTGGTACACCAGGTGTTCTAGATTATGTAGGTTTTCTCTTCTTGAAGCCAACTTCAAAAATATCTTCTTGTACCATATTGTTTTGGCAGACTCTAGGATTATTTCCACTGAGTTTGTTTTGGTATAATACCCTCTGCTTACGTTGACAGACATTCAATAAACAGCCATATGAGAGTCGTTATTCCTTTTACCCTTAGGACACTCTTAAGTGCAGTGTTTCTGACAGTATTCAATGTCCTCTACATAAGGATGAGTGTGTAAAGTTTCTTTCAGACAAAATCCCAGAAAGATCTTTTATTGCCCAGAGAAATTGATACTTTCCCTCATGGATAATGTGTATCACATATATATTATGTTTTCCCTCTTGCTTTGACTGACAGGAAGCTCAGAGCCAGATTTGCCACTCAATTTTAATAATTACTGGATCAAAAGGCAGCATATCTGTGTTACACTTTACCTTTGGTCTTGTTCTTCTATTCTAGATGTTTTTGTGACGCTGGTTTTAAAAATCAACTTAAGTTTTTTGATTTTATACTGTTTATCCTCATAAGCTTCCTCAGATCTTTGGTAAAATCGTCCAAGTATGTGTAAATAAACAAATAAAATAATGGAACAACTTAAGGTAATCAGTATTATCTGGAGCTACATGGGACTTAAGAGATGATCTAATCCAATTCTCTTATTTTACAAATGAGTAAAAGAAGACTCAGCATGGCTAAGGAGAGTGAAAAACCATCCTAATTTTCCTGAGACTGAGAAGTTTCCAGGGACTCAGGACTTTCAGGGCTAAAATCAGGATTATTCGGCTGCCCTGCTGGGTTAAGTGGTTTTCCTAAAGGCACACAGCAGTGAATAGCAGAAATGGCACCGTGGGCCAAGCCTCTGGCCCAGTAATGTAGCTCTTTTCCCTTATTAAATGTCATCTTAGAATGTGGTTTTATGAAAGCTAGAGTTGAAAATAGGCAGCTAGAACAATTTGGTGTCCATTTCTTAGTTATTATGTTTAAATTTTTTTTCTTTCGCTTTTAGGTTTTAAACCTAAACCTTTTTATTTTTCATAGGGAGTTATACTTGACGCTTCTCTCTTGTGTACAGTTGTACCCATAGCTAGAAAGTTCTAAGCATTCCCTGAAGATAAAGGCCTCATCCTCATGTCTTCCTTTGCAGAGGAGGCTGAGGATGAGCTTCCTGGGGGTGAAAAAGGAAATTTCCCTTTGTTTGTCTTCTCCAAATGCCCACCTGTGTTTTCCAGGGCAGAAGCTGAAAGCCGAAGAACTTACATTCACAATGGAGCTATACAAAATCATGTGATCTCCTATGTCTTTTTTCCAATAGAATATTGCCCATTTTGAGGAAAGAAAACTAAAAATATCTCCTTTCCCCACTCTTTTTACTTCCTCAGCCAGATCTAAGGAACTGAAAATTACCTCTAGTGGTTCTCTGAGCAAAGCAGCAGCTTTTACAACTTACTGTGGAAGCAGATTCTAGAAAAGTTTTACAGTCTCAACTTATACCTGAAACTATTCTTTTATTGGTCCAATATCCAATCATTTAAACCAGTGTTAAGCAAAACTTAGCACATTTTAAAATGGAAATCTAAATAGTTTTCCTGCCAGTTTGGGGGAAAAATGAAAAGTGCAAGATTTCTAGGGGAGCCAAGATTGTTCTAATTCCCCCTTGGTACAGGGTTCCTCTGGGTGCAAAACAAAGTGATCCTGTGTCAGAGTTGATGACGGTGGTTACACAGGAACCTCTCAGTGATGACACTTTTGGCCTTCATTAGGAGACCGGGCAGTGTCCCACTCCTAACGTGGCTGGCTGCCTCGGCTATCTCTCAAATGGAGATTTAATAGAACACATAGACAATACCGTGTAATCCTCAAAAGACTCTTGCTTTAAACTTTAATTTTGATTTATCTTATGAGAACCTATGTAGAAAGAGAAAATAACTCAGTACTCAGCCCCACTGCCCAGTAGCCAAAGTATTCACCCTGCCAGCAATTTCTTCCTCTCTCCCTCCCTCTCTCCCTCTCTTCCTTTTTTGAGAAAAGGTGTTATAAATGTGGGGACAAACTATATTTAGATTTTTTTTTTTTTTATAAAGGATTTTCTTTTCTTTTTTATTTATTTATTTATTTATTTATCTATTTTTGGCTGTGTTGGGTCTTCGGTTCGTGCGAGGGCTTTCTCCAGTTGCGGTAAGCGGGGGCCACTCTTCATCGCGGTGCGGGGACTGCTCTTCATCGCGGTGCGCGGGCCTCTCTCCATCGCGGCCCCTCCCGTCGCGGGGCACAGGCTCCAGACGCGCAGGCTCAGCAATTGTGGCTCACGGGCCCAGCTGCTCCGTGGCACGTGGGATCCTCCCAGACCAGGGCTCGAACCCGTGTCCCCTGCATTAGCAGGCAGATTCTCAACCACTGCGCCACCAGGGAAGCCCTATATTTAGATTTTATTAGTTCTCAATCTTTGATTCTATTATCGCTTCCCCATTTTGGAATATATTTCTTGATGGCTGGAAATGAACACTCCTGATGGTATCTTTCAATTTCAAAAACAACTGTAAATCTGTGGTGGTATGCTTGTTATGCTTGTTGTAGATTATCTCTAGTAAGGAGAACGGTCACGGCAAGCATCTTGGTGTGGCTTTGTGACTGTCCTCACCACTTCAGCTCCACTTGCCACACACATTTATTTAATATCTGCACTGTACCAAGTACCGTGCTTGGCACCATGAAGGTTCCGCCTGCAAGGAACTTACAATGTGGGGGAGAGAAACAAAAATGGCAGCAAGTTGGAGTGAAGTAAGTTCTAAACAGAATTGTAAGCAGCATGGTTTTTACCTAATGGTGGTAGTGGTGGAGGTGGTGGGTGTGTGCGTGTGTGTGTGTACTGCAATTAGAGAAAGCTTCCCTGTGGGAAAGTGCATTTAAACTGTTAGTCATTTTCCCACCAGTCTTGGGCTAGCATTCCCTCTGGGTGAGAATACATGGGTACCAACATGCTATGGCCTAAGGGGCTGCAAAAGCTCCATTACCCAGAAATGTCTTCTCCCAGGAGCCTGTTACGACACCTGAAATGCCATTGTTGGGCTTAGTCCTTTAACTCAAGATGCTGAAACTCCAGAGAACACAAGTTAAAAATGTAATTATGGTCCCTCTAGGAGAAACAACACATTTCACTGTTGGGCACACATGATATCACTTAGTTTATCAGGTCAGCTAGTTATCACCTTGGAAAGTGAAACAGAGGGTAGGTACATTTTACTAGGTTCCCCCAAGAAGACATTTGGATCTTGTAGCAGTGCCATACACATGGTAGGGTCAAGGAAGGAGGTCCATAATATAGAAGAGGGAGACTGGAAAACACACTTTGCTCATGAAACACAAATGTTTTACTTTCTTCACTGAGTGGATTATGGGGGCGGGGATGACACTGTCAGGATGCTTTATGGGTGTGACTTTGCAAACAGTAGAAACTTCAGGTCATCAAGGGACCCAAGACTGGCAAAGAATGCAGGGCCCACATTCTTCACCAACTCTCATAACCAAAGGCTCTGTTGATTGGCTACCTAGCATTCATGCCTCCGTGCCCCCCCTGAGGTACCCAATTTTTAAAATCTGTTGGCCATTTCTTGCCCATGAAGCCCTTGTGCTTCAGGAGAACCTCCTCCTTTGCCCAACTTGAGAGATGGGGCCTGATGAGTTTAAACAAATTTCACCTATCCCATTCCTCTGACCAGCCACCAACTCATGGGTGGGCACGTGACCTGAGCTGATCCAATGGGGGTGAATTTCCAGAGCTTTGCTTAGCAATCACTCACTTACTGTATGAGAATGAAGAGGCAAGCAGCCCAGATTATGCCTGGAAGCCATTATTTGAGCAGTAGGTGAAGCATCCTTCGACTTTAGCCAAAGCTGTAGCTGGTAGTGCAGAGAAGTGGAAAGAAACTGGGTTCTTGAGGACAAGGTAGAGCCTCTGGATAAGGAATCCTGAAGCTTGCCCCTACAGTTGTCTTGTCAGGGACATGGCCTATCAAATACCCTAACAAGTATGGTCTAAGGACCAGCCGAATCAGCATTACCTGGGAACTTGCTGGAAATACAGAATCTCAGGCCCCATCCTAGACTTATTGAGTCAGAATCTGCATTTTAATAAGATCCCCAGGTAATTAATGTGTACTTTAAAGTTTAAGAAGTACTGCCCAATATAGTATAATCCCACTGACTTGGGTTTTCTGCTACTGTTAACTGAAGGCTCCCTCACCTGGTGACTCTAGGCTTCTCTGGTTCTGTGGTCTCGAGTAGCCTCTTTCTGTTTCACCACAACGGACTCCCCCAATCCCCCACCTCACACTCCTTTCTTCTTACCATTGTCCATTTAGACAACCATCTGGAGATGTCTCGTTTTCCCTGCTGACCTCTTAATCTATTTCTAAAACATCCAACAGATATGTTAGCTGGACCAATTCCAAATGGTTTTTAGAGCAGCGAGAGGGAGTTTTGTACTGACTAGCAAAGGACAACTTTACTATTTGTTTATTGCAAGGGTCAGAAGGTTAGCTCTTAGCACACCAACCCAACTCTTTGCAAGTGATTTCTTGCTCTGGCCACCAGAGGTGTAGAGTTTCTGAAATACTTGGGAGACGAAGATTCATTGGTTAGTTCCATTGTTGTGTCTGAGCTTCAGAGGAAAAAACTTTTTAGGCAGAAGGGTATAAAAGGATCCGACTCTACTCACTTATTTGCAGGGGGGCAGTGGTGGGTGGTGGATGGGAATCCCATCAGAAAGCTTACTGATGAGGGCAGCACCTGACAGATGGTCCATGCTTAATAAATGTCATATCACTGTTTCCTTCTTTAATATAGCCATGGCAGCGATGCCCATTTCAAGAGGGAATGGCCTAGACCATTTGCCCATCAGCTAGTGCTCTTTCTGAGATACAGGCAATAAATATGGTACAACCCACTGGGTGTCAAGTTGAAGGAGTAAGTTGCAATTTTTTGCATTGGATTCCACACAGCACTTAAAGATTTTCTAAAGAGGCCCTTGGCCTGGAACTCAGAGACTTGCTTCTCTCTCTGGCCCTGCAATAAACTGGCCATGTGGCCTGGGGCAGGCAGTCAACTCTACCTCCTAGGCCCGCAATCTCTTTCACTGTCAAAGAGAGGACAAGATGGCATGGCTGCTCAAGTCCCTTCCAACATTCTAGGAACCCTGACTCTGCTCTGGGTCTTTTTTTTTTTTGGCTGCATCGGGTCTTAGTTGTGGCACGTGGGCTCCAGAGTGTGTGGGGTCTCTAGTTGTGGCACGTGGGCTCCAGAGTGTGTGGGCTCTCTAGTTGTGGCACACGGGCTTAGTTGCCCCATGGCATGTGAGATCTTAGTTCCCTGACCAGGGATTGAACCCGTGTCCCCTGCATTGGAAGGCGGATTCTTAACCACTGGACCACCAGGGAAGTCCTTGCTCTGGTCTGTTTCTATAGCATTTTTCTCAGTAGTCCTCCTTAGAAGTGATTCCATTTTAGAAAACTCCCTTAAGTGAAAAGCAGAGCACAGAAAAGTGAAGGGACTTACCCTGTGATCTGACCATGAGAAATAAGCAGAAGATTCTAGAAAAGTTCTGCTTTCCCTGAAACCAACTTAAGATCTTGTCATGTGATTATATTTGTCTCGGGTGATTCACTGGGACTAGGAACAAGTCCATAGAAGAGCTCAGCTGATGGCAATAAGTTTCTCCTTGTTCATGAGATCTAATTTTTAAGTAAAAATTCTAGATTAGAATCTGGTTTCCTTGGTCTAAAAGGATGTTGTTGACTTTAAAGATAGTTTGTATGATTCACCTAAAGGTCTGAATGAGGACAGACAGCCGCCTCCCTGGGTCTTAAGCCGCTCCCTCAACTGAATGGTGTTTTTTCAATCCTGCATTTGCGTAATAGAACCAGTTAGCAGACCAGCAGTGCGTTTGCTCTGGGGGGCTATTCATCCAGGTCATAATTGGAAGGAAGAGCACCTGGTAACATCGCCAAAGCAGACTTCATTTCCCTTTGTCATTACAACTGTAAAATAACTTTCAAAAACCCAAATTGCTATTGAGAACCAGATAAGGCAGTTCTCACGTCTCCACCTCAGTGAGTGACAGTCTCATTTCTGCTTAATTGAGCAGCAGTCAATTACTTTTCGAGGCCGAGGTGGTAGCGTTGGCCTGTTTGTCACGTGCGTGAGCTGGTTGTGATGGTGGGAGTAGCAGCGGCCTCGCTCGCCTGCTGGTGCTCTGCTGGTAACTCCGCTGTTGGCCCGCACACACCGGCTCAGCAGAGAGTGTTCCCAGCGAGCACTGCTGTAACTTGTAATTTCCAAAGGAGAACAGAAAATAATCCCTGAGAGTAACTGCATTACACAGTGCCTGCCCTAGCAGCAGTCAATCACAGACAGCAAGAATTCCATAAATGGTCCCTCTTAGGCTGACACAAATAGATTGAATTCTTTTTCTTTGCTGAAAAATCTCAGCATTGAATTTAATCAATATTAGCATATGACACGGCTCTATTAGACAATTGTTGGCCTTCACACAGACTCTAAAATGCTGTCAATTACCCTGCCACATTCTCTTTCTCATTAAAGAAAAAGGGGGGGGGGGTGGCTATTACTACAGAAATAAGTGATTGTAGGCTAAGGGACAGCAGCTGTTTAATTTTTGTCTTAATTTTAGAATTCTGTCAGACTGTCATTTAAAAAATCAAACTCCACGTTAACCATATATAGGGAACTGTTTAAGTTAGAACAAAACAGACATGTATACGTTTCTTAAATAAAAAAACAATGGCTGTTACTAAATGTTTGTTATGAATCCCCTTGAGTCCCAGCTACACAGGTCTCAGCTGTGTTACTGGGCAAGCTCCTTGGCCTCTCTGTATCTCAGTTGCTCCATCTGTAAAGTGGCAACAATAGCTTCTACCTCATAGGGTAGATGTGAGAATGAGATCAGATACACACATACAGGATGTGCACAGTACAGTGCCTCGTATTACATAGTAAGTGCTCTATTATTTGCTTGCTATTATTATTATTGCACATCTTCCACTCATTAAAAACTCTTAATTGCAATAATTAAGGGGAAAAAAGGTCATGTGATATCCGGAAGGGTAAATATATTTTTCAGTCTTCCTAATTTGGTTTAGCACATGATGGAACGTAGGCTGCAGCGGAGCTCGGCTGGAGGAACAGGGAGGAAGCGGAGGAGTGGGGTAACTAAGAGTGTAGGGACTGGCCACTTTCACCAGCAGAGGCCTTAGCAAGGGCAGGTACATGTCATCCTCTAAGCCCGGAATGAAGGAGAAAAGGACCAGAGAAAGGGAAAACTGTAGGCGTAAGTGGAAGTCTGTTGAAGGAGCTCATGTAGGGTAGTCTTTGTCTGGCTGGGCGTGGTTCTCAACCCTGGTTACACATCGGAGTAACCCAGGCTGCTCTTCAACCCATTACATCAAAATCTCTGGGGGTGGGATCCAGGCTTGGTATTTCTCATGCTTGGGTGATTCCAATGTGCAGCCAGGGTTGAGAACCTCCGCACTGAAGAATAGGGGCGAGGAAGAGGTGGAGGGTTGAGTGTATCCTGAGTGGAGAGAATTTTCAACTGCTGCTGTGGGGAATTCTCCAAAGAGTCAAAAAAAAAAAAAAAGAGATGAATAAATAAGTGCTGAGCCTGCATAGCACAGGGAGATCAGCTCGGTGCTTTGTGTCCACCTAGAGGGGTGGGATAGGGAGGGTGGGAGGGAGGGAGACGCAAGAGGGAGGAGATATGGGGATATACGTATATGTATAGCTGATTCACTTCGTTATACAGGAGAAACTAACACACCATTGTAAAGCAATTATACTCCAATAAAGATGTTAAAAAAAAAAATTGCTGAGTTGTAGTGATGGACCATCTGAGATTAAATAGCATGGCTTTGAAGAAGAACTCATTGTAATTGTTTCTTGGCAGCCTCAGTTGAGGTTCCCTTGGTGTGTGGAATGTAGAAATGGTCAGCATACAAGAAAAAAGGGATTTCTTGGAAAGATAAGGGAGTATCTCAAGAGAAGCCAAGAGAAGTGAGGGGGCCAGGGCAGTGCTAGGGGCCTCAACATCGAGAGGTCAGGGATCCTCTCTCTAAAGTTCCGCCATCAAAGGCTCAAGTCAAGACCTCTGTTCCAATTTCAACTTCCTGGGAGAGAGAATGGTGGGCCCAGCATGGGCCAGTGGCCTGTTCATAGACCAATCAGCTGCAGCCAGGGGACAAGGGCTCACAACGGCTGGCAGCCCACCCGCTGTGTGTTGGGGACAGTTCCCAAGAATGGAGATCACAGTGAGCCTGACAGACACGACCAGAGGGGTCCATGACCCCATCTTCTCTAATGACACTTGACATCTTAGCAGTGGGAGTGGAGAAGACCAACTCCAGGGGTCTCCAGGCCTGTACATCATGAAGGCGGGCATGGTAGACCAACTGCCATTGGTCAGGAGGCAAGGGAAGCCATGCAGCTGGAGATGAATTGTGAGAATAAGGACCAGTGATTGTAATGAGGGCAAACACATACTTAGTGCTTATGAGCCAGCTGCTGTTCTATGTGCTTTGCATGTGTTGCTAAATTCACTTAATCTTTGCGATATCCTTATGAAATAGTACCATTGTTACCCTCATTTTTCAGATGAGCAGACTGAGGCACACTGTAATTAGGTGACTCGCCCAAGGTCACACAAACTCAGAAAGTCAGGCTCCAGAGTCTATGTTCCCGTATGTTCCAAAACACCACACTCGTCTAAAAAGATAGGAAGTCCTGGTGATGCTTAATGAGGGTGGGGTACAGGAAAAGTAGAGGGTAATAATGATGTGATGGGGAACTGAATCTGAATTTAAAGTCTTGGAGGGAGAAAAGGTCCAAGGGATGAAGAACCCATGTTGTTGGGTGGCTGACATGAGTGTTAGGAAAGTGGACATGAAAAGTTGTACTTAAAGTGACTCCATCAAATGACCCTTATTATAACCAATCTGTAATTATCATATCATTATCTGGATGGTGCTCCTGACACACCAAGGGTGAACTCTATTTTGTTGTTGACCTTTTGTTCTTCATAAGACTGTGGGTTCCTCAAGGGCAGGGACCACCCAGTTGGTGCTCTAGAAATGTTCTTTCAGTGGATCTAAATTGAGAGTTTATCTCCCTCCACCTCCATTCGCTGGAGTGGAGTACTTAGCCTGATATAAGAGAAATTTACTAACCAAGAAATTCTCCCCCTCCATACTCCAGACAGTTCTAGTAGTGCTGTCTAGCTGTTCCTGCAATGATTTCGCTGCCACTGAGACTGTGATTTAATTATGCAAAGTGTGACAGATCATTTGAAAGTTGTTAGTTGCTGAGGAAGCACATTCGTGATGTGAGGGAAAAAAAGCCTTTACATTTTGCTAAGTTTCATATCCTCTATGAATACTTTTTAGTGGGAAAGAACTTAAATTCTAAACCATTACCCTGCAGATTTATGAAATATCTCAACTAGGCGTGACAATGAAAATGTGCCTAACTGTCTCCAGCAGTGGAAAAGAAATGATATATTCGGAGACCCTGACTCTATTACCGGCACACCATATAGAAATGCTTTACCTCCCATCAGCACCCAGACTGCATCCACCATCATGTGTCTTCCACACCCCAGCAGAACGTGAGGTAGTCTTGACTGCCCTCAGGCCACTTGTGCTGGGGGGCAGGCACTCTGGGACTCAAACACCGCTGGGGACAATAAGACCAGGGTTAAGGCTACACTTGGTAAGGGAATCAGGCTATGACTCAGTTTGTTGACAGAGCCATCTAAACAGTTGCCATGACACAGTCAGATGTACCAGAACACTTGGTTCCTCAAAGTGCTGTGGACCAACAGTGTCACCTAGGAGTGTGTTAGAAATGAAGAATCTCAGGTCCTTCTCCAGACTTACTGAAGCAAAATCTTCATTTTAACAAGATCCACGGGGATTCATACGCACATTGCAGTCTGAGAAGCACGGGCATAATACACTGGTCAGTCAAGTGTTCTTTAAGGGCAGATTCGGTGCCATTTGTTCATGTTATGTCTCATGCCCAGTACGGTTAGTGGGAGCTCAGTTATTTGTTGTACTGAATTGGAGAATGTAGACAGGCTGTAGTATAAAAGAAAAGCAAGGAATTCTCCTTTGTTCACTTCCTCAACTGATATTTATTGAGTACCTACCACATGCCAAATATTGTTCTAGGCACTTGGGGTGAAGTGATGAGCAAGACCTACCAGTGCCTGCCCTCATAGAGCTTACCTTCCCAGGTACACAATAAATGAGCAGTAAGAATTTCTCCTCGAACCAAAGTGAATAGGATCTTTTGGTTACTGGATACTGGAAGCTTAACAGCTCTTTGCTAAAAATAAAGCTAGCCACATTATTTTTCATCTAGTCTTCCTCACTGTTTTCTCTCTCTCTCCACCATTGGAAAAAGGCATGATTTTTAGTCGTTATCCTTACTGGCAGCAATGCCACTTTTCAGTTGTATTAAACATCTAAATCAGGAGTTTATAATGGCTTTTTGATACTTTTCATGTTTCTCAGCTTTCTATTTAAGCTTCACGGCTTACCCTGTTCTGTATCCTGCAGAATATAAGCCTGTGACCACTATCAATTGTAGCATCTCAGGATATTGCTTCTGTAACAGCTGAATATCTGACAATCACAAGAAAGGAGAATTTTAAAATGTCCCTTTCCTGTTTTCACATTATCTTGCAAATCTTGGGACCCTGAAACATGACACCTGAATTGAACCAACACATTTTTATGTAGAGAGTATGTCACTTTTTTCTTGGTGAGAAGGCATGGAATCCATCTTTTCACAAAGGTGGTAGAGATAACATCTAGCTTTGGGGGAGTTACGTAATATATTTAAATGAATTCCTTTTCTGCTTAAACTGGCTAGTTAAAGGGGTTTCTGTTGTCTGCCACTGAGAACACTGACACAGCTATCTATTCAGATGGTTTTGATTATTCTATGTAATTCTCAAACTTTTTAGTTTCAGGATCCCTTCACTTGCTTAAAAATTATTGAGGATTCCAAAGAATTTTTGTTTATGTAGGTCGTATGTATCAATATTTGCCATATTATAGCTTTAAAAAAATTTAAATTTATCTATAAGTTCATTTAAAAATAACAGTAAACCCATTTCACATCACCATAAGTAACATATTTTTATGAAAAATTACTACACTTGTCAAAACAAAAAATTAGTGAGAAGAATAACATATTCCTTTTATTTAAGCAAGTCTCTTTGATGTCTGGGTAAATTCAAGTCAGCTCAATTTTTGTATCTTCTTCTAATCTGTTGCAATATGTTGTTTTGGTTGAAGTATATAAAAATGTTTTACTCAGATATTAATAGGCTTTCAAATAATTCCAGACGTTCTTCTTATACTACACCAAAACTCGACAAGTTGTACTTTCTTAAATGTTACTTGCAATCAATGAACTTTTTATATGCTATTATATTAAAATTCATTGATATCTCTTTCAGTTTGATTAGATCTTTTACCCATGCATGATTTTGAAACACCACACATCGGTCATTTGGAAAATATACATTCAGCATTTCATTATATAATATTAAAGAAATCACATCAATTATTATTATCTCTAATCTCATCAGAAAACTCTTGAAGTATTGGGAAGCTATCAAGCTCCCAGGAGCAAATACACGTTTTCTAAAATTTTAATTTTCACTTGAAAGACCAAATTTTATCATTGGTAACAAAAACTGTCACTTGTTTTTCTTGAAGTGACAATCTCACTTTGTTCAATTTCAAGAGGAAGTCTGAAAAATTCCCGAGTCTGGCTAATTATAGCTTATTTGTTGGTTGTCCTTTCAAGTCAAAAATGATATTTCATGAAAAAAGCAGCTAGTTCAACTTCCAACTTAATTGCACACATGCCTTTCCTCAAGACAACTGTCATACTTTGTTACGCAGAAGTGCTTTATGTGAACTTTCCATTTCATCTCACAGAATATTAAAAGGATGTATACTCAAGAGTTGAGATTTAATAAAACTAATACGTTTTACTGCATTACCAAGGACATTCTTAAGCAAAACTGGCTTTTTTTCCCCTGAAAGTGTGTGGTGGTTTTTAAAAATATGACTATTTATATCATTTTGTGCTGCTACCTGGATACCTATTACTGCTTTTATACTATGAGTGCAAATGTCAACACAATGCAAAAGGCAAATAAGGGCTTAAAGTTATTATGAATATAATTTTGACCTTGCAGACCCCCGAAAGAGTCTTGGGGACCCCCCAGGAGTTTCAGACCACACTTTGGAGACTGCTGATTTATGCAAAATGCTTAGCATAAAGTTGTGAGGTCAGAAGGGCTTAATAAATAATAATTATTATTAGCTTATAAAGGGAGGATGAACACAAGAAAATCAAGAACACCTAAGGAGAACGTTCCTCCTCTCCACCCCTACATCTAAATGGTTAATGTTATAGACTGAATTGTGTCTCCCCTGTCATGTCACCCCCATATGGTGAAAAAGTGGGTATAGAAGTCCCAGGCATCAGAAGCAGACCCTACAATGTCTAGCAAAAAAAAAAAAAGGATGTTTTTATCCAGTCATCATCTCTTTTATGAGCAGGAAAAACATTTTCCACATTCCCTGCACCCACACTCTAACTTCTCCTCAGGTCTCATGGGCCACAGCTGGGACCATGACACAGCTGGAACCATGCAGGCACGTGACCATGTGTACACCAATCATTGGCAAGAGGACTGAAGCCACCAAACATGACTCCCCTCAGGGCGCCAGGGCAGGTCCAGCTTCCGCTGACAGATGATCCAAGGGAAAAATAAAGGGCTGTTTTGTACCATCCTCTGTATCCCGGTGAATATTTGTGATTATGCTATAATAAGTTTATAGTAAGTCTGCACGTCAGACCCTTTCACTGTAGTGTTACTCAAGGCACATTGCCAACAGTGATTCCAAATGACCTTGCCATTTTTATAGCTGCTGGAGGAAGGAGGCCATCACCTGGTGAGAGCCCACTACTCTGTCCCCGAAGCATCTTCCAACTTGCACCCTTAGGCAAGAAAGGACAAACATTATGACCCAAACTGTAGCAGCTGCCCTCCCTGTCCCATCCACATCCCTCTAACCCCGCCATCTCAGTATCCTCCCAAGAAGGCCGACTTCCTGTTGCCAGTCCCTGCATCTCCAAGCCCAAGGGCTCTTTCTGGAACTGCACAAAGCTCTCTGCCAGGAATTAACAACCCCTCAGCAGCCTTCAACCAATGACTGACCGGTGTTGGTGTCTAAATAACCTGGTTCACCAGCCGTCTAGTGGGCTAGTTCTGAGACGTGTGTCCTATACCATCCCCAGGTTTAGCTCCAGTCACTCACTGTAACATTTCCTTCTCCCCTGCCTGTGTTTCCTACCCCTCCCAAATACATTACTTGTGTTTGGATCCTTGTCTCTGGGTCTGCTTCTGGGGAGACTCAAACTAGGACACAAAACATCCTATATTATATAAATCAATCTGGACTTAGAGTCTAGGGAATGCCTAGAGTAAGTTTCAACTCCATCCTAAACCATGAAAAACAAGAAGAATTTGAACCAAACTGGGCATATGGCCTGACCACCATAGGTGCTGGTGTCAGAATCAGTTTTGAGTCTGCTTGTCTAATTTTATAAGCTCTCTTAAGAGAGTTGTCTTGCCAAAGTGTCTTCCTTAAGCACGCTCCCCAAGAAGTCAGGAATCTATATTTTGGGGTGAAGGTGGGGGAATACCCAAAGACAAACAAAATGACTTCCTACTTGGGCAAATAAATATAGTGCAAGCTGTATGTATGAAAACTGAAAAACAGAGAAGTAATCAAAGATGGAAGTGGGTCCACAGCTCTGTCCTTAGGAATATGGACCCTAGCTAGTGTCTGACCTGTTAAAGGATTTCCGAGAGTGTTCACCTAGCTTTTGACTAATTAAGTGCAAGAAAAAATCTAAAGGCAATAATAGAGTGTTGTAAATGCAAAAGGAAGAAAATCTTTAAAACCTCTGTATATGATTTTTGTCCAATTTTCCATTTCTACCCATTGTTTTCTGTTTCTCACTAAGCTAAGCATACTCATTGTTAGGCATTTTTTATAGCAGTTCCTTGTTCTCTAAAGTGTGTTGCCATATTTTTTATGTTTTTCCTCACAACAGTGGTAGGCTAGGTCAATATCATTTTCCCTGTTTGAGGAAGAGAAAAGCAAGGCAAGCAAGAGGGGAAATGTCATCAGTTCAGGTCAAACAAGAAGCTACCAAGAAACTTCTACTGACCCACCAGTCGGGGGTAAAGCACCTCTGGGCACCATCTATGTAAAGACGTTCAAACGAGGCCAGTTACTCCCTTCAGGCAATTAAAAACTACTAAATTGGAAAATAGAAAGCCTTTAAAAAAACTATCACTACATTAATGACGTGGATATTACTCAAAGTTCTGCAAGACTCTGTCAGCCTTCAAGAACTGACCTCTCCTCTCTGCATTTGACAATACTTTGTCATCGTATCACAAGTGTTTTTCTGTTCAGTGCTGTCTGCCTAGTCCCTTGCGTGATCTCTGGCACATAACAGTAGTTCAATATGAACTATTAAATAAATGAATAAAGATTTTGTAACAAACATGGTGTGTGTGTGCGTGCGCGCACGCTTAGTAAAAGGGAGGGGGAGGGTCCAACCCCAAGCCTACGCTTAACTACCAGCAAAGGCAGGCAAAAGTCTCGGGGGCACTTGAGGCTTTCCTTGAAGAAAGACTAGACTGCCATAGTCACAGAGTGTCTTTCTGGGTACCGCAAAGCCATGTCATTTCCTGCACATTCCTTACAAAATTAGTTCTCTTTGAAATTCTGGTTGTTTCTCCCTGTCATAGCTCTTGAAAATATGACAGTGGGAGACTCACGAATAAGCCGGTCCACTCTGTTGACCACACAACAGAAAGCTCTATTATATGGGGTGCTAAGGGGGATAAAAGCAAGCAGAAAGCTGCACTGCAGAAGCCAACCGTCTTGGGCACATTAGTACATACATACATATTTGCAGAGCGCATTCACATTAAACCGATTAGAACTCCTTTATTTCCTAAAACGTTCCCATTTAGCCACTAATAATTTTGTCCATTCACAAGTGTTCATTGAACAGCTAGCATGTGCCAGGTGCTAAACCAGGCACTGGATGTATAGAGTACATCTACTCCCACATCACCAATGTTTCAGGGGTCCTTCAAAGTTTCTGGTCCACTGATCATGGCTTATCTTTCCAGGGCTATTATATATTCGTCCCTGTTATTATAGAGTAACTATTATTACTATAGTTGGTAATGAAGAAGTATAGACAGATGCTCTGTCCACACTCGATCTAATCGCACTACATTATTGGTGGACGTTCCCTATTGCCTAGTGGAGGAAAGGCAGCAGCAAAAGTCATGTCCCCATTTTGGTCCTCAGTTTCCTTATCTGCAACACGGGCAGTAACCTGGGCAACCAGCAAAGCCGGCACTCTCGGCGGCAGCGTGCTAAGTTCAGCCTCACGCAGGTTTCTTAGCTGGTCCTTCCACCCCTCCATCACCTGCACTGTCCTCAGGGGCCTCCCCCTAATCCACGTGGCACGCTCATATTGAGTAAAATAAAGAAATCACTGTGCTTGGTGCTTCTCCCCACTGAACGCTTCATTATAACCCATCAGAAAAGAAGTTAAACTAAACAAATGCTCACTTTCCTTTTCTTCCCCCACCCATCAGTCTCTGTCTGCTTGATGGAGAAAATATGGCTGTTAATAGCCTACAATGGAGCAAACATTTGCATAACTGTTACCTCAGAGCCCATAACTCTGAGCTAATTGGCTGATGGTGATTAAAATGATTAAGTGATTGTAATTTATATGATTAACCAATTAAACCATTCTCCAGTGATTGGCTCCGGGTAGGCCTCGAGATGTGCGCTTGTCTCCCAGCACGAAGGCCGAGCTGAACAGTGTTAAATGTTCTTTCAGATGCTGAGTTTTTCCTCTGACCAGCGGGGAAAATGTTTTACGCCCGGTAGTTGAATGTTATCACGTTAAACGGGTGGTACCAAAAACCTCAATGCCTGGCATGAAAGAAGCGGAGACAGGGTAATGACGCTTTAATGTGGAGGCACAAGGTGGGTGTGCTGTTCCCCAGTACCACGATTGCTATTTGCAAGTAGCCCATGTTCCCCTAAAATGATAGAAAGACAACAGTTAAGACCTAGAACTCCGGAGCCATGTCGGCTGGTTCCAGCCCTAGCTTGGCCGCTCACCAGCTGTGCTATGCGACCGAGGTATTTAACCTTTTTAAGCCCGTGGATTCTTCTCCTATAAATAATGTTCTTACCTACCTCTTAAGGTTATTATGAAGATCAAATTAGATTTTGCATATTACACTCCCAATAAATTTTAGTTGCCATTGTTACTGCTATTTTTGTCATGATTTTATTACTTCACCGAAATGTAAGCTCCAAAGGCATCCTCACTTTTCTCTTCCTGGTGTTCAGCCTGGTGCCTGGCGCATAACAGGTACTAAAAATATGTGTCGATGATCAAAATTATAACAGCTCTGAACTCGCGCCAAGCATTTTTCTAAATGTTTCACATTCATTAATAAAGGTGATCCTTGCAACCACTGGGGGAGGTAGGTACTATTATCATCGTCTGCATTTCAGAGGTGAGGAGACTCAGATAGGGAGGTATGTTAACTTGCTCAAGTTCCCACTGCTAGTGAGAGGTGGAGTTGAGAGTGAGGCCTCCATTGGGGCACCTCTGTAACTAATAAGCAGGAGGATGTTTAGACATTGCCCTCGACCAAGGTGAAATGTCGTTGCCAAGTGGGACTAAGAAAACAACATGTTTCCTTCCATTTACTGTTTATTCCTTCCAAAAAACAAACTGGTTAATTTGCCTGGTGACATATTTCAGGGACTTGGCAAATTTGGCAAATGCGACAAGCAAGAAAGAACTTGAATTCTCAGAACCAAGTAGGCACAAAGCAGAAAGAGAACATATTCTTTGTTAATCTGTTAGGTAACTGTTCACTGTGATTCAACACGGCCACCCCATCCCCCTTTCCCGTCTGCCTTCTTTCTACCAGCAAACCGCTTCATTCTCTCTGTGCCCCAGGCTAGGCACCAAGACTTCCCAAGCTTTTAGCCACCGGGAGGTCTGAGAGACTCAGCTGGTGGCTAGACGGCTGACTGTTGGTTTTCAGGCTGCAATTTGTTAGAAAGTGGAAAGAGAGGCAGGTAACTGGCATCACTATTCTGGGAGCAGTGGCCAGCATTCCAAAGGCAGCTACTTGTGGGTGTCTTTCTCCCGGGACTCTTCTGGTTGTTAAATGTCAGAATAACAAAGACAGCAAGTGTTTTACTTCCACTTAAAGAAGAACATTCAGTGGTGCCATAGCTTCTACCAGGGACGAGGATTATTGCACCGCGGCTCCTGCTGTTACTGTAATAAACGTGGGTACCAGGCCAGCTGCAATTTCCCGACTGAACCCAACGCGCTCTTGGTTCCTCAGCCTGACTCAGTTCACCTTCTTTTTCTGACTCTTCATCTCCTCTTCCTTTTATTCCCTTTCCTCCTAGCCCAGGAATTGATCTTTTCTCCTCTCTCTCTCTCTCCCTCCTTCCTCACCCCATTTCTTGACTATGAATGCTTGATATTTTCATGGGACAAACTATGGTTTATCCTGATGTACATGGCCATTCAGTAGGGACTGGTGCATGCATGTTTTCTTTAATAACTCCCATGGTATGGAAGTTGGAATTTTTATTTGTTAAACTAATACCAAAATTGATTCCACTTTCTTGGTGTTATGTTGGTGGGACTTTACCTAGGTTCTTATTTTTTTAAAAACATGAATGTATTTTTCATATTAGAAATTTTACAGAATATAGAAAAGGCAAGGAAGAAAATAAAAATCACTTTGGCATATCTTCTAACATTTTTCTTTCCTTTAAATCCTCCTCTACTACAAAAAAGTGGGAAAATATTTTTAAATCTGAAAGACTGTGCTCCGTGTGTATGCGTGTACATAAAAGGAGGGATGGGTTTTGGAGAAAGCCCTTTGTGATTCACTGGGCTTGAAGAAATAGATCAAGATATTTGACAAATTCGAATTATGGCTGGGTCGCCACAGCACTAAACTCTGGATCCCTGATCTTTCCCAGGGTTTAGGGAAACCAGTCTCTGGTTATTGCATGGGAGAGAGAGAAATCCAAGCTCTGGCCTTGGCAGGTCAAAGCTATTCAGTTCATCTCTAAATCTTTACAAATCCAAGTATTTCCCTGAAGTTATCATTCACTCTGAACTTGTCCACTGCTTTTTGTAAAGGAGAGGAGAGAACCTCACTTTGGTTAAACATCGGCTCCTATGAAACCAAGCGTTGGAAGGGGGCAGAGTCCATAATTGATTTTCTGACAGGTTATAAAATATTAAAAGATGGGAAAGTTTTAAAACTAATTTTTAGGTATCTGTCTGAAGCTATGTCCAGCTGGCCTGCAGGATCAATGAAACAACATTACATAGAAATGCTGAACTCATACTCTCCTGGCTAATCTATATTTCAAAGATGAGATTGAGCTCTTAAATGACCTGCACATAGAGTGAGCTGATCCCCAGTTTAAACCTCCCATTTGGAACCTGGTTGCAAAAATTAACTATTTCAAGGAAATGAAAGTCAACACACCCCTGAAGTTGTGGCAGATGGGGAGGTGGGAGAGAATTAGGACAAACCAGGTAAACAGCGCCAGTAAAGCCCACAGGGTCTTTTGTCGATTTAATGTCACTTCTTGGTATGATCTTTGACCTTTTATTTTACATATTCTGGTTTGGGGGAGTATGCGTGGGAGACAGCCTTTATGTTTCCTGGATGTTTCCTCCAGGGTAGCATTATGGAAATGTGTCTACCTTTATGTGTAAATGAGGCCTATCCTAGGAAGGATGGAGGTGTTTTTCAGTTCCTTTAGCTCCATCACCGACAGGAAGTCCCACCTGAGGAGCACAGGAATTCAGGAAGTTTAGGGGTTTCAGGAACAAGATGTGAATCAGGGGTGTGGTCTCAGGGCTTCCAGTCTAGTCTTCACTATCATTTGTCAAGTGACCTTGAAGCAAAGGGAAAAATTCTGGCCTGAGGTAAATTTGGTTAGGGATTCCATTTAACTGTTTCTAAAAACTGTCTCTTTGTCTTACCTCTGAGGCTAGGTCTCCCTAAGATGCATTCCACCCTGTAGATGTCCTAACCCTCTCAGAAGGTTCTCCTGAAGCTTAGACCAGAAGATTCAAAATTGCAGCCTTCCCCAAGGCTTCAGGCATATCTCACTGACCTCTCTGTGACCTTGGGGACTCCTCACACTTGGGCACAGTACTTAAGTGCTCTTTCCTCCTTTCTCCCCCAGCCCCTATTGCTATTTCTCCCACTTCTTACAGCCCTCCTGCTCTACCCACCCCTGCCATGACCATGAGCTCTTTGAAAGCAGGCATTGGGCCTAGCTTATTTCTATTTCCAGAACCTAATGTAGCACCTGGCACCGTGACCATGCGACATGTATTTAGTTATTTTATTTTCTAGCTCCCTATTTAGAGTATAAGATCAGCGAAGGCAGAGTTTTTTGCTAAATTTGTTTACATCTCGATCCCCAGGATCTAGAAGAGTACCTGGCATATAGTAGGTGCTCAATAAACATTTGTTGGATGGATAGATAAGTGGATGGATAAATAGATAAGTGGGTGGATAAATGGACGGACGGATGGATGAGCTGAGATCTAATGCAGTAGTAGAAGTGTAATCAAAGTGCTATGGGAATGTAGTTCCAGAGCCATTTGTTTTGAAAGGGTTGAGTCGAATATTGGGAAAGACTTGGCTGAAGAGATGCAATTGGAGCTGGGCCTTAAAGAATAAGGGAGTCTTTGCTATTTAAAAGTGAGGAACAGGAACTGAGGTAGAGGGGAGAGAGAGGGCAACAGGGCAAAGTCTGGAGATATCTTTGATTGTTGCAACTGGTCGGGGTACTAGTGGCATCTACTGAGCAGAGCCCAGGGATGCCACTAAACATCCTACAATACATGGGATAGTCCCCACAACAAAGGCTTACCCAGTCTAAAATGTTGGTAGTGCCAAGGGTAATACAATCAATAGAAAAATTAATAGACTAGAGGTAGCAGGTCCAGGAAATGTGTGTTTTTACTCTGCTGCAAGCAAGACCTTAATCCAAGAGTGATTCCTTTGAGTCGCTTAGGCACCAAGAGGACTTCAGAGTTGGGATGACAGACACCCTGAGGCACTGGCCTAAGTGCATTTGGCCTTGATCACCTAACTTGTTGCAATTAGATGAGTGCCAACAGAGGGCACTGTTAAATTAAAGAGATAATATAGATAAACTGGCCAACGTTGTGCTTGTCACAGAGTGGCATTCCATAAATGCCACTCCTGTTCCTTCTTTAAGAGCTTGTGCTGATAGCTCTTCCTGATTCCAATCCTAGTTTTTCCAAGAAGCACTTCCTCGGGTGTCTACTCAAGTGTCCCCTTCTCGGTGTGGTCTTTTCTGGCTGTGTATCTAAGATGGAAACCCTCCCCTCACACTTCCTTTCCTCCTCTACATCGTTTCCGCATCTGACATACTCATATTTTGCTTATGTGTTTATCATGCATCTCTCTCTATTAGAATATAAGCTGTATAAGGGCAAAGATCTTTGTCATGTTATTGCTGTGTCCTCAGCACGCAAGACACAGCCTGGCATATAGCTGATGCTCAATAAATATTTGTTGAATGAACAAATGAAACAAATCCCAGTTCCCAGTAGTCAGAGAAACTTGCTATTATATGCTACGTGAGAGTTTGCATTTTTCTATTTTTCTATGATCAGTATACAATGAATGTTTTGTGAGTGAGCAAAAGGAAAAAAGTTCCATGAACTGCTGAAGCCAAATTTTCTCTTGCAGGGAGGTAAGGTGTAGCGGCCCCTACGGCTCTACATTCTTCTAAATGTGCAGGAAAGATGCTCAAGGCTGATTTCGCCCGCTCTCCCTGCTCTCTCAGCTGATTCCTGTGCAGGGAGGCGTGCCGTCAGGCCCTATCACCGCTGCTGGCCTCATAATCAGATTTTAATGACTGTCTGCTTCCCTTCCTACATGTTTATAGTCCTCAGCACCCTGATTAGGTTTTTGGTCCCACAAGATAGTTAGAAGCCCACAATTTGCGCTGGGTGTTTTATTTTTTCCAAGTTAAGTGAGCGGGTAAATGTCCCTTTGATCTTCCCGCTGTGGATGAGAGCTGTTTGAGTTTTTAAGGCCCTCACCAATTATGTGAAATGGACGCAGGACTGGGTTTGAGGTTGGCCTTCTGGGTGGTTCAGAAGTCCCTCCAAGGTTTTTGTTCTTCCTCCTCCTGTCTCCCCCTCATCTCAGGTACTGGAGGAACAGAGGAAAAGAAAGCAGCAAAAAGCTCTGGGAAGAAAAAGGAACTGATGGTATGGGCTAGGCGAGAGTCAGCTTTCAGAGCTGGCGTTCCAGGAGGTCAGAAGTGTTTCTCTCTGTAGGGATGCCCTCACCTTTGATTGTGTGAGTTGCTAGTGGTGGGGAAAGCACAGAGCTTAACCTGTCATCCCCACAGAGTTTGGTAAGTAGCTCCACGGGAAGGCCAATAAGGAAGAGACTGTCCCAATCATCTGCTGGGCTCTATGTGCAGCTGAAAGGAGTGACCAGCAGAACTCTTGTTATTGTACTTATTCCAGCAATTATGTGTCCAAGAGGGATGAGGAACTGTGGGGACCATGGAAATCACACAATGTCTCTGGGACTTCCCAGTTGTGTCAGGATTGAAATATGAATGCCATGCTGGCTGGTGACTTCCTTGTGGCGTGTATACATTATCCCACCCGTGTCACAAGTCGCATGCAGTAGCACATCATTATTTTAATTAAGGTTATTGCAAGAGTAATCATCATCGCCGTCAGTATCAATCATCAGTAATTTTTCCGATTATGGCCATACGTGGTGACAGTCTATGTTGACAGTAAACGATAACGCCTCTGGCTTGAATTGACACTTCATTGGACTTTGCGAGGTAGCTCTGAACACTCCTGGGCTTGCTATGTAAAGAACTATTTATCTATGACAAAAGCTGGGTCTAGCCGATATTTGTTTTTGCTTCCCAAATGGATAAGTTCATAATATTTGCAAAATTCATCCTTTAGTAGATGACAGCCACGGAGTCCAAAACACATTTAGAAAGAAGTTCTATGCTCTGAGCTCCGGCTGCAGCATCACAGCCATTCCCCAACCTGTCCTAAATGTGTATTCGTTGAGTTATAGCTCTTTCTTCCAAATGGACATGGGAAATGAAGTTGTTTCGATTGCAAAATGGCCCTTGGCAGTTTCCTATTTCTAAGTGGAAGCAGGGGGAAAGGAATCTGAGGGAAAACAGCTCCACTGCCCTTTATAACTGGCTCTTTCTGGCATCCCACATGATTGAAATTCTTCAACATTTAAATAAGGTTTCTCCGAAACAACAATAACCTAGTTGCTTATTATTTTTGTGACTGCATTTCCATGGTTTAAAGTACTCCCTGGTCTCAACCATTCGTGCTACAAATAATTTTAATTGAGCCGAGAAACCCTTGACATTTTAGAAATTACCTTCTATTTATAAGACTTTAAGAAGGAACCTTCCTGGCAGTCCTGACCTCTGTGTGATTTGGCCTTTTTCCCCCACTACTGTGAGTTTAGTTTTTTTTATTTTCATTGAACCAAATTACTTTCATTCCTAATTTAATCTTTTGCAGTAGCAAATAGAAAGCCAATTTGATATGTTCATAAAATCCCACACAAGCTATGAAATACCCAGACTCCTTCGACTCACACTTATCAGGAAGCTGCTCATCTCAAGTCCATTCCATTAAGGTTGATGAAATGGGTTCTGGGAAGATTACTAATGATGAGGGCTTAAAAATGGAGGCTCTATCAGGTCCTAAAGTATCCTTGGGGGTTCGTGGAAGTCTTTTGAATAGTGAAAATTTTAATTTGCGTTATTTATTTTCCCCAGATATCGCAAATTGTTCTGGTGTAGGCCTTGTTAAGGCAAATTTCACTTGGATACAAGTAACAAAATACTGTGCTTTGTACAGTGCTTTCACATTCATTGTCCTCTTTGCTCTTCAAAGGAGCCCATTCTTTCATTCAGTAAATACTTATAGACCACTTTCTATGTTCCAGGCACTGTTCTAGGCACTCCGGATATAGTAGTGAGCAAAACACCTCATGGAACTTACATTTTAGGGGGAGACAAGTTTTAAAATAAAATAGAAGTAAACAAAGTATGTTTGTTTGGTGTTAAATGTTGAATGGTGCTAACTGTATTGTAATAGAAAACAAAAACTAAGCAGGGAAGGGGAACAGGGAGTGCCAGGGTGGGAAGACCTCACTGGTAAGATGACATCTGAGCAGAGACCTGCAGGAGGCAAGGGCAAGAGCAACCTTCCAGGTAGAGAGAACAGCAAGTACAAAGGCCCTGAGGCAGGAACAGAAAGGAAACCATTGGGTGTAGAGTGAAGTGAGCAAGGGACTGATGGTAAGAAATAAGATCAGAGTGGAAGCAAGAGTCCCATCCTATAGGACCTTGAAGGCCAGTGGAAAGACTTGGCTTTTACCCTAAGATGAGCACGCTGGAGGGCTTTGAGCAGAAGAATGACCCAGCCTGACTTATGTTTGAAGGACCAGTCTTATGGCAATGTAACAATAGGTTGGGAAGAGGGCAAAGGCAGAAGAAAGGAGATGGGTTAGGAGACCATTGCATTTATCAAGAAAAGATGACAGTGACTCAAACCAGGGTGGTAGCAAGGGAGGTGTTGAGAAATAATCAGCTTCTGGATATTGAAATGAATTAAGGAAAATGTTATTTAGTCCAATTTTAAAGTGAGAAGACAGTCTCAGGGTACCTGACTTTCTCAAGAATATAGAGCGAGGGTGTGACAAAGTTGGGCTTGAAACCAGACCTGTGGGTGAGTCCCCCGGTCCACCCCGTGCCACTGCCACTGAATACAGCCCAAGTATCCATCTTGGGCCTCAGAGCCGTGGTCATGTTCTCATTAACATAATAAATAAGGAATCGGGAAGAGCAAGAGCTCTCCAGTCCCCTGGATACCTGTATGACTAATGCTACCTGACAAGTAGCAGGTTGGAGCCTAATGAATGGCTGGGGGAACGAGGAGCAGGAGCGTTTGCTTCTGGGAGAGGAGAGGTGCTCATTAGCGGTCCAGTTGCTCAGATGGTTCAGGCTCTTGTTTCAAGCAGACCCCTGCACCACCGGCTACCTTTCTGCAAACAAACAATGCTACTATTGCTTTGGGGCCCCATGGCTTTAAAAAAAAAAAAAAAACCTAGGTGAGAGTCATATAACATAAAATGAACCATTTCAATTTTTAAGTGAACCATTCAGTGGCATTTAGTATGTGCAAATATTGTGCAAACACCATCTCCATCTAGTTCCCAAACAATTTCATCGCCCCGAAAGGAAACCCCATTTAGCAGTTCCTCCTCATTCTTCTCTTGCCCTAGGCTCTGGCAACCACCAGTCTACTGTCTCTATGAATTTACCCATTCTAGATATTTCCTGTAAATGGAATCATACAATATGTGGCCTTTTTGTGTCTGATGCCTTTCATTTAGTGTAATGTTTTTGAGGTGCATACATGTTATAGCATGTATCAGTATTTCATTCCTTTTTCTTGGCTGACTAATACTCTACTGTATGTCTATACCATCATATGTTTATCCATTCATTCGTTGATGGACATTTGAATCCCCATCTCGGTTATCGTGACTAGCACTGCTATAAACATGTGTATACATGTGTTGGTTTGAGTACCTGTTTTCGGTTCTTTGGGGGGTCATATGGTAATTCTATGTTTAACTTTTTGAGGAAAAAAACAAACTGTTTTCCACAGCAGCTGAATGATTTTCATTCCCATCATCAGTGTACAAGGATTCCAATTTCTCCACATCCTAACCAACACTTGCTATTTTCCTTTTTTTTATTTTTATTTTTTTTTTAATTAATTAATTAATTTATTTATTCTTGGTTGTGTTGGGTCTTCGTTTCTGTGCGAGGGCTTTCTCTAGTTGTGGCAAGCAGGGGCCACTCTTCATCGCGGTGCGCGGGCCTCTCACTATCGCGGCCTCTCTTGTTGTGGAGCACAGGCTCCAGATGCGCAGGCTCAGTAATTGTGGCTCACAGGCCCAGTTGCTCCGCGGCATGTGGGATCCTCGAGACCAGGGCTCGAACCCGTATCCCCTGCATTGGCAGGCAGATTCTCAACCACTGCGCCACCAGGGAAGCCCTCCTTTTTTTCTTTTTTCCTCCTTTTTAAAAAAAAAAAAAAAAGTTATAGCTATTCTAGTGGGCATGAAATGGCATCTCCCTGTGGTTTTGATTTGCACTTCCATATGACTAACGATGTTGAACATCTTTTCATGTGCTTGAAACAAATGTACAAAGACCTGTTTAAAGTTCTTTGCCCACTTTTTAATTGGGTTGTTTATTTTTTTTGTTGGGTTGTAAGAGTTCTTTATATATTTGGATACTAGACTCTTATCGGATAAATGATTTATAAATATTTTCTCCCTTTCTGTAGGTTGTCTTTTCACTTTCTTGATAATGTCCTCTGATGCACAATAGTTTTTAATTTTGATGAATGCCAATTTATCTATTTGTTATTGTCATTCATGCGCATTTTACCTGGTTTATTTAAATCAATGTTAATAACAACAATAACAACAACTTTAATAATAACACTGAACACTAACACCGAAGGAGGAAGTCATAGGAGAGCATCTATGAGTTTTTCCTATTTTAGACCAGGATCTGGGGCAAACATGGAATTTCCCAAGGTCAAAAAGTATGAAGCTGTAGACCTCAAAGTATTCCTCTCTATAACCTCTGTTATGATGTATGTCAAACTGCCATCACAAAAGACCTACAAAAATAATAGCTTAAGCCAGAAAAATTTATTTTTCTGTCTCGTGTCAAAGGTAGGATGTCTCAACAGGGTCAGGATCCCAGGCTGCTTCTAATGTCCTGTTTGCCATCCTTAACACATGGCTTCCATCTTGTGGTCTGAGATGGCTGTCCCAAGCTACCATCACATCAGCATTCCGACCAGCAGGAAGGGGAAAAGGAAAGAGGTTATGTTCCTTCCCTTTAAGGATAAGTCCCAGAATTTGCACACATCACTTCTGCTCACTCCCATTGGCCAGAACTTAGTCACATGAACCCCCCAAGGGAGACTGGGAAATGTGATCTTTAATTCAACAGCCATGTGCCTAGATTAAAGGTCTGTAATTACGGAAGAAAATACATATGGGGGGGACAAAAATAGAGTCCTAGACGTAGAACCCCAACTTTATTAACACTCAGAGTAGCAGTCTGAGCTGTGTTGCTAAAATTAGGAGGAACAGAAAGGAAACTTCATTTTCACCCTATAGTTACTTTCCCACCCATTAAATGGGTCTCTCTCTAGGTCTCTTCAGATGACTTGGGAAGGAGTACTAAAGCTTGGTACTAAGATAAATCATCAGGGAAGGGACTCCAGTAGGTACAGGGAAAAAGAAGAAGAAGGGAATTCATTGGTTAGCTGTCTAAAAGAGCACGTAGTTGATGAAATAGTGGAGAGGAGCCATGTGTTTGTATCAGTGTCCCTTTACTGTGGAAGATTTTGTGGGCAGAGATTTCTATCTGGAAGACAAACCAACAACAACAACAAAACCCAAACAGATGTTGCTTTAGTGCTTTAGAGCTGTTAAGTGCTTTCACAAATTTTTTTTCATTGGGTCGTTACAACAACCTTATATACCAGAAGTGGCAGATAATGCTCTTCCATCTCACCTCCATGGTCAAAGGGAATCTCTGAGGTTAGGAAGCTTCTAGCTATTCGGGGGCAAAGGCAGGATTCAAATTCAGCTCCCCCTGACCCCATCTTGTATTTATTCACTGCAGGGCTTTCCCAAGGTGCTTTGCTCCAACCATGAGCACAAATGGAGCTCATGAGCCAAACCACCTGAGGCCTGAAGCCTGACATACCTGCCAGGAGGGCCTAGAGGTCCTACCCATAGGACTTCCATCTTTCTAGACCTGCCGTTAAACTCAGTAAAGTCTCGGAAGGCTCCTGGAGTGTCAGTCTCACTCGTCTGCCTCTCTGACCCACTACAGGCTGCTATGGACAGTGAGACAGCAGGCTAGAGAAAGAAAGATGCTGGGGTGAGTGGTGTTGGCGAACATGCTGTGGGGAACCCCGGTGCCATCTTGAGCAAAAGGGGAGTTCATGGCCCTGGATTCACGTGGAACATGCTAGCCAGGGCCCCTGTCAGGGCTTGGAGTCAGAGGTGGCCACGTGTACATCCCGATTATTTCCCCACAAGCAAGTCCATTCCTCATCTCAGCAGACACCTCAGAGACACACCGGACACTTTGTATTGGCTTCCTGAAAAAAAATACAATGATATAAAACACCTTGTCTAATTTTTTTCCTCAAGTTGTTGAGAATTTTGATGACAATGGGAGGGTAGGACCCGACGTTGCTTATCTGGGGGCCAACATTGCTTCAAGGAAAAGGCAAGAGATTTAAAGGTAGAAGTCCTGCTGCTAATGGACCGTGTGATTTCGACAAGTCATTTAAGCTCCCTGAGCCTCAGTTTTCTCATCTGAGTAATGGAAGCTAATAGTCACCAAAAGAGCAATAGCACACATCTCTTGGGAAGTTCAAAGAGCAAATAAGAAAATAGGTGGGGAATTGCTTTGTAAACTGTTAAGTGATACACAAATATTAATTATTATTACAGTATAAACCTGGCCTTTAAATGTCAGGCCAACACAAAGTCAGAAAGGAATGTAAGTGAAAGAGAAGTTCAAGGACAACCATAAAGTCATCGACTGGGCTTCAGTCCTAGTTTGCTGACATGTCTTTCTTCTCAAGGGGTCCGATGTCAATCCTGGGTGAGAATCATTAGGATGATAGATAGTGACTGATAACCTCACCTCCTTATTTTTCTAAAAGTTTTTCAAAGTATTTTATTCAACTTTTCACAAAAGTATCATTCCTGTAAGCATCAGGAAATTTTTTTTTTTACAGTAATAGAGGCTTATTTGTTCATTCTCAGGCAAATAGACTTGGGGATCCTGGTAATTTCAAGTATGAAAAAATTTAAAGGGACAAAACATAGAGCATGGGAAAACCAGCTATTGTACAAATCACAGCAATTTTAAAAATGATTTTTCCCATGTAGGGATTTCTGTTACATGGTCCTCTTTCACATTATTTTTAGTATATGTTTTTAAACTCTTTTTCTCAGCAATTTTGGATCAGATCAAGGGCTAGGCTTATACTTATTTTAAGAGTTCTGAAAATGAGGCATCCAATAAGATATTTGAAGACAGGGGAATATAAACCAAACTCTTAACAGTGGTTATCTCTGAGGGGGGTTGGAGCAGACCTTAGGAGGTAGAGGGCTGTATTGCTTCTTGACTTTATTACAGTGAGCACATACTTTAGTCAAATTACAAATAACATACATTTATAAAAATAATAAAAATAGAAATGAATTGTGTCAGAAAATAAATGTCTAGAAGAGTCCTCATATTATCCGGCAAAAAATAGCATCAACTTAGAATCCCATTTTATCTCCCTAACCCTTCTCCATGCCTTCATTCTCCTCCCCTACAACACAGTGACTTGACAAATCATTAAAAATTATTGGAAAATTTGAGGAGGAAGGCGAATCCAGTTTTGGTGTAGGTAACTATATTGACGAATCTGAAACCGAAGTCCACTAGACTACGAACTCCTGAAGTGCAGGGGCTTTTATGTTTCAGTCTTTAAATCATTCATTCATTCCATCCTGTAAATGTTTATTGAGTGATAGGTACTATTCTGTGCACACAAATAAAGCAGCTAACAAAACAGATACAAATCTCTGCCTACTTATTTTCTAGTATTGATGCATATAGTCTTAACAAAAATTTGTTGAGTAAGTGAATTTGTTAATAAAAAATTATTGAACACTTACTGTGACCCAGGAATTATTTTGAGCTTTGAAGCTACAGCAGTGAACCTGACAAAGCTTATATTCTATGTGAGGGGAAGAGACATAAAGCAAATAAGTCAATACATCAATGTCAGATGGTAAGTTGTATATAGCTTGGCCAATGGTGCTGATACTACTTCCTGTGTATACAACTGTAGCTTCAGAAATGGGGCAATTCGCAGACCTTGCTTGTTGCCTACTGGTTTAGGTCTTTGAACTTATCATGACAAATGGAACTAAAATTCCATTGACATCATGTGTGGCATTGAGTCAAACCTCTCATTCCTCCCACAAAAGTGGCTTCCTTAGGAGACTGTGGGGCAATATCTTAGTTTTCCATTGCTGCCATAATAAATTATCACAAAAGTAGGGACTTCGACAATACAAATTTATTATCTTACAGTTCTGGAGATCAGGAGTAAGAAATGGGTCTCCCTGGGCTAAAACCAAGGTGTCTGTAGGATCATTTTCCTTCTGGAGGCTCTAGGGTAGAATCTATTCCCTTGCCTTTTCCAGATTCAGGAGGCTTCTCACATTCCCTGATTCATGGCCCTTTCCTCCATCTTCAAAGCCAGCAACATTGGGCTGAGTCCTTCTCACACCGCCAACTCTCTGCTTCTCCTTTTCCTGCCTCCCTCTTCCACTTTTAAGGATGCTGGTAATTCCACCGGGCCTGCCTGGATAACCCAGGATAATCTCCCCATCCTAAGGTCAGCTGATTAGCAACCATAACTCCATCTGCAACCTTAGTTCCCTTTGCCACACAGCCTAACATATTCCCAGGTTCTGGGGATTAGGACATCTTCGGGGGCCATCATTCTACTTACCTCAAGCAGGCTAGAAAGGAAGGAGCTACTTTTCTTCCTCAGCTCTTATCCCCAATTTCTAGCACAGTGTTGAACATCTAGGAAATGCTGACTGGTTTATATATAATGCTGGAAAAAAGAACAGAAAATGCCACGCTCTCCAGAACGTGGGAAACGTGGAGCCTGTATTTATCTTCGGAGCCACATCACCTTTCCTGGCTGGCTGTCACATGGGGCAGCAAGCTCAGTAACTCCCACAAGCAAACTTAAAAACTTCCTGCAGAAAGGTCTTTAATCATCTGCTCTGTGTTTTCTCAGAACTGCTTAAGTATAGGGAAGATTCCTTTTAGCAACAATCTCATATCCCTTATCTTAATATTCTTCCCTTTTGCATAGTACTTTACAGTTTATAGAGCACTTTCACGTACTCTCACTTGACCCTCATGAAAACTGTGTCGGGGGGAAGAGCAGGAATATAGCTCTTCCCATTTTAGCAGTTAGGAAACTGAACTTCAGGTTGGAGGCATGACTTATCCAAGATTGTGAAGCCAGGATTTGGACCAGGTCTTCTGACACCAAAGCCTACACCCTCCCCATCACAACATGTTATCCCCAGGAGTCAATTCTCATTTCAGGACTGGAGTCCCAGGACCAAGTTCCATCTTATCTACACAATCATCATTGCCATCGCCACCATCACCCTCATCATCCTTATCATCTTCACCATCCTCCTCATACCATCATTTTCATCATCATTGCTATGAATTTCCTCAAAGTTATTCATCAGAAGAAATCTCCTTCACGTGTCAGTAGACACCTTTAGCTCTGTCCACGAGAGGGAAACCATGACTGAGCTTAGAGCCTCACTTTTGGATTTCTGAACATGTCAGGACATCAGCCATTCTGATCTCTGTCCCTGTGAATAATCCCTCTATCCATCTTCCCTAGTGACACCCAGATTCAGTCCCTACATGGCTGAAAAAAATTAAAGTCATCCCCAGTCAAGGTCACCAATACTACCAGCATCAGTATGCATCTCTGACATGCCTATTCCAATTATCTATGGTTGCAAAACAAGCCACACCAAAACCATTTTATTTGCTCATGATTCTGCAATCTGAACAGTGTTCAGCTGGGTGGTTCTTCCTTCAGTCCTGTTGGTGGTCACTCATGTGAGAATGAGAATGAAAAAGACAAATAATATCTCATTATTATTCTGAAAATAGTTTTGACCTTACATCTAGAAGGGTCTCAGAGATCACCTCCCAAAGGGTCCCTGGAACCTACTTTGAGAACCACTAGCTGACCTAATTTTGGTTCTTCATTTTCAGACTGGACCATGGCTTGTCTGGGACGAGGGATACCAGTTAGCTCTGGGGAAAAATCTCTGAAGTCCTGAGGGTGCTAGGGAACTTTTCTAATTGTCAGTGAGCAAGACCAATCAGTGCCTAGCCTGACTGACATCACCAAATTCAGTTTCCAATCTCCGGAGTGACTTAGCCTCCTTCACGGTGCTCTTACACGCAGACTCCAGCTAAGAGATAGCATCCAAGGGAGAATTCCTATTATTTTCTTACAAGATCTATGGAATTTGTTTGGAGTCAATTTTTTTCTCATCAGAATTTAACATTTCTGCTATCCAGCCTGAGCCTTGGTCCATGGTAGGTCTTCCATGACATTTGCCATATTTTCAAAATGTCTCTCGGCAACATCACCCTTACATTTATTAAAGGAAGGAAGGGTTGAGCATGCAGCTCTTATTAAAACCCATGGCAGTCTCACTGCTTTGAAAATTTAGTGGTTAGCTAATATAAAAGTCATAAAATGTTTGGGGTTCTGAGGACTTCCATAAGCTTACAATTTTAGGTGCCCTGAGATGCAATTTCTCAGCAATTTCTTTGATCTCTGGCTGCCCTGGTAAATCATTTATTAGGGCAGTCTTTTTAAACAGAATCCTCTCAACCTCTCCCACAAGATATATAAAATTACATACTCTGCAAACAGTCATCAACCTCCTGCACTTACTGTATTCACTGATTACAAACCGATGGAGATGTGAGGAGTTTTTTCAGCCAATTCTTTTTTTCTCAGAAATTTGCAGAAGAGATAGTGATGATGTGCTACATGATGCCAGCGTAACTGCCTGTAATTTCCAGAATGGGACACACAATACCATGAATGCCATACTTCAGTGGTATTTGTTTTTTAAAGGCTATGATATTTACAACTAATAGAGTTCTAAGCCTTTCTGGGTCAATCTCCAAGTCAGCCTGCTCATACCGGGCTTTGTATTTTCCTCCCCCTCTTTCCCTCACCTGCTTAATCATTCTATCTGCCCTGATTTTTAGGGACTCCAAGTAGAGAGGGGACTAGTCATCAGATCTCCATAACCACCCCGCCCCCACTCCCCTCTCCTCTCTCTCTCCCCCCCTCCCTTGTGTGTGTGCGCACACACACACACACACACACACACACACACACACACACACACACACACAGGTGCACTTGCCTCCCTGTCTTTTCTGAGGACTTCAGTTTGGAAACAACAAATATTCCTGTCTCTAACACCCTTATATTCCAGGTAAAATATCCCTCGTGTTGTAGATTAAGAAAAACATTGCTTAAGTCTTCCTGGAAAGAATTACTCTCATGACCTATTTAAGTAACAGTTTATGGCTCAAAAATTAGGGAGAAAAACCTATCCCCCAATTTATAAATCTTAAAGAAGGAAAGACATTTCTAAGCAAGACAAGAAACCATAAAAAAAAAGATTGTGGGACTTCCCTAGTGGCGCAGTGGTTGAGAATCCACCTGCCAAGGCAGAGGACACGAGTTCGAGTCCTGGTCCGGGAAGATCCCACATGCCTCGGAGCAACTTAGCCCGTGCGCCGCAACTACTGAGCCCGAGTGCCACAACTACTGAAGCCCACGTGCCCAGCCGGTGCTCCGCAATGGGAGAAGCCACTGCAGTGAGAAGCCCGTGCACTGCAACTAAGAGTAGCTCCCGCTCGCCACAACTAGAGAGAGCCCGTGCGCAGCAATGAAGACCCAACACAGCAAAAAATAAATAAATAAATCTATTAAAAAAAGGAAAAGATTGATAGATCTGATTCTATAAAAATTTAGAATTTCTGCACAAAAAACCATATAAACCAAATCAGGAGACAAATGACTAATTCAGAAAAATACCTGCAGTATAGATGACAAAGGGCTAATATGTCTAAAATTCAAAAATTCTTATTAATCAGTAGGGTAGGAAAATGGATAAGAAGATAATCAAGCAGTTAATGGATAAAATAAATACAAATGGCAAATAAACACATAAAAGATTCACAAATAAAAACAACAATGAACTACTGTTATGAACTGGATGTTTGTGTCCCTCCCAAATTCATATATTGAAACCCTAACTCCTTGTGTCATGGTATTTGGATATAGGGCCTTTGGGAGATAATTAGCTTAAGATGAGGTCATAAGAGTGGGGTAGTCATGATGAGATGATTGCCCTTATAAGAAGAGAAAACAAAAATCTTGTTCTCTCTCTCTCTCTCTCTCTTTCTCTCTCTGCCACGTGAGGACAAAGGAGAAGGCAGCTGTCTGCAAGTCAGGCAGAGAACCCTAACCAGAATCCAAGCATGCTGGCACTCTGATATAGGGCTTCCAGTCTCCAGGACTGTGAGAAACAAATTTCTGTTGTTTAAGCCACTCACTCTGTGATACTTTGTTATGGCAGCCCAGGAGACTAAGAGAGATACCATTTTCATCTGCGAGACTGTAAGCTATTTTAAATGTTTGCTGATACCTAATGTTGACAAATGTGAAGTGAAATAAGCATTTCCCTACTCTCTTATTCCAACCATTTTGGTAAGCCATATGGCAATACGGTTGACCCTTGAACTATACATGGTGGGTGGGTAGGGGTGCTGACCCCTGCACAGTCAAAAATCTGAGTATGACTTTATAGTTGGCCCTCCATAGCCACAGTTCTGCATCTATGCATCGAGCAGTACTGTAGTACATATATACTGAAAAAAATCTGTGTATAAGTGAACTTGTGCAGTTCAAACCCATGTTGTTAAAGGGTCAACTGTATATATCAACTTCTGGAATCCATTTATCTTTTGACTTATCAGTTCCTACCTCTAAGAATTTATACTCCAGATCTATTTGTACACATACACAACAATGTATGTACAAGTATGATTATTGATGTGCTGTGTGACACCAAAAACTGAAAGAAGCATGCATGTGCCTCAGTAAGGAACAAGTTAGCTTGCCCTTAGATGGGCTACTGTACAGTCTTTTTAAAAAATTTTTATTTTTTGGCTGCGTGGCATGTGGGATCTTATTTCCACGACCAGGGATGGAACCCACACCCCTTGCAATGGAAGCACAGAGTTTTAACCACTGGACCGCCAGGGAAGTCCCACTGCAGCCTTTTAAAACGAATGTAGTAATTATAGAATTGAGAAAGTGAATACGCAGATGTTCACTGTATGATTCTTTTTTTTTTTTAATTTATTTATTTATTTATGGCTGTGTTGGGCCTTTGTTTCTGTGTGAGGGCTTTCTCCAGTTGCGGCGAGCGGGGGCCACTCTTCATCACGGTGCGCGGGCCTCTCACTGTCGTGGCCTCTCTTGTTGCGGAGCGCACGCTCCAGACGCGCAGACTCAGTAGTTGTGGCTCACGGGCCTAGTTGCTCCGCGGCATGTGGGATCTTCCCAGACCAGGGCTTGAACCCATGTCCCCTGCATCAGCAGGCAGACTCTTAACCACTGCGCCACCAGGGAAGCCCTCACTGTATGATTCTTTAAACTCTTCTGTTTATTAGAAAATTTTTGTGATAGAAAGTTGGGCAGTAGGGAGAAAATACTGTAGACTTATAGATGATACTATGAAAACCAAGATAGGTTAAGTGAAAAAAAAATAAGTTGCAGAACAATGTATGTAGTATTATTCAGAGTTTTTCAATTTTTGAACCATCATTTGTGGATTTACCTAAATTTAATCCCCTAATTTCTTTTATTACACATAATTCCATAATGAACATCTTTGTTCATAGTCTTTTTACACATTTTACATGCTATTATTTCAGAGTAACATCATAGATGTTTAGAACTGGGCCTTACGACCATTATTAAGGCTATAGATTGATATTTTTTAAAATGCCTCTGGAAATGTTCTTCCAATTTTTTCTTTACCAGAAATCCCACAATTTAATAAACACCTATTCCGTGTCCATATTGTTAAAAATACTAGGGAGAACCCCTCATCAAAATGCCTGAGGAGTTCCAAACACTTCTCTTAAGCCACTAATACAATAACAAATACTTACTGAGTGCTACTTACTACATGTCAGGCCCTATGCTGGGTGTTTTACAAGCAATGTCCATTGTCAAATTCTGATTTGCTGCTGGAAGTTGTATCTGAGTTATTTCTTGGGGGAACTGATTTTCAAAAGAGAAGCTAATCTCTCTGGCCTTCCCAACTCTCCACTCCCACCTTAATTTTAAAAAGAAAAGAAAACGATGAGTTCATTCCTTCGCATACACCCAGCCCTCCTCTTTGAAATGGGGACTTCTTTCCCTGTGGTTAGCATTTCAGTACCAAGATAAACGCCCTCTGAGGCTTTCTGCTGGAAATGCAGCCAAGCTCTTCCACCTAATTGGTAGAAAGTCAGTGAGGGCTCTGCGGAATTCCTGAGCCTAACTCAGAATGGATTAGTAAACTGAGAATGAGCAAAGTCACAGAATGTCACTGATGGGCAGAAAAAAGTATGTGGATCCTTTCAGGATAATGCAAATGGAACACTTTATGAAGTAAAATCCAGCTGTTCTTTTTCCTGAGTTTGATGAAAGACCATTTTCTATTATGTCACTTAAAGATTGCTATTATGTAAGAGCTTGCATGAGACATGCTTTTAGAATTTAGTTCCTGGATAATTTTTATCTTTTTAGGGGATTGGTAGGCTTTCTTTTGTAATGAAAGAACTAAGGAAGCTCAGAGACAAAACTGATGTTTAATCTCAACATCTATTCCTGTTCATGATTTATAAGTTTCTTTCTTCTTCCTTTTCTTCCTCCTGATTTTCTGATTTTAATTTCTATTTTACTAATGATATTATATAGATGCCTTTAAGATATTTTGCTTCAAATCATTTTTAGAAGGGAGCCCAAGATATAAATAAGATAGTCTTGGCTAATGTGCTGTCTTTGGTGTCTGTGCACTTACAGCATGCTGAATAACATGCGTGCTTCCCCTTCACCCGTTCATTCAACAGAGATTTACAAACACAGGGGAGCAGTGTAGGGCAGTGGAAAAGGACATAGAATCAAACAGTTTCCACCACTTATAACCTGTGACCTTCAGCAGGTCATCTAATTGCTTTTTGTTTTGGTTTCCTCATCTGGAAAATGGAACTGATGATAGTGACATTCTTAATTCTTAACCTTAATAATGAAGATAAAGATAATACAGGAAAAGTACTTAAAACAATGTCAATACATAATGTCTCAATAATATTAGCTTTCATGATGATCACTATTTTTTTTATTATTTATGGACTGAACTGTGTCCCTCCCCAAAATTCATACGTTGAAGTCCTAACCCCCAGTACCTCAGAATGTGACTGTATTTGGAGAAAGGGCCTTTGAAGAGGTAATTAAGTTAAAATGAGGTCATTAGGGTGGCCTCTAATCCAATATGATTGGTGTCCTTATAAATAAGAGGAGGAAATTTGGACACAGACATATACAGAGGGAAGACCATGTGAAGACACAGGGAGAAGGTGGTCATCTACAAGCCAAGGAGAGAGACTTCAGAAGAAACCAACCCTGTCAACACCCTGATCTACAGCCTCCAGAATCTTGAGAAAATAATTTTCTATTGTTTAAGTCACTGGATTTGTTGCACTTTTTAATGGCAGCCCTAGGACACTAGTACAGATACCTACTATGTGCCTGGTTGTTTCCCAGGCACTGGACATACAGTGGTGAAGATGACAGACAACGGCTCTGCTTTTATGGAGGTTACATTTTACTGGAGATAACTAATGAACATGTAAGCAAACCTAGGAACAACATAATTTTGAGAAATGATAGATGCTATGAAGAAAACAGTAATGATGACATGAAGGTTGTGACATGGGTGGTGGTGCATCTATTCAGACTAGATGGTTGGACATCGGGAGGACCTGCGCATGGACTGACAAGAGGAAAAGCCAGTGTAGGAACGCCAGCTCCAGAGCATCCCAGGCAGAAGGAACGTGTTTGATCTGTTGGAAGATCAAAGAGGTGGACCCTGTGGCCAGAGGACAACGAGAGAGGGGAGATGGGCAGGAGAGGAGGTCAGAGAGGAACAGGGCCCGGTCACACAGCGCCTGCAGGCCAAGGAAAGACGTTTGGATTCATATTTTAAGAGCTCACTCTGCTGGGAGGAGAATGAATGAGGAGGCTGGAGTGGAGGCCGGGAAAGCAGCCAGAAAGATGGCACACTTGGACTCGGGGAGAGTGGTGAAGACAGAAAGAAGAAGATGGATGGATGGATTCCAGATGTATTTTGAAGGAAAAGTTTATAGAAATTGTTTGTGGATTAGATACAAGGTGGAGGGCAGGTGAATATCAGAGAGATTAAAAAGGTGCTTGGTTTTTAAAGTGAACAGCTGCACGGGAAGTGGTACCATTCGCCGATCTGGGGAAGACAGCAGAGAGTAGGGGAGTGGGGAGCAGTTTGGGGGTGGAATTTAGAGCTACACCATGGTCAGAGCGTGACCAAGATGCCTATTATACATCCAAGTGGAAATGTCAAGGAGTCTGTTAATACTGGAGTTAGAGCTCCAGGAGATTGAGAGCTAGAGATACACATTTGTGTGTCAGCCATGGGAATGGATAGGATCACCTAGGAAGATGCCAGAGCGGAAAACCTGGGACTAGGACAGAGCCCCTACGTGCTCCAAATTAAGAGCATAAGAGGAGGATATTGAGAAAGAGCCATCAGTGAGGTAGGAAAAGAAGCAGAGGAGTGCATGTCACAGGAGTGGAAAGGAAGTGAGAGGCAATGACTACACACTGACACCTCATTCACGTGGACACATGATGGTAAGTACGTCGGAGAATGCATGTGCGTTCCCAGAGGACTCACACACACGTGCGCACACATCCTGAGGGCTGTGTGTCGGTGTATATAGTTACAGAATCCAATGCTTCTAGGGTTTGAAGCTCTTTTTAAAATTACATTTTACACATCAGTAAACTTGTAATGCAGGAACTGCTTTCTTAGGGTTATTTATATCCCTGGGTTGCAGAAGGATTTGTCAGGAAATAATATGAATGTTATTTATCTGACTGTTCAGCTTTATTGACTGCCACATTTCACATCCTTCAGTTCTTTTTGGCAGAGGAGTAAATAACACTGCTATTAACCTCTAACACCAGTATAAAAATAGGCAGTTATTAAGGGGTAAATATTACTTTGACAATTATTGCCCCAGTCTGCTTTCTCTGGGAGATGTAATAAATAAGGCCTCTCGTGGGGTCCACAAAGTTCCCAATTTTGTTGAGGGAGCTGGCAGCTCTCCTGGCCACGGGCTGTGATTTGGAGCCATGTGGAGCCGATAGAAAACACTCCATGAGCTATTGCTTGCTCCTGGAGGAAATCAAGGCAGCGTTAATGTCACAGCTGAAAGTATCAGGTTAAGGTCTCTACTGGGAGCGAATTAGAGAGGGCTGAGACCCTGCCTAAGAGCCCAGAGAGGTGGATTCAGGAGCAGGTGAGTCTGTAGAAGCCTGGGGTTGGTTATGTCACCCAGTTGATGAACCCAAGCTATGGCTGTAGAAGCTTAGGGCCCAGAGTTTTCCTTGGTCAGTATTAATGAACAGGTTAACTGGCAAGTTAACTATAGGAAGTACTCCGTTTTGGAGGTAAGGAGATGCAGAGTTATGGTAAAAGGTAGAGAGAGAGTCTCAGACTAGAAGCCAAGAGCTCGAGCCTGTAGTCTCAATGCCAGCCTCCAGTTGGGTTATGATTCTGGGCAAGTTCTTTACCTTTTCATCCATAATAAACAAGGGGACTGAAATACATGGTTTCCCAAGACCCCTCCAGTCCAGAAATGCTTCATCAATCACCCAGTTAGGGCTGGCTGGATGAGTCTGCCAGGTCTGGGGAAAGTCATAGTGAGTGGTGAGCCAATAGCTGGTGAAATCTGCCCACACGGTGAACGTGATTGTGCGTCACAGCCAGAGCCAGCAACCGCCTTGTCATCCTACACAAGGTGCCAGCAAGAGTGGGACCCGCACGCTCAAGCAAAGGCTCGCTGTAGCCTGAACGGAGAGCCACTTGGTTTTGCAACTCTGCCAGGGGTGCTGTAACATTGGCAATCATTGTACACTATTATTTGCTCTCCAGGACTAAATTTTTTGTCTTCAAATATGATCTTTGATCTTGTTTTAACCTCTGATTACAAATGTGAAAACGTGGGGGTTTTTTTTCCTCCTTGAAAAGCATTTAAAGCCAGACTGCATAATTGAAAATTGGTTGGAATGTTTCATGCAGAATGAGAAGCATGCATGCTTCATATTGTGCAGGAGGTTAACTTCTGAAAAGCTGCCTTGATGTGAATGCATTCTAGAAACCCACTATTTAATGGGAAATTTTGTAAAATGAAGGGTCCAATATGAATTTAGTTTGTGTGTTTGGAAAGCCTGGGTTTTCACACATCAGCGGTGGTAGAGGTGGTGATTTGCAGCAAGGCACAGTTCTGCTTTCCTACATATAAACTATGCTAAAATAATTGAACATAGTTTCACTCAAGCTACTTGCCTCGGTAGGAAAAAACTTTAGGGGATCTTGGCACCCCCGTTCCACTTAGAAAGCAAATGATGCTTATTCAAGAGAGTTTTATTTATAAAACAATAGAAATATGCACAAAAGAGTGAGGCATATAAGGTCATAGACACACTTGGCAGAAATGTCAGCAGAACGGCTTGGAAATCTGGGCCTCGTCGAATTTTCCCAGGATTTACTATTTTATGCTACGATGTTAATAGACACTGTGCCAGTATTTCCTGAAGGTTGTAAATGGTTGCTAGGGGGCATTTAAAATCATTATGAGGATCACTTCGACTGGTTAGTTACCCCTAAGATAACCAAAAGAAATGTTCGTTTTGGTAAAAGAAAAGATAATTGTGTGTTTAAGAGTAGCATAGGGAGTAAACATATGTCATACACATATAAGATGGGAATGGAGCACATGGAGAGAAAAAATAGAACTTGGAAAAATGGTGAGCAGCAATCACAGAAAGGTTGGTTGATCACAGAGGGAGGGAGAGGCGCTTCCCTAACCACAGAACTCTTCACTGATGAGGAACCCTGCCCATCCGCTGCCCGGTCACGTCAGGCCACACTAGGATGATACAGCCAGTCTGTGGAAAGTTGTAAGTCCTGGCACTGACACACTGCCAGGGAGTCCAGCCCTTCTGACCCAGCATAGCCTATTGGTCAGTGATCACAGGAAGTGTTCCTGTTGCTATGGAGATTGTGGCTATAGTGCTCCTTGGTATGAACTCCTCCCAAGAACTCCTTTCTTCCTGTCTCCACACTCCTTTTTCTTACTGGACCTGTTCTGTTCTTTCTAAAAGCAAAACAAAACTTGGTCTGTCCATGGTTCCTACTCAAAAATGAGCAAGGATTCAGACAGGACAGTGGCAGTAGGCCATGGGGACCCTCCTGAGAGAGAAGTCATTTTAAGGGAAGGAGAACCCTGACCCCTGGAGCTGTCCAGAGTAGTTTGGGACAAGTGATTCTGAAGACAAGGTGGTGTCTTTTACCCAGAATTGTCTGCTGGCTGGAGCCCCCATTGGAATCATTGTGGGTCCTTTGATTGGGGGCCGGGGGTGGGGTCTCAGTAAAAACAAACAGAGCTAATCAAGAGAAGGAGAGAAATATTTGTGAGCCCATATGAGACCTTCCTAAGACCCCCCCCCCAACCAAGAACTATCAAGGGACTGTTGGACACATTTATGGGGTCTCTTTCCAGAGGCAGCAGGGGTGCTGTACACCTGGAAGAACTGGTTTAAACAAGAGCTAGTGGAATTCGGGTTACTGTTGTTATGGAATCCATTTGTACTCCAGGATGAGGAGACCTGGAGAAACCCAGTCCCCATTGTCAAATCAGATGCTTCCCCAGGTGCACTGGTGCACAAGATTTAGGTATAATGTCACTGTCACAGCGTGGTCCTTGGGCTGGCAGCATCACCACCACCTGGGAGCTTGTCGGAAGTGCAGAATCTCAGGCCTCACTCTAGACCTAATGAATCAGAATCTGCATTTAACAAGGTCCTATGCACATTACAATTTGAGAAGCACTTCCCCAAAGCAGTGGCCACACACCAGAATTATCTAAGGAGCTTAAAAAACTATTGATGCTTGGGTCTTATTCCCAAGAGATTCTAATAGTGTGTCCTGGGATCTGAGATTTTCACAAAGCTCCCTATATGATTTTAATATGCAGCCAGGAAAAAGAACTAAAGGAAGAATTTTTTCAGAATCCATGCCAACGGCCATTTGCCAAGTAACCTACAGTGGGAGCCTCTTGGCCATCCTACCTATTTTCAGTTGGTTGGGTACATTCAAATTAACATGTTTGCATTTATAAAATGTTAGTTGTGATTTGTGATCACAATTACGGGTATATTTTGACTTTCACAACAGAAATATTATGAAAAGTCACGTGCAATGACATGTTTGTAGCTTGAACCATATTTCACACAGATATATTAACATTACAAGTCCTTTATCTAAGTCTGCACCCTCTGTTAGTCAATATTATAGTAACATAAGACACACTTGTTATTTAAAGAATCTTTTTTGTAAAGCAGGTCACCTATTTATAATGTAACAGTCCTACCTATTTTTTCTAAGATTAAATTTTCATACATTAGGCTTCTTTGATATGAAGGGTTAACAGACACCTCATGTGTATGTTATGTGTACAGTCTCATGTGTACAGTCTCATATTTCATGACCTTCTCTCATGGCTAAGAATGTAGTTCCCATATTTGAACCTCAAACTCTACCAGAATGAAATCTTTCTTTCTCTCTGCATCCCTGCCAGTGTCACTCGGTTAGAGTACCTTCTTTATCCACTCTATTTATTCCCTCCTACCAGACTTTATGCTCCTTGAAGAATGAAAAGATCTGTGATCATCTCAATGGTGTGTCCATATGAGGTGCTCAATAAATGTCTGCTGAGCCCATGATGGGTGAACAGAGTGCAAATGAACAGAATCCGAGGGGGCTGTGTGATGTCCTCAGCATCTCCACTGGCTGGTCAGGGAGGCAGCGTTGCCCTAGTCAAGCATGATGACGGGTTGGATAAGCCCATCTCCCCAGGCTTCCTGCTGCTTCCCACCTTCTCTCCCTGACAAATCTCTGTCACTTGCCTGTGGGTACCAGCTCCACCCTCTGCAGTGCTTGCTGGCTCTCACTCAGCAAAAGAATAGACTCTCCCCCTCTACCCAAACATTCAGTCTTTTCTCATACACTTCCAAAGATGGCACACATGTAGGGAAGGCCCAGGTGAACCAAAATAAACAAGCTAGACAGGATTTGTATCTGCAGAATCTATGTGGCCAGGATGTCATCTGACTTGACCAGGTAGTATTGGGCCATTTTAGGACAATCATTGTCAAAATTACTAATTTCATCCAGATTTGACCTTGAAGTGAAGTTAACGCTTTGAATGTCATAAACAGTACTTACTGATGGAAGGAGAAAAAGAGAGAAGGAAGAGAGAGGGGGAATGAGGGAAAGAGGGAGGGAGGGAGGGACGGAGGGAGGAAAGGAGGAGGGAGGGAGGAATTTGCTCTTATACTCAGAAAGCATTTTGCCTGGTGAAACTAAGTGCTGAATTACAAGGAAAACATTAGAAAATCCTCTGATGCTGAAAACTATACATAGAATGATGAGTAAAATAACTTATTTTTCTAAATAGTTGATAGAAAATAAAATATCGCCAAATAGTGTTGCTTCCCACAGTCAATGTTTTTTATTGGGTTGTGCAGAGGAGGTTAGTAGGGGTGGGTCACCCTAACCTTCTGGCTGGACTGATGGAATTTTAAAACCGAAGAAAATACAACTCTCCAGTTAGGCAAAAGGAAACTTTTGTATTTGTGTTTTTCTTTAATGCCTCGTTCTATCACTGGTCTTTTTCTTGTCAATAATTTTGACAATGTAGTTAATGACTAGATTTTTCCATTCAAAATTGCACGTTTCCCTACCTCAAGGGTAGCTTTGTTTTGTGGACAATGATATGACCCACTAAACAAGGGCAAGCTCCCAGTTCTTTGCTACTTTAGTGCCTTTATGTTCCACCCACAAGGTGGATCAGAGCGTCAGACTAGGAATGCAGAGGCAAGCTTAAAACAATCATTGATTGGGCATTGAGAAATGAAATGCCCCCCCAAAATTGAGAGAGTCTCCTAATAGCCATATTCCTGTTAGGTGAGGAACCTAGTCAAGGCATCTGTGCTTCTCAATGGGGGTCAGTGTGCCACACCCCACCCCAACTCCCCCACCCCCCATGTGTGACAGAGTAGCAGGACCACAGGAAGCCCTGGGATAAACCCAGTGAATCTTGGAGTGCTAATTCACCTAAGATATGAAAGAGGATTGGAGTAAATGTCCTCCATCCACACTCATGCCCTTCCAATCCATTTGGTACAACATCAGTTGTCAAAGTGCAAATCTGACCCCTCATGCTTCCATTTAAGCCCCCTCTTGCCCTTTGGGTACCAGCCTACATGCTCCACTCCTTCCTCTGGTTCCCACCTCATCCTTGGGCCCTCTCCTTGCCTGTGCTCCTGCCTCACAGTTCTTCTCTCAGTTTCTCAAACACTCCGGGGTCTCCCCTGCCTGGGGGCCTTTGCTTCTCAGGTTCCTTCTGTGGACAATGTTCTACACTTCCCCTGGCTGACTCCGACTTCTTCTTCAGCTCTTTAAATGTCATTTTTCTCAAGGAAACTTTTCCTAACCCCCTCATTAGGTCAGATGCCCCAGTTCTATGCACATAGAGCACCCTGTACTTCTTTCTCCTAGCACTTATGTTACTTGGAATTCATGGGTTCACTGATTAATTCATTTTGATTGTATGTTTAATGCATATTTTGTTCACTAGATTGTAAGCTTCATAAGGGCAGAGCTCATTCTATCTTGTTCAACATTATAAACCTAGCCCAGTACTTGCTACATAGTAGGCGCTCAGTAAATATTTGTTGTTGATGTTTAATAAATAAGCAAATAAAGTGCCATTTTAACCCTGATGCTAGTCTCCCACAGCACTCTAATCCACCCAGGGCAGTTGATCCCACCTCTCAGGACATATATATGAGGCTCTGACCATGTGTCCAGAAGGAAAAGGCAACTATGATGGTAAGAGAACATCAGCGCCGTCAGGATTAACAGGAGCCTTTGTACACAGCACAAGGGATACAAATAGCTTTAGAATCATGGAAAAACAATGGCTTTCTAAAAAGAAATAAGAAGAAGCGAAGAAGGAGAAGAGAAATGCCACGTGGAGAATTGGTGAGGAACATGGGATCCCCGTGGTGCTGATGCAGCTGGGCTTCCGGGTAGCCCGTGGTAGGAGTTGCAGGATGAGGGAAGGGACAAGGGGACTCTGAGGGTGACAGAGGGACAGCTGGGAGCCTCTGACATTGGCACAACAAATCCATCCAGCTGAGTTAGCTCCGGTGAAGCCCAGAACCACATTTATGCGATAGAGAAAAGGAGGACTTTTCTAACGCCAGGAATAAAGAGCTCCTAGCAGGAGATGAGACAAGGAAGAAAGAAACTGAATTGTAGAGATACCTGACTTTTAAAATGGAATATCATAGATGAAACTGATTTATTTGACTAAAAGGCCAGCCGTGGCATAAATGTTAAAAGTCCATTTGTTTTCCCATATCACAAAACGCGAATCACTAAATTTGCAATATGAATGCTTTATTGTACTTTAAAAATTCTGAATTCTTTAGGCTGTTCTTTTTCTGTTCCAAAAAAGCTACTTTAAAAGCTCACATTAGAATATTTTATAACTCTTTTATCCCTCCTGAACATCTGTGAACTGGAAAGAATATAGTATATTACAGAAACAATCCATTTAAAGAAAAACAGTTAAAATGAAAACTACTTCCATTTCTGTGGCATAAAACTCTAATTCTCTCTCCTTTGAAATTTTATTACCACCCTGACATGATATAGTCACAGATCCACTTACACACAATGTTAATTTCACTCATACTCTACTTAATCTTCAAAACATTGCAGAATAACATTTTTCTTTAGTAATTTATCATTTGCTATGATAAGGCAATGTGTTTAGAGGATGTTAGAGGTTTTTTTCAAGTTTGCATTTATCTCAATGCTGAAATGTGCTCTGAATGCTATTAAAATATATCATTTATATACTTTCCCATTTAACTATATTAACTCTACCTTAACTAGACATTTATTAAGAGCAGCATATTTATTTCCCATTCAGGACTTTTTAAATCTGTGAAGTCAGCTCTATGGAAATGAGCAATTTTTGCCAGCCTTACACTGTGTAATAGGTTAAACTGAGCAGAAACCCCAGGGCTCCATTGTGGTGGGGTACACAAGTGCATAGCTTTTCTGGGCTTCCTTAAATCATTTTCCAATGCAGAGCCTCTCTTCATTTCACCTGCTGCCAGTGATATGTTCTTAACTCTAAATAAACTCATGACAACTCTCATCATTCATTCATTCATCCACTCATCACTTAACAAATATCTTCTATATTTTCTATGTAGGGGTATTCCAAGATGAACATGTCTTACTTCAAGATCTTTCCCTTGAGATTAATAAGAAATCATACATTCCTCTTGTTAATTTAATTTTTATTTACATCAAAATATAATGTTCCCATGTCACTTAGAATGTCAAGGTTTATAAGGCTTGTAAAGAAAAATTACAGTTCCTGTTCTACTTCTCCCTACCCTTAATCCTGCTTTCCAGAGGTCATTTTCAATTTTTAGCCACTTCTTGTTTTTATCTCCATATTTCTAAATAATATGTTTCTATTGGTTTTTTAAAATACATATTTCAGTTTTAGATAATATCTACTGACTCCCAACTATGGAAGATACTGGGTTTTTTCTTTTTATACTATCACTTCCCCACACACATCAAAGACTTACCCTCCCCTCCAACCTCTCAGTTGTAGTATTGTGATGAATAAGTAAATATTATTCACAGTTGAGCCATAATAGTAGACTATAATTCCATTTCTTTTTTTTGTATAGCTTTTTGTTTTCCCCAGAGTTAATCATTGCTTTTCTCATTTGTTTAGTTTTCTATGTCCCTATAACTAATTGAACCTTACTTAAATCCTCTGATAGAACTGTAAAATCTCTCCATATGTTCAAATATACCAGGTTGTCTATCAGTTTCTTCTTCTGTTGTTGTTTTTTTTTTAAGACATCAACCTTGAAGTCTTTTGTCTTTCTGCTACACCTGAACTGGTTGCTCCCTAGGCCTGATGACCATCTGTCAGGCTGGGACTTCCCTTCACTCTCATTCTGGAAATTCCTTTACCTCTCTCCTGTGTTAGATTCCTATTTCCTCAGTCCTTGGTTTTTCTTTCTCAATTTCTCCCATGTTTTGGTGGAGTATACCCTCTAGTAGCTTCTTGAGAAAGGTGCTTGGGGGATATAAGATGCCTCCAAATCCTGAACCTGTCTAAGGATCCATGGTACAAAAGACTTCTTTCTTATTTGTTTCTCCCCTGCAGGCTTTTTTATGTTTCAGCTTTTCCCAGCCTGGCAAACTAGTAAAGACTATCAGCCATGAAAATTTTCTTGAAATTTCTTTTCTGCTACTGTCTCCTCTCATTCTCTTAGTCCTTGTGAGTTTACGCCTTTTATATTCTTTTACAGCAGTTTTTGGAGGGAACAGAGATAAACATATATGTTTCATTTACCATATTTAGCCTGAAGTATAATAATTTCCTTTTATAATACTAGGGATTTAGTTCTGCAAATATGACTATTCATTTATTCTTTCATTTACTTAAATAGAGAGAGGGCACTTACTCTGTGCTAGGCCTTATTCTAGGCCTTGGGGATACAGCACTAAACAAAGCTGACAGAATTCCCTACCGTCATGGAACCTACATAGAATGTGGAGGGATGGCTGGCCATAAGCAAAATAATTAATAAAATATATATCATAATATGATGATGTTTTACGGAAAAATAAATAAAGCTGGGTGGGAGAAGGGCATTCACGTTTAAATAGGATGGCCACAGAAGGCCTCAATGAAAAGGTGATATTTGACCAAAGGAATGAGAGAGCAAAATATGTGACTCTGGGGAAAAAGCATTCCAGAGGAAGAGCATGTCTGATGGCCTTGAGGTGGCCTGGAATGTTCAGGGAAGAGCAAGGATGTCAGTGTGACTGAGTAGAGAAAAGGAGGAGGAGCGGAGAACAGAGAGGTTGGTGGGGGTCAGGCTCATATCATCTCTGGCTTTAGAAACTGTCACTGTAAGTGATAACCAAGCCCAAGCTGGCTCTGCTCTCCGAACGACAAGCCAGTAAATCGGGAGACGAGTTGCTGGGGCAAGAAATAACAACTTTAATCTCAAAGCTAGCAGACCGAGAAGATGGCAGACTAGTCAAAGAACCATCTTCCCTCAGTCCGAATTTGTGCTCCTTTTATACAGAGGAAGGGGTGGGGGAGGGACCCACTGCCATGCCAACCAATGGCTGAGCAGGACCGCTAACAGTTGCTGACTAACAGCCGCATGCCTGCCCAGCTCCTATAACATAAGGATTTATATTCCTGCAGCTACAGCTTTATTTATAGAACTAACTCCTGACTGGTCATTTCTCTCCTCATCTTCTTAAAGCCCTTTCAGAAAACATGTTTCCAGGGTGGGAGTTCATTTTCCCTTTAAAGAACATCAATATTTCCAGCTCAGAGCATTCTGATCAAGACTTGTGGTTGCCAAGGGGGAGGGGGGATGGGAGAGGAATGGATTGGGAGTTTGGGATTAGCAGATGCAAACTATTATACATAGGATGGATAAACAACAAGGTCCTACTGCATAGCACAGGGAACTATATTCAATATCCTGTGATAAACCATAATGGAAAAGAATATGAAAAAGAATATATAAATATGTATGACTGAATCACTTTGCTGTACAGCAGAAATTAACACCACATTGTAAATCAACTAGACTTCAATAAAATAAATTTTTTAAAAAAAGAACACTCTGTTCAAATATGTGCATGATTAGCTCCCTCTCACCATTCAGCTTCCTCTCAATGCCACCTGCTCAGACATTAGTACCCTAAAGGCTCCCCAAGTATTCTCTACCATGTCCCCCTCCACCATTTTTCATAGAATTTACCACAGTTTGAAATTATTATGTTCATTTACTTGTTAGCTTGTTTTTTTATTTGGTCTCCACTATTAGAATAAAAGCTCCATAGAAGGGACAACATTTAGTTTGTTTGCTGTATGCTGCACAACCCTACCCCTCCAGTGCCCAGCTATTGAATGGACAGATGGACAGATGCACAGATGGATGGAGATGACTTTGGACAAAACTGGGAATGTCCAATAATTACCTTAAATTGGGTCTTTTAGAATATCTTTCTCCTCTTATCCTATTCTTTAGTTTCATTTAGCTTGTGCTTTTAATTACAAAGAGGCTAATGAAAAAAAAAATGTAAATGTCTTGAATTAACACTTCTATCATATTCTCAAGTTGCATTTTCCTCTTCAGTGTGTTTTATAATCCTTATTTCATCTGTGGTTTATAACAGTATAAACCATAGGCTGTGAGCCTAGCTCACACACAATTTAATTGAATGTAATATTTTCAAAAGAAAGACTCAACTCCATTATGACTTGAAACCTCGCTTCTCTAATAAGCAAAATCCCAGTTTTCTTAGCATAATAATGTCTACCGATTTATTGCTCTGTTCATTTTTGAAAGCTGAGATTTGGGGGGAGAAAGATGGGGGTGGACGGGGTGGGGGAAGACCTCTAAATGTTCATATCACTCATAAAGAGCTAGAGCCAGATGAGGAAGGAAGAAAAAAGAGCATCAAGAGTTATAGGAATTTTGGCCAGAGCTTGATTGAAGCCACTGAGCCCCCAACTAAAACAATGATATGCTAATGGCCACGTAAGAATTTGATGGATGATGCGAGGGGTCAAATAAAAGTGAATTAACACAGGCAGCAAGTAATATGGAGGAAACAGCCAGCAGCAAGAGAAGGAAAAAAAGTCTACATGGAAAACTTTGAAGGAGCAAAAAGAAAAAAGGAAAAGACAACTGAGACTCTTAGGACTCTTCCACAATGAGCTAAAATTGGCTTCTTGGATGAAACCATCATTATTAGTTCAGTCTAAATCTTTTTAGAGAGGAAATTTAAGATGTTATAAAATCATTTTAAATGTTTCTGTTTCTTATTACATCCCTCTGTCCTTTAGGGTTTATTTTTTGTTTGTTTTGTTTTAAGGAAATTAGGGTAAAGTTTCATATAAATATGAATCAGAGAAGTAAAATGGATCCTGGCCCGGGCCTCCTTTTTTTATACATTAAGAAATTGAGGTCCAGGTTAACTTGGCCAGGGTTAACACCACACAGTCTTCTGTTATTTGCAGCTCTACACTAGACAGGTTGAGTGTGATTCACCTATGTGTCCCTCCATCCAGCATTCACAGGGTCTAGCACACTACATAAGTGCTCCATAACCTGAGCTGAGTGAGTGAGAAATGGCAACTATTTCTATTTGGTGTTATGCCTCATGGGTCTGTCTTCTGAAAGGCTGCCCTATTCTCTCTAACTAGCACACAAGGTAACAATGGCTATGGATAGCGGAATGCATGTCTACAGTGTGGCAATGGGAAATTTAAGGAAATGTATCATATCGGTCAGAAACAGAGAGCTCTCCAGAGTACCGAGGCTCCAGGGATCCACGACATCCCTTTCACAATCACAGAGGTAGCCCCTAGAACACCACAGTGCCCCAGGTAAGAGCTGCTCATCCATAGAACTGAGCAGTGACTCATGTAAATTGAGGTTTATGACCTTGCTTCTTGATGACTTCACTTTTCCTTCTGTTTAGTGGCAATCCCTTTTCCCAAGTCCTAAGGAGTTATCATATATATGCTTAATATAATTTTGAGAGCTGACAGAGACACTGACATAAGCTTCTAATTGAGCACAAATGATAATACAGCATTACTTAGTCCTCCATTTTCCATTTGGTCCACACCTCCATGCCCGTCTTTGATAACCAATAAAGCTGTCAAGTGAAGTTCATACCAAGTGGCAGATTCCTTCATGTAATCCTACTGAAGTATCACATCAACCTTCTAAAATAGTGTCATTCCACTCCGTCCACATCAAGAGAAAGCAAGGCTTGGCAAATTTAAGTGGCTTTCTCAGGGCCATGCAAAAGCCCGGGTTCAAACCAAGGACTGTCTGACTACAGTACCCTTTCTATATTCCATTCATTTCCACTAGGGAGATTTCAGTCAGACTGAAAAAATAATCAAGGCCAAGCAGGTGGCTCTGGGGTCAGGAGAAAGATTTATCAACCCATTGTAAAGGCTGATCTTCAGAACTGGCAAGCTCTGTACTGAGCTTTTCTTGGATATCACTATGTAATCTATACAGTGGTGTTTCAATGGACAGAGCTCATACCTGTAATAATTTTCTTTGAACTCATATGCTCTTAGAAATGCCAATAAACTTAGTTGAAGTAATTTCTCACCCATAGCACAAGTATTTACACAGAAGGACCCTAGATCTCCTGAACAAGAGAAGAACACCCCGTAAAGTCTGCACAGAGCAGCCATTACATGCAAAATGGATATTTGAAAAAGAAAACATTTGACCCTTCCATTGATTGAACTTTCCTTCAAAGTGCCCTTCAGGGAGTACTGAACTGGTTACCAGGAAACAGAGATTCTTTTCTGGAATCAATTCTTGCCATTCTAAGTGTCTTTGAGTGTGTCACTTACTAGAATCTTGATTCCCAACTTACAGTGGGGGTAGTCTCCCTGTTGGGCTTCCTCAGTCAAGACATGTCTGGAGATTCAGAATATATCTGTAAATAGTTATGAAGTTATTGTGGATGTATGAAATGACGATCCTTTTAAATTGTACATTATAATGGAGCTATTTTCAAGTATGTCATTTAGAAGGCACTGAGTGATAGTAATTGAAATAATGAAAAAGCATTTTCCACATTGGTTCGGCATTAAATGTGAACCTTCCAATAACACTTCTGCCTGGGGAAACCCTAGAAGCCTTCCTATTCAAATCAGAAGACCAGGGTATCCACTAACTCACTGAAATTTGGCAATGTTCTAGACGTACAAATCATTCCAGTAGAACAGGAGAAAGAAATAAAAAAGTGAAAACATAGGGAAAGAGTAAGTAAAATTATTATTTGCAGAGTATAAAAAGATACTCAATTGAAAATGATAATAGACTAAAAGAAATCAGAAAATCGATGGATATGAAAATAAGATACAAAAATATACATGAATTAGAAAACAAAATGGAAAATAATATCCATTTACAATAAAGAACCAAAAAATATGTAGAAATGAACTTAACAAAAATGTTCAAGTTATAGATGAATAAAACCTTAACTAAGCGATCTGAAAGAAAACTTGAATAAATGGAAATGTAAACGCTTTTATTGAGTGGGAAGACTTAATATCTCCCGAAATTAACCTATAAATTTAATGCAGTCTCAATAGAAATACCAACAAGATAATATTCAATTTCATACAGACTTAATTTTCAAGTTTCTACGAAAAAGTGAATAAGTAAGTATAGCTAGAACATTCTGAAAAAGAAGAGTAATGGAGGATACTAGTCCTAGTAGATATTAAAATGCATTATAAAGTTGCACTATATCTTACAATGAGATTCTGGCAAATGGAAATACAAATCATTGGAATGAATATAGATTTCACAGATAAGGTTCTCAAGTTCAAATGGGAATTTAGGTTATTATCACAGTGACATTGCATACCAGTAAATTAAAAATAGATTATTCAGTAAGTCATGTTGGAAAAAGTGGGGAGCCATCGGGAAGCAAAACAAAGCTGGAGCCATACCTCTCTCCTTATACTAAAATAAATATTAAAACACAAAATTACTAGACGAAAACAAGGAAGAACTTTAAAAAAAAAAATCTTGGAGTGGGAAAGCCCTTTCTTTTTTAAGCATCACATAAAACCCAGAAGTCACTAATAAAAAACATGATTACACTTAACTACATGAAAATAAGAAATTGCTCCATGGCATAAACACCTTAAACTAAATCAAAACTTAAGCAAAAGAGAAATGACAAATTGGGAAAAAATACTTAAAATTTGTATGACAGACAAAGGCTAATTCCTGATATATAAAGATAGCCTACAAAACTATAAGAAAAATGTCAACAAACAATAAAAAAAAAGTAAAAGAATATAAACAAAACTTCAAAGAAAAAGAAATACAAATGGTTCTTACACATATGAAAAGGTGTTCAGTGATACTCATAATGAGAGAGATGTGAATTATAGGTCTGAAATAGCATTATTTTTGCCTATCAGGTAAAAAAATTTTAAGTTTTTTAACACATTGTTTACTATATAGCAAAACAATGAAACTTTTGAACATTGTTGAAGTGAGTAAAAATTGGTGTAACCTCTACCAAATCTGCCAAACTTAAAAATACACAAAACTTTTAACCCGGCAACTCTGCTTTAGGAAATCTTACATTTGCCAGTATAATCAAAGATGCATCTACAACATTGTCTGGAAGTTCAAAACTGCAAACAGCCAAAAGATCATAAATAGAGAACTAATTAAATAATTTATAGTATAGTCTTACAAAGAAATGTATGTGCTAATGTGAAGTGACTCCAAGATGTGTCATTAAGTTAAAAAAAAATGTGAGTGTGTGTGTGTACACAAATACATGTTTGGAAACTCCTGGTAGGTACACATTAAAGTGGTGTTGGAGGTTAATTCTAGGCAATCAGCCCAGGGACCAGAGATGGGAAGGAAACTCACTTTTCATTGTATACCATTTTGTGCTATATAACTGTTTTTTACCGTTGTGCAAGTGTTATTTGAGTAAAAATAGATGTTGATTTTTTCAGTATTGAAACAAAATGGTTTTATTAGTGATTTTAAGTATAGAAGTACTATTCTACCATGGACAGTGGCTAGCCATTCTCAATTTCCATAGAAGAGATCTTCTCCAACAAGAAGAGAGATCAAATTTAAAGTGAATACATATTTTGGATTGGAGAAAAAGAAGAATTTCCTGATGGAATTGGTGCAGAGTTGTAAAACTCTCTGAAGGGCTTTTGAAAGAGGGTTTGAGTCTGGAGTGGGTGGTGAGTGATCGGGGGAGGGAAGGACACTGATGGCCTGGGGAGGCTTCTTTCCTCCCCAGGATGCTGTGACCCTCTTCCCAGGAGCAACACCTCTCTGCTAGCTGACAGTTTAATGAGCATGTTACCCAAGACATTCACACCGGTAGGAAATCCTGTTAGATTTACAAGTGCCCATTAGTTAAAAGTTCTCCAGAGCCACTGTGTAGGGTTTCTGCTTGGAACTTCCTTGTGCTTTCCAGTGTTGAATATCAGTGCAGAGAGGGCAGCACCTCTAGGGACTTGATTCTTCTCTTGTACATTATAAACAGCCATGGGGGCAAAACCTTGAGCTCGTCATAGCTGACAAACTACAAACCTACCACTCTCCCACAAGGAGCTCCAGACTATCGAGCAAAAATGGGGTTCCTTCCATGAATGAATGACCTAGGACACTTTAATGAATGGGGGAGCATACTGAGAATAAATGAACAAAGCCAGAGTAGAGAGGAAGCCAACTGAGTTTGCATAGCTGCTGCTTTCCCTTTGCTACAAATCACAGCCCGTTGGGCTTCCCTGGTGGCGCAGTGGTTGAGAATCTGCCTGCTAATGCAGGGGACACGGGTTCGAGCCCTGGTTTGGGAAGATCCCACATGCCACGGAGCAGCTGGGCCCGTGAGCCACAATTGCTGAGCCTGCGCGTCTGGAGCCTGTGCCCCGCAACGGGAGGGGCCGCGATAGAGAGAGGCCCGCGCACCGCGATGAAGAGCGGTCCCCGCACCACGATGAAGAGTGGCCCCCGCTTGCCGCAACTGGAGAAAGCCCTCGCACGAACCGAAGACCCAACACAGCCAAAAATAAATAAATAAATTAAAAAAAAAAAAAAATCACAGCCCGCTGTTCATCCCCTAGGTCAGTGGTTTGCGAACTGTGGTCCCTGGACCAGGAGCATTAGCATCACCTGGAAGCTTGGGCAAGGCGCAAACTTCCCAGACTTCCGGGATCAGAAACTCCTGGGGTGTGGCCCGGCCCTCTGTGGCTTCTGGAAGAAAACCACCCATCAACAGGAATGAGCACTGGCTTACTCTGCGTTCTTTCCTCTGAGAGAACCCAAAGTGACACAACCTGATGTCTCTGGACAAGTTTTAGAATTTTAGCCTCAAGGTGCATCTTCAGCTCTGGGTGTTAATGAGTACATCAGCACCTGCCTCCTCTAAAATGAGCATCATTTGGTTACAATGGTTATCCCACGGAAGGCACAGCCATTCAGCTCCTACGCTGTGGTGTGGACATACTCCAGAATGCCAAGGGAAGCCAGGCTGGCCCTAGGTTCTTTTGCAAGCTGTGACAGCCAGATATTGGAAGTCCACCTCACACCCCAAATATATGCCAGTGACTGTAGGGTACTAACTCTCATCGTTAAAGACTGGGACCTTTATAGGTCAAAATCTCCTGTTAGGGTGGATGCTCCCCTAAACAATGTCATCTACAGCCTGGCAGCATTAACTTTTTTATTTATTTATTTATTTACGTATTTATTGGCTGCATTGGGTCTTCATTGCTGTGCACGGTCTTTCTCTAGTTGCGGCGAGCGGGGGCTACTCTTCGTTGCGGTGCGTGGGCTTCTCATTGTGGTGGCTTCTCTTGTTGCGGAGCATGGGCTCTAGGTGCGCGGGCTTCAATAGTTGTGGCTCGTGGGCTCTAGAGCACAGGCTCAGTATTTGTGGCGCACGGGCTTAGTTGCTCCATGGGATGTGGGATCTTCCCGGACCAGGGCTCGAACCCGTGTCCCCTGCATTGGCAGGCGGATTCTTAACCACTGCGCCACCAGGGAAGCCCAGCATTAACTTTTTAACTGTACTTTATATTAACTTAATATTTTCAGGCTCCAGTGTGTTTTCATCCCTTTTTTCCTTTTTATTTTGGGCCTCAGACAATCCAGAGAAGCACATGTAGCAGGCAATGTCAGATGCTGCCCTGGCCTCCTTTACCCCCTCCCCTTTCTAATGGGAGTTCAGATTGTGGGGCAGCACACTTCCCTCACCTCGCAGCACCGGTGCCCTCAGGGAAGCTCACCTGCCCTGGCTCCAGAGGTGAGCCCTGTTGGTCTAAGGGCGATCCCACTCCCCTGTGACTCAATTCAGGTTACTAGGATTCAAGAACAAGTTTTCCAGGCTGCTGGGCAATTTCTTGCTCACCTTACTCTTTCAGGACAGCTTCCAGAGGCAACCCTGTCTCTCTCTACTGGGTGCTTCCATGCCCCCTTGTCAGGCTGGGGATTGCTGCCACCACTTCTGGATTACCTGAAGGATGTGGTTGACATGGGAAAGAGGGCAGGAGATGCTGGGAAAGGAAGCCAGAACCACTGGGTTAACCCGTCCCTAGCATCCTGTCTGGGAGTCAGTAAGCATAGAATGTTGAAGATAATTTGACTTGGATTTTCTGTTATTCATTGCTGAAAACATCCTACTGATAGTGAGGATTATTACCACTTTGTATATATATGGAGAGACCAAGGCACAGAGTGGTTTTGGAGACTCTGTAGTAAAGGACAGAAGTTGGAGTGGAAGCTGGTGGTTAACCCCCGGCCTGTGTTCTGCCACCTGCTGGAGAGCAAGTCACTAAGGGTGTTTCCTGGGCCCTGTGGGTGGGGTGCAGGGGGATGAAGGGCAGCACCAACAGGGTCCTGGAGCTGCCACGGGCAAGCTCTGCCTACACTGCAATTTTGTCTCAGGATGCCCAGATGCAGGACTGGAGGTAGGAATACAAGAAAGAGGAAATGATGGAGAAGGTAGATGATAGGTATTATAGAAACATAAATATGACAATTAAAGAATAATGTGTTTTTAGCACTAGGACGAAAATCCACCCTCTATGAAAAAGTTAATGTCTCTTTCGTGCTTTTTTAAACGCATTTCTATTAGTTTACCATTGATGCATACAGAGAGAACTGGCCTGTGCTCTACCTGGGAGACCTGAAGGCCACTCTGTACAGCTTTCTCATCCAATGACTCAACACTGCAGCCAGAGTCCTGCGGGCATTAACACTACCACTCTGCAGAGCAGACCCACCTTTTTGCATTAGCAGTGGGCTGCCTAAGTTTCCCTGGGGTAATTCACCCAGTTGGGGACTGGGAATACCACCAACAAGATCCTTACCTTGAGTAACACCCAGCAAAGCCCCACTCAGAGATGCCCTCTCTCTGGCCCCTGAAATGGGAAAAGCAGGGTTGTTTTGTGTCTGCAAATCCCTCCTCCCCCATCTCATCTAGTCAAGTTGCAAATCAGTATTGCTCAGGGGATAGCAAATCAAGTTTCAAGGTTATAGGTAACAGAAAAAGGAAGAAGGTATATGGGAAATCATTTATCAAGACCATATTTGAAAGGAAAAAAACTTCAGGTCAAAGAAGAAACACAATCTCTTAGCTATATTCTTCACTGGTGTTGGCTAAATCTCAGGGTGCTATGAGATTTAAGTGTTGTTGTCAGTGGATTTTGCAATTTGGGGTCAGATGTGTTATAAATGTTCTAGATCACAGAGTTTAATGCATTTTTTTTTCTGCTGTAAAGCATAAATGTTTTTTTCCCAATATGAAGACGTTAACAACTTGGGGGCTGCTAGGTAGCTCCCTAATCCTCATCTTGACTTTTCAATTGATCACCTTTTAAATTAGCCAGTTTAATGAGTTATTCAGTGTTTGGAGGAGCTAGTAGTATATGGGAAGAAATGCAAGAATAAGGAATCACACTTTGAGGTTGGAGGTTGGGGGTGGGCGTAAAGGGAGGTGAGGGTCATCAGCAGGGAGCAAGCTGAGGCTCAGAGGAGCTAAGCAAACTGCCCAGATCAGACAGCTTGTTCCTGATTCCTTTGCGACTCAGTGTAGAAATGGCCAAGGGAGTATCATAAACCAAAGGGACATATGAGAAGGACCCTCTCTTCATCTCCCACTACTTTGGCCACTGACAAACCTTGGCCTGGCCATGAGCTTGCTGGTATTGGTGCAGAGCTGATGGGACCATGCAATCCTGACCCGGGTGTCACGTGCAAAACAGGGGCAGCTGGACACTGTATCTCATATCCCGATCTCCATATCCCAAGACAGAGGCCCTACATATGCAGCTGACCACGTCCGGCCAGCCCACTGACCAGCTCATACATTAGCAGCCCTCCAACCACACTCAGAGACTTTGCTTTCTAATATAACTCAGAGAAGTTTATGGTGTTTTGGCTTTGAAGGACCTACCCCATTTCTCCCCACTCCTCATACCTCATACCGCACAGCCTAGACACAGATTCCCTGCTTGGTGGTAAAACTTTTCCACTTAGCGCTCAGTCTTCGACTTCACGGACTTTATTTTCTTTACTTCCACCAACTCAACAACGCCTTTAACCCATTGCTGCCCCCATGACCTAGAGGAAGGTGGCAGAAGGACAACAGTTATCTGTGGCCTTAATTGAATGGAAGTATCTCCTGCCTTCAACAATCTCCCTCCCCCTTTCCAAATCAAGTCTCTTTCAACCCAAGCAAGCGGACTCTTCCCATAGAATCCCAAGTGCCTTGTGCAGAGGTGTGAAATGTGCTCAGCAGGGCTATTTTATGCTGATTTAGGGCCATTTTTCCACCAGAGAGATAAAAGAAAAAGCACACTGGCATTAAGACACACTTCCATTAAAAACAGCAACAGATTTAATAATCTCTGCAATAGTAAATGGAGCTATTACATTATATATTATTGCAGGAGATTTCATCCTGGCACTTGAAAATTTGCTTTCAATTTTGGAATCAGAAAATACTTCTGGTAGCTGTATGTTCAAACCTTCATCTGAGCTGAAAGTATGACTGTGATATACAGGGAAGACCATTACAACTTCAGCCATGGTTATTTATCTTCTTCATTTGAGTTTCTCTTAATCAAGTATCTGTTATTTTATCACTTTCTTTGGTACTAGTTGAGGAAATCATACATCTCATGCTTAGCTGTTCATATATGCTGTTTACATGTGACTTCCACCATTTCCAGTGTTGAATGAATAATCGCATATTGCACAAAGATCTGCAAGTGGACTTTTTCCTTATTTAACAAATGTCCACTCTTCAGGAAATTAAAAAAAAAAAAAAAGCAACAGAGCCATCACCCCTGGGTGGGTATCTCAGAACAGGGAGGAAGGCTGAATCCCTGCCCTTGATTCTGTGCTGTCTAGACACTTACAGACTGATACAGGGGGCTTTCACATGTCTTCCTCTGCCCTACTGAGGGCAGGCTTGCTGGGATGGAGAGAAGTCAAAACAGCCTCATAGACTTTCTTCAGGTTATCTGTCTTTCCTTAAACTATATCTATTATTCCTGGATTTAGTTCTCTCACATCTCTGGCCAAAGGGAAGCCCGCATAGGCTCATATAAGGATTCAAAGCTGTAAAACTGAGACGCAGGTAAAAATGCCTACGAGACCATTAACCTCTTTGTACTGGCAGCCCAGAGTTTTTGGATCTGAAGAACTAATTTAAAATCCGTTTGTCCTTCATGTTTGGACTATGAGTCTCCGGGGGCTTAATCAGAATGAAAAAGAATCAAATACCCCATCAACCGCAAGGCCTCTAGTACCCAGCTCTTGCCTGTTGACCAGGAGGAGATTTAGATTTCCACGTATTCCCTAAAATCACCTCAGAGGCAGAAAAGAAAACGATATCACAAAATTCGGCCGCAGCTACTTCATGGAGGGAAGGTGGTAGCAGGCCGATGAACTGTGTACAGTTCTAAGAAAGATCAAATGGAGACAATACTCCTTAGCGGCCTGAGTCAGGGTCTCAGAGCAACTGGGTGGGGGTGGGCGTTGTGAGGATGCTACCTGCCGTGTAAAGTGAAAAGTGATAGGCAAGACATCCCGCTGCAGGTAACAGGGAGGGCGGTGAGAGCGAAAGTTCAGGGCTTCACGGCAGAGGGTCTACTTGCCCAAACCAAGCGCGTTTGGGGATGCAAGGCTACCTTTTTATGGGCTGCATGAAACAAAAGACATCAAAACCATTGCTTTATTCCTCGTCTAGCCCAGAGCCACAGTCACTCTCATAATAAGGACGCAAAGGGGGAGACATTTCCAACCGCTTGTGGAATGTGTGGCCCCAGCCTTCTCAATTTAAGGGAGGCCTCGAGCTACTGAACACGCAGCTGTTAATCTGCATGATTACTGAAGAACAGTAAAACAATCAGCCCCGCAACCCCGACCCCAGGCCAGCCTAGCAGGCGGGCAGGAAGCTGTCACCAGGTGGATCACTGGGAAACTGTAGGAGAAAAAGGCTTGGCTGGGAGCCGCCTGAAAGAGCAGTCCAGCAGCACGCCATTTTTTTCTCTCGTCAATGACGTTCTTCTGGGCCCAGGCTCTGGAAATATCAATGAAGAAAGGGGAGCACCTCGAAAGCACTCTGTGGAATCCTTGGGAGCTGCTAATAATGGGGAGGGGTGTTCCGAACCAGTTCATTTTTAATAGGACTTTGTGATTTTTCATGATCCATGTAATTAAAGGAGAGAAGTCAGGAAAAAAAAAACCACTCTAATTATGTTCACCAACATAGGAAAGTCAGGTTGCCTTTTTATAGAAATGAAAAAGTAAACAAAAAAATGTCTCCAACTAACAGGGACTCACTCATTCATCTACTAAATATTTATTGAGCATCTGTAAATGAGTCCCTTTAGTAGGTAGGACTAAGATCCAGTGAAGGGCAAGACAAGGTCATTCCCCACAAGGACCTGCAGTGTGGGTGAGGATGGAGGCCATGCTGTTAGGCAGAATGGGCAAGTACGAGATGGCGGGAGAGGCATGATGGGACACCTAATCCAAATTTGGGGGCATCAGGGAAGGCTCCCTAGAGAGAAGGAGATGTCTAAGTGGACACAGACAATGCCGGTAGCTAGGGATGGTTCAGAACAAATTAGCAAAAAGTTTCATTCCAGGGAAAAAACAGGTGTCCTGTTAGATGGGTCAGCCCCTGTGTCTGTTCCCCAATCTCATGCCCAGAACTGCTCTGGATTTGTAGAAATAATGATGAAAGCACTTTTTCTTAGCCTTGCAGTCTGATGGGCTTAATCCCATTCCTTTCAGCGTCCTTGAATTCCATGTTTTTGAAAGAGGTTCACTTGAAAATTTGACTTTAGCTTGATGTTATTTTCTTTTGATTAGTCCATGTAAATTAACCTGAAAATTATTCAAAATAATGGAAAATCTTTTGTACTCATTATATTGGGAAATTTTAGAGCAGCTTTGGCAGAGTCTTTTTAAAATTAATTAATTAATTAAGGCTGCTTTGGGTCTTGGTTGCTGCAAGCAGGCTTTCTCTAGTTGTGGTAAGCGGCGGCTACTCTTCGTTGCAGTGCATGGACTTCCCTTTGGGTGGCTTCTCTTATTGCGGAGCACAGGCTCTAGGCACGTGGGCTTCAGTAGTTGTGGCTCGCAGGCTCTAGGGCACAGGCTCAGTAGTTGTGGTGCACAGGCTTAGTGGCTCCGTGGCATGTGGGATCTTCCCGGACCAGGGCTCGAACCCCTGTCCCTTGCATTGGCAGGCAGATCCTTAACCATTGCGCCACCAGGGAAGTCCCGGCAGCGTCTTTACCTAATGTTGCCCGGAGGGAATAGGAGCAGAGTATAGGAGGGAAATGCATGCTAGTCTTGAAGAGGTAGGACCTGGAAAAACTTCCTGAGGGAGTTCTACTCCCAAATTAGGTATAACAGTTTTGCCACAGTGCAAGTAATAACCCAGAAATCAAACAATGTACAAAAAGGCTCCTGACTGTTTATTGCTGAAGTGTGGCTAATGGGAAAAAAAGCGATGAACTGGATGGTAAGACCTGGGGAAAACTACAAAAGGAGCTGGATTTATTTGGAGAGACAGAATAAAGGAATTGTACAAAAAGAAAGTAGGTTATCAGGGATCTCTTTATTTAAAGTCAACATGGTATTGGAGTTAGGCCCGTCAATTCTGCAGTCATACCACCTGGGCTTAAAATCCCTGTTTAAGGACTTAAAATCCCTGTTTAACCACTTATTGGTCTTTTTTTTTTTTTTTTTTTTTTTGGTTGCGCTGGGTCTTGGTTGCAGCAGGTGGGCTTTTTAGTTGCAGCTCACCACCAGCTCCTTAGTTGTGGGTCATGTGAATTCCTAGCTGTAGGCATGCGTGTGGGATCTAGTTCCCTGATCAGGGATCAAACCCGGGCCCCCTGCATTGGGAGTGCAGAGTCTTATCCACTGTGCCACCAGGGAAGTCCCCTAGTCTTTTTATTATTTTATCTTGGGACAGTTACTTAATACCTTGTGCCTCAATTTTCCTTACCCAAAAAATGGGGCTAAATGAGTAGTTACTTCATGAAGTTGAGGTGAGGATTAAATAACAGCAGACATGTAAGCATGCCTGGAATGTATAATAGTATAATGTAAATCAATAAATTTAGCTATTATTATCACCCACTTTTTAAAAAGATTTTATTGAAGTCTAGTTGATTTACAATGTTGTGTTAATTTCTGCTGTACAGCAAAGTGATTCAGTTATAGATATATATTTTTCATATTCTTTTCTATTATGGTTTACCACAGAATATTGAATATAGTTCCCTGTGCTATACAGTAGGACCTTGTTGCTTATCCATCCTATATATACTAGTTTGCATCTGCTAATCCCAAACTCCCCCACTTTTTATTTACCGGGAAAGAACATCATTAGAGTCTATAAGAATGAGATTGACTCTGATCTGCTGAGGATGAGTAATGTGAAATGACAAGGAGGTCTTGTATTGGGGCAAGAAGAGGACAGTGTTTAGAGTCAAAATACTTGGATACAAGTCTCAGCTTCAACATGTTAAAAACAAGGAAATAGGCCTTAAATGGAGTAACTTATGCTAAGCCTTGCATCACCAAACCAAGACCTCATTATAGTTTCAGCTCTCCCAGAAATGGAATCTTAAACCAGTCAATCAGGAATCACCTGAGCAGCATTTGTTAGGTAATCTGCTTGAGAGACCCCTGCCATCCCCCATAAGGAAAGTTATTGCATTAACCTATCCATTTTTTTGCCCAGTACAACTTCCTTGTTCCTGCTCCCTTCTGCCTATAAAATCCCTCCTTGCCTTGTATAGCTCTTTGAAGCTCCTTTCTATCTGCTAGACTGGATGCTGCCCCGTTTATGAATTGCTGAATAAAGCCAGTAAGATCTTTAAAATTACTCAGTTGAATTTTGTTTTTAACCAGCACAAATCAAATCCATACTGTTTTTTACAATGGCTGTACCAATTTACATTCTCACCAGCAGTGTATACAACAAGGAACCATTTTCTTCACATATACCATATACCTCTGTTTGCAGCTGAGATGCCCTAGCTTCTAGGCTAGATACTGATGTATGCTCTAACACCGCATGTGCACATGAGAACTTTGTTGTCACTTTGAAAGACTTGCTGTGAAAAAGTTCAAACGAGATTGAAACTCAATTGCATTAATAACAGAATTTTCAACGTTATATTTGTCAGTGAAAGAAAAGGAAGACCTATTAAATTTTTAATAGATTTGCAACTGTAGAAATTTCTGAATGGTTGTAAGAGTGGTTTTAAATTTTTTTATCACCTATTTTGAGAATAAAGTTTTTCTCTGGTGGCTATAGGGAGTTTGAAGAGATCGTCTTTAAAAGTCTTGATTAGGAGTTGAATGTAGCCATTTCAAACATGAAACCCGATATAGAAAAAAATATGTCTAGAGAAGCAAGCTCAAGTTTCTCATTTTAAAACTTGAAAAGGTTTTATTTGGAAGTGTTATACAAATTCAATGTTTAATATCTTTCTTAGTATTTTAAATTATTTTTCTTATCACAATTATATAACATAAGTAGTGATTATATTCACCAAGCCCCATAGAGGCTCCCCAATCCCCTCCAATTTGCTCCAGTGTGGCATGCAAGTATTATAATTTTCTATGTGTGCTATGTGTGGAAATCACTGGAAAGTACTACCTTAGCCAAGATGGCAGAACCTATTGATGCCTAGACAGTAAGAATTCACCAATTTCTTCCTTGTTAACTGACCTTACATCTGATTCAGATATTGAGAGGGTCTGTGCTTAAGAACCAGCCCCAAGTCAACTGTGTAATTTCATTCTCCTTGCCAATGATAGAGTTCAGAATAGGCAAGTGATATGATTCTAGCCAATGAACCATGTGAAGGAAAATTTCAGAGTGAGGTAGACAGAGGACCTTCTGGAAATTTTCTTCCTCTTAAGTAGCAACATAAGAAAGGGACATTCTTTCTCCCAGCTTTTGTACTTTGTTGAATGAGTCTGTGATGCCTGGAGCTGCTGCAGCCATCCTGCAACCATGAGGACTTAATCACAAAGACAACCCAAACATGTTGGAGATGGCAGAGCAGAAAGATGGAAAGGACATTGGATCTTGGTGACCACTGAGTCAGTCAATTAACCAGCCTTGGAACTTTCTTTCCTCTGGACATGTTGTTATGTGAAATAATAAGTTTCCTTCTTATTTAAGTCATTTTTGTCTAAGTTTTCTATTAGTTGCATCTAACAGTATCTTCATCAATGATACACAGGGGGTTCAATACCCTCCAGATGACAGTCTAAATTTACACTTCACTAGTAGAATATGAGAATGCCTATTTCCCCTTACTAGCATTAGAGTCGCGTAATTCTTTGCCAATTCTATAGGCAGCATTTAGTTTAAGATTGATAGGGCCTACCCGTGTACCTGGGAGAAAGAGCTGTTTTAAGGACTTCTCCTGACTACATCCCTGGGCCTCTGTCTTAATCACAGTTAGTCTGTCTGTTGATTCCAAAGGGCCCAGCAGGACCTCTGTTTTCTTTTTTTTTTTTAATTTATTTATTTTTTATTATTTATTTTTTTGGCTGTGTTGGGTCTTCGTTTCTGTGCGAGGGCTTTCTCTAGTTGTGGCAAACGGTGGCCACTCTTCATCGCGATGCGCGGGTCTCTCACCATCGCGGCCTCTCCCGTTGCGGAGCACAGGCTCCAGACGCGCAGGCTCAGTAGTTGTGGCTCACGGGCCTAGTTGCTCCGCGGCATGTGGGATCTTCCCAGACCAGGGCTTGAACCCGTGTCCCCTGCATTAGCAGGCAGACTCTCAACCACTGCGCCACCAGGGAAGCCCCAGGACCTCTGTTTTCTAATGCTTAATTCCAGTCATAAAGTATGCTTAAAAGTAATATATTTGCATTTAAAAGGAACACATTCTTTAATTTAAACTTGTCATTGATTGCCTCCAATCTTCTTCCAATTAGTTGCTTTAACCATATTTGTGGTTACAACCAGATGCTGTAAAACGAAAATCAGTTGAAAGTAATAAACTAATGTATACCCTCCATCATGCGCAACAATTTGTTGAGGTTAAAGAGAGTGTGAGTGTGTGGTGTGTGAGAGAGACAGAGACAGACAAAGGGTGAGGTGGGGAGAGAACTGTAGAAAGATAGAGGTGCCATCCACAGTCCTCTATGTTTTTAGAAGTAAAAATACATTCCTACAGAAAACTACCTGATGTATGAGATTATTAGAGGAAGATGCAAGAATCTGGAGTACATTGTTGAAAATAATGGAGGGCACAAATCAAACTTCCCAGTAGAAAAATTGACGAAGTCATGAACTTAAAATTCACAAAAAGTAAGACAAATAATAAAGATAAAAACATGTCCAACCTTACTACTGATCAAAGCAAACAAATTATTATAAACCTGACAATCGGGACTTCCCTGGTGGCGCAGTGGTTAAGAATCTGCCTGCCAGTGCAGGGGACATGGGTTCGAGCCCTGGTCCGGGAAGATCCCACATGCCACGGAGCAGCTAAGCCCATGTGCCACAACTACTGAGCCTGTGCTCTAGAGCCTGTGAGCCACAACTACTGAGCCCGTGTGCCAGAACTACTGAAGCCCGTGAGCCTAGAGCCCGTGCTCCACAACAAAAGAAGCCACCACAATGAGAAGCCTGTGCACGGCAACAAAGAGTAGCCCCCACTCGCCACAACTAGAGAGCACAATTAGAGAAAGCCCACGCACAGCAACAAAGACCCAACGCAGCCAAAAATAAATAAATAAATAAATAAATTTATTAAAAAAAAAAACAAAAAAAAAAACCTGACAATCAGTTTTTTGCCTATAAAATGGTAAAAGGTTTGCAGCTATGAATATACTTGATGCTGGTAAAGGTTTCAGGAGGTAGAACCTCCCATCCTCACCCTGTGGGAGAGAAACTAGCATAATCTTTTTGGAAGTACATATCAAGAGGCTCAAATTTGTCCCTGCTCCTTACCCTTCTATAAAAGAGAACACTTCTCTATATCAGATGTATACCAGAGAGGTGACCAGGTATACATGCACATGGTCATTCATAGCAGCATAATGTATAATAGTGCAAAGTTGGAAACAACTTAAGTTCAAAAGATAGGGAAACAAATAAATTGTGGAACACCTGCCCAATACTGGATGAAGCTGTCATAAAAGTGTTTTGAACACCACTTAATAACATGAGGTGATAGTCACAATGTCATGAGGTGATACTCACTGTGAGTCAGGAGGTGAAAAGCAGAATATAAAACTGTATATAGGGACTTCCCTGGTGGCGCAGTGGTTAAGAATCTGCCTGCCAATGCAGGGGACACGGATTGGATCCCTGGTCCGGGAAGATGTCACATGCTGCGGAGCAACTAAGCCCATGCACCACAACTACTGAGCCTGCGCTCTAGAGCCTGCGAGCCACAACTACTGAGCCCGTGTGCCACAACTACTGAAGCCCACGCGCCTAGAGCCCGTGCTCCACAACGAGAGAAGCCACTGCAATGAGAAGCCTGTGCACTGCAACGAAGAGTAGCCCCTGCTCACCGCAACTAGAGAAAGCCTGCACGCAGCAACAAAGACCCAACACAGCCAAAAATAAATAAAATAAAATTAATTAATTAAAAAAAACTATATACACTAGAATTCAGTTTTTATACATATATATACAATATATATGTAAAAATATATTAAATACTCACAGTTGTTATCTCTGAATGATCAATCCATGAGTAAATATCATTAAATTCTTTTTTCTAAAACTTTGTACAATTAAAGAGCAATATTAGAGAAAAAAACACTTAAAATTTTTCTGGTGGTAACTAGGCTCAGAAAAGAGAACACAGCTTGAGCCTGTTAACCTTAAGACATCTTTGGAGGATTCCCAGTCCTCAACCATACCTTCTCTCTGGGAACTGGGAATAATTATTATAGCAACTGCTAATATTTATTGAGCAATTACTATGAGCCAGGCATTATGCTAAGCACTTTACTTTCAATATTGCATTAAATCCTGACAGGAGACCAATAAGGTAGCTACTAGAATTCTTCCCAGTTTACAGAAAATGGGACTAAGACATTGAGTCTTAAGCAATTCACCTAAAGCCAATCAGGGATTAAAGCAGAGTCCGACCAGGAGTGACCCTAGCAAACCAAGACTGACTCCAGAAGAAAAACAATTTTATTGATGCAATCTCCGCCTCTCTTAAATCTCTCTCTAAGCTCTGCCCCTCCAATTACAACAATTCTTAATATCCAAGCACTTTAGTTTTCCATGTTCTGAGCTCTTTGGAAGAAATGACTATTTAGATCTAAGAAGTATATACAGTAAATAGTGATAGAAAATTTGTTCTGTCACTTTGAAGAATATAGTCACCAGGGCTGGCTATATGGCCTAAGACCTGTGCGGGTGCATAGGGGCCACACTTAAAAGGGCTCCATGCTTGATTTGATGCTCTGCTGTCACTGTCTTACAATTCTTAGTAATTTCCAATGAGGAACCCACATTTTCATTTTGCACGGGGCCCTGCAAATTATGTCACCAGTCTTGCTAGTCACATGTGAGCAACTAAGCCTCAAACCTCATTTAAAAAGACAGCACTTGGGGTTTAACGCATATATGTGGAACCTAGAAAAATGGTACAGATGAACCAGTTTGCAGGGCAGAAATAGAGATACAGATGTAGAGAACAAATGTATGGACACCAAGGGGGGAAAGCAGTGGGGGGGTGGTGGTGGTGGTGTGATGAACTGGGAGATTGGGATTGACATATATACACTGATGTGTATAAAATGGATGACTAATAAGAACCTGCTGTATAAAAAAATAAATAAAATTCTAAAATTCAAAAAAAACCACAGGGCTTCCCTGGTGGCACAGTGGTTGAGAGTCTGCCTGCCAATGCAGGGAACACGGGTTCGAGCCCTGGTCTGGGAGGATCCCGCGTGCCGCGGAGCAGCTGGGCCCGTGAGCCACAATTACTGAGCCTGCGCGTCTGGAGCCTGTGCTCCGCAGCAAGAGAGGCTGCGACAGTGAGAGGCCCACGCACTGCGATGAAGAGGGGCCCCCACTTGCCGCAACTGGAGAAAGCCCTCACACAGAAACGAGGACCCAACACAGCCATAAATTAAAAAAACAAAACAAAAAAAAACCCCACAGCACTTGGGGTTTAAAGTTCTGTTCTTTGCTTTTATTACCTATTTGGGCCCAATGCCTATTGAAAAAGTACTTTCCCTTGCTTCAGTGACTCCTCCAGTGGAAAACATACGATGTTATCAATGTCTACCTGACCTTCTCGTCCTCAGCATCTCCAATGAGTGCTGTTTGAAACGCTGCTCTCTGAGTGTGTGTTCCCTGTACTGCAGGGTCTGCTTCATGGGGACCCAGTGTGTGTGACCTGCCTCGTTTTACAGCTAACCAGTATTGCCAACTTTCAGGGTGAGAGGCAGGTGCCCACTGTAAGGAAGGCTTAGCGTATTTAGAACACCAGGGACTCTTCCAGACCAAAAAATAAAAGCTCTTAGTATGTACTGTTAAATAAGGTCATTCTCAGGGAGGACAGATAGGATTATGTTCACTATATGGCCCTACTGTCTTGAACAGGGTAGTGGCTGGACAGTAGTTTGGCATTAGAAAAATACATTGCTGGGGTGGATTGGAGATTGGTTCAAGATGGCGGAGTAGAAGGATCTGCGCTCACTCCCTCTTGCAAGAGCACCAGGATCACAACTAGCTGCTGAACAATCATCGACAGGAAGACACTGGAACCCACCAAAAAAGATACCCCACATCCAAAGACAAAGGAGAAGCTGCAATGAGATGGTAGGAGGGGCGCAATCACAATAAAATCAAATCCCATAACCACTGGGTGGGTGACTCACAATTTGGAAAACAATTATACCACAGAAGTCCACCCACTGGAGTGAAGGTTCTGAGCCCCACATCAGGCTTCCCAACCTGGGGGTCCAGCAAAGGGAGGAGGAATTCCCAGAGAATCAGACTTTGAAGCATAGCGGGAATTGACTGCAGGACTTTGACAGGACTGGGGGGAAAAGAGACTCCACTCTTGGAGGGCACACACAAAGTTGTGTGTGCATCAGGACCCAGAGGGAAGGAGCAGTGACCCCATAGGAGACTGAACCAGACCTACTTGCTAGTGTTGGAGGGTCTTCTGCAGAGGCAGGGGGTGGCTGTGGTTCACCATGGGGACAGGGACACTAGCAGTGGAGGTTCTGGGAGGTGCTCCTTGACGTGAGCCCTCCCGGAGTCCACCATTAGCCCCACTAAAGAGCCTGTATGCTCCAGTGCTGGGTCGCCTCAGGCCAAACAACCAACAAGGAGGGAACTCAGCCCCACCCATCAGCAGACAAGCAGAGTAAAGTTTTACTGAGCTCTGCCCACCAGAGCAACACCCAGCTCTACCCACCACCAGTCCCTCCCATCAGGAAGGTTGCACAAGCCTCTTAGATAGCCTCATCCACCAGAGGACAGACAGCAGAAGCAAAAAGAACTACAACCCTGCAGCCTGTGGAATGAAAACCACATTCACAGAAAGATAGACACAATGAAAAGGCAGAGGACTATGTACCAGATCAAGGCACAAGATAAAACCCCAGAAAAACAACTAAATGAAGTGGAGATAGGCAACCTTCCAGAAAAAGAATTCAGAATAATGGTAGTGAAGATGATCCAGGACCTCAGGAAAAGAATGGAGGCAAAGATCGAGAAGATGCAAGAAATGTTTAACAAAGACCTAGAAGAATTAAAGAACAAGCAAACAGAGATGAACAATACAATAACGGAAATGACGAATACACTAGAAGGAATCGATAGTAGAATAACTGAGGCAGAAGAACACATAAGTGACCTGGAAGACAGAATGGTGGAATTCACTGCCGTGGAACAGAATAAAGAAAAAAGAATGAAAAGAAATGAAGACAGCCTAAGAGACCTCTGGGACAACATTAAACGCACCAACATTCGCATTATAGCGGTCCCAGAAGGAGAAGAGAGAGAGAAAGGACCCGAGAAAATATTTGAAGAGATTATAGTCGAAAACTTCCCTAACATGGGAAAGGAAATAGCCACCCAAGTCCAGGAAGCGCAGAGAGTCCCAGGCAGAATAAACCCAAGGAGAGCAGAAATAAATGAAATAGAAACAAAGAAAACAATAGCAAAGCTCAATAAAACTAAAAGCTGGTTCTTTGAGAAGATAAACAAAATTGATAAACCTTTAGCCAGACTCATCAAGAAAAAGAGGGAGAGGACTCAAATCAATAAAATCAGAAATGAAAAAAGAGAAGTTACAACAGACACTGCAGAAATACAAAGCATCCTAAGAGATTACTACAAGCAACTCTATGTCAATAAAATGGGCAACCTGGAAGAAATGGACAAATTTGTAGAAAGGTATAACCTTCCAAGGCTGAACCAGGAAGAAACAGAAAATATGAACAGACCAATCACAAGTAATGAAATTGAAACTGTGATTAAAAATCTTCCAACAAACAAAAGTCCAGGACCAGATGGCTTCACAGGTGAATTCTATCAAACATTTAGAGAAGAGCTAACACCCATCCTTCTCAAACTCTTCCAAAAAATTGCACAGGAAGGAACACTGCCAAACTCATTCTACGAGGCCACCATCACCCTGATACCAAAACCAGACAGAGATACTACAAAAAAAAGAAAATTACAAGCCAATATCACTGATGAATATAGATGCAAAAATCCTCAACAAAATACTAGCAAACAGAATCCAACAACACATTAAAAGGGTCATACACCATGATCAAGTGGGATTTATCCCAGGGATGCAAGGATTCTTCAATACATGCAAATCAATCAATGTGATACACCATATTAACAAACTGAAGAATAAAAACCATATGATCATCTCAATAGATGCAGATAAAGCTTCTGACAAAATTCAATACCCATTTATGATAAAAAAAAACTCTCCAGAAAGTGGGCATAGAGGGAACCTACCTCAACATAATAAAGGCCATATATGACGAACCCACAGCAAACATCATTCTCAACGGTGAAAAACTGAAAGCATTTCCTCTAAGGTCAGGAACAAGACAAGGATTTCCACTCTTGCCACTATTATTCAACATAGTTTTGGAAGTCCTAGCCATGGCAATCAGAGAAGAAAAAGAAATAAAAGGAATCCAAATTGGAAAAGCAGAAGTAAAACTCCTCACTGTATGCAGATGACATGATACTAAACATAGATAATCCTAAAGATGCCACCAGAAAACTACTAGGGCTAATCAATGAATTTGGTAAAGTTGCAGGATACAAAATTAATGCACAGAAATCTCTTGCATGCCTATACACTAACAATGAAAGATCAGAAAGAGAAATTAAGGAAACAATCCCATTCACCATTGCAATAAAAAGAATAAAACACCTAGGAATAATCCTACCTAAGGAGGTAAAAGACCTGTACTCAGAAAACTATAAGACACTGATGAAAGAAATCAAAGATAACACAAACAGATGGAGAGATATACCATGTTCTTGGATTGGAAGAATCAATATTGTGAAAATGACTATACTACCCAAAGCAATCTACAGGCTCAGTGCAATCTCTATCAAATTACCAATGGCATTTTTTACAGAACTAGAACAAAAAATCTTAAAATTGTATGGAGACACAAAAGACCCCAAATAGCCAAAGCAATCTTTTTTTTATATATATAAATTTATTTATTTTATTTATTTATTTTTGGCGTGTTGGGTCTTCATTGCTGTGTGCAGGCTTTCTCTAGTTGCGGTGAGCGGGGTCTACTCTTTGTTGCAGTGCATGGGCTTCTCACTGCAGTGGCTTCTTTTGATGCAGAGCATGGGCTCTAGGTGCGCGGGCTTCAGTAGTTGTGGCTCGCAGGCTCTAGAGCACAGGCTCAGTAGTTGTGGCGCACAGGCTTAGTAGCTCTGTGGCATGTGGGATCTTCCCGGACCAGGGCTCAAACACGTGTCCCCTGCATTGGCAGGCAGATTCTTAACCACTGCGCTACCAGGGAAGCCCAGCCAAAGCAATCTTGAGGGAAAAAAATGGAGCTGGAGGAGTCAGACTCCCTGACTTCAGACTATACTACAAAGCCACAGTAATCAAAACAATATGGTACTGGCACAAAAATAGAAATATAGATCAATGGAACAGGATAGAAAGCCCAGAGCTAACCCACACACCTATGGTCAACTAATCTATGACAAAGGAGGCAAGGATATACAATGGAGAAAAGACAGTCTCTTCAATAAGTGGTGCTGGGAAAACTGGACAGCTACATGTAAAAGAATGAAATTAGAACACTCCCTAACACCATACCCAATAATAAACTCAAAATGGATTAAAGACCTAAATGTAAGACCAGACACTATAAAACTCTTAGAGGAAAACATAGGAAGAACACTCTTTGACATAAATCACAGCAAGATCTTTTTTGACCCACCTCCTAGAGTAATGGAAATAAAAACAAAAATAAACAAATGGGACCTAATGAAACTTAAAAGCTTTTGCACAGCAAAGGAAACTATAAACAAGACAAAAAGACAACCCTCAGAATGGGAGAAAATATTTGTAAACAAATCAACATACAAAGGATTAATCTCCAAAATATATAAACAGCTCATGCAGCTCAATATTAAAAAGACAACCCAATCAATAAATGGGCAGAAGACCTAAATAGACATTTCTCCAAAGAAGACATACAGGTAGCCAAGAGGCACATGAAAAGCTACTCAACATCACTAATTATTAGAGAAATGCAAATCAAAACTACAATGAGCTATCACCTTACACCAGTTAGAATGGGCATCATCAGAAAATCTACACACAACAAATGCCGGAGAGGGTGTGGAGAAAAGGGAACCCTCTTGCTCTGTTGGTGGGAATGTAAATTGATGCAGCCACTATGGAGAACAGTATGGAGGTTCCTTAAAAAACTAAAAATAGAATTACCATATGACCCAGCAATCCCACTACTGGGCATATACCCAGAGGAAACCATAATTCAAAAAGACACGTGCGCCCCATTGTTCATTGCACCACTATGTACATTAGCCATGTCATGGAAGCCACCTAAATGTCCATCAACAGACGAATGCATAAAGAAGATGTGGTACATATATGCAATGGAATATTACTCAGCCATAAAAAGGAATGAAATTGGGTCATTTTTAGAGATGTGGATGGACTTAGAGACTGTCATACAGAGTGAGTCAGAAAGAGAAAAACAAATATCATATATTAACACATATATGTGGAATCTAGAAAAATGGTACAGGTGAACCAGTTTGCAAGGCAGAAATAGAGACACATGTACAGAACAAACGTATGGACACCAATGGTGGGATGAATTGGGAGATCGGGATTGACATATATACACTAATATGTATAAAATAGATAACTAATAAGAACCTGCTATATAAAAAAATAAATAAAATTAAATTTACAAAAATAAATAAAATGGGTGGATTTTATTGTATGTAAATTACACATCAATAAAGCGGATTTAAAATTTAAAAAAGAAAAATACATTGCTGATAAACTAACTTTTAGCACATTTGGGAATATTCTGGACTGCCAGACATCACTACAGAAAAGCAATGGACTCTCATCTGCCTTCCCTCAAAATTACATAGGATTCCATACAACTAACTTCCCTGCACGTTTTGCCTTTTAAAATGGGGTCCAGCATAGAATTAAGTTTGGGCCTCTGGGGAAGTGGATGCTCTGCCAAAGCAGTGGGTTCCTAAGAGTGGTGCACAATCATTGTGCCTGTGAGCAGTACAAGGTCTTGACGTGGGCAAGCAGAAGCCACGGGGGATAACAGAGATGTTGCTAGGGAAATAAGATAAGGAAAGACATAAGAGACAGTGAAAAAACAGAATTTAATTTTTGGTCAGTCCCTCTGACCAAATAAAATAATCTCTTTTTGCTGCCTCAGTCCATGACAAACACACAGATTTTCTCAAATCCACTGGCTACCAGAATCACTTTAACTGCAGAGAATTCTGTTGATTCCCACTTCTTCCTTCTTATAAGAACCCTGATTTGTCTGGGTATGCTCCCTTCTCCTGAATATTCCATGTGGCTCGGGATTGCTTTGATTAGACTAAATCAATCATACTAATCCCATGGCCCTAGCTCCATCATTCTGGAGAAAGAAAGGGGTTTTTGGACGTTGCTAGGAAAGTTCTACCTTGCTTTTAAGAAATAGTAATGGGGGAATCAGACTCTCCTGCCTGCTAGGAGTGAACTAGGGAGCATGCTGTCCCCATTGCTACTGACCACCATTGTGCAGCGGTGAGAAAAGCCAGCCAGAAGCCAAAGTCAGCACCCAGAAGAGCACGGAGGAGAAAGGACTGCAGAGAAATAGAGTCAAAACTTGGATGGAACCAAGCCTGAAGCCCACCCCCTCTGACCTTCCCATTATACAAGCCAATGTAACTCTGTATTGTTTAAGCTTGAGTTGGCCCTTCTATTCCTTGTAGCTGAAAGCACAAAATGACCTTTCAAACTAGAGCCAATCTGGGATTTGGAAGAATTGGGTGCTAGGCTCCAACCTAATTATTTACTGTACAAATTATTTTGTGCAAGTCCCAACTTCCCCAAACCTCAGATTTCTCATCTAGTAAAATTGGACGTCATAATACCTGTCCTGTTTACTTTGGGGAAATATTACTAGGGTTAAAGAGATCAAAGATACAAAAAACCCCTTTGAAACTTGTCATTGTTGTATACATATGAGATGCTGTTACTCTTAGTAGGTAAGTTTATAATGTGTCCAAGAAATCCACTTGTGTTTTTGGATACACATGGGTAAATAACAATGCCTTAGTTTGAGTTTCCCTATTTCTTTCTCCTTTCCCTTCCCCAGTTGTACTTAGCATCTCATAGATGTGTAGGAGGCAGTGACAGAGTTTTCCAACATCATTTTTTCTCCCCATTCAGTATTTCCCCAAAATACCAAACAAAAGAATACAGTAAATTCTTTAAAGCATCTCATTGAAACCCCTCCTGTTCTGTGCATGGAACAGAAATCTGAGATGCAGTGCTGAAGAAGATTTTCTGGGCCAGAAAGAAATTTGTGTAATCCCAGAACAGACAGAGTGTCTGGCACATTTATCCTCCTAAAAGGTAAATGAAATTGTCAAAGGCATGTAATGGATTGGCAGAATTTTAAATGAAAATTATGTGTGTTTTCAGAAATGCACTAACTTGTGATCATTCACTGCAGAGGGAAATTAAATTGAAGTGAGGAAAAGAAAAATCTAGCCTGTGAAAAATACACAAATGCAAAGCAAGGCGCCATCAAGAATCTGGGAGACCAACTGGTCAATTAAGTACCATGTAAAGATTTCCAATTTTCTTGTAGTAAATTATTTATTTAGCTCTTACATACCATCAATATATTTTACAAGTTTAATACCCAAATTATAGCTGGTCCACCCATTTATGGCTCCATAAATGAGTCCTGACTTAACCAATGTGAATTCTTATTCCTGGCAGTGTCAGATTTAGATTGGATTTGGATCTATTGCTTTTATCCTTATCAGACATTTCGAGGCTGATATTTTATTGCTATATTTAAAATGGAAAGTGCTTTAAAATAGACTTGGGAGGGAGCACAACTGATTCCCGCCCTGATATGTCATTTCCTGACTTACCATCCTACTCTAGTCTAGGTTAAAGGGGTGGAAGTCCACAGAGGATCCTTCTCCACTGAAGATTCCCCCCCACACACAGAGAATTTTCCTGGAGGAAAGTGAGTGATTATAAAAAGAATGACTTTAATCTTAAGTAAGAGTAGCTGGAGCTTTCAGTAGTAAAACTGACAGGCAATTTCCATGCCTACATACTTTGTAAGTCAAATGAATAATAAAGAATATAAATGAAATACATCTAGCCATTTCTTAAGTGTTAAAGTGTATAGGGTGCTAAATTGCCAAGGCTTGTTTTTCAAGGGCTAAATTTTGTAAAATATGTAGACCCAACCAATAAATTAACAGCAGAAGAGAAGACTAACAAATCAAACCTAGGGAGCAGCTTCCACTTACAGTTATAAAAAGTATTACAGCTCTGAGATGAGTAAGTCCCAGAGTTACAAATAAGAAAATACATTCAAGAGATGATTCGCGATGCCCCAAATTATACTAATATCTGATGGTGGTTTTAGGCCTTTGAAAAAAAAGTCACCCAAATGATTTTTTTTTACCCTTTTTATATTACTTAAAATTTTTTTACATTGCTATTGTTCTTTTAAAAATTTTTATAGAAAGTTTTTTAATGACCCATAATATAAACTTGAACATGAGGTTCACTGGAACCAGCCCAGCTCTGGGGAAAGAACAGAGGGACTTGAGCTTTTAGCCCTTGCAGCAGCCCTAGGAGACACCAAGTACAAACTACTCCTCAGGGCTTATACTCTCACTTGAAAAATGGGCCCATCTCATAGAAATAGAGCAGGGCAAAGTGATCTGGAGGAGAAACACGGTATTTGGTATTAAGAGAAATTATTAAGAAAAAAGAAGGAATTGTCAAAGAACTCAGAGTCATTTTGAAAAACTATGTAGCCCCACCAGCCCCAGCACTGCACCTGCACACCTTCCTTTAGGCCAGCTATGCAAATGAAAGTGTGGCATTCCTTGTTCAAAAATCAGGAGGAACTACAGGTGCTAAATTGCAAAGTTTTTTCCTGTCTTTCTCGGTCTTTCAACGTGTCATGGTATGTTCTTACTTGCCACATGCAGTACTAAATAAAGAAAAATTAAAAATCTAAATTATTAGCATGAATTTTACTGTTTATCTTTATAATATGCAATGCCAGTTTTAAATGAAAATATAAGAGCATTGAACGTATATGTGGAATCACCAAAATTACACAGTTCATGTTTTGTACTTCATCCATGCATATGTATTTTGTTCTTATCAAAAACAGTGAAAATGTTGCACAAAATGAATTCAACTGGCTTTCTTTCCCTTTTGCATAAGTACATGTTCTATGAACACTTTACTTTTGGCTCTGGCTGACTGAGGAGGGTCGGACAGAAAGGAAAAGGAATTATGGTTTGCCCTATATTTCCCTTTCCTTTTACATCACCACTTTCAGGATAAATGGTAACTCTGACAAAAAAGTAACAAAAGTAAGAAAGGATAGCGTTCCTTGGTCATTTGTGTTTCCTAGAACTCCAACTTCTTTTTGCATTCGATGCAAATTCTGGAAAGCAAGTTTTCAAAGCCTGGCCTCTTGGGGCTTTCAGCTCCTCCGACTCAGTGACAGGCATAACAGGCTTACCTATGTACTCACTTTGAGTCTTGTTGAACTCCCACACATGGTGGGTCCACTAGAATTTTGTGCTTTTGAGGCATCACAAGCCCTATATACAAATGGGGTGTAAGGAACAGCGAACTCGAATATTGCGGGAATGCTCAAACGCATGCTCCATGCCCCATCAGATTAATATACAAAACACAAGTTCAAAAATAAAATTATTAAGAATTTCAAGATATTGACAGCAGAGCCTTAAACGAAGTATGGGCCTCTGAGCACCAGGCCTTGTGCCACTGCACAAGTCACATGCCCATGATGCCAGCTCAGCCTTCCACCAAAGCTGCACCTGGGAGGGATTCCCAGTGAGGGAGATAGTCACAAACCTCCCATAAGCCCCTGTCTATTCAGAGACTTATTGCCTGCCCAGCCCTAGCCATGCTTAGGGAAATCCCTGCAGGCAGCCTTCTCTCTTCTCTTCTTTCTCCTCTTCCTCATCCTTCTGCCCCACGCATATGCATCCCAACCTGCCCCACTTATTTCCAAATTTTGAGGAAATGCAAAATAGCTCTTCTTTCAATTCAAAAGTAGGAAAACAAACTACATTCCCATTTGCTTGTACCTTTCCCTTTTCTCTTAAAACAGTGCTTATGCCCCATGCAATAGAGCAAATTTCAGTGAATGTTCACTGTTGACAAATTTTTAAAGCTACATGGCAAAGAATAAGCATTTTCATTTATTGTATTACCTGGGCAGAACTTTAGGGGGGAAGGCAAGTTACTTTTAAAAAATCATGGGCTGCTAGAAGAACTACAATCGTGCAGCCTGTGGAACAAAAAACCACATTCACAGAAAGATAGACAAGATGAAAAGGCAGAGGGCTATGTACCAGATGAAGGAACAAGCTAAAACCCCAGAAAAACAACTAAAGGAAGTGGAGATAGGCAACCTTCCAGAAAAAGAATTCAAAATAATGATAGTGAAGATGATCCAGGACCTCAGAAAAAGAATGGAGGCAAAGATCGAGAAGATGCAAGAAATGTTTAACAAAGACCTAGAAGAATTAAAGAACAAACAAACAGAGATGAACAATACAATAACTGAAATGAAAAATACACTAGAAGGAAACAATAGCAGAATAACTGAGGCAGAAGAACACATAAGTGACCTGGAAGACAGAATGGTGGAATTCACTGCCGTGGAACAGAATAAAGGAAAAAGAACGAAAAGAAATGGAGACAGCCTAAGAGACCTCTGGGACAACATTAAACATAACAACATTCGCATTATAGGGGTCCCAGAGAAGAGAGAGAGAAAGGACCCGAGAAAATATTTGAAGAGATTACAGTCGAAAACTTCCCTAACATGAGAAAGGAAATAGCCACCCAAGTCCAGGAAGCACAGAGTCCCATACAGGATAAACCCAAGGAAAAACATGCCGAGACACATAGTAATCAAAGTGGCAAATATTAAAGACAAAGAAAAATTATTGAAAGCAGCAAGGAAAAAACGACAAATAACATACAAGGGAATCCCCATAAGGTTAACAGCTGATTTCTCAGCAGAAACTCTACAAGCCAGAAGGGAGTGGCAGGACATATTTAAAGTGATGAAAGGAAAGAACCTACAACCAAGATTACTCTACCCGGCAAGGATCTCATTCAGATTCGATGGAGAAATCAAAAGCTTTACAGACAAGCAAAAGCTAAGAGAATTCAGCACCACCAAACCAGCTTTACAACAAATGCTAAAGGAACTTCTCTAAGTGGGAAACACAAGAGAAGAAAAGGTCCTACAAAAACAAACCCAAAACAATTAAGAAAATGGTAATAGGAACATACGTATCGATAATTACCTTAAATGTGAAAGGATTAAATGCTCCAACCAAAAGACACAGGCTCGCTGAATGGATACAAAAACAAGACCCGTATATATGCTGTCTACAAGAGACCCACTTCAGACCTAGGGACACATACAGACTGAAAGTGAGCAGATGGAAAAAGATATTCCATGCAAATGGAAATCAAAAGAAAGCTGGAGTAGCAGTACTCATATCAGATAAAATAGACTTTAAAATAAAGAATGTTACAAGAGACGAGGAAGGATGCTCAATGGATCAATCCAAGAAGGTATAACAATTATAAATATATATGCACCCAACATAGGAGCACCTCAATACATAAGGCAATTGCTAACAGCTATAAAAGAGGAAATCGACAGTAACAATAATAGTGGGGGACTTTAACACCTCACTTACACCAATGGACAGATCATACAAAATGAAAATAAATAAGGGAAAAAAAATCATGGGCTGGAAATCAAAAAATTTTTATGTACAATGCTACTTTATGTGAGTAATGAAAGAGCTCACCTAGGAAAAATCACAGGTTTTGGATGAAACCCATGCATTTCCATATCCCGTGCAACTTGGTACTTAATTCTAGAGGGGAAAAAATGACTAGGTCATGGAATAATAAGGAAACGGGAGTGAGTTTATTAAGACTTCTTAAATATTCCTGGAACATAGGCAGGTATTTGGAAACATTTTTTACTCGCTGAAGAATGATGCTTGAGGGATAAGAAGACCTTTTTGCATTTTTTGTTATTTTCTTCATTTCCCTTTCTCTTCCCAGCCTAGCATTCCTAGAGTTCCCAGGTTTATAAAATACTTAATGAAAAAACAAGATCACAGAGCTGCTTTTTTGGTTCCTGAATTTTTTTTTCTCATTTTGTACCTATATAGAAATATTTTCAGTCCAACTGTAGGAACTGGTAACTGTCTGAGTTAGAAGGGACAAAGGTAGAAGAGCTCTTCTTTTGCTTTTTGAAGCTTCAGAATGGCACCCTAACAGAGCCTGCTAACCAAGCCACTTCCCTCTGAGATTTGAGATCAAAAGAGTGAACGTCCAAGTTCCCACAGATTTAAGCACCAACCTCTCAGAGAGTGAATAAAAGACTACACATCCTTTTCCGAGAGTCCAGTTTTCTGCAGCACTTAACGGATTCAGTATGTTGGATGGAGCATACGGGTGTCCTTCTACAGAGGTCAGGAAACTCACAGGCCATCCTTTACCACATTGATAACTCGGTGGCAGCCGGGAGCACATTCCTTACTTTTTTCATAATCCCCATTAATTAGTCCTTGAATATGGCCAAACTCCAACTAAAATCATTTTATTCGGCCCTATTTATGCCTTTCCTGGAACTCTAAATGGACATCATTCTTCCCTCCTGGCTGGTCGGCAGCCTGTTGTGCTCTGAAGATGGTTGTAATTCAGAGGGAAGGAAGCCGGAGGCCCTGACAGATAAACATTTGATAATCACAGGAACGCTCTCTCTTCAGATCCATACTCTTTTCCTTCATATCTTTTGGAGCTGAATACTTTGGAATAAAAGTAGCTCCTCAAAACCTAAAATACATTCAGACTAGGTAAATCCACAGAGACAGAAAGTAGATTAGTGGTTGCCAGGGGATGGGGGAAGAGGAAATGAGGAGTTATTACTTAATGGATATGGGGTGTTCTTTGGGGATGATGAAAAAGTTTTGAAAACTAGAGAGAAAGTGGTGATTGTACAACACTGTGAATGCACTGACTGCCACTGAATTGTACACCTTGGAATGGTTAGAGGTATGTTATGTGAATTGCGCCTCAATTTCTTAAAAATGTAAAACACTGTTCTCTCAGATTTCATTCACTTTTCATTCTATAGCCAATTTTCTTATGAGACAGAGTTTCAGGGATATGCTTTAAGAGAAAATTCACATCACCAAAGGGGTCTAAAGAAGAGAGTTTAACAATTAGCCAATGAGTCTGTGCAATAGGTATTATATGAGACAGAAGAGTGTTTCTTCTCAACTAGCTAAAAAGACTTCCTCTCATTTTCCCTAGGTAGACAGTGAATATATCTCTGTCTAGATGAGGTTTCGTCACAAAGCAAGAACCACATAAATTAGGATGGAGGTGCCAGAAGTAGGAGCATTGTTGTATGCCAGGAGCTTCCTTGCTCAAAGTTCATGTGTAAATGGCTTTGGTTGTTGAGGGAACACCCCTGTTGGCCAGAATGACAGGGCCCAGTATGATGCCCAGTTGTCCATCCTCCAATGACTGACCCGCTTACTTGTCCAACTTCAAAGGATCGGGCCACAGACATGAGTGATACCCTTCATCCCTTCAGTGTGAGTTGGGCCCACCAGACCCACAGTGCTCGACTTGTAATGCAGGTGCTGCAACTTGTAATGCAGGTGCTGCATGAAGCAGCAATTAAAGAAATGTAGAAGTCACACATGCCAGACTAGTATATAATCCAGCCCTGACGGGGGCTTATATATACCTATTTATGAATGTTCCATCCTGTCAAATGCATGCAAAGCAGAACTGCTAAGGTATGAGCTAATTGACTTGATCGATGTTTCTAGTTTTCTCCAAAACTTTACTTTTAAAAAAATAGCCAAAGCTTGTCTATGTCTTAAAAGTGTATATTCAGTTAGAATCTTTCATCACACCAATTGTGACAGATGTATAACCCCAACTGGCTTGGTGCCCTAATTGCATGAGCTTCTGAAGCTCCATAAACCCCTATTTACTAACTCATGACAGCCCAGCTGCTAAGTCCATTCTAAGGTTTAGATTTGCCTGGTATATAGTTAGAGCTGAATTGTTGGTTTGTTTTCCAGTAAAAACATATAGCATACAATAAAATTTAGAAAACCTGTCAGCACTTTTTGTAATATCATAGATGCATAGAAGCAAAGAGACTGTAGAGAGTTTATATTCTAAATGTCCTCATTTTAGAAATGAAGCACAGAGAGATTAAGTGACTTCTCCAGATCCTAGTGGGTTAGTGATGGCGTCAGACTAGAAGCCAGGCCTCTGATCCCACTTCATTGGTTGTGATTCACCACTCTGCCCTTCTTCACTTAAGAAGCCCTGAAGCCAAGGGATGATGCAATTCCAGAAATATACCATGATATCATATTTTAAATTATTTTTCCACACAGAGTATAATAATAATAAAAAAAAAAAACCCACAACAGTACCTCAGAAATCTGCATCACGTCTCACACATGTCTCTCCCCTGGCATTAGGCAAACCCAGCAGGCCGGGGCCTTGTTGAAACCTTAAAACAAACCAGGCCAATTCTGAGGTCTAGACAGGCCCCAGACAGGGTTTCCCGAAGCTTTGAAATGCGATTTTAGAACTGGGTAATTTAGAGGCAATTTAACCCAGAAACCAAACTGACATTCAGACATTTATTTTTAAAACATTTTTAAAGCATCTACTCACCCCTTTAAAACACAATTTTGTGCTTTACTTGGAGCATACCAACTAGAATTGCAATGATTAAGGTTCGGATTCACTAACTCTTAGTAAGTTCTAAACACAGAAAGTGCCGCCTCCTTCCTAGTGCACTTACCCAGGATGCAGGAGAAACTTGCTTTGTCAAAAAAGTTTCTAAAAATCATGTTCAATTTTTACATTACTTCTGCAGCAGTAGAGGGTTATACTTTTAGGTTATATTTACTCAAGAGTCCCAGAAACAGTTTTGACTATAACTTTTGTTCAAGGCAGCCGAATTCTTCACCTATGCAGAAGTATCACTGCTGCAGAACTTGGTCTTGCAACTAGTGGGTACTTACAATTCTTTTTTTAAGTGAAAAGTGAGTGCTCTCCAGATTTCTCTGTTCTAGGGGGCATAGACTGAGCTGTAGTCTTCTTTTCTATAAAGCAACCAGGAGCCACAATTAAGAAGATGCCAGAAATCCTATCACACTCTAAATGCTGCATATTAAGTGGAACTCTCAGTATGTGGAGAAGCAATAGTTTTTATTTCAGATTCATTTTCCTTTGAGGATCCTGCTCAACATCAGGATAATTTTATTTTTCAACAAATGACAGTGTTGGATGGGAAAGGTTGGCCAAAGGTATCTGAGAGAATCAGAACATGCTGTGTCACAAATGAGAGTAAATAGGCAGTTCTTAAAGTTTAGATCTTGAGAAAGGACAGTTACTCTCTCAACAACGTGTGATTCTTATTAATTACCTTAAAATATAACTGTAGGAAATAGGATCAGACTGTGATGGCTCTGCAATCTCTGGGTTCCTTCTTTTAATTCTTATTAGTCATTTTAAATTCAGCTTTTTAAGTCTTAGTCCAATTGCCCTTTGGGAACAATAAAGTGGCAATTAGGTATGACAAAGGCATGGAATAGACACAATTACTTATTGCCATAGTAAAAGAAAAAAGATGGGTCTATGAACCTATCAAGAAAACCTGCAAAATGGAATGGGCTGCTGGACCTTATAAAAAATGTATCTAAATATTTGCAGAATGTATTTTTGGCTACCTCCCTACAGAGATATTAAACAATTTTCTTTTATCGGAGAATTTACTACCATTACATTTTATATTAATCTGACAACTTTGATCAGGCAATCATCATTTATTTGCCTAAATTACCAGTCCCTTAATACTTCATCGGCAAAGAGAAATATTTCATAGAACATGAGGCAAAGCCTCTAATTACTCTTAGATCATAATTTAAAGTAACTTCAACAGGTATTGTAATTTTGACCAATTGGGTTACTAATTTGGAGAATCAATTATCTCCCAGACCCCTTCAATTTGCTGCCTCGTTTAATTGGCAGTGGCTGTCCAATTACACATCTGGCATAGTCATAATATCTGCATCTGCATATAGTCAGCCAATCAGCCAACTGAGCCTGGGTATCAGGTAACAGTTGTGTAGATTTGAAGACTATGATATATTTGTGTATCAAATTATTTTTATAATTTGTATCAAATTATTCACAAACTTTTCTCCTTCCTCCACCATTCAACTTAAAATTTTAAAAATTTAAAGCAATTTATTCACGTAATTTGTCGGTGTCCCTCCTTTCTCTACCCCAATTTCAAAAGACAATCTCAAAAAAAAAAAAAAAACACAAAGGGAACAACCTTCTTGTGGCAAAAAACAGAAAATTAAATATCATCCAATGCTTTAAGGAGAAACTAGTACAATCCAGTACTACCAATCACAATGTAAATTTGAAACCTTTGAAAAGCATCAGGGCCACAGGAGTCATAAAATGTCCATGCTCTTTGATCCTGTAAGACCATGTCTAGAGTTTTATCCTGAGGAAATAATGCCATAGAGGAAAGAAATCTACATTCCAAAGATGTTCTTTCCAATGCTGACTTTAACAGTAACAAACAACAACAACGATAAAATCACAAACAAAAACTGAAACAAAAAAGTCTGCATATAGGGAACTATTTAAATAACTCATGTCAAAAAATAAAACATGTAGCCATTCAACATGGAAACTACTGACTGTGCAGAAATATGGAAACTGTCTATGGTATTAAGTGAACTAAGTAAACTATAAAATGAGATGATTGCAACAATGTACAGATGAGTGCCCGTATTCCTCCTATAAATCAAAAGAAGTAGAGTAAGTGCTATAATCCCTAACAGCAACAGCAAAATGCTTTGCAACCTAAAGAGGAGGAGCTATCACACCCATCTGGGAGACTGTGGAGATGGCATGTGAAACTTGCATTCAAGGGTTCCAGAAAGTTGAGAAGGGGTTACTGTGGAGGGAAAGTTCAGCGCCAGGGAGAAGGTGTGCCACTCTGGGCACCATCAGGGATTCCATTTGGCTGCCTTGGGGGCATGTGAATGGGAAAGGTGACACATTTGCCTGGAAGGAGAGGCCAGCATCTTACTGTGGAGGGCTGAAGGTTAAGGTTTCTTTCTGAAAGCAGTGAGGGAAGCTGAGCATTTTAGAAAAGAGGGAGGCTGCATGCTATTGGCAGACTGAGAATTGGGGGAACTGGGTTTGAATCTTGCCTCTGTCATGTAGTCACTTTGTGGCCTTGGGCAAGTTCCTTACGGACTATAAGCCCTGATTTCCTCACCTCTGCAATGGTAGTCCTACCTACTTATTAGGGTGATTGTGGGAATTAAAGACAATATCTATAAAGTACCTGGTACCTAACAGGTACTGCATAGATCGTACTTATTGTTGTTATCAATAAGAGTAATCTGATACGAGGAAGCAGCATGGATGAGAGTAAGGAGAAGATGCAGTGAGAACCACTTTTGGTACTTACTCTGCTGGACTACCACAAGAAGAAATGGTGTCTGAAGGAAGGTGATGTCTGCAGGAAACAGAAAGATGGCGCAGAGTCAAGAAACACCACGGGGGAAGAATCCATAGGGCTGGGTCAGGATGAATCCCGGTTTGGTGGGTATGAAGTTCATATAATCAAGAAGCTTATATGATTCCTTTATAGAGAAAAACAATAAAATATTAAGTATAAAAGTGAATATCTATTTAGAATGAGAAAAGAAATCACGAATTACAAAATCGAGAAACCTGACAAATACCACTAGTGTCACAAAAAACAGCATATTTTAAAAAATGAACTGCCTGACAAACCTCTATAATTCTTATTTTTGTACATTTTTGGCTATACACTCTTTGATTGCTTCTTCATATAGCCAATATCTTATAATACCATTTTCTACAGAGAGAATAGGAAGATAACTTAGTCTCTCCTCTAGCATCGGTGACCAAAATTCATTTTCTATTATTGATAGTTGAGAAAAGTTTCTTTTGACTCACAACTTATTATTAGTGATGTCATGTAAATTTTTAGGATTCTTTAAAGCTGAAAAACATTTCTATTAAATTTATTTTACGTGTAAGGTGTTAGAGACAGACTTAATATTTATAGACCTGCAACCGATTTGTGTCATACAAACAGAGGCTGATCAACTCTATTTTTCATTATTCCCATTACAAAAGAAAAAAATGTATGGTGGATTCATAATTGTATACACTGCATTTTAAAGTACATTCTTGATAGGCAAGAACTATTCTGTTGACCAGGCGTTGATAAGAAGCGAATCCTCTGCTTACAACTTTACATGCCTGGGAACAGAAAGAACTTTCCATAGCCCAACTTCTGGTTCCACACACTCATGTCTTGTTTCTTCTCCCCACCCGCACTGCATGATGCACTTCTGGCCTTGCTTCTTTACATTATAAGACCAAAGATTCAGCACAGTGGACAGTAGGAATATACTGGAAGGTGTTCCCTACATTGGGGCAACTAGCACTAACTAAATATAAACAGAAGTGCCTCCAGAACACATAAATATGTCCCATTAAACCCAAATAAATGTATCCCCAAACTCAATTCGACGTCCCTTTTGCCCAGTCTCCAATCTGGCACCTGACAAGAGGGCAAGTGTGCCTGAGGAGAGGTCACGGTGGAAAGAGACATCAGCCGAAATACCTTATTTCCCCCAATTTTACAAAAACATATGGCCTTTACAAAAACACAGTGCTGTGCCGCTGCCAGAGCCCTGGAAAAGACCTGTGCACAAGAGCAGCCCTGAACGTAAGCTTCATCTGCTTCATGGTAAATGTCTCTTCCAGCAATGATTGAATATTGTAAGTGGACATAGAAGCAGGAAGTAAGGTTATGAGCACCAGTGAGGGGAAAAATTATGGTGCCATTAAGGCGAGAAAGAAAATCAAGACGAAAGTGATGGGGTTAGTTTTGTTGTGTTGTAGAATGGTTAGGGGAAAATATAATAGCAAGTTTTATCTTAACTATGGGGAGTTTAAGATGCTGTGGGACCTCCGAGTAGACATGTCAAGGTGGTAAAATTACTAAAAGAGGGTCTAAAATCAGAGATTCTCTGAGTAACTGAAAATATTCCTCTGACTTCTCCACCTGCACCTACAATATTTGTTTCCATTTTTGACTTTTTCATTAATTCCTGACTTGGACATTCTAACTTTCACTGAAAGCAAATGTTCTTGTACTGATAGTTTCGGAACAACAACAACAAAAACAACATAGCCTGAGATGACAGTGGTGGTAAGGAACTTGAAATAAAGCTTCAGTAAAATTGCAAAGTCCTACTTTCTATTCTCTGTCTTAAATAATTCACGGAGACTTCAGTGTTTTTAAAAGAGTCCTATGACACAGAACCAGCAGGAATCTCAATTTACTGTTCTCTTTCTGCCAATTCCCCTAGCTTGGAATAAAACTAAAAGAGATGATAGATAGTTCACTTATTACCTTGGTCTTCATTTAGACCATTTTGTCTACAGTGCACACAGAGTAATCAGAGGATGAATCAACAGTGAGAGCCATTGTGGCTACTGTACACGACTGTAAATTCATGCTCATTGAGGCTGATGTTGCTTGACAGTCTATTTTTCATGTATATTACTTATTCTATCTGAGTCCTTGTCTATTGATAGTTAATGCATCTTCTGTTATTGTTCCATGTAGCAATTGTGGTTATCCGGTAACAATACAATGATATAAGAAATTAAATATTAATAGGCAATTTATAAAAGAGCTGAAATTTTACATTCCAATAGATAAAATTGAAAAAATGGAACGTGTAAAAGGCAATAAGAATCAGAAGGCTGTTTCTCACTGAACGTGTAAATCAGAAGCTCTCTGAATCCTTTTAGTGTTGTCTAAGGATTAACAGAAGTTAAACCCTTAATGTCTCCAACGGTAACTGGAGATTACCAGCTGGCATGAAAAGAAAAATGTAAGACAATCTTTGTTTTGCCCTTTGGGAAGAAAAACTCAAGTAACTGGGCTGATTTCAACTGAAAAGACAACAAAAAGAGTAAATTGGGGAGAAAAAATGATCTGAACCAACTCTAAACAAATCATTCTTATAGGACTTGATAATACTAATTTTTAAAAACCTTTTCTCTTTCTTTTCATTGTTCATTTCTGATGGAGGCATGTGTCTCATCCTAGTTCTTGGATTTATCTGGATCGTAGATCTGTAGTTTTACAATGTAGGGAGAAATCTATTGTCACAAAATTCTGGCTTAACTAGATTTAAGATCCTAATCTTGTCCACAAAGCCTGTTCTCATGGAGTTGGCTTTCCTTCAGGCAAAACTGATGATTAGTCCTCCTCTGTGCCAGCCACTGGCCATGCAAGGTGACGAGGGCCTGACCCAAGGTGGCAGTTGTAGGATGGGAGAGAGAGATGGATGGTAAGTGGTCCAGTTACTATTGCTATGTTATAGTTTACCCCAAAACTTTGTGGCTAAAAACAACAACAATTTTTTTTACAGTTTATTTTTTTAATATTTGTTTCTCTTTTTGAAAATTTTTATTGGAGTATAATTGATTTACAATGTTGTGTTACTTTCAGGTGTATAGCTAAGTGAATCAGCTATACATATACATATATACACTCTTTTTTAGATTCTTTTCCCATATAGGTCACCACAGAGCATTGAGTAGAGTTCCCTGTGCTGCACAGTAGGTCCTTACTAGTTACCTATTTTATATACAGTGGTGTGTATAATCTCCCAATCTCCCAATTTATCTCTCCCCCCTCTTACCCCCAGTAAACATGTTTGTTTTCTACATCTGTAACTCTATTTTTGTTTTGTAGGTAAGTTCACTTGTACCCTCTTTTCAGATTCCTAAAAACAACAACAATTATTTTATCAACTCTCATGGTTTCTTGGGTCAGAATTTGGGAAGGGCTTGCCAGGCAGTTTATCTAGGCAGAGGTTTATCATAGTTGTAGTCAGATGGTGGTTGGAGCCTCAGAAGCGGAGGGGCAGAGTAGCTGAGAGCTAGCCAAGCATCCCTGTCTCTTCCTGTCTCAGGGCCTCTCTTTGCAGTTCCTTCACATATGCTAGTTTGGGCTTCCCCACAGCATGAAGGCCTTTTGCTGATGAGTTCCAAGGAGGAAACCACCAAAGCTGAGCCACCTTTTATGGATTAGCCTTGGGTCACATGGTGTCACTTTCACACTCTACTGGTCAGAACAGTCACAGAAGTCTAGTTTCAAGTGGAAGAGACATAGACTCACCTCTCAATGGGAGAAATGTCAAAGAATTTGGGGATCTATTTTCAAACCACCAAGTAAGGAATTTGAATTGACAGGGCTTAGTGACTGATTGGATGTAGGGAGTGAGGAATATAGAGTAGAAGATGACTCCAAAATCAGTCACCTGGTATCTTAGTCTGTTTGGACTGCTATAACAAAAATACCATAGACTGGATGACTGAAACAACAAACATTTATTTCTCACAGTTCTGGAGGCTGGGAAGTCTGAGATAAAGGTTCTGGAAGATTCAGTGTCTGGTGAGAGCCCACTTCTCATTGTGTCCACACATGGCAGAAGGGAAAAGAGAGCTCTCTGGGGTCTCTCTCTCTCTCTCTCTCTTTTTTTAGATTTATTTATTTTATTTATTTATTTTTGGCTGTGTTGGGTCTTAGTTGCTGCGCGTGGGCTTCCTCTAGTTGCGGCAAGCGGGGGCTACTCTTCATTGCAGTGCGTGGGCTTCTCATTGCAGTGGCTTCTCTTGTTGCGGAGGAGGGGCTCTAGGAGTGCAGGCTTCAGTAGTTGTGGCACGTGGGCTCAGTAGTTGTGGCTCACAGGCTCTAGAGCGCAGGCCCAGTAGTTGTGGCGCATGGGCTTAGTTGCTCCGCGGCATGTGGGATCTTCCCAGACCAGGGCTCAAACCCATGTCCCCTGCATTGGCAGGCGGACTCTTAACCACTGCACCACCAGGGAAGTCCCCATGTGGTCTCTTTTATAAGGGCACTAATCCCATTCATGAGGGCTCCATCCTCATGACTTAATCACTTCCTGAAGGCCCCAACTCCTAACACCATCACATTGGGGGTTAGGATTTCAACATATAAACTGGGGGAGGCGGTACAAAAACATTCAATCTGTAACCTCTGGGTCAGTGAGAATGTTACCAATCAAGTTATGAAATTCAGGAGGAAGAACATATTTGATGAAAAAGAGGTAGATTTAAGGTGGACATGCTGAAGTAAAGATGACCAGCAAGACAGAAAGTTATGTCGAGACCCCAGGAGAAAGTTGGAGCTAGAGACAGAAATCCGGGTGTGACTGTTGTATAAGGAGGCCATAGGCTTGAATAGAAGTTCCCAGGGAGAGTGCATAGACAGAGGGAATTAAATGTTGAGGCCATTTGCGTGTCCCCAGCCACCAACTAGACTAGACCTACCCTTAGCAGAAGTAACCATGGCTGACTCCACATGCGTCCCTTGTTAGGTGAGTGGATATTGAGTAGGGCTGGCGACTGGGGGGCCAGGATGGGGCGGAGAGCATTGTCATTGGTGGTGGAGGATTGCACTAGGGCTGTCTGATCCCAAGACCCATGCTCTTCCCCCTACTAGACCACCTCCCTACGTTCTGTGTATTCCCTTTTCACTGGAACATTCAATAGTCTTCACCCACTTGCTGCTTGTCAACTGCTCTCCTCTGCAGCCCTTGGTTCCTTTCTCTTTTGGTAAGGTCTAGACTAAGGCTGATTCTCAGCTCTGCCCATCTGACAGATGAACCCAGACAACTCGTACTTTCCTAAGTCTTTCCCAGTGGCTTGTACTATCCTTTTTAACTCAAATATCCACCTCTTCTCCCTCCAGAAAAAGAAAGAGAAGCTCTTCTAGGTTTCTCTTGACTTTCATTGTTCTTTTTTCAAACAATTAGGGCTAAATCAATTAAATGCAGATTGAATTTGATTTTTCCAGATCTTCATCAAACCATTTGATATTTTCTACCTAGTGCTGAACCCTGTACAAAAGCCAGGTCATCTGGCTCCTGGATCTTAGTGGAGCTCTAAAGATTAACTGGAAAACATAAGGTTTCTTAAGCACAAATGTGGGCTTATTTGATTATCTTAATCACCTTGTGAAAGAGATAAGCAAAACAGGTATTATTCTTATTCCTATGGAGGCTGGGACAGTTCAAGTAACTTGCCACTGCTGCTAAAGGAGGGTAGCCCAAACACAAACCAGGTCTCCTGCTACGACACCATGATGCACTGCTTCTCCTGGGCCTGCTGTATATGACTTCCATTATAGTGAAACATTTGGAATAACTGATAGGTGACAGAATTGTTTGTAATGGAAATAGACATTCTAAAGAATCAATACTAAATCAAGAGGATATCAGGTGGATGGTATTTTGATCATGGTCTCATTGAAGGTGTTCATTTGTAGGGTTCTTTTTGTTTGTTTCTTTTAGTTACATTTACACCTTAGTTACTATAATTTTCCTAGGATGACAGGGTCCTGGGACATTTCTCTGGAAGAACACCTTATTAATCACTAATAGAGTCCTGGCTTACATTTTAATCATGTGTCCAGACATTAAGGGAAAAACTGAGAATTTAACCTTCCAGATTCTTGTGGCCAAATTTATATCCTGTTATTAAAGTACCTCCTTTCTGGGGAGGAACTATAAGGCAGAATGGGGACTCTCCTGGCTGCAAAATGAGGCAGAGGGACTTATGCCACTTTTGTCCGAGGCCTTTCCTGGCCCTGCCCTATTTAAACACACACGCTCACTCAGAACCTGCTTTAATCTATACTGCTGCAGCTCAACTATTTTGAAAAGCTGATGTTATGGAATCCTTAAGTCATCTGTGACCTAGGTCACTAAAGACAGGAGCAATTTAGTAAAAGTATTAATTGAAACTCTCCTGACAAGCCCTACTCCTCCAGATAAAGTTACACATCAAACCCACACAGGCTGCTGGGCTATTCTGAGCAGCCTGAGATTTTCAATATCTCATAAACAGTCCCCTCAATCACTACAATCTAATAAGGCTATAATCATCATTGACACTATAATGATTAAAATGAATAAAACCCATTAAGAAAAGTCATGTTGAGTTATTAAAAGTTTCGCTCTACGTGATATGTAATCTTTTATCCATTTTTTATGATGAAATCTGTAACCATCTATCCACAAAAGACCATTAATTTACTGCTCTGTGGATGTTACCATGCTCTTTAGTTTAACAGCTTATCATTGATTTCTTGAGGGAGATATTATATTTGGAGAAATACACATGGAACAAAAGCCCGAATGTTGCTGTAAATTTCCCATGACAGGATGATCAAAGTATTTTGGCCTGGTCTGCAGCCTGGGGCTGGCGAACAAGTTTTCTAGAGTGGAGAGAGCCCTCGGCTACCAGGCGGCAGATCCATGCTTTTGGGCACTGCAAATGCTTCTAAGGAGAGGTCATGTGCACAGCAGGGGGAGAAACAATAAAATGTCCATTAACTGGAGCCTAGTTAACTGGCTTATTGGCATCTATTAGAAACAAATTGCAAACAAAACTGATCCTATTATAAACTTCTCCTCATCCCCTCCATCCAGGGCAGTCCTGATTGGCTTCGAAGAGCCTCAACAAATACAATGCTGGCAGATGACTCCTTTATTTGTAAGGAGAAGATTGGTTTGTAGCCAGCAGCGGCCTACAACCCTGACCAGCAGACAACTACAAAGCTGTAGTGGCCCCGCACAGCAGACAGAGCACTAGAGAGGCAGCTAATGTACTCATGCCCACATTCTTTCACCAGGGACTTTTTTTCCCTAAGCAAACAGCAATAAAAAAATCTGAATGGAAGAATGTGTACAGAGTGCTGAACTAAGTGGTGGAGGAGCCCGATTCTTAATGTGTACTTTTTCTCATAATAAACTCTGCTCCAATATCTTTACTGCCCATCTCTTATTTAATCTTATTAACAGTAAAACCTTAAAAGATCCTGTGAAGCCAAGGAGAGAGTGTTGTCTTTGAAGGCATTCTTCATCTTTCCTGAAAAGATTAATAAATGCATTTGCCAGCCTCTGTCTGAACAGACTTGCCAGACTTCCCCAGCAGGTAACGACAAGGTCCCACAGAACAAGACGAAAATGGTTGCCTTATATTTTATCAGATTTCCATATTTTCCAGATTTGTTTCCCTCATGAGGTCTCGCTGGGGTTTTTTTTCCCCACTTTATCTAAATAACATTAGGTTATAAATGTCATTCCATAATATACCATCTTTTTTACAAAGGGAAGCCTGTCTTTACCAAAATAATCAAATATTCTTTATGATCCTCCCTTTTAAAAGAAAACAGCAAATTTCATTTATAAGGTTGAAGTATAGTTCAAAGCATGGTGAACAGACATCGATTTTTATCAATCTTTGAAGAGCTCATTTAAATCTACACCATTCCATCATGTAAGACAAAATGGTCACTAAATGAAATTAAAAGGCAAATTCACCAAGAATAAAAAGGAAATCGTTCTTTATATAACACATCATTAACCTGTGGAAATAACTGCTTCAGGGTATGATTGAGGTGAACAGCTTAGTAAAAAATTTTAAACGATGTAAAACTTCTAGACATCAGAATGGTATTAGTGACTGGTAACTCTATCAATCCTCACATTTCTGTACATACACTCATACCACAGTTGAAGACAGGAAGACTTTTCACATGCCCTCAACATACTAACAATAAGTTGGTGAGATATAAATATAGCACTCTCTGGTGCACAATTAACTTTTTCTGCTGTTCTCATACCTTCCTCTCACCTTAACTGTATTCATGTCAACTGCAGTTCAAAGTGAAAATGGGATTAGGTGAACTATTTGTCCATTTCTATGTGGCACTCTTTATTCCCCCTCCTTTCTTTTGGGGGGGGAATCAAGATGTAATGCAGTATAAATGGTTATTTGACTATGTCTAAAGGACCTTAAGAGAAATACAAAATCACTTAAACATTCCAATAAAAATGGACTGATACTTAGAAGAAAATTGTGTGTGTGTATAACATAAAATAAAATAAATAAGCCAGAGTAGAGGGTAAGGAGATAAGGAAGAAATCACTTCAGTACATCAAAGACTTCTTTTGGTATATCTTCAGAGAAAGTGAAATTGACTGTTAAAATACCTATAAAATTTTGGGCTTCCCTGGTGGTGCAGTGGTTAAGAATCCACCTGCCAATGCAGGGGACATGGGTTCAAGCCCTGGTCCTGGAAGATCCCACATGCCACGGAGCAACTAGGCCCATGCGCCACAACTACTGAGCCTGCACTCTAGAGCCCGCGAGCCACAACTACTGAAGCCTGCACGCTTAGAGCCCGTGCTCCACAAGAAGAGAAGCCACCACAATGAGAAGCCCGCGCACTACAACAAAGAGTAGAAGCCGGCACGCAGCAATGAAGACCCAATGCAGCCTAAAATAAATAAATAAATAAATAAATTTATTTTAAAAAAAGATTCATTAAGGGACTTCCCTGTGGCACAGTGGTTAAGAATCCGCCTGCCAATGCAGGGGACACAGGTTCGATCCCTGGTCTGGGAAGATCCCATATGCTGCGGAGCAACTAAGCCCACAAGCCACAACTACTGAGCCTGTGTGCTGCAACTACTGAAGCCCACATGCCTAGAGCCCGTCCTCCACAACAAGAGAAGCCACCTCAGTGAGAAGCCCGCACACCACAACGAAGAGTAGCCCCTGCTCGCCACAACTAGAGAGAAAAAGCCTGCACGCAGCAATGAAGACCCAACACAGCCAATAAATAAATAAATAAGTAAAATAAAAACGTCTACTATTTAAAAAAAAAGAAGATTCATTTAAAAAAAACCTATAAAATTTTAAAAGACAATCATGAATTTTAATTTATCATCATAGTACTAGAAATATAGTTCTTTCTAACCATGGAGGCACTGAGAATTTTGTGAGATGAAAGTTTTCCTGGTGTTAATTTGAGCCTTTAATTAATTATAACCTTTTAGAAAGGGGTTGTTTAACTACCAAAAAAAGGGTTACACAGAAATGATGGAAAAACAAGACTCGTTGCAGATTTTAGTGAAGCTGCATACTGGTAAGCCGTGGTTCTAGAATGATGAGTCAGCACTTCTCTGATTACAGGTGGGGAGAGCAATAAAATCTTGCTGAGTTTAGTTATTGAAATTGTACAGTCTCATAAATAGTATAATGTTCTCAGCGGGTAAATGTTATATTTTAATGACATCCATATTAAAACACATACAAATTCTCGAGCTCAAGGTCAACAGAACCTCCTTCAATATGAGCCACTGAAGTTCAGGTCCAAGGCTGGAAATGGAAGATTCAGTCTCTGAAGGGATGAGGGTGAAGGGAGAAAAACTGAGATCCAGTAACTTATTAGTTAAGAAAATAATGTTTTTCTGGTAGGCCATTTGGAAAAGTGCACAGGTTTGAGCTAGTTAGAACTTAAATAGGTGACCAAGCTTTCTCACCAGGTAATAGGACCTTGTGTGAACTTGGTCATAACGAAGAGAGCAAGCCTGCTGTGATGGTGAAGACCTTTGGTTTCCAGACTTAACTGTGTTAAAACATAAGTCTACATGCTCCTTAATCCGTCTCGGGCCAGTATACCCCTTCCTAAACTCAGAAGTTGGAAGAACAGGTGACACATTTGTACATCTAAACCCCCTCCTGAACATATTAATTTAATAAAAAGTTTGAAGAGACTAACTTTGTTGAGATTGTTAATAAATCAGCTTTGTTTCACTGAAAACCTACTCATACACTCTAATTCTTCCAGGTGTTTTCCCTTGGAGCCTCCTCGAGCATGGATATTTTTGTTTACATGAATGGCAGATTATTACTCCTCTTTTAAAATATCTCTCATGTATGGATCTTAATCGTTTACAAAGCACTCTCCCTTGCATCCATTTTTATTTAATCCTCACAGCGAGCTTCGAGGTATTTGTGAGGTAGATAATATTTCCATTATACAGGTAGTGAAACTAAGACTCAGAAAAGTTGATTCATCACCGGAGGTCAAACTGGTAACTGCTGAAGTCAGAAAACAAATTTAGGTCTTCTCTCTCCAAATTCACTCCTCTCCTGAATCATCTCATCTGTATTTTAATAATAACATGTGATGAAAAATTCAGAGATCAGAATAATGAAATGGTTAGAAATCTATTAGTTAAAAGCTTTGTATAATAAATGTAGTCTTGGAAAACCATTATGCTTCTAAATCTTACAATGGAGAAAGTTCTTATACTGACAAACCAAACTGTGTCTCTGCCTCTGTTAACATCACAAAGATGTTTGTAGTAACTCATAGAGTCCCCAAAATGACACCTAAAATGATCCAGCTCAAAAGCACAGCCAGGATTTACAGTCATGCTGAGAAAAATGCTCTACCATGTCGTCCTTGTGAGCTGTGTAAGATAGAAAAGAATACAACGTAAACTGTGTTTCAGTGAGAGTAACAAAGAGGCAAAATTAAAATGGAATGGTTACACATCTAAGATGCAAGGATCCTCATATATGTCAAATTATTCCCAGTGAATAACACCCTGAATCAAAAATACTTGAGCTATTCATTTTGTTATCAACAAGTCTCAGGAAATTCAATTAGTTTGAGATAAAGGTCATTTTTCCTAGCTCCCGTGTACCTTGGATCAACATTTCTCAGGACCTATTAGATGTTAATTGATGTGTACCCCACACACACAACAGGGAAGGATCTTGGTTTGGGTTCCCCCAGGAATAGAGCCTGGGTCAAGGATTAAAGTACAAATAGTACACTTAGGAGGTGATCCCAGGAACTGCCAATAGGGGGTGGGAAATGAATCAGGGAAGGGAAGGGAGCCAATATGGGGTGCTTTATCAAGTCATTTACTACTCTCAGCAACTAGAACTCAATCTTCCTGGTGAAGGAACCCTGGGAGCATTGTGGACCATAGCTCAGTTTCCCAGCAGGAGCAACTCAGGAACATGTCTGCCAATCCCCATTCATCTTTGGTTGAGCGCTGCTTTGGGGGGCATTAATTCTCTTGTTCTTTCAGCTTACTTGTTAACATATTGAGTGGACTCCCATAGACTTCCTCCTAAAAAAAAAAAAAGCTTTCAGGCAACGAGTTATAAGTCCTACTAGTATTTTCATTCCAAGCTCTGTCATAAAGTCATTGGTTAGCCACTGAATTGTCTTCTCTGAGTCAGGTGCCCACTGTTGATCTGGGTGTGCTTGGAGGTTTGGGTCTCACATTGCTCACACGAAAGATGAGCTGGGCCAGTTCCTTGGTAATTTTGTTTGGGAAACATGGAGTAATGTAGGCAATTAGGAGAAAGAGTGGAAATTTAAAGAATGTAGAAAAAGCAGCCATGAAGTAGTGTAGGGGTTATGAGAGGGAGGTAGAGTAGGGGCTGTGAGGGATCTTGGCAAGCTGAAGTTATGATTAAGCCAAAACTATGAGAAATCAAAAACTATGAATTTTTTTAAAGGATAAAGTAGATGAAAATAAGTGCTTTGGAGCTAGTTATAATCAGAGACAAAGATAAATAGATACCCAGATTGTCGGTCAAATCACATCACTGATGGAACACCAGAGTTAGGATCTTAGACTCCTGGTCCCTGGGTCATAAGGGCTACCTTGGATCCAGAAATGCCCTAGAGTTCTGGACTTTGTGAGGCCTGGTCCTTTTTTAGCTGTACTCATGGAATTCCATGAAGATCCACATTAATTCTTACATAAAGTGCTTCTTTCTTGAACTTGTTTGAGTGGATTAATGTATATGGACTTGGGTTCAAATCCCAGCAGCACCACTTTTAATGTGTATGGAAGAGCAAGTGACTTAAATTCTGTGGGCCTCAGTTTCCTCATTTGTAAAATGAAAATAGTAATACCTAGCCTGCAATGTTATTTTAATGGTTAAATAAAATACCTGAAACACAATAAATTATAAATATTTATTCTCCTTCCCCTTAGAAAAGGTAAGGAAGACGCTGGGAAGTCTGCATTGCCTATGCCTCTCTAAATCAGTTTTATTAATTAGTAATCTAATTCTGATCAGGATGGGATAGAATTCAGAAATTTTATTTATTACATTTCCTCAAGTAGTAAGCATAAGTGCATAAAGCTACCTAGACTGATAGAATCCTCAGATGTTAGAGTCTGAGGAACTTTGGATATCATCCCACAGTCCTTATTGTTCAGGTGAAGAACCCGGGGCCCAGAGAGGTTATGTGACGTGCCCAGGTCGTACAGCCAGTTACTGGCAGAGCCAGGAGGACAATCTGGGTTTCCAGACTTCCCATCCAGAGCTTACTGGTTTTCTTAACCTTAGATCAAGTTCTCCACTTCTGTTGTTTCCCCTTCTGGTTTTCTCCATGGTAAATCTAAAATCACTTTTGCCTGTAGACTCACAGGTGTGACTCTTGAACCCGGCACACTCTGCCCATTCCTTGAAGTGCTCTCGTGCTCTCCTGTTTTCTCAAGCCCCCTTCAAGTTTGGGTTAATGGCCCCTCTGTAACTTTCGTCTATTATCACACTCTTCACATGGTGTTATGATCGTCACAACTCCTCTTGATTCTGCACTCCCTGAAGGCAGGGCCTAAATCTGGTTCATCCAGCACAGTTCGGATTTTTTTTTTTTTTTTTAAACTTACTTATTTATTTATTTATTTTTGTCTGTGTTGGGTCTTCGTTTCTGTGCTAGGGCTTTCTCTAGTTGCGGCAAGCGGGGGCCACTCTTCATCGTGGTGCGCGGGCCTCTCACTATCACGGCCTCTCTTGTTGCGGAGCACAGGCTCCAGACGCGCAGGCTCAGTAGTTGTGGCTCACGGGCCTAGTTGCTCTGCGGCATGTGGGATCTTCCCAGACCAGGACTCGAACCCGTGTCCCCTGCATTGGCAGGCAGATTCTCAACCACTGCGCCACCAGGGAAGCCCCCGGATTTTTTAAATGCATGTTTATGGACATTGACTGAGAAACTTGTTGGAATAGGTTAGAATAACATTAAATGTTGAGGTAAATGAGATGACCCTTGGATGTCAGTCATTTCTTTACTGAAAATACATAAATTCAAGGTTATAACACTAACAACTTCTGGAAAACAATTGTCCAGTCTAGCCAGAATCCCTAAAGTGAGGACAATATGAAAAGCCCCAGATCTGTCAGCTGGGTGACATGGTCAGTTGTTTCCCAGTTCTCTGTGTCAGCTTCCCCATCTGTGAAGGTGTGCAAGGGGAGGGGAAATTACCTTAGATTATTTTTAAGATCATTTATAGTTCTAAAATAGTAAGATTCTACATTTAATTAAATATGACCCTGCTAAAGGCTATGAAACTTCATTGTTGCTCACAGATCAGATCTCAAAGAAATTACCTAGATTCACACATAATCCACTTCATAACAGACTCTACTCCTAGTGTGAGTCATAAAAACAGAAACCTTTTAAAACCTTGGGAAAAAATTCACATCATTTACCTCTCTTTTTAGAGTCACTATTTAGATTTTTAAACATATAAACATAAAAGGCTTTTAGATCAATTCAATTCATTCTATTGAAGTTTACTCTGAATAGTGCAGCATTTGATTCCCCAAAGAAAGCCAATAAAGAGTTTATATCTGGTCAATATTACTGACATATCACTGCATTAGGAAAAAAATGATTTTCTAGGGTGGAAGAACCCTGATCTCACTTGTCTTTCTAACATGAAGATTTGGGAATGCTTGCAAGGATGGAAAGAGAAGGCTAACTATACTGAACTAACACTTTGGTTTCAAGAGTTTGAAACAAAATCATATGCAAAAGTACAGCAATCTGTAGCAAGATGTTCTCTGCTCCAGGGAGAAATGGAGAATTCTCTTTCCAAAATGGTTTGAAAATAATCGCACCAACAATAGAGCTATAAACAAAAACACCTTGGAAGATGTCCTCTCACCAGAGGACTCTATAATATACATAAGTGCACATACTCAAGTAGGAGAAATGCCTTTAAATTTCCTTTTATTATTTTCAAGAATGCTCCTAAATTGGGTAGGGAGTAAGAATCAAGAGGTGGAAATTCTTTCAAGACATATAGTGAAATCTAAGCAGCTTGAGAAAGAGGAGTTTTTCTAGAAGCTATTGAACCAGGAGGCAATTAATGAGCAAAGAAATGTCTTTAGAATTGAACAAAAAAAGATTGTGTAATAAGATCCCCACTTCTCTAGGGCGGAGCTGGGGAATTGATTAAACTAAAAGTCAGGAAAGATCTGCTTAACATAGGTGTAGTATCGATGGTCCATCAGTAGTCATTTGAAACCAGTCACTGCCCTCTGTAATAGTATTGAAAGGTGATCTGTCCCTCATGACTCAGATCTAGTGGAAGCTAAACTAGAGAAACTTGGTAAGCTTGAGACAAATAGAGGCACGGACAATTCCAGCCTGTCTTAATTTTGCTAATTTAGTATTTTGAACATACTAGGAAATTTTTACTATTGTCACACATATATTCTACATCAGATTGGAAATTGAACTGGGAAAGATTATGTTTTCTGTGTGTGTGTGTGTGTGTGTGGTGTGTGTGTGTGTGTGTATAAGAGAGACAGAGAAACAAAGAGACAGAGAAAGTAAACAGAGTGGAAAGATGAAAAAGTACAAACATTCACTTGAAAACTTAGACCTCAACTATTATGTACTTAAAAGAATTTAAATGAATGCATAATCTTGAACAAAAGAAGTCAAACAAAAGAGATACACTAAAATTTCATTGAGGACTTCCCTGGTGGCACAGTGGTTAAGAATCCGCCTGCCAATGCAGGGGACACGGGTTCGAGCCCTGGTCTGGGAAGATCCCACATGCCATGGAGCAACTAAGCCTGTGTGCCACAACTACTGAGCCTGCGCTCTAGAGCCCGCGAGCCTAGAGCCCTTGCTCCGCAACAAGTGAAGCCACCGCAATGAGAAGCCCACGCACTGCAACAAAGAGTAGCCCCCAGTCACCACAACTAGAGAAAAGCCCGTGCACAGCAACGAAGACCCAATGCAGCCAAAAATAAAATTAATCAATTAATCAATTAAAAAAATAAAAAAAAAATTTCATTTACATGAAGTACAATACCAGGACAAACTAATCCAGGATGTTAAGAGTTAGGATCGTGGTTACCCTTAGAAGCGGGGTAATGACTGGAAGGCAGGTAGCACAAGGAGACTTCTAGAGTGCTGTTTATAATCTTCTTCATAATGTGCTGGTTACATGAGTGTGTTCACTTTATAAAAATGCATCAAGCTGTACACTTGTGATATATGCACTTGTCCATCAGTTGGGTCAGAAGCAGGTGCCGAGGTGGAGAGAGGGTGCAAAAGGTTTATTAGAGAGTAACATTGGTGAGGAAAAGGGAAGAAGTAGGACTGGCAGAAAGAGCTGTCAGACCATCGGGCAGAGCCGGCAAAGGATCTACCAGCTCATTGGGAGCTCCACAGCAAAAGTTGCTCATTGGAGGGATTCCACGGTAGGTAGAAATGACTAAGGCTTTGTAAAAAGTCTTGCCCAGTCTTGGCTGGGGCCACCTTGAGAAGAGCAGCTCAAAAGCAGACCTGAAGGAATGAACAATGAGAAGCTGTCAGCTGCCCACACTCCTTACAACTGGAAAATGAGTTCTTTCTTAAAGGCAGTTTGAGCAGTACATGGATCCATAAAGTGCAGGGGGTGAACTGTGGATATATAGTAACTATAAATAACATGGTATGTAAATATATTATATTGCAATTAAAAGCTTTTTTTTTTTTTTTTTTTTTATAAATTTATTTATTTATTTATTTATTTATTTTTGGCTGTGTTGGGTCTTCGTTTCTGCGCGAGGGCTTTCTCTAGTTGTGGCAAGCGGGGGCCACTCTTCATCGCGGTGCGCGGGCCTTTCACTGTCGCGGCCTCTCTTGTTGCAGAGCACAGGCTCCAGACGCGCAGGCTCAGTAATTGTGGCTCACGGGCCTAGTTGCTCCGCGGCATGTGGGATCTTCCCAGACCAGGGCTCGAACCCGTGTCCCCTGCAATGGCAGGCAGATTCTCAACCACTGCGCCACCAGGGAAGCCCAAGCTTTTTTTTTTAAGAAAAAGGACTGCACCATTCTAAGTGTTCTTGACGTTTACTCACACAGAACCCCAGTGTTATACAAGTTAAATCAAAGTATTCCACTAATGAAAGATGAGATTATGATTTTTCCATTTTCACAAAACAAAAACCCAGATAATGCATGTTTTCTTATTTTTTGAGTTTTAATCTCAAATTCTTCTTAAATCTTTAACACATATTACTACATGTCTGTACAAGAATCCAAATAAGGTGATATCTGATTTAGCACAAAATTACATATTTTGTCATATCAATACTTTATGAGATTTCATAAAGAGCACCATGACATGCAGGTGTCCTGCCACAGGCACAAGTTTAAGGACCAACTAAGCTACTTAAAAAACAAACAAGGCTTCCCTGGTGGCGCAGTGGTTGAGAATCTGCCTGCCAATGCAGGGGACACGGGTTCGAGCCCTGGTCTGGGAAGATCCCACATGCCGTGGAGCGACTAGGCCCGTGAGCCACAATTACTGAGCCTGCGCGTCTGGAGCCTGTGCTCCGCAACAAGAGAGGCCGCGATAGTGAGAGGCCCGCACACCGCGATGAAGAGTGGCCCCCACTTGCTGCAACTAGAGAAAGCCCTCGCACAGAAACGAAGACCCAACACAGCCATAAACAAATAAATAAATAAATATTAAAAAAAAAACACAACAGATGCTAGAACTGTAAGGAACCCACAGGGCATCAATGCCCTAATCACTAGCCACCAGGGAACAAATGGCCCAACCTCAAAGATCACAAGAAATTCAGGTGCTGGGTATGTCTTCCCATGTGTACTGACACTGTGCTATGGTTCCTCATCTTACAGAACTTAGAGGATAAGTTCTTTGCTTATTCCTTCAAGCTCAGTTTGGATTGTACCTGTATGCTTAGTCTCTGTTTCTGCCCACACGCTGTGATTCATCAATCTGCCCATCTGGGGTACTGCAGACACCCCAGGCCTAGATCTTAATCATGCTCTCTAGATTCCAACACCACACACACACACACATTTCCAACTATTCTTTCTGAACCTTTGCACTCCTATCCTCTTACTCTCACATCAAGCTCTCTGCCTGACCCAACCTGGCCTGGTTCCCAGACCAGAAGCCTCTAGGCTTGCCCTATCTTGTAGCCATCCTGCTGCCAAAATATGTTAGGTATAAGAGCATTTTTAGAAGTTCAGAAAAGAAGCCAAGTGTGTGTAGCAGGGTATATATGTCTAAATTCTCCTAATAATAGGATGAAACATCAATCATCTGAGAATTATATCATTAGAAATGCTTTAGAACACAATGAAAAGTGATCAGCAGACATTTACCTGCAAGTCCATGGTATCATAAGCCAATAAGATTTCAGTACTAAAAAAAAAGAAAAAATCCAATAAACCTCTTCATAAATGACTCCTGGCAGGACACATTTATTTGTTTGGCTGCACAGATTCCATCTCCTTTGTTTGGAAGGCAGGGATGCTTCCTTTTTGGCACCTTACCTTCCTGTCACAGTAAGCAGCTTCGATAGGATTGTCAACCAAGGCACACTGCACTCTCAAGCCAAGAGAAGAGCATGTGGTCCAAGCTGGACCCATCAGGCCCTTGGGATTTTGGAAACTAAATGGTTGGAGGTCATCTGTTACAACAAGGTTTCCTGACAAAATGGTCAAATAGTTCCAACTTCTTTGCCATTAGGAACAGATCTAGGAGATCTAACAGATCTCTTCTGATCTAGCTTTCCAAGGAACAGAACAATTTTCAGTAAAAACATTTTAATGAACTTCCACCACAGGACAGGATACAGAGTTTATTCATTCATTCAAAAAATATTTATTACATTTACTGAGACTTTGCTCTGGCCATGACACAGTAAAAAACAAACAAAAATGCAAAATATAGTTTTCAAGACATTGGGCATAAGACAACGAAGAACAGCGATCCCTAAAAGATGGGAAACCTATGAAATGAGTCCTGAAATTACCTCAGTCTTCTACGACCTGGCTCTGGCATAGGGAGGGGGAACCCAGGAAAAACCCTAAGGAAAACCCCAAGATCTCCCTCCATTGGGGAGAACTGGGAATACAGGGAGGCCAAGGCAGCTACAGCACACAGAACAGAGTACCAGAGAAGAGAAAACTGCATAGAGAGCGTCACAGATTTACAGAGGAGTTGCCCTTGAGCAAGTACTCACACTAAGTACTGATTAGTGCCCTGTAGTAAGGAAAGTGCAAGGCTGAGAAAAGAAGCACATGAAGGATTAGAGGAAATAATCTCCGGAAATCATTCAGGAGCAGAAGTAGTTCCTCTTCCCACCAGCCAGAGTGGAGAAACTCATAATTCACGGGGCATTTGGTAGAGTACTCAGAAGTGTTTTGCCTCAGTAGTGGGTTTTTTTTTTTTTTTAGCCCTAGGCTAAAGCTCTGGTCTTGTCTAAAAAAGCTTAAAAACAAGACCTGAAAGGATCAAACCATTCCAAGGGACTTAATTGTCTTTGAATTCATTTTTAAGTCTAAAATTATTTCAAAATAAGTCTTTAAAAAGTGACAGCACAAAACATCATGTGCCAAGAAAAGAAGACCTAAATCAAACTTCTAGAGATGAAAACTACAATGTCTGAGATATAAAGTACACTGGACGGCATTAACAGCAGATTAGACATGGCAGAAGGAAGAATTAGTGAACTTAAAGACACAGCAATAGGAACTATTTAAAATGAAACACGGAGAGGAAAAACTAAAAGGAAAGAGCATCTGTGAACTGTGTGACAACTTCAAGAATCCTAACATATATGTAACTGGAATCCCTGAAGGAAGGAGTGAGGCAGAAAAAATATGTAAAGAAATGAGAATGAAATTTTTCCAAATTTCATTACCCACAGATCCAGGAAGCTCAATAAACCCTAAGCACTAGAAACTCAAAGAAAATCATGCCAAAAGCATGTCATAATTAAAATAGAGATAAAGAGAAAAATCTTAAAATCATTCAGAGAATGTGGTAAATACAAAAGACTTTTATTAAGAACTACTGTGTTCCAATGCTTAAGGGGTTATTATTTTTGTTACTTTTGTTTCTTCTTCTTCCCTTTCTTCCTCTCTCTCTCCTCTCTCTAAGAATATAAAGTCTAAGAGAACATATATATGTTTTCACTTTGAATCCCTGGCTCTTTGGATTCCAAGGATATGTGACAGAGAAATAATTTTTTCATAAATCAGACACTCTCCTTGCCTTGAAGGAATTTGTTATGGTCTAGAAAATAGTATAAAATACTCAATATTCAAGCTTTCAGACTTCTGCTTCATTTTTCTTGAGGATGCCTATTGCCAAGTACTCCTAAATATATGACAAAGATGAGTGTTCAAAGTTACTCACAGATAAAATGTCACAAATGAAAAATAAATTTTTCATCATTGTCCATGTATTTTGAAAGGAAAGGCATTCTGAAGCTGATTATAATTGGTGACTGTACTCACAGAGAGGAGAAGGGAGACCTGAGAGGGAAGGGTAGGAAGATTTCCAACCTCAAGGCCTTTGGTATATTTAAAAGTATAGAGAGGTGGAAAGTCATAACAACGTGAGTGTGTGTGTACGTGTGTGTGTGCACACATAGTGGGACAGGCAGATCTCAGAGGTGAATCTTCTGTTATCTCCCACTTCACAAAATATACCCAAATATTTCTTTATGCCAAATACACTTCTTTGCTTATGAGCAACACTGGAAGATGTTAGAAATGTTCCATTTGGACATTCAACATGGAATATGCTGTGTGCTATACAGAATTTTTAGCACACTACTTGGTGTTTATTTGGATGTAAGCACGAAGCCTAGACTCAGTCTTTTCACTTAGCCTCTCTTCCTCCCTTTCCTCTTCATCTGTTCTTTTCCTTTGCAATTAATGTGTCCATCTCTTCAAAAAGGAAGAACAAAAAGCTTGAACTAAGAAGATTTTTCTGTTCACTTTGGTCGTTCTACAACTCATTATCCCTCAATTGACCACCGGAGACTCTGCTGCCATATATTTAAATCACCCTAGGCATTAGCTGGGGATGGATTTATCATGAAACTTTTATAATAGAGAGGGTCACAAGGAAGAGAGTGCTTTTAAATGTCTCCTCTCCTGCAGGCAGGTGATAACTTCACTCTTTGGTGAGTCCCTGCTGCTTTACTATTACATTCAGATGTTTTTATTGTAAGAGGAAAGTATAATGGATGAACATAAAATTTTAGTATTTGGGACAGTTCGACTGCACACCAGGTACTTGGATCTTTTTTCTATCTTTAATGTATTTTAAGATCAGTTCCATTTAATGCTTCTGATTTCAGCTGGTTCCCAAGGCAAATGAAAAAAAAAAAACATTTGTAGGAAATCTAGATAGTTTGAGTTTCAAGGAAATGTTTTGTCCAAATTTCCATCCAGAGTTTCTATTACATTCATAATAGCACCAACCTTCTAAAGTGAATGGGAATAGTATTAGGAGCAAGACCACTGCAATGAGTTGTGCCCTTGTGCAGTGCACAGACAGTACAACTCACAAGCTACAATGAGTGGTGTCCCCTAGAAAGCACAGGACACAACCTAAACAAATTGCAATGCAGCCCTAAGCAACAGTGACACAGAAATTAAAAACACAGCAACGAGACTGAGCGTTGGATCAGGAACTCAAGTGAAGAGCCTGGGCAAAAGAGTCAAAGCCAAGAAGAAATTTTGGATTTTGGATGATGGGTACAGGCATCCACAGTAAGAACATAACTCTCTGCCTCATCCTAGTCTGTCATGGCTTTACCAGTATTTACCTTGGTATAGTTTACACAAGCCTCATTACCCAACCCAGACTTGTGGTCCTCCATAACCATAATATTTTTCTCTTGTTCCCTCTCAGGTCCCCACTTCATTCAAGTTCCCATTGTGGTGATTCTACCAACAGAACCTTATATTTTGGATTTCCAATATGAATACAAAGCCTTACAAAAGGGCATGCAAAAAAAAAAAAATGATCCAGCAATGCTGCTTCTAGGAATTTGCTCAAAGGAAATAGTCATTAGTTTTACTAACAATGATGATAGTATGAAACAACATAAATGTCCAACAACAGTGAATTGTTTAAGTAAACTATGTTATAGTTGTACAGTGGAGTACTAGGCAGTCATTTAAACTGATTTCGTGGACAAAATCTTTATGATGGAGAAAGATGTTTAAGATGTAAGTTTAAAAACAAAGCTTCAGGGCTTCCCTGGTGGCGCAGTGGTTAAGAATCCGCCTGCCAAGGCAGGGGACACGGGTTCGAGCCCTGGTCCGGGAAGATCCCACATGCCGTGGAGCAACTAAGCCCACATGCCACAGCTACTGCGCCTGCACTCTAGAGCCCGTGAGCCACAACTACTGAGCCCAGGCGCCACAACTACTGAAGCCCACGGGCCCTAGAGCCCATGCTCTGCAACAAGAGAAGCCACCACAATGAGAAGCCCGCGCACCGCAACGAAGAGTAGCCCCCGCTCACCACAACTAGAGAAAGCCCGCGTGCAGCAACAAAGACCCAACACAGCCAAAAATAAGTAAATAAATAAATTTTAAAAAATAATAATGAGGCTTCAATACAGTGTGACTACAACAATTTTTTAAAAACTCTGTCTAGACATAGGGAAGAAGACTTAAATGATACACACCAAAATATTGGCAATATTTCTTTCTGAGTGGTGGAATTAATTTTAATAACATTTATTGTGAAATTGTTTCATCTCTATCACAAAAATATCAGTTATCATTATATAAAAATAGGAAGAAATAAAACCCAAAGAAGAAAATTTAAATTACCCACAATCCTACCATCCAGAAAGAAAAAGCTGTTAACATTTTGGAATATACTTTCCTGAACTTTTTAAAAATTAAAAACAACTTTTTTCTCATTATAAAAATAATACATATTCAATGTCGAAAAATTGAAAATATAGATGAGCAAAAAGAAAAACATTTATTGAATGATTTTTATTTTCTTTCTTTTGCTTATTTTATATTACAAATTTTCAACAATTAATATATATTGATTCATAATGAAAATTTTTTGAAGTATTGATCATGCCTCTCATATTTCCTCAGCTTCACCTGAACTGCAAGAATTCAGAAAAGAAAGTGACTTGGTGTTAATGGCTGATAATGGCTCAATAGATAAACCTCTTCCATTTCAGCTGAGGCTTTCTGTAACTTCTGTTTTATCCTAGGATGGGCAGCAGCATGAAACCTACAGAGACACAGAAGCCATGGAAGAGAAAGAGGAATCTGAGACCAAGCAGAATCCACACCGCAGTGAAGTAGTCTTGAAGCAGAGCTCACAAGGGATGAATTCAGATGAGAATTGAACACTCAGGAACCAGGGAGGGTGCTAGTCATGCTTGCCAAAGATCTGACCCTATATCGCAGAAGTAAACTGGGCAAACTTTCAGTATGGTTGTCTCGTCCAGGTAGAAGTGTCAGTCTAATTTCTGACTAGGGGAAGGTGAGCCCCAATCCCAGGGGATCTGAGGCGCTATTCAAGGTAACCAAGCAAGTTAAAGCTCAATGAATTGGAACTCCATGGTGTGGGAGATCCAACATGATGGGAAGGCATGGGAGTGTTGTATGGATATGGCCCAGAGCTTGCCGTGGACCACTGGATACAGGACTTGGTTGGCTATGAAGACATTTAATCAATCATTAATTCATTCAACAAGTATTTATCAAGCATCTAGCAAGTATCAGGCCCTGTACTAGGTACCAGAGATACCCAGTGAAAATGCATAGATGTAACAGAGGAAGATAGATCTTTTTTTTATTCTTTAAATTATACACATGTATTTTATTTACACTTTGTATTTGATATATTTCATGATAAACAATTTTTTTTCCATCTTAACCATTTTTTAAGTGTACAGTTCAGCAGTATCAAATACGTTCACATTGTTGTGCAAAAATCACCTCTGTCCATCCCCATAACTGTTTTCATCTTGTGAAACTGAAGCTCTATACCCATTAAACAATAACTCCCCGTTATTCCTTGCTCCCAGCCCCTGGTAACCACCAGTCTACTTTCTGTTTTTATGATTTTGACTATTCTAAGTACCTCATATAAGTGGGATCATACAGTATGTATCTTTTTCTCACTGGCTAATTTCATTTAGCATAATGTCCCCAAGGTTCATCCATGTTGTAAACATACTGCAGAATCTCCTTCCTTTTTAAGACTGAACAATATTCCATTGCATGTATATCCACATTTTGCTTATCCATTCATCCACTGATGGACACTTGAGTTGCTTGCACGGTTTAGTTATTACGAATAATGCTGCTATGAACATGGTTATACAAATATCTCTTTGAGATCCTACTTTGAATTCTTTGGGGTATATGTGCAGAAGTGGACTTGCTGGATCATATAGTAATTCTATCTTTAATTACTTGAGGAAACACCATATTGTTTTCCATAGTGACTGTACCAATTTCCACCAGTAGTACACCAGGGTCCCAATTTCTCCATGTCCTTGCAAACACTCATATTCTATTTTTTTGATAGTAGCCATCCTAATGGGTGTAAGGTGGTATCTCGCTGCAGTTTTGATTTGCATTTCCCTAATGATTGGTGATGTTGAGCATCTTTTCATGTGCTTATTGGCCATTTGTATCTCTTCTTCGGAGAAATATCTATTCAAGTCTTTTGCTCATTTTGAATCAGGTTGTTTGGTTTTTTGTCGTTAAGTTTTGTTTTTATTTTGAATTTTTGAATTTTATTTTATTTATTTTTTTATACAGCAGGTTCTTATTAGTCATCCATTTTATACACATCAGTGTATACATGTCAATCCCAATCTCCCAATTCATCCCACCACCACCTCCACCCCCTGCTGCTTTCCTCCCTTGGTGTCCATACGTTTGTTCTCTACATCTGTGTCTCAATTTCTGCCCTGCAAAGTAGTTCGTCTGTACCATTTTTCTACGTTCCACATATATGTGTTAATATACGATATTTGTTTTTCTCTTTCTGACTTGCTTCACTCTGTATGACAGTCTCTAGATCCATCCACATGTCTACAAATGACCCAATTTCATTCCATTTTATGGCTGAGTAATATTCCATTGTATATATGTACCACACCTTCTTTATCCATTCGTCTGCCGATGGTCATTTAGGTTGCTTCCATGACCTAGCTATTGTAAATAGTGCTGCAATGAACATTGGGGTGCATGTGTCTTTTTGAATTATGGTTTTCTCTGGGTATATGCCCAGTAGTGGGATTACTGGGTCATATGGTAATTCTATTTTTAGTTGTTTAAGTAACCTCCATACTGTTCTCCAAAGTGGCTGTATCAATTTACGTTCCCACGAACAGTGCAAGAGGGTTCCCTTTTCTCCACACCCTCTCCAGCATTTGCTGTGTGTAGATTTTCTGATGATGCCCATTCTAACTGGTGTGAGGTGATACCTCATTGTAGTTTTGATTTGCATTTCTCTAATAATTAGTGATGTTGAGCAGCTTTTCATGTGCTTCTTGGCCATCTGTATGTCTTCTTTGGAGAAATGTCTATTTAGGTCTTCTGCCCATTTTTGGATTGGGTTGTTTATTTTTTAATATTGAGCTGCATGAGCTGTTTATATATTTTGGAGATTAATCCTTTGTCCGTTGACTCGTTTGCAAATATTTTCTCCCATTTTGAGGGAGAGGAAGATAGATCTTAAGCCAATATGGGATTCAGACAAACACAGCAATGGAGTGTAGCAAGTACTTCATAGGTGAATCAAGATGCTCTAGATCAGTGGTCCCCAACATTTTGGGCACCAGGGAACCGTTTTGTGGAGGACAATTTTTCCACAGACCCCAGGGTGAGGAGTTTTTTCAGGCGGCACTGCGAGCGATGGGAGGGATGGTTCAGGTGGTAATGTAAATGGGGGGATGGTTTAGCGGCAGATGAAGCTTCGCTCACTTGCCTGCCATTCACCTCCTGCTGTGTGGCCCTGTTCCTAACAGGCCGCCGACCAGTACTGGTCCTCGACCCGGGGGTTGGGGACCCCTGCTCTAGATTACACCAAGGATACAAAATTTAGATTGGGAAGAGGTTGTCAAGGAAGACTTTCTAAGGAAGTGATAGTTAAGCTATCTCAAAGGCTGAACAGGAGTTAGGCAGGTAAAGGTTGGAAGGGAAAGCATTCAGACAGAGGAAGCAGTGTGGGCTAGAAGTCTCAGGACACACATGGTAAGCAGGGACATACATGAGAGCCCACAAACCAACTTAGATTGGTTATAACTGGCTAACCAACCCTAGCTCACAGCACCCAAACTTAACTCCAAACCTCACTGGACAGTGGGGCTGTGGCCTGGAGTGCAGACTTCAGATTGGACCCATCGATGGCCCCAGCCAGAAGGAGCTGAGGTCAGCACCACATTATTACTTTCACAGACCCCAGGCACTTTTGCCTTCATGGGCTGTTTCTTCCATTTAAAATATACATATATTTAAAATTATATTATATATACTAAAAATTTTATTTTGTGACTGAGTTGCCATAAAGATGAATATAATCCAGGCTGGATTCTATTCACTTCTTTTCTTCTGATTTTAAAGAAACTAAAACATTTTTGTGGGCTTCTAAAAGTACCATGGGCCCTAGGCACTGTGCCTAGTATGCCTAATAGATAAATTGGTGCTGGCCAAGGATGGCGGAGGTAGAAGAAGTAAGGTGGGCCAGACCCATCAACCCAAAGAATTAAGTACAAAGACACTTCTAGAAGCCTTGCCAGGATGTCAGGAGATCCTTGGGCCTAGATGTCTTTGTTGACCTTCAAACAAGTAACAATCACATCACATATTACTGATATCCACTTATACTTCTATAGTGCTTTTTGCATTTATAAAGCATATCTACACACAACCTTTCATTTGAGCAAGTAAAGTATGGATTATTCACCTACTCACTGGTCTAGACAAGGTTAAAGCAAGTGTTCAGTTACCTAGTTCTCCCTGGAAGCCAAAGTAGTATCTGGCAAGGTTATGGGCTTTGAAGTCAAGTTAGATCTGGGTTCAGTATCCCTCATCCAACAAGTCATAGTTGCATGACCTTTGGCAAGTTGCTTAACTTTTCTGAGCCTCAATTTCCTCCTCTATAAAATAATTATTACTTTCTCAAAATACCATGGTAAGGCTTAAGTGAAATTATAGCTGTAAAGCATCGCTACAACTCAAAAATAATTTAGGAGTGTTTTATGATTTTTTTTAAGTTTCATGAAGGCCGCTAGAGCTTAGGACACCATCAAAACTGGAATATCTCCTGGAGGGGAAGGGGCAGCTAGATAGGGTATGTGAGTGTGTATGTGTGTAGGGGTGGGGAGGGGCAATTAGAGGAAAGACAGGTAAAGGAGAGGAATAAAGCTGGGATAGAAAATTCATGCCAGGGAACTCCCTGGTGGTCCAGTGATAAAGAATCTGCTTTCCAATGCAGGGGACGCGGGTTCGATCCCTGGTCAGGGAACTAAGATCTCACATGCGGGGTGGGGGGCAACTAAGCCCATGTGCCACAACTACTGAGCTTTGTGCTCCTCAACGAGAGAGCCCATGTGCTGCAAACTACAGAGCCCCTGCACCCTGGAGCCCATGCGCCACAACTAGGGAGAGAAAAAAAAACCCGCATGCCACAACTAGGGAGAAGCCCACGCGCCACAACTAGAGAGAAGCCCACGCGCCACAACAAAAGATCCCTCATGCCGCAACTAAGACCCGACACAGCCAAAAATAAAATAAAGAAAATAAATAAATATTTTTTAAAAAAAGAAAGAAAATCTGTGCCAGCCAATGTCCCCGTGAAAACTGGTTTAGACAGTTGGGAGCCGATTGTGTAGGCTAGTACCCTCAGGTGCTGGCCAGGTTGGAAATGGGTTTGGGTCTCCTATAATCTTTGGAGGCTTTCAATAGGTGCAGGTGAAAATGAATTCTGAACTCCTCTGAGTATATTTCATGAAGTATATCTGGCAAATTACCAATGAAACTTAACTGAGTTCATCTCATGTCAGGAGACCCTTAAAGCTGCTATCATAAAACTCTAGTGATGAAAGAGTTTCTTATTGATTGCAATCATTATTGGCTCAGCCTGCCCGGCAGAAAGCAGATGCGCATTACACCCCTTTAGAAAACACATTTCAGAACCACACCAATTTTATGAGACAAGCCTGAAAGATGAAAGCATTTATTCAAAGTCCCATTGTGAATTTTCAGGAGGCCTGTCTCAATCAGGAAGGTCTCTACAATCCAGAAAACTCCAGAGCAACAACCTACTGTGATTCATGCAACCTGTCCATAGCCATGTGGTCTGATGAGAAAGATGCTCCCAAACTCAACCAGCCTAATTTGCTATTTTACACTATATTAACATTTCACATCTATTAATTCATCACACCAACTATTGATCTGAAAATAAAATTAGTTCTTGCTTTCACATAACAAAGAAGAATTGCAGTTTATAATGAAAGAAATGTTCATACTCGATTGCATAATAGAAATCATTGTGTTTCCTTACTACAAAGGTACCTAATTAGCAAAGATTTTCATTTTTCCCTGATGTGGGGGGGTGGGGCGGGCATCACTATTCTAAGCACATAGTTGTCCCTTAGGTGCATCAAAATTTGCATCTTGCAAATTCCTTTTGAGACAATGCCTTAGAATGAAACAGAATATAGATTTGGCATGAGATTTTTGAAAAGGAGGGGATGGAGAGATCTATTAAGTAGTAATTGTGTTCCTCAGGAATCAACCAGGGAATTCTTTAGTCTCCCTGGATCTTCTCTACAATTTTTGACTCTGCCTATATAAAAACATTCTTTAGAATTCTCAGCATAATAGTGATTTTGTATTTTCCCCTACTGCTCTGAGGTTCTTACAGAACATTAAAAAAATTAAGATATACTAAATACAATACCAAAAGTTAAGGTATAATTAAATTTGTAAATAAAATATTTTTAAATTACATGAAAACATCCAATGCTGGTAAAGGTGTGGCAAAATTGGCACTCTCATGCACTGCTGGTTGCAGAGTAGATTGCTACCACCCACTTGGAAAACAACACAGTAATGTGTATCATTAACTATACACATGTTTAATACTCTTTGACTCAATGATCCTTCTTCTGGAACTCTATTGTATTATATCAGCCCAAAATGGGGTAAAAGGCATGGGCTAAGATGGTCTCTGAGCTACCATTTATAGAAGTAAAAACTGAAAATCGCTTAAGTGTCAAATAATTTGGGCATTTCCTTACTGATAGGCAAAAAATTCAGATGTTTACCTGGCAACACTTGAGTAATATCCGAAAGACCCCTTACTTCATGGGCTAAGGTATTCTAAAATATATTACCAAATAAGGGTAGAAGCATTGTATCCATGAGTTTCCTATTCAAATGCAGTTCTTCATGAAAACAAACAAACAGAAAACAAATAGGAAGGGCTTCCCTGGTGGCGCAGTGGTTGAGAATCTGCCTGTCAATGCAGGGGACATGGGTTCGAGCCCTGGTCTGGGAAGATCCCACATGCCGCGGAGCAACTGGGCCCGTGAGCCATAACTACTGAGCCTGCACGTCTGGAGCCTGTGCTCCGCAACAAGAGAGGCCGCGACAGTGAGAGGCCCGCGCACCGCGATGAAGAGTGGCCCCAGCTCGCCGCAACTGGAGAAAGCCCTCGTGCAGAAATGAAGACCCAACACAGCCAAAAATAAATAAATAAATAAAATTAAAAAAAAAAAAAAAAAGAGTAAGGGGTGATGCTGGGTGCCAAAGAGGATTAAAAAAAAAAAAAGAAAACAAAACAAATAGGAAGATGGGATACATAAATCCAGCTATGTCAATAATTACATTAAATGTTAATGAATTAAACACTCCAATTAAAAGACAGAGACTATCAGACTTGATTTTTTTAAAAAAATGACTCAATGACTCAACTATATGCTGTTTACAGGAGACGGATTAAATATAAGGACTCAAAGAGGTTGAAAGTAAAAGTATGGAAAAAAATATTATTATGCAAATGCCAACCATAAAAAGTGGTGTGGCCATATTATCAAAGTAGACTTCAAGGAATATTACCAGAGATAGAGAGAAACATTTCATAATGATAAAAGAGTCAATTCATCAGAAAGATGTAACAATCCTAAATTCACGTGTGCCTTTTAACATAAAGTTCAAAATACACACGGCAAAACTGATAGAACTAAAAGGAGGAATAAATAAATCTGCAATCATAGGTGAATAAATTGTAGTCTTTGAGACATGATATATGACTGATAGTTTAGCTCAAAATCATCTCTGAGATGGCTTGTAACCTAGCCCTGAAGGAAAGAAACACAGGGAAAGTTCCCTTTGATTCTTTTGGAAGGTGAAGGACAGGCCTTAGATTGATATGTTAGTGGGAAAGTTCAGTGGGGAGTTGCGGCAAGGAGTTGGGGAGTAGGATGGCTCTAGGGCCATATGGGAGAGAAAGTCAATAAAAGAGAACAGATAACAAGAAAGGGGTGGTGGGAAGTTTCAATGGAATCAGAAAGAGTGTGACCTCAGTTTGAATACCCAATTCAACACTTATTGTGTAACCCTGGACAAGTCCATAAGCCTCTCTAATATTCTGACACCTATAAAAATGGAGAAAGTAGTATGTGTCTTATGGTTTGATATGGAAGTTAAACATACATGTGATAAGTGCTGGCAATACAGTATCTCTCCTCTTTCACACTGTTTCCTGATAGGGACTCATGTACTCAAAGTTTCTGCAAAGAACCATGAAATGAACTGGGTAAGGATCCCAGGACCCAACTCACCATGGAAGAAAGAAAAATAACTTATCTAGTCCCAAAAAGGTACAGAGAATCTCAAAACAACCCATCCTCTAGGATTTTATCATGGCTACTATTTCCTTTGGCAAAGTGAAAATACCTCCATGTTAGTCCTTAATCTCTTCGTGAGAGTCTGTGCTAGTGTTCTCCATTCTAAACTAAATGCGTGTGCTGTCTCAAGAAATTTAAACTATCTCAGGAAATTTACTAGAATTTTAATTAGCCAAACCTTTTGGCAGACATTAGTTCATTGACTGACTTCCAGGCAGGACAGAACCTTATAAAAAAATTTCCCTGAAATATATATTTCTTTCTTTAAATTTTCCAGAGAAAGCTAAATTCCCCACTCTTTCCTTGGAGGTACATTTCAGAGTCTCTTTTCTTACAGTCCAGGAGTCCTCTCTGTCTTACCTCAGTGTCTATGAAACAAGGCAGAGTCCTAAAAAGCTGAGACAGCATTATAATGTGCTCTAGAGGCTCAGGGGAGGGAGAGCCTTTGAGTGTTTTAGGAAACCAGGAACAACTTAGACAAGTGGCATTTATTCCTGACCTTAAAGAATAGTCAGCGTTTTGACCCATGTGGGGAGGGGATTGCAAATCCTGCTGGGAAGGAAGAGACAATGGTCAGGGCAATGGAGGAGAAAAGGTAACACCATATTGTAAGAGCCCCACACACTAGAGATAAGATGGGTGGCCTTATTTGGTGGGTAATGAGGAGCCATAGGGGGTTTTGCTGATATATGTAGTCAGAGCTGAATTTTAGGAAGATTAATCCAGCAGGGAGATTTGAGGGCTGGAAGGAAGAGTAGGGAAGATCAGTTAGGAAGTCCTTTTGACCATTTGTGTAAGAATTCCCAAGAGCATGAATGTCAGGGAAAGAAATGGACATGAAGACGTGGGAGAGTGTTAGGTCTTAAGGACAGAAAGCATTCTAATTCATCTTTATGTTCAGGGCCTGGCCCTCAATAACTATTTCTTGAATTAGAGGTACTGTTCAGCTGCAAGATTTGACCATAAAGAGTCAAGGAAAAAAGAGGAACCCAAAGAGATGATGTAATGGGAGAGAGAAAGAGAGAGCGAGAATGTAACAGATAATAATTAAATACAGAGAGCTCTATTCCAACAAAGTCCCTGACTCAAGGCTCTTACAATCACTACTTGCTAAATAAATCTAAACACATTTTCACCTGATAATGTATCTTTGTATCTGAGGGACATCACATTTGCTTGATCCTATTATCCCAAGAGAGATGCCACACAGACAAAATAAAAGGAAATCTAAGGAAGTATATTTAAGCTTATTGTCCCCATAGTTAATGTTGTTGAGGATCTATTATGTACCAGGCACCAGGTTAAGCACTTTATGTGAATGATCTTATTTAATTTTCTCAACTACCTTGTAAAGTAGATGCTACTATTCTTTTTTAACAGATAAGGAAACTGAGATTTAGTTAAGACACAAAGCCAGGATTTTAACACAGGCAATTTGACTCCAGAGCATGGACTGTCTTCCCAGTACACTGTGCTGCCTTCTAAGGAAGAAAATGTACCACAATTGAAATCTAAACCATAGGTGGGTGCTCAGTGAGAGATGTTCTGTTCTAAGAAGGTATAGACATGACCTTTCCTTCTGAAGTAAGGTTTGGTGGGTGAGTGCATGTACTGCCACTCTAAGAACCTCATGGTAGCTGGGCTTTTGTTGCAAGAAACAGAAGTGAATTGACAAAGTTAACAAGGGGATAAGAGAATTTAATGGAAAAATCTAGAAAGGCTCTGAAAGGCCAGGACCAGAGCAGCTCCATGCTTTAAGGATAGTCTCCTCAGTGTGCCTCTGGAGGAATCATTAACTGCCACCTTTGTCTTACAGGCTCCACTCTTCAAGAGTCAGATTTCCAAGAGAGAACATCTGATTGGCCAGGCTCAGGTCACGTGACCCTCACCTAATCAGGGGAATGGCAGGGTGGTCCCTCCAAAACTGCATGCAGTACAAGAGAGGGGAATTCCCTAAAAATAATATGGTTACTAGAAAAGAGGGGAATGAATGCTGGACAGACAAAAAAAGTAGGTACCCATTACATGCCCAGAAGCAAGAGTTTCCTCAGCTACAGATGTGCCCAGGTATACACAGAGGAGTCACCCAAGCTGTGCAGTACCACAGAAAAAGTTGAAAAATGTTCTAGACTGAGTTATAATTATATGTTACAATATCATTAGGCAAGTAGCACATGAAATCAACTAGGAAGATTTCATTTTAAACTTTGCTGATTTTTCAAATTTGCTTTGCATTCTTAGTAATGATTTCTTGCTCTATTTTTATGCCTCCTCAGATAAAGTGCCATCACACATGATGTTAGCCCCATTAGACATGAAGTAAGCATTATTTATTATTATAATCAGGGTCATGAAGCATTAAAATAGGAAAGAAAATTATTTCCACAGCGCTTTCAAAGCCTTGAAAGTTGGGGTTTAATTTGTCAGACTTTGGTTTTCTTCTTGCCATAGGGTGGTGTGGAGTACTGGAACAAAGTGAGTCAATGGCTCAGGAGTCTTTTGCCCACAGTATTACAAGAAAGTACTTGGGTTTTTCCTAGATTCCACTCCAGAAAGATTGGACCCTGGTTGAACTCAGCCTTCTTTGATAAGTTGAGTAGCAGTGAAGATCTCATATTTGAATTTTAAACTTTTGGGGAGGTTAGATGGGTCTGCTGTGTTAAACTGGAATTCAAGGGTAACTCAGGGTACAGACCAGATGGCAGATGACTAAGAAAAGATTCAACTAGATTAGTATAATGTACCTTATTAGCAAGTGAAATATATGTTAATGCTTATGTAAAACCACTGTTGGGGGAGGAGCGTTTTCTTTTTTCTTTTCTTCTTCTTCTTTTTTTTTTGCAAATTGGCTAAACCTTCCTCTATATTGACAAATACAGCACAAAGTCTTAGGGGAAGTTGTATTGAAATGGCAGTAGGAACACAGGAGAAAAGTAAAATAGAAGGGAAAAAAATAAAGCTAATTTTAGATTCCCAAATAATGAAGTCACTTGAAGGTCAATGAGATAAAGCCCAATTAAATAAAAACTTTAAGGCTCAAATAATGAGAGTGTTTGATTAACTTCATTTTCACCTCATATTTTTCAATTCAATAATCATAGAAAGTTACATTTAATTGATTATAGTATTCATTTAGCACTTTTTTAGAAGTATGGAAATAAGACTTTTCTTTGCCCTTTCAAATATGTGCTCTTCACCTAAATCTTGACAGAGACTCCTGGCTCTGTAAAAAAACAGGGAATAGTAAAGTTGCCACATAACCGGCAATTCCACTCGCAGATATGTACCCAAAAGAAATGAAAACACACATCCACACAAAAACGTGTACATGAATGATCATTGCAACGTTATTCACAATAGTCAAGAAGTGGAAACAGTCCAAATACCCATGAACTGATGAATGAATGAATAAAATGTGGTATATCTATACCATGGAATATTACTCAGTAATAAAAAGGAATGAAGTACTGACATATGCTACAGCATGAATGGACCAAGTGAAATAAGCCAGTCACAAATGACCATATATTGAATGATTTCAAATTATATGAAATTGGCCAGAATAGGCAAATCTACAGAGACAGAAAGTAGACTATGGTTGCCAATCACAGTGGAGTGGCGGAAATAGGGAGTAACTGGTAAGAAGCATAGAATTTCTTTTTGGAGTGATGAACCTGTTCTAAAATGACATTTGGTGATGGTTGCACAACTTTGTGAATATACTAAAAACCATTGAATTGTATACTTTCAGTGGATGAACTATACACTATATGAATTATGTCTCAATAAAGCTGTTTAAAAAAAAAAGGGTACCTAGACTCCTCCCCCAAAACACACTACAAATCAAAAATCTGAGACCAAATTGCAAAAAAGAAATAGAATATCGTTTTCAAGCTTGAAATAAACTGTATTAGTTTGTATACTAAAAATAAAATAGTGGAAGAAGACCTAAACTATTGGGTGTCTCTCTTTCCAGCAAACTGTAACTAAATACGGTTATCAGAGACCTGACTGTGACTTTGTTATGGGGGTCAGTGACTGTGAAGGTAGAGGGTAGGAGAGAGCAGGGCAATGGTCACAGCTGGCCACTATGCAGACAGGAACTCCGCTGAGGGCTTGGTGAAAGGAGTTCCAAACCTGAGACAGGAAAGGAAATTGTCTGCAGCTCTAGAGGGCCCATGGTCCACCACTTACCTCGTGAAGTCCAATGAGGCCCAGCCCAGGCCTGGCAGCAAGGGCTATTATATACACCATCTATTTTAACTATAAGAGCCCGAGTCAAGTCATAAACCTACATTTCCATAGATCCCAGACAAAAATAAACACAGACTATTATTTTTAATCCTTCCCCTCTGCTTTTCTAGGAGTGCTGATCAGATTGCATATTCTATGAAAGGATGGATGAGTTCAGTCTTTTCTAAAGTATTTCCTCACAGGTTCATCCATGATTAAGGGCACAAGTTTTTCCCATTTGAAAGATGCATGATCCAGCTGTTCTTTTTGCCTGCTGCAACTTCGTGCTAACCTTTCTGGAACTAAGGAGAGAAAAACAATGTTTAATTATCGTGACCTGAGCATGTCCCTCCCAAATCAGAAGAGAACCTTTTGTATGTACACCCAAGATAACAGTTTCTTTTAACCTGTAGTAATCTGTCATTCTAATTCTTTGTTTATAATTTTGAAGGTTGGTATGTATTTTATCTTTTAGGTCTTTAAAAAATACAGCCGTTTTGGCTAACGTGAAATGTCATACATGGAGGCCTGATAAGTTGAGAGCTAAATGTTTTAAGACCTCTAACATAATAATCACTAAGTGCTTAATTTCAAAACACACCATTCATTTGCTTCCACGGGATGAAGTGCCCATCACAGAGTCACACCACTGGCACCGAGCCAGATTTTTCTTCCTGGGCCTTTTGAACATTTAGACTCCTAAGGCAACTTAGGAGTCTCTCTGGGCCTCCCAGTTTCTGCCTTTCAGGGTTGCTGGAGGCCCATCATATGACTAAACGGGGCAAAGGGAGCCACTCTCCCTCTGCACTGAAATCCAGAGGAGCTAGTTCTAAACGAATGTCTAGGTCACCTCCAGTGCAGTCAGAGCTTCCAGAGTTATTTGTCCTGCGAGAGGTACTTGTCCTGCCAGGGTCCCCTCCTAGGGTCCCCTCCAGCCACCGTTGGAAATGCTGTCTAAGAACGCCCCAGGGGATTCTTGCGCAAAGGTCCAGATCAACACTGCCTGCATCCCCTCACAGGCTGGCTGATTTCCAAGCAGTACCAATGCTTGGCCCTGTCCTAGAGGGAACCAATTTAATATATACAATTTAATTTAAAAAAAAAAAAGCTTGTCACATAATCCAAAATAATCAAATGACATAGGGACTTGAGTCAATGAGTAGCTCTCATGCAAGGAACGAGGAGGCAGACCTCTGACTAGCTGAGACCTGGCTGGGATCTGACTGAAATCTGAATTCAAAGTTTAAAGGGAAAAATCGAGTTTTTTCTTTGTTAAAGGACAGGAAGTCAGATCAGTGTTTCCAGGACTGTGGATCTCCAAGTTTCAAGCACAGAGAGGAAAAGTTCAAACAGGAAAGAAAAATCTTCCCAGACAAAAATACTATTTTCAAAATGCATATAAGGTTAAATGAAAAAGAGAAGGTGCTGAGCAGGTACATATGTATGCCAACTTTTGGTAAAAAAATAAAAAAGAATAAAAGTTTGGATAGGAAGTCTATCCTACTTGCTTGATTTTGCATAAAGAAACTCTAGGAGGGTATACTAGTAACTAGAAAAAATGGTTACTTGCTTTGGGGTAGAGAACTGGGAGCACAGAGAACAGAAGTTAGGGCTAGACTTTTCACTGTAGATCTTTGCATATATGTTTTTATTTTTTAAAATCATATGTGAGGAACTGCTCTAGGTGCTTAGGAAGTAACAGGGAACAAAATTGCTCCCTCAAGGAGCTTACATTCTAGTGAGAAAAAACAAATATAAACATATAAAAATAAGTACATTATTTGGTACATTAGACGGTCATGAAAATTAATAAGTAGAGGAGGGTAAGGGATACAGGTGGTTAGGAGGTGGACAGTTTGCATTATTAAATAAGGTGGCCAGAGTAGCCTCAATGGGGTAACATCTGCACTGAGATTTAAAGGAGGTGAGGGGGTAGGAATATGGATCTTTGGGGGAAGAGTGTGTCAGACAGAGGGAACAGCTACAGCAGTGGCTCTCAACTGAGGGCAATTTTGCCCCCTCTCCCCCAGGGCCATTTGGCAACATCTGAAGATATGTTTGATCGCCATGACTTGGGTCGGAGGGTGGCATCCAGTGGTAGAGTCTAGGGATAATGCTAAGCATCCTGTAATGAACAGAACAGCACCCTACAATCAAGAATCATCCAAATTCAATTATCCAATTATTGAATTATTATCCAATTATTGACATTTTGGATAATTATCCAATTATCCAAAATGTCAACGAGTGCCATTGTTAAGAAATCTTGAGCCTGAGCAAAGGAGAATGCCAGGTAAGTTCAAGTAACAAAGAGACCAATGTGGCTATAAGAGAAGCGAGCTGTCCTGCTTCTGTCGAAAGATGGTTTAGCAAGCTCCAGTTAAATCACACGCTTACACAGCTTCCCACAGCGCACATTAGCCCTCACTCATAGTGCTCTCCAAATCCTTAAGAATGAAGAGCACTTTTTTCCCTAACAGTCTTATATTCACAAGGTTACCTCTTGACAACAATGTTCACCCTTCATACTATCATGCAGAGCCACATTTGTTCTTTCCTTCATCCCTCCACTTCCCCATCACCAGCCCCAGTGCAAAACATAGCTTCACCAAGAGTGCAGAAACAACAACTTCCTAGAGCTCTATTCTGTTCTTAAATAAGGACAGGAAAAAGTTCAAAATGAGAATATTACCTTGGGTTAAGGAGGTTGAAGAGAAATGAGGAAGATGGAAGCAAATAAAATAATGGAGAGGGAAGTGTTTTCTTCCCTTTCCAAAGAGAAAGAGGGACTGGGGTGTCCTGCAGAGGGTGCAGTGAAGAAGGGAGCCCTTTAGGACTGTTGACTCAGCCAATGAACAGAGACTAGACACACAGCCACAACCTGGAATTTCCCATCATTTCAAGTTTCCTTGTTACTGTTTTCTCTTTAGTTGCTACCCAGTAATTGCTCTATATATGTCTGCTGAACTGAACTGTTGGAAAACAGAACTAGCTGACGACATGAGGACTTTTTTCGGCATTTCTAGAACCAAAGAATATATTACAGGAAAGCACAAGGTATATTTAGGTAAGAGAAACTGGTTCAATTTAACTAGACTATCAGTCAGGTTTGGGGGAGTAGTGAGTAATAAAATTGAAAGCTAGAGTGGTATTAAAATATTTAATAACCAGTATGGTTCTAAAAATTAATATTAATTAATTATTAATTAATATTTCTGACACTTAAAAATATCCTCTTGCAATCACTAAATAAATTATATGTGTATGTGGAGGTATTACGGCAGTTGTGAGAAAACAGGTTTTGTAATGTTAATTTTTTTAAGTTTTAAAGCAACACATTGAGCATAATACCACTTAGGTATCATAAAACACATAAACACTGAAAATAATTCTGTATATTATACATAGGTACGCACATTTGTTGTTAAAGCACAGAAGTCCTAGGGAAAAATACATCCCAGCCTTCCCATGACAGTAGCTATCTAAGGTGAGGTTGGGCAGGAAGGAACATTAGTACATTTGAACCCTGTTTTACATGAACACCTAGTTGATTTGCCCAGTAGCAGATAAGACTATGGATGGGACAGTGCACTGCAGAGCGTATGCTCTGGGAGTCAGATCCAGGCCTGGACAGTTGGGAGGATACTGTGTTACTCTGGGAAAATTATTTAACTCCTGGGTGCCTCAATTTCTCCATCTGCAAAATGGAACCGGTAATATACCTAATTCATAGGATTGCTATGTAGATTCAAGGAGAAAATAAATGCAAAAAGCTTAAAGCAAAGCCTGGCACGTAATATGTGCTCGAGAAACATTAGCTGTTGTTAGTCAGCCATGGGCCAAACCACCGCCTTCCTGCCCACCGCCTTCCTGCCCACTGCCTTCCTGCCCACCGCCTTCCTGGAAGAGAGGGCTACAGCACAGTTTCTGAGACAGGACCCAGAGGGCAGGTGTGTTGGGAGGTAAGGGAGAGCTCAGACTGCCCCAGAGACCTGTTTTAGTGCCACCATCTTCAAGCAAGGCTGTTTGAGGACATTCTAGGCAGCGAAGTCAGCAAATGAGAATGCTTACAGGGAATGGGCCCAGGTTGACCAAACATCTCTAACAATCACCAAGTGAGAAATAAACCACTCCTAGGGAAACAGAGCAGAAAATTGGCTTTTGCATGACTTTAAGTATGCAGCCTGTTTATGAGGGAAACAGTTTCACCTTTCTTTTAAAAATTCAGTTCTTAGCTTATGTGATAATAGGAATCTAGGAGTGGCCTATTGTGCTACTTTGTTCATGAGGTTTCTGAACCTCTGGAGGCTTTGAATATTTCAGAGAGGAAGATCATTACATTCTCTAAAACAACATCACAGCATCCCATTATAAGGCAGCCTCTGAGGCCCAGATTTAGGTGTACTGCTGGTCGTATGAGGACAGAACTAGGTACGAGGAAAAGTGCAACTTAGAAATAAGTGATCTGGGAAATAATAGCAGTAACAGTAACGTCAACAGCTAATATTTACTCTGTGCCAGGCACTGTGCCAATTATTATATCTGGAGTGGATTATCTCACTCAATCCTCAGAACCTCTATGAGGAAACTGAGGCCGTGAGTGGTTAGGTGACTTGCCTGAGGTCCGAGAGCTGGTATGTAATAGAGCACAGATCTGCCATGACCCAGCTGTGAGCTCTTGGGCTGGTCACCTCACCTCTGTGGATCTCAGGCCATTCACCTGGAAAACTAAGGGGGGACGAGATGATCTCAAAGGACTCTCTAACACTTAGATTTCAGGTTTCTATGAAATTAAGTAACCTCTCCTCTGCCAATAAAACGACAATTTTCAAAGCCTTTTGTAATATAGTTTGCCTAAAAAGGAGTAGCCTTCTTCCTTGATATTACTAGTAAATAAATGTTTCAGTGTTTTGGTCAGAAAATGTAAGGGCCCTGAACAGCTCTATACAACAATGCTTGTGTTTAGGGGAGTTGGTTGGGGGGTGGTTAGGGAAAGGGACAGAGTAGACAACACGCAGGAGGAGTAAGGTGCTGCTTCCTGGAAAATCATGAAAGTACCTCCTGCTTGAAGTCATCAGTTCCACTCAACCAGGACCCCTGAAAACCAACCTTGTGACCTCTCTGCTGGGAATACTAAATGAGCCCCCGAGGTCTTTAGAAATACGGGACTTACAAATAAGGCCAAATATTTCACCTCTGATGCTGATGAAAGGTTTATGAGCCCCAGAATAGCTGAAGCACGACATGTCTGGATTGAATATTTGGTGTGCACTTAACACCAATGGGTTTCAGAGGCTTCGCGTTTCACAACCAAACTTTGGCAGAACTGCGTTAGTTACCTGATACCCATGGTAGGGGACGTTTTCTCACTTCTCTGTGCCATAAATAGCAGAGGCTCCTGTCTGTGGCATATGCGAGTTAATTAGGCACATTAAGCCTCAGAGATTTGCCAACACTGCTGTCCCTTGAGTTTGTGACCATAGAAAATACAGCTAAGGAGATGAGAACACGCAGCAGACTGAGATTCTAATAGGGCAGTCATCAGGCGGAGGGTTCCAGAAAATGTAGTCTAGAGATGTAGCTGGTCAGGATCGGATTTCAGAGACCAGGCTCTCTTCATGCTGACATGCTAACCGAATCTGGTATTAGGTTAGAACATGGAAATAGAAATACATGAGGACATGGCCAGAAATAAAATCCTCTGAATCTCAGAGAAGATTCAGTTCTATTTGGAGATAAAAGAGCATGACTGGCACTAATTTGTTCTCAAATCACTATTTCATTGATTGAGATCTTTCTTATGGAGACGCACAAGTAGGAATTAAAGGCAAGCAGCATGAAGGCAATAAATACAACTGATCCTGAAAAAAAAGAATGACTTTCAATGTGCGTGGCATATTCAGTTTACAAAGCACTTTCTCGTGCATAACATACCCTGCTTAGCTCTTGATGGAGAGATGGGAACCAGAGTCTCTTTATTCCCAGGCCATTGCTTTCCTCTACTCCTGGCTGCTTTCATTCAGTAGTATTCCGTTGGTACTTATTAAGTACCTACTATGTACAAGCAACTCTGAGGAATAGATGAATAAAATGCAGGGTTAAACTGAAGATCTACATGAAGCGTTGAAGGGATAGGGTAGAGGGAGGGGATAGTTCTGCTGTGTGGGGCAGGGTGGGCAAGGCTTGCTTTAGTTTTGAGACTTCCTCAAGGGCAAAGTAGGAGTTGCCCAGGGAGTTGGTTGGAGGGAAGAAAATGTATACAAGGAGGGAAGGTAAAAATGGGAGCGCATTCCAGGGAGAGGAATTGCTGGCTAAGGCACGCACTTTAACCCACATGATCCAGCCAGGATGAGAAGTCCAGGCTGAGTGCTCATGGGCAGATCAGGAATGCAGTTGGAAAGGAAGCTTAAAAGAGTAGTAGAGGCCCAAATCCAAAGGCCTTTGAATGGCATTCTAAAACACTTCAACAACATTTAAAAGAAGCTCTCCCTGGACCCCCAAGATGTTTTTAAGAGTTTTCTTCTGCCCTTTCTTCTCTATTTTTAAAAGAGGTTGGCATCCTAAATTCTCAGAGACCAAAATAATTTTCATAGGACAGAAATTGCATATATGATCTCACTTGAATAAATAAATAATATTTCAGAAAGTGAAAGCATCAAGAATGGAAGAAAGGGGCAGATTTTTTTCTGGTTTCTGGCTTGGGCCCCCAATCTGGTTTCTCAAGGCATGGAGAAGGAGACAGGATCCATTTTCACTTTTAGACTTTTGCCCTGCAGAGATCCAGGCTGGCCCATTTCTGCCTTACCAGGAGTATCGCACACACCGTGGCACCCCTTCCTACCCATCCCTAGTTCAAATAAACAACTCAGTCACTGAAGATGCAGGCTTAAAGCCAAAGAGAGCTCTGCATGCCAGGGAGCCTGGAATCTGCCCAAGGGCCAGCTCTACCCCAGATCTAACTGGACGTTGAAGCCTGATGGGCACCCAAAGACCCCTGGTGAGAGGAAGAGGGACCTTCCCTGGAGGGCAGCCAGATCAGCCTCAGTTGACTCCAGTCTTTAAACCAAAGATGTTTTGCCTGGGGTGGAGTTTCCAGGAGTACTCTGAACTATATGGGTATCAAACTTTACTGGTATCAAATTGTATCTGCATAAGCACTTGCTCTTCTTCAGAGCCCTTCTACATCTAGTATCTTTCATGATCCTGGCAATGACCCTGGTAGTCTGGCAGGGCAGATATGACCATTCTAACTTGGAAAATGGGGACCAGATGATAGGATTCACCTAAAGATATATGGCAGAATTCAAATCCAGTACAACTAATTCAGAAAGCATTGTCCTTTTAGTATTGTTCTAAAGAATGGCTAGTAAACAATGGACTGGACCATGGGCCAAATCTAGCCTACCACCTGATTTTGTAAATAAAACTTTCAGATAAAGCATAGCCATGCCCATTCATTCACGTATTATCTGTGGCTGCTTTTATACTACAGAGGGAGAGTTGACAGTTCCAACAGAGACCGTATGGCACACAAAGCCTGAACTATTTACTACCTAGCTCTTTACAGAAAATGTTGTCAACCCCTGCTCTCAAGTATTATTGTTTTACCTTTAGAAATTGGAATCATCTAGTATAAACTCATTAACAGGACTGACCACTTACTGGCCAAGGGGACACCATCTCTTGAAGAAAGGAAAAGTGCCATTTACTAGCTATGTGGCCTTGAAGATACTTAATCTTTCTGAGCTTCAGTTTCCTTACCTGCAAAAGGGGCAAAATAATAGTACCTACTTGCCTCAGTCTGCTCAAGTTGCTGTTAAAAAAAATAGCACCAACTTGGGGGCTTAAACAGAAATTTATTTCTCAAAATTTTGGAGGCTGGGAAGTCCAAGATCAAAGGGCCAGGCAGTTCATTTTCTTGTGAAACACTCTTCCTGGCTTGTAGAAGTCTGTGCTCTCTCTGTGTACTCACAGAGCAGAGAATGAGAGAGAGTGAGACTCGGGGGTGGGGGGAGGGGAGCATAAACTCTCTGGTGCCTCTTCTTAAAAAGACACTAATCCTATCTGGTTAGGGCCCCACCCTTATGACTTAATTACCCCCTAAAGGCCTATCTCCAAATACAGTCACATTGGGGGTTAGGTCTCCAACATATGAATTTGGGGGGACACAATTCAGTCCATAGCACAACTTTACCAGGTTTTTATAAAGGTTAAATAAATTTTTTTAAAAAATGTAATACATGTTAAAAATTAGCTTAGGGTCTGGCATTTAGTAAGAGTGCAATAACCATAAAAAGTATTGCCTTTTGACTTGTTATAAAATATAAAGAATGAACACAGTACTTGAAGTCAGAGGACTTGTTTAGTAAATTTTGAACAAGTCACTCAGCCACTCTGGCTTCAGTTTCCTAATCAGTTTATTTGTTACATTTATTTATTTATTTATTTATTTATTTATCTATCTATCTATCTATCTATCTATGGCTGTGTTGGGTCTTCGTTTCTGTGCGAGGGCTTTCTCTAGTTGCGGCAAGTGGGGGCCACTCTTCATCGCGGTGCGCGGGCCTCTCATTATCGTGGCCTCTCTTGTTGCGGAGCACAGGCTCCAGACGCACAGGCTCAGTAATTGTGGCACACGGGCCCAGTTGTTCCGTGGCATATGGGATCTTCCCAGACCAGGGCTCGAACCCGTGTCCCCTGCATTGGCAGGCAGATTCTCAACCACTGCGCCACCAGGGAAGCCCCTACATATATTTAGTGTGTTGGCTTCTTTCCTATTGCTTGCCATCTCATAATTGCAATAGAGCTGCAGCACCTCCAGCCATTTCATCTACATTCCACCCAAGGAGAAGGTGGAAGTAAAGACAAGGCACAGGTCAGCTAGGTTTGTCTCTTTTTCCCAGGAAAGCAAAAGCTTTGCCAGAAACTGCATCCAACAGACTTCCACTTACATCTCATTGGCCATAATATTGTCACAGGGAGACCTCTAACTGGAAAACAACTACGGAAAAGGGGGTTGTGGCAGTATCTGCCATAAAGTAGAAAAGCTTCCTGGAGTGAAATCCATATTCACACGCCCACATCATTGTGGTTGTACTAGAGATGACAATCTTAATTGTGGAGTCACCAAGGATTGTCACCCTCATCATATGTGATCAGTGGCAACCTCCACAAAGAGCATCCTGATCCACAAAAAGTACCAAGAACTAACTTAGGAAAGAGAGAAAAGGAGACATTTACACTCTGACAAATCTGAAAAGAACAATAAATGCTCCAGTGTGTGCAATAGCATATAGAGAGGCTAGCTTTCTCGGTCTAGGTAGTGTGGGCAGCTCCATTCTGTTGCTCCTCACATATTCCATTTTCAGAGACCATTTGAGCAGTCACAGCAGACACAACTAGCCCTTATGTTCACATAACTCTGTAACCAAGCCACGATAAGAAGTCCTAAGCCCCAAGCCCTGATCTGGTTCCTGGTCTTCCTCCAAATGCTAAAAGGCTTTTTAATGAGGCAGGCAAGCAACTAGATCTCAGCCAGAACATCTCATTCCCCGTAAAGGAAGGATCAAGGTCACAGAAGACGGAGTTAGCATCTTTAAAGCACAGAATCTAGGTAGAGCAGGGAATCTTGTCATGGAGAGCCAAAACGTCTGAATAACGCTGCAGACATTCCAAAAATCTTCCACTCATAAGGGCTAGAGAGGAGGTGGCTGACCTGATTTTTTCATGAGCACTGTCATGAAGGATCAACCATCTTTTCTTTCATCTACAAGGAGGAGCAAACAAATCACCAAGCCTTGTTTATTCCAGGAGGTTTCATGCAAATATTTTAAAATTCAGATTTTGTCAAGCTGGTTTAACTAGGAAAGCCTAGCTGGAAGAATATGCTAATAAGTCATTAAAGTGCACTCATATCATGCCATATGGTCCACTTGAAACATAAAACACTGGCCTCTATTCTTCAGGCAGGGTCGTTTGATAAAAGAGAGCCCTGGGGAAAAGATTTTTGCTCTGTCCACCCTCACTTTACATGCTAACTCTTATTATAGGGGCTTGTTTGTTTTGATGAGGCTTGGCAGATATCTATAAATGGCACTCCATTTGAGAAAACTATTGCAGATAATGTGTTAATGTAAAATCCAAGCTGGCAGAAATATGCTTGCATGAGTGCAATTTCCAGGGTGATTTTGTTTTGCTAATTATTAGTTCATTTTTTTCATAATTATATTGTAAGATCCATATCTACGATGTCTAGTCTTTAAAATAATTATTTTAAAATAAGATAAACTTGGTATCAGTGCATATGACAGATAAACAGATTATACATCCAAATTGTATATTTAGTGGATGTCTTTAATATGCAGGTCAGGCCTAGGGAGATATACTGGATTCAGAAACTGAACTTGGCAGTTTGGGCGTTTAATTGCATTGTGGCCTGTGCACTGCATTTAAGGAAACTGCAGATGAATGCAGAAACCCAATGATCAGTCCCTGGCTGATCATTACCTCCGAGCCCATCCTACAACCTGGCAATTCAGAGGGGACATGGATTCGAAGGCACCGGGACTACCGTCAAAGTTAAGACAGTTTTATTTCAGCCCTGGGTTATTAAGGAAAATATATATTTCAGAACTTCAGGGCAGGGACTCTGCTTCTTACTTTTGCTTGAACCTCAGTGCTCACTTCAATTCCTGCACACTCAGGTACTTGATTAATAGACAAGTACACTTATCACAATGTCTCTCTTTGATATACTGTAGTGGAAATTGTTTTTTTAGGTTTTGGGAAAGAGGATCCTATCTCCTAGTCTATGGAAGCAAAAGATAAAAAAGAAAGAAGAAAGAAAGAAAGAGAGAGAGAGAGGGAGGGAGAAAGGATGAAAGGAAGGAAGGAAGGAAGGAAGGAGGAAGGAAGGAAGGAAGGAAGGAAGGAAGGAAGGAAGGAAGAAAGAAAGAAAGAAAGAAAGAAAGAAAGAAAGAAAGAAAGAAAAAGAAAGAAATAATAAAAGAAAGAGAACCTCTGCCCATAATAGAAATAAGTGTCCTGAAAAGGTTCACATGCTACAGGGCTTCCTGGACCACTGACTTCGGGGCCAAATCTAGGCAGTAGCTAGAGGCAGGACAAATAAAGAGCAGGATTAAGACAGTAGCAAACCAATTATTTGTCCTAAGGAATATATAGAGTTACCATTGATCAGTTAATAAGTATGATTTCAATTTTTCACCTCCATGATTACAATTTCTAAGCAATATCTATATATAGTAACTATATTAGATTTATATCTTTCTATCTGATTTTTTCTAACTTATGCTTAAGTCAGAAATATTTAGTAACTATATATAGGCATTGCTTAGAAATTATACGATAATTGTATAATAGTATAATAATAGTTTATATAAGAATAGTTAATAATTAAATTGTTATATTATAAATATATTATATAAATGTATATTATATTTTACAATATATTACATTATTATAAATAATTTGTATAATAATAATTATATAATTATTATAACTAATAACTCTGCCTATATAATAACTATTCCACTTCTAAAGATAGATTGTTAAATGAAGAAGGAAGTTGTAAAAGGATGTCCAACATGATGCCATTTTATAATAATTTTTAATCACATCTGTATTATTTTGGGGTTTTTTAAATTACAAATAGAATACATGACAAACAAATTCAAACATAGAATGAGTTAGCGCTAAATGTCAGCTCCAGGTAATCCTCTCCTTCCACCACTAGCAGAGCCCTGTCATGTGGGGTTTCTATGTTAAATATTTCTGAGATAGAGGGTGTGTGTGTGTGTGTGTGTGTGTTAATGAACACATAATGTTGTTATCTGAAAAAAAGAGTTTGTAATTTTAAAAGGAAAAATTTTCCATCTCAAATCCTTTTTGGAAAAAGGAGCAGAACAAAGAAATAAAAATATTTTAAAAGTCATCAAAGTTATCTGTTAACAGTCTGGGTAATTCTGATTCCTCCATTAACCCCCAGAGCTCAGCAGAGCATTCAAAAATCACAGAAACCTAAACATTTCTGCATAACCAGGTGCCTGGAACCCCTTAGAACATAACTGCAGGAACCAAAATATTACAAGATCCTGTGGCTTGCACCTTCCTCCACAAAAAGACAAGAGTCTCTGCGGTCACACTCTTCATGACCGCATGCCTGGGTCATTATAACAGCTGCCTGCTCTCTTCCTGCCCAGTGGAGTGTCTAGCACATGAATGTTGAGATGAGTCTCACAGTGCCAGCCTCCATCCCGTCAGTTCTTCCCATTCTTCTCTGTCAGATTAATCTTAGAGGGCCATGGGAAGAGTTGGCCAGAGCACAGTTTTGGAACCAGAGAGACTCAGTGAAACTCCAGGGCTTCTCCATTTCCTGGCTGTAGAGTTGCTTGAATTAGAAGATACATACCGCTCCCTCTAAGTATCCTTGCCAAAAAACAATTCAGAATCTGAGCCAGCTACCAGTCTGCAGGAAGTCAAGGGACAGAGGAACATGTTACCTGGAACAAGGGGACGCATCAGCAAAGTTCAGAATGTGGAAAACTCTAAGAACAAAACCCGATTTCTGGGCTTCCCTGGTGGCGCAGTGGTTGAGAGTCTGCCTGCTAATGCGGGGGACACGGGTTCGAGCCCTGGTCTGGGAGGATCCCACATGCCGCGGAGCGGCTGGGACCGTGAGCCACGGCTGCTGAGCCTGCGCGTCTGGAGCCTGTGCCCCGCAGCGGGAGGGGCCGCGATGGTGAGAGGCCCGCGCACCGCGATGAAGAGCGGTCCCCGCACCGCAATGAAGAGTGGCCCCCGCTTGCCGCGACTGGAGAGGGCCCTCGCACGAACCGAAGACCCAACACAGCCAAAAATAAATAAATAAATAAAGTAGGGAAAAAAAAAAAAATCAGTGACAGTAAAAAGTAGCAAACAAAATTATAAAAAAAAAAAAAAAAAAAACCGATTTCTTCAACAAACAAATTTTGAGGAAAAAAAAAAAAAAAGGAGAGGGAAGAGGAACTTTTCAATTAAAAGAGACTTGAGAGACAGCAAGCAATTTCAATATATAGTTCTTATTTGGTTTCTGATTGAAACAAAAGAAATTATTTGTTTCTAATTTATGAGACAATTCAGAAAATGTGAATGATGACTATTTGGTGGTATTAAGGAATTATTATTAATTTAGGTATGATGATAGTATTGTGGTTTTGGTTTTTGGCTTTTGGTTTTGAGTCCTTACCTTTTTAAGACACACTGAAATGTTTCTGAAGTGGTATGACAACTGGGATTTCCTTCAAGATAATTAGCGGCGGGTGGAAAGTGAGGAGTGAAGATGAAACAAGATTGGCCATAATTGGTAATCGCTGAAGCTGAGTGATAAGTACATAGGGGGTTCATTACAGTATTTCTTCTTCTTTTGAAATTTTCTCAAGATAAACTTGTTTTCAATCCTGCAATTTCTCAGATGCTAGATTCTGTTGTTTGCATCTCATGTATGATTTAACACTCTCTTCTGTTCTTGTATGTCCTATAAACTCTTAGTGGTGTTTAGAGACTTGATCACATAGAAATTCTATTTTGGGCAAGAATATTTCATAGATGATTTTTGTACTTTTATCAGGAGGCACATAATGTCCATAATAAAATATTTTTAATTGGTTTTCCCAACTGAAAAATGGGGATGCTTCCTGGAGAGGTCATTTTGAGATCAAATTGTTTATGTAAATAAAGGGCCAGCACAGAGCCTGGCATGTCATAGGTGCTTTACAAATGTCAGATTTCCTCCTTCAACGCAGCAATAATCTTTCTAATGATTTCCGTTATCTACTGGATCAAGTTTTAAAATTCCAGGTCTCCCATGATTTATTCCAAGTCTACCTTTCTAATTTTATCTCCTTCCTCTGCTTTAAACACATGCACTCGTACACACATGCACACACACGCATGCCCTTCGTTCCTTAACCCCAAACCTTTGTTTACACTAATTTCTCCACTTGAGCTGTCCTCCTCGCCTCCTCTCTGCCATCCTTCAAGACTCAGTTCAAGTCTTACCTCACACAGGGGAATATTGTGATCAGAGCCTGTGAGGCCTCCCTTAACACGGCCTTGAATTCTATTCAATGTTTACACTACGAAACTTCCCATGATAAGCTTTCCTTCTTCAATGGCCCCAGGACGTGGGCAGTACGCAGGCCTGTCTTGCTTCTTTCACAGCACACAGTCCAGCTCCACACACACAGCACAGCAGCATGCCACAAACATTTGCCAAATTAAGAGAATAAAAGAATGAAAATAGATTCCAAGAGAGAGCTTCAAGATGGCGGAAGAGTAAGAAACGGAGATCACCTTCCTCCCCACAAATACATCAGAAATACATCTACATGTGGAACAACTCCTACAGAACACCTACTGAACGCTGACAGAAGACCTCAGACCTCCCAAAAGGCAAGAAACTCCCCCACGTAACTGGGTCGGGTAAAAGAAAATAGCTTCCAATTTGCATAGAGTAGGGCAAACCTGCCCAGCCGCACCTAAACAGACACTCGATTGAAGGAAAAGACAGAATATATGAGGATGCTTTTATTTCATCTGCAAGTGTAAATAAATATCTGCTAAATCTATCATCTTTACTCTGCTTATCTCCTTCTGAATTCCGTGTGTGAGGAAGTCAGAAATTTTCCAGGCCCTGATATCAAGACTGAATAAAATCAAATGATAGGGCTTCCCTGGTGGCGCAGTGGTTGAGAATCTGCCTGCTAATGCAGGGGACACGGGTTCGAGCCCTGGTCTGGGAAGATCCCACATGCCACGGAGCAGCTGGGCCCGTGAGCCACAATTGCTGAGCCTGCGCGTCTGGAGCCTGTGCCCCGCGACGGGAGGGGCCGCGATAGAGAAAGGCCCGCGCACCGCGATGAAGAGCGGTCCCCGCACCGCGATGAAGAGCGGTCCCCGCACCGCGATGAAGAGTGGCCCCCGCTTGCCGCAACTGGAGAAAGCCCTCGCACGAACCGAAGACCCAACACAGCCAAAAATAAATAAATAAATAAATAAATAAATAAATAAGAAAATCCTTTAAAAAAAAAAAAAAAAATCAAATGATAAACTCGAGTGTCTGAACACAAAATTTGGGTTCCCAATTATGATTGGGTGGGGAGGGAAAAGGGCAATTAGAGCACAGATATGGGTCTATATGAACTACTGGTATGACCTTGGCCCCCAATCATTTCAGAGGTCAGCCACCCCTGTTCCAGCGAGATGTACCTCAAACCTACCTAAAAGTTGGCTTTATGAAACAAATCATGACTGCCTGACTCATAAGGTGGCAATGTGATTCTGGAATGCTCCGTGGTAAACAGAGGTAAAAATCCCACCCTCTTCTCTATTTTCCCAAGACTCCAGAAAGCTCCAGGGAGCCAGCAGGCCCCCGACAGGCAATGATGAGCTGAGACCGAAGGCTCCACAGCTCTTTGCCGTATAATTATGAAAGAAAGCGCTGTGAGGGAATGTTTGCTTCACCACTGGATTTTAGCTTGTTGGTTTTTGTTTTTTGTTTTTTTGCTAATATTAAGCATAGAACATTCTAAGTCTCTTACATGGTGCTATTCCTTGGTGCCTGGCATGTAATGTGCATCTATTTCACAGTTTACCAAAAGGCTCATGTGCAGAATCCGATGAAAGCTCTAGTCCTTCTCCTAAGAAAAATGCACATATACATGCAAATGTTGCATATTGTTTCATATATGTTTCTGAAATGACATTTAAAAAACTAGTTTGCTCCCTCACCACTCCCACCAAACCTACTTCTTATACCGCTTAGGAATAGTGAAATATTATTTCTTTAAAAAAATGAAATGGTCCCAAACCACGTCGTGTTCCTTCAGAGAAGCTACCTAGCTTTTATGCTGTAACGATTCTCCAAGATTCCAGGAACCGCTTGGAACAGCAGTCAGGGTCAGGTAGCCTTTGTGAGAACTGGGGGCAATCTTGGATGATTTTTTAATAAGGCACTCATCAATTTCTTCAGTAAGGGAAAAAACCCACATCACTTAATAGAACATGTTGAATAGAGGCCTAATAGATTGTAGGGCTATGAAAGCAAGGCTAGAAACAGAGTGATATTGATTTGGGGGGAGTATTTCAAGGGGACAGAAAAGAGGCCCTCTCTGGCTATATTTTGCTCAGGGCTCGACCTCTTGTGCTTCCCTGGTACCGTCCAGGAGAAATGTTTTGGCAGTCACAGTCAGTTATTAACGGAGTGACAAAAAGGGGGCACAATTCCCAAAGTCACTTTCTGCTGTGCTGTATTCTCCATCGTAAAATGGCTCCTTGCTTCTGAGGGCACTAAATTCACAAAAGATTCGTCTGTATCCCTGTAGCCATGTTTTTACTGCAGTTCCAAAACAAAACCATCATGTTCCCTATTATCTTAACTTCCCATAGTTGATAACTTTCCTAATTAGCATTACACATGTTTAAGTCTCTCTACTTATTTAATGATGGTCACCAGGTAATCCATAACAGCAATTACATATCTAAATTGTCATGGACTATTGGACAAATATGTAATGGAGCATTTTAAAGGCATTTAAAATGTAATGCTAATTAGAAAGGTTATCAAATACAATACTTACCGTAATAGGGAACATGTTGGAATTTTTGTGGTAAAAAACAAGAAAATGGTGTTTATTAGTACTTAGATTTTGTGAATGTATGTAAGAATGAAATCAAAGGATATAGGGAATTATCTGGAGCCAGAAACATAGATTTAATGCAAGATTCTCATTGTTTTATTTGGCCTTTTATTAGACAAGTATCAATTAATCACCTACTGCATTTTCCTAAGTATTAAAAGTGAATACCAAAAAATTAAGAAGAATATGTTGCTTGCTCATGCCCTTGGGAAGTCTGAAATCTGGTTGGAGAGACAGGCCATAGAGAAATGGAATTACCGGAGATCAATTAACCAATTGCAATTAATATTACCACAAAAAAGCCCCAATCTATAATGATCTAATTTCAACTACATACAAAGCTCTGAGGAAAGATGACAAAGACTCCTGGATGAGGCAAATCTCAAAAAACTGTCTTGAAAGGGGTAGGGAGTAGAGGTAGATGTGTACTGGCAGAAAGCAAAAGAGAGTTACTACAGATTGAGATGATTAAGACTGTGGCATAAAGGCCCAAGAAAGGACACTGGGCTTGGAATCACAAAACTTGGGTTGAAATCTTGGCTCTGCCTCTTACCAGCGTTCTGCCCTTGAACAAGGCAAGCCCCATAACCCTTAGTTTTCACATCAGTGGAATGAGGATAATAAAACCTATCTCATAGGTTGGTTGCAAAGATTAAATTAGTGAGCATATGTGAAAGTATGGTGTTTAACAAGTGTTTGACATAGAAGGCATATAGATGCTCTTTAAATGAATGCGAACAAAGTTGTAACCAGAAGTTGACACAAAGAATATGTTTAAAGAGTAACAAGTCCATGAGGTTGTACAAGGAGAGTGGGTTCATCTAGCAAAGTGCCTTGAATACAAGGCTGAATCACTTTAGGTTTGTTCAAAATCACTATCGGGATCTGCTGTCAGCTCTTGAATGGAGGTTTGGGAAGGTGACCTTGATATTGTTGCAACAATTCCGGGAAGATTGGATGGAGAAAGTATCAATTAGTGGTTGGAAACTAGAGGCTCTTGGAGTGTTTATTTTTATTTATTTATTTATTTATTTATTTATTTATTTATTTATTTACTTGGCTGGGCCAGGTCTTAGATGCAGCATGTGGGATCTAGTTCCCTGACCAGGGATCGAACCCAGGCCCCCCGCATTGGGAGCACAGAGTCCTAACCACTGGGTCACCAGGGAAGTCCCTCTTGGAGTGCTTAGACATGAGGAAATTTCAAGAAAATGGAGCTACCAATTGAAAGAGTGAGAGACAGAGTAAGAGAGAGAGAGAGAGAAAAGGAGAGAAGAGATCAGAATTGAATATGAAGTAACTTGTATGAAGTTGGTACTCAGCACTATCACCCTAGTCCAAGCCAACAGCTCTCACCTATATCCTACAAGAGGCTCTGGGTTAGTAAAAATGCTTTCAGCTGCAGGTAGCAAATTAGCTCACTGTTAGTGGCTTAAATAATAAAGGCACTTAGTTGTTTCTAGATCATAAAGTCTGGACAAAGTGGCTCCGGGGTTCTTTCAGTGGTTCCATGTTTGTGTCTCTGTAACTTTCTTGGCCTTTCCCTCATGGTCACAGAGTGGCTGCCACAACTCCAGGTATCATTAGATCAAAGGCAGAAAGCAAGGACACATCACCATGGGGGCAAGGCAGTACCAGCCAACCCTCACATCTGTTCCTTTCATCAAGAAACACAGTTTCTGTGCCAGAAGCTTTCCAGAAAACTTGCTTCTATGGCACAAAGGTCAGGTCTAAATGACATGGCCACCTATAGCTGCAAGGGAGATTGGGAAAGTAAAAACTAGGCTTCCAGACAGTATGGAACAGAGATAGGAATAAGTTTTATGTGGTCAATCAACAGTGTCTGCCATGGCTCCCTAACTAGTTTCTTGTTTCCAGACTAGTTCCCCTATGGTCCATTCTCTACACATCACTGTTTTAAAATTTTAACTCTGATTTTATTATTCTCCTACTTAATAATTCAAAGATTTCCAGTTTGCCTAGATTAAGTCTGACCTCCCTACTTAGGCTACAATGCTCCGCACTATCTGGGTCCTGCCTACCCCTCTAACTGTACTTCTTATGGCTCCTCACCTCTTCTCCATTATTTCATGGCCACGATGACCTTCTGTTAGTTCCTCCTTAGGAACTTGCACCTGTTCCTGGCTTGGGGACGGTTTCCCTTCCCACGTCTCACCCAGCAGCTCCTTCTCATGCGGATCCGTCCTCCTCAGAGAAGTCTTCTCAGGGTACACTATTTAAAGCAGGTCTCACAGGCTCAAACCCCATTGCCCTCTTTCACCAAACCTTGTTTATTTTCCTAGTTATACTTATCACAATTCTTAATTCCACTTATCACAGTTGGTCCTTATTTTGCCTGTTTTCTCATTGTCTGTCTCCCCTTCTAGAATGTGAGCTCCATGAACATGATACCACCTTCTTGTTCACCCTTTTATGACCACTTCTTAGCATCGTGCCTGGCACATAATAAGTGTTCAATAAATATTTGCTAAATGAATGGATGAATGAATGAACACATCATCAAGAACTAGGTCTTAGACAATGAGAGTAGGAAGAGGAACCAGTGAAAGGGAGAAAAAGAGTGATTGGAGAGTTAAGAGAAAAAGCAAAGGAGCATGTAATACGTAGGCCAAAGGGGCTTCAGAAGGGGAAGGAAAGGATTCTTCCTCATCAGGTATTGTAAAAATAGCAAAGAGAAAGAAGAGTTGAAAATATCAGTAAATTTGATTAGGAGGGGACCATGGTAACTTGAGTTTAGAGGTTATATAAGGCGTACACATTCTACCTCTTGCATAAAGGGCCTCAGAATCAAAGAGAGGACATAATGGCCTGAAAGTCAGTGGTCTGCTTTCCTTCTTGGCTCTAAGAGACACTATACGGTGCCTTTTTAATGCTTCAGTTTTCTAGTTATTAAACAGCATGAGAAAGATCTTAAATCTTTCCTCCCTACCTTGGTATCAAATAACAAAAATAAAATAATTTAAGCACTCAGGATGCTAAAAAACCAAAATAGTTTAATAATAATCCAGGAGACAGACATGTATCTGGAAGAGGACCCAAAACAAGCATGTTCATTCTTCTCCACTGGAATAACCAGTCCCTCCATATCATTCAATAATCTTTACTACACCCTAAATCTACTCTGCCTTATATAACTTTCATACACAATTTTTATTAGTAGGCTGGCAGGAAAGTCACACAAACTAGTTTTGAGTGAGGAGACTTTAAGAATAATCGCCCCATAAACTTTTATCTTTTTCATTTAACTGTCATGTGATACGGTTCAAGTCATTACTAGAGAGAACAGAGACAATCCTGAGTCACAGCTATGAATCACAGTGGAATGAAACTTGGTGACATTTAGGAAAGAGTACCGTAAGGAAATCAGAAACTTCCTGGTGGTAGTCCTTCCAGAGTTATTCTCATAGCACATATCCATGTGACTACTTCCATTATATGTCCATGAACTTAAAAATGTTATCCTACATGCTTTAAAAAATATCAACAGAAATAAATGCCTTACCTTCTGTGTATGTGCTGCTAAAGTGAGCACATAAATGCCTTACCTTCTGATCTTCAGAATAGGATTTATTTGGATACCATCAAAATTGTTTCCTGTGAATAGCCCAGTAAAGAGGAGAAGAAAGTGGATCAGAGATTAAGTGGCCAAGATTTTATCTGCATTGTACCTGTGAGAAGACCTAAGAACTCCCACTGAGTCTCAGTAAAAGTAAGGGTTTATCTAGACAGTCACTTATTTAACTCTATCTAAAAATTAATAAGAGCACTTAAGGAGATTCAGTTACAGCACAAAATGATTTTCTGGAGATGAAACTGATTTTTTCACTTAAAAAATTAATAGACAAATTAAAGAAGAGGATGAGGGGCTTCCCTGGTGGCGCAGTGGTTAAGAATCCACCTGCCAATGCAGGGGACACGGGTTCGATCCCTGGTCCAGGTAGATCCCACATGCTGCAGAGCAACTAAGCCCGTGTGCCACAACTACTGAGCCTGTACTCTAGAGTCCGCGAGCCACAGCTACTGAGCCCTTGTGCCACAATTACTGAAACCCGCGTGCCTAGAGCCTGTGCTCTGCAACAAGAGAAGCCACCACAATGAGAAGCCCGCGCACCGCAGCGAAGAGCAGCCCCTGCTCGCTGCAACTAGAGAAAGCCCACGCACAGCAACAAAGACCCAACGCAGCCATAAATAAATAAATAAATAAATTTATATTAAAGAAAAGAAGAAGGGGATGGAGGACTTCCCTGGCGGTCCAGTGGTCAAGACTTCGCCTTCCAATGCAGGTGTGGGTTCGATCCCTGGTCAGGGAGCTAAAATCCCATATGCTTCAGGGCCAAAAAACCAAAACACAAACCAGAAGCAATATTGTAACAAATTCAATAAAGACTTAAAAAAATATAGTAATAAAGAAGAGGATGGTTGGTCACTGCAGAGGTATGATTTAGAGGCCAAAAGTTAGAAATATCTTTTGAGTAGATAGAACTAAAATACATAGATAAGATAGCCTTAGAGGGTATCTAATATGTGAATAATAGGAGTTCTAAAGAGAGAAAAAAGAAGAGATGGGGGAGAGATAATAATTAAACAAATGGAAGAACTGTTCCTTAGTCTCAGCTTAAAAGGGCATGCCAAGTTACCAGCAGTTCAGTGATAGAAGACACACCCCTAGGAAAATCATTGTAAAATTCCTGAACTCCAAGTATAAAAAGAAAAGCTTAACAGCTTCTAGACAGAATAAGTAATTCACAAAAGAGACATACTGACCCTGGACTTTTATCCCCAAGACAGGAAGCTGAACTAACCTCACAGGTATTTGAGAAAAAGGAAGCTACAACCTAAGAATGCTATAGTTTTTCAAGATATCATTCACCTGTTGAGGTGAAAGGATGATATTTACATACCTGGGAGGATTCAAAGAATGTATCACCCCTGTATTCCATCTGAAGAAATGACAGTCTAGAACTAAAATTACTAAATATCTCAGCCTAACCTAGGAGATAAGAAAAGAGGAATGAAAATATTTCAAAGATCTCATCTGGAAGAGGAAGGAAACAGAGAAAGGGGGATGTACAGAGGTCTTATCTAAAGGTCTTGTTTTGGGGGTTGGAGGAAATCAGGAAGAAATACAGCATCTTACCAAGGGACAGAGTAGACATCTGCTTCAAGTAACGGTAGAGACACTTGTGTGTAATTACGAGTGCCACGAAAGGACAGAAACCAGTAAGGAAGTCGATCAAATGTGCCTCCACCTCACTCATAAATGAAGAAATGCAAATTTAAATGTTTTTTAATGCCATTTTTATCTATCGGATTGGAAAAACATGAAAAGTGTGATAGTATCCAGGGTTACTGTCAAGGATAGTGGAGGTGGGGAGGTACCCTCACACACATTTTGATGGGAATGTAATCTTTTAACAGATGTAATCTTTTTGAAGAGCAATTTCACAGCATCTAGCAAATGGAAAGTGAACATACCCCATATTGAATCATCCCACTTGTATTTTTTAAATGCACATACATAAAATATACATTACTTTAAAGTTATGAGGGTACTGAGAAACTCTTAACCATGGCTGGTGGGGAGGTCAGAGCTTGAGAAGGGAAGTTATGCTTTTCACTTTCTGTACTGACTGATTTTTTACCTTAAGCACATATTTTCTTAAATGTATAAAACTAGTTCATTAAAAACATACATGTCCTTTTACCCAGAGATTCCATTTCTAGGAAATTACTCAACCATTCTGCACTATACCTGCACATGTATGGATAGATAATGATGTAAAGAGCATTTTTATGCATAGGTTTGCAATAGAAAAGAAAAAAAATCTAGAAACTACCAAAATGTCCATCAATTTGGTTAATAAATACAAGCACATTCTTAAAATGGTATGTAATGCAGCATCAAAAAGAGTGAAAGTGATCTATATGTACAGATGTACAAAGATGAAGTTTAAGACATTGTTTACTAAAGGAAGCAAATTGCAGAAGAGGATTATAAGCATATTTATAGAGTTTTAAAAGGACATATGTATATATGACAGTGAACTTTGGTGGCAGGAAATTTTAACATTGTTTACCTCTGGGTAGTAGGACTGAGGATTGAAAGAAGTAGGGAGGCAGACTTTTGTTTTTTCCCTTTGTATATTTCTGTCTTTTGCATAGTTTTAATTTTTTTCCATGAACATATATTACTCTTATAATTTAAAATATCAGTTAACTTTTTAAAAGTGCAATAAATGGTATGTGTGTATACTCATACACACATATGAAACTGTGCCTAGTACATTAAAAATATCAAATGGCATGAAACATCAAAATGCTGAATTACAAAAATACCCTATTACCACATGGCATCTTTGTTAAATAATTTGCACTTAATCGTCAAGCATTTTTCCCTTGACATTTCGGGATACCTTTTTGCATCTTCTGTAACTAATTACTCAGCACTAATTGTTTCTCTCAGAAATGTATGGCCCCATTGGGAAGCCCAATTGCAGGGCACATATACCATCCTGAATAAAATCCCTGTCTGCTGAAATCTTCAATATTCTCCACAGCTTTTAAGAAACGTTTATACCGTAATATCTAGAAATGAGAAAATCAATTGAATGTGCTATGTATAAAGTACAGCGTTTTGAAAATCTATTGCTGAGCAGTTTCAGCATCAATTGTATGGATGTAAATCAAATCTTTTAATAATAAGGATAATTACAAAATCTCACTGGGTCTGTTGTAAGCACCTTTTTAAAAAAGGTGAATGTCTGTTAATATAGCAACCTCCCTTGCGTGTTAAAGAATTTCATTTCTTGGTAGCTTTCTATTATAAAATATTTGTCATGTTTCTCTTTCACAAGGTTCCACAAATCTTGCTCATGCCTCTCTCTGGTGGGACACTTAGCTTCAGTGAGGAGAGATACATGTTGTTAATACTAGAGGAGAATGTTTTAAACCCAGAAATGGAAGAGTCCTGGAATGGCATAATAAGCACAATGCTCAGAACAGAGATAAATCTAGAAAATTAGGTCCTTTCATCCAGTTAGTTTTAGGGGTCTTTTTACAATAGCACAAATACAGAGCAAGTAAATAAGCTTACTTCTATCTTTTCACTTATGTACTTGCTTCTTGCTCTCATGAGTGAGGAGATAATGACCAAACCAAATCTAGCACCTAGTTTTATTTGCTATCATTTGACACCACCAAGTGCCTACAGAAATCAACTGACCATTCAAAACCCTTTCCAAGGGACTTCCCTGGTGGCGCAGTGGTTAAGAATCCACCTGCCAATGCACCAGACACGGGTTCGAGCCCTGGCTCAGAAAGATCCCACATGCTGCGGAGCAACTAAGACCGTGTGCCACAACTACTGAACCTGTGTGCTGCAACTACTGAAGCCAGCGAGCCTAGAGCCCGTGCTCCACAACAAGAGAAGCCACCGCAGTGAGAAGCCCATGCACTGCAACGAAGACCCAATGCAGCCAAAAATAAATAAATAAATTTATTTAAAAAAAAAAAAAAGAACTACAGATTGAGGATTTATCTGTCTAATTGACACTGTGTCTATGAATGAAACATCGTGACTCTGATGTCAGGACACAATATCTACTATATCTAGTTTAGTTTTTCTCAAGAGATAGAGGGAGTCACTGGACACAGGAGAGAGATGCTCTTGAAAGTAGCCAAGAAGTGGAAGCACCCTAAATTGTCCATGGATAAAGAAAATATGACATATACACAATGGACTATTATTCAGCCTTAAAAAAGAATGCAATCCTGTCACATGCTGCAACATGGATGAACCTGGAGGACATTATCCCTAGTGGAAGAAGCCAGTCAGAAAAAGGAAATACTGTATGATTCCACTTGGATGAGATCTCGAGAGTAGTCAAAATCATGGAAACAAAGTAGAATGATGGTTGCCAGGGGCTACGGGGAGGGGGAAATGGAAAGTTGTTTTTCCATGGGTACAGAGTTTCAGTTTTGCAAGATTAAAAACTTCTACAGATCTGTTACACAACAATGTGAAGATAATTTATACTATCGAACTGTACACTTAAAAATGATTAACAGGGTAAATTTTATATTAGATGTTTTTTCTAAACACAATTAAAAACTTTATTTTTAAAAGACGATTTCTAGACCCCACCCTTGATCTAAATGAGAAACTGGAGGTTAGGCTGGGAATCTTGATTTTAACAAGCTCCCTAAGTTGTTTGGAAGCACATTCAAATTTGAGAAGCCCTCTCTGGAACATATTTCCAAGTACCTCAGCAAACTACTAAATTCTTTGTCATTTCTGCCCTCTTCCACCCTTCATCGTGTCCCTTCAGGCCAGACTTTTGGACGTAGCCAGGCCAATTATTCAACAGCCTAAAGGAGCTGAGCTAGCCCACTCAGGTAAGTTTTAGGACTTGCTATAAAGGATGAAGACAAGGATGTAAGAACCAGCATTTCACTTTGATGTGAACATGGTCAGTGCTTTCTTTCCTTTTTCTGACTTAAGGTCATTAACTTACCCTTTCTGGCCTTCATGTCCACAGATTTATGATCCAAATCAGCTGTGCCCTAAGAATAGAGCTAGAATCCAGTTTGGAAACTTCTGGGGGTCCCAAAACTGTAGAAAGAATATGAATGGCCCTCAAATGCCTAATCTAGTTCAGGCCAGTCTTTGTGGTCCAGTTACAGCCTGGACAAGATTTGGGAGGCAGTGTGGGTGGGGAGGATGAACCCAGGGCTACTCTCTAGTGTTCGAATCTTCCCTCGTGTGCCAGTGTCACTGAGAAGTCATCTAAGTCTAGTGCTTTTCAAACTGTGGATCAAGACCCTTGAATGAATCAAGAAATTTAGTGGGTTACCACCAGCATGTTTTGGAATGGAATGGAAGTTAATGGAATGGAAAAGAAACCATCAGAGTGCCTGAGTAAGCATAAATATTTTTTAAGCAAACCTTTGTTTTTTTTGGGGGGGGGGTGGGAATCTGTGTGTACTGGGTCATGATATAAGATGCCTTTTTTTTTTTTTTTACTATGAAAAACATTCCAGAGTTTGAAAAACAGTGATCTAGTTGTCTGTAGATAGAGGGGGATAAGGAGAGGTATCTTTCCAGACCAGAAATAGGGCTGAGAGAAGGTATGGAACAGAGCGAGATTGAAATTGCTCCCATGGCCCAAATCCCCAACCTAACCCTCTGAAATTTATCTCAGAATCCTTGAGAAAAGGGAAGAGGGAAAGGCTTCCCAGACTCTGACATATGCCAGTGGCTTGGCTTTTCTTATTTTTCACCAAACAACTCACCATGCTGAACCAACCAGGGTTTCTAAAGTCTTTGCTCCAGCTGCTGTGCCTCACATCACCTTGATATTTCTAAAATTCAAAATGGTCCAAACAGGATTTTAAACTTATCTTTTAGTGATACAATTTGCAATTCTCGCTCCTGGAAGATTTTAGGTATACATTGCCTCCAGGGAAGATTACCCCTGCTGACACAGTCTGCACTTCAAAGCTTCCTACCTTATCTTCAGGTGCCGGAATTGTTAGGAGGATGTGTGTTACTAATCGCTCAGGCTTTGGGGGCAGGCAGGAAGTTTGTGGCATTGCTATCAGTTTTACATTCCATATTACACAAGAACTAGGTAGGTACCTTCCTCAGAGAAGACCCTGAGGTTTAGGAGGTTAATTTTCACACCCAGATACTGAGTGGTGAAAGGGGACTTGAGCTCAGGCTTTCCTGGTTTCAAAGCCTACACTTTCCACTACTTCAAGTTGCCTCTTTTGTTTCTGAGTGACAACATTTCATATGAATCTGGATCTACTTCCATTTGAGCTGTTTTAGAAACTGTTCATACTGCTCTCTCAGCTAAAGTGTTCAAATGACTCTGAAGCAATAGCAAAGACCAGTGCTGTAGAAATGAATTTACAATGAACAGGCATCAGTGTTGTTTTCGATGGGAATTGAAAATCATACAGGTTGATTGTTCATTTGACTTGCTTCTTTAAAGAGACAGTAGGAGAATTAAATGCACAGAGACTAAGCATAGATAATACGGCTTGACATGAATACCAGAAGTCTAGTGCTGGATTTCTGATATGTATTAGATGAAAATTGTTTATATAAGGACATATTTCCAAAATTATAACAGAAATCACTAGCAAAGTATGGTTCAAAATACACAATTTCTTTTAGTAAAGTTTTTTCATGCCCCCACCAAGTACATAAAATTAAGTCTACTTATATCAACCCTTCATATATCTATAACTAGTACTTAAAAATCCTTAAAATGAGAAGGTGCTCTTTTAAGATTTCACTCTCTGAAAGCCATTTAACACTCTTACATGAATATTCATTTTAATCTGGCTCATTTTTCGCTTCTCAAATCATACATTTTCCTCTGAGATAAGCCACACTAAAGAAGCTTAATTTTTCACCTTTTATAAAATCACCATATACACTGACCTACTTACTATACTATACCAAGTAACCGATAAACAAAATTTTGGAAATCAATTATCCTCACCCATCCATATAGCACTGTTAGGTCCCTGTGCTGTTCATTTGTATTTCATGACTCTACTTGATGGGAAATGAGACATGGTCTGAAGAATGGGATTAAAGGCAGAGTGCAAGCCAAAAATGAGGCTATTTCACATACCCCTTCTCCCAAGAATGTGTTGCTTTGTCCTGAAATTGGAATAATTGACTTTGAAGGAAGGAAGGAATAAGGCACAGAACTTGTTCTAAACCATGTTTATTAGCCAATAACCAAGGCTACTTCCTTTAACCAATGAGATTGTCCATCAACAAAGCATTCAAACACTCACTTTGTAAGTCGAGGCAATTTCTTAGGGACGGCATCTAAAAATTACATTGTAGTAAAAGGGCCAAACTAACACTATATGTCACTGGGACTTAACTTCACAGGTGAGGAGAAAAATTAAGGGGTCCACAGTTGATCACTGAAGGTAGGATTCCATCTCAAAATCATCACTGATGTAAAGTACTATTCCATCACTAGGCAAACCCATACCATACATCCGGAAATAGATATACCGTGTTAAAATAGCACTCAGTTAAATTCACATCTAACCTTCAGCAGAAACTGCCGCTTGAAAGGCTTCTAATAGTCTTTTAAAAGTTTTGTGAAACTCATCCTAATAAGGTAGAGATTCTGATTTGAAGAGCATTCCTGGGTAGTACTGTGGATACAGGGGTCAAGGGAAGTAGATCTGAACCTCAGTTCACTGTAGTAAGGTATAATGCCAAGTTTAAGAAATTAAGTCTGACACAGACCTTCCCACAAATAGTCCAGGAAACCATCACATGCCACCAACAAAGCCAAGAACTCCCCTGCTGCTTCTCAGAGCCTATGTAAACCTCTCGCTCCCTCCTCTCAAACCAGAGAGAGGCAATCTTATAACATACAAACAGAATGTTCCATTAAGTGTCCACCCTCAAACAGACAGTCATTTGAAGTCATCTAAGTTTCTGCAGTGCTCCCACTTGTGTACCCATAATCCTGACTCCTTGAAAGATGGAGAAATACAGTGAGACCAGTTAAGAACACTTTGTCACATTTTACAAAAACCTTGTTATAGATAAAATAAGAGTAAGATGTTCACCAGGCCAAAATGGTAATTCTAATTTATTAAAAGATTATCAGATCTGGGGTAGAGTCGTCAGTATATTCTAGGGGTGAGATTAGTGACTTTCCTCCAAGTCACCTCCAAGCGATCAAGAGCTTGTGCACTTTATTCCTTGAGTTCAAATCCAAGTGTGGGTCTCCAACCCAAGTGGTGTTTCCTGTTTCCACCCGTCCACTTTATTACTTGAGTGGTTTGCTAAGACTTGTGGTTATACGCCACTCTCCCTTTTCTTTTCTTTTTTATCTCCTTTGATCTGATCCAGACATCCCAGCAAATGCAAGCCTCTGGCTATGGCAGCCGAGAGAAGACATCCTTACCAAGATGTCTCTGGTACTTCAAGAATTACTATGTATGTATTGAATTAAATCAATTTCTGGAAAAAAAAAAAAACAACCCTTTTTTTCCCTGAAGAAAGTAGAATTATTGGCTCTTCTGCAATGATATCATGATAGTTCAGAAAAAGACCCTGTTTCAGGCAGTGCTAAGATCACTTTTCTGGAATTCTAGAAATTCTCTTTGGAGATGCAAGACTGTTTTTTATACATATTTCTTCCAGAGTCACCGCCACCCCCAAACCCTATCTCTGATCTTGAACAATTGTGATTCCCAAAGTCACCTGGCCGGTTCTGGTCATCTAGATAACAGAAACTGGTGGGGCTCTCCAAAGGTTCTGCCCCCTTAGGCACACTAAAGTCAACAGGAGGCTCACCTTCTGGAGCCTGTGGGTGCCGCTTGTAAATCCTCCCTTGTACTTCCTTCCTGGGGGTTTAGGAGGGTAACATCCAGGCGAGAGTATGCTCGATTACCCTGTTTTTCTCAGCACCCTGCCTTTCACTAACTTCAATTGCTAACCCTGGAGATGTACAGTTGGAACGCCAGCTTCCAGTGAAGTTCCTAGAGTGCTGTTAAGTAATGCAGCTTTGGCCTTTGGATCTGGACTTGGTGTTGGGACTTAGAATTGCCCAAGGCAAATAGGAAAGGAATGTGCAGTCACCCCAGACTTGGCATCAAAATAAAACGAGAAAAGAGGTGGCATATATCCTATGTAACATCCTGTGTCTGCTCTAAAACCACAGTAGCCATACAAGGTTCATTTTACCTAGAGAAAACTGAAAGACTTGTAAAGTAAAGTAGTTTGGCTAAATGACCTTGAGGTTATTCCTGGCTTTGAAATATCAGGGGGCCTCCAGTTATGCAGGATATCCAAACTACTAAAACCTGGGTTACTCGGTAGATAATCTGAGTACATCAAGTATATTTAAAGACAATAAAGAGACACTTCTGTTAAGCCACACTCATCAGGTCTGCTTACCTCCCATTGGCCAGAACTTGGTCACATGGCCACATCTTGCTTGTTGGGAAATGTAGCCTTTATTACAGGGTGGCCATTTATCCACCTAAAAACAGGGGTTCTTTTACTATAAAAGGACAGGGGCAATTAGGTCTCAGCCATGTTTTCCTGCCTGGTACTCCAGCCTTCCCCTCTAAGACTGTAGCCCTAACCTGAACAGCAGCAGCAGCCTAACAAGTCTGAGAGCCTTATTTGTCCTGCTCTCTTTGCATCAATTTCTCTTGCCAGTCCCATAGCTTTTACCTTTTACCTCAGGCTGCTGAGTAATAATGCATCTTCCATCCTTTTGCTACTGAGCTCCACTTCTGTAATTATGCAGCCCAGTATCAAAAGCTTGCCCCACAGGGACTTCCCTGGTGGCACAGTGGTTAAGAATCCGCCTGCCAATGCAGGGGACATGGGTTCGAGCCCTGGTCCGCGAAGATCCCACGTGCTGCAGAGCAACTGAGCCCGCATGCCACAACTACTGAAGCTCACGTTCCTAGAGCCCGTGCACCACAACTACTGAGCCTGCACGCTAGAGCCCATGAGCCACAACTACTGAAGGCTGCGTGCCACAACTACTGAAGCCTGCACGCCTAGAGCCCGTGCTCCGCAACAAGTGAAGCCACTGCAATGAGAAGCCCACGCACCGCCATGAAGAGTAGCCGCTGCTCACCGCAACTAGGGAAAGCCCACGTGCAGCAACGAAGACCTAACAGAGCCAAAAATTAATTAATTTTTTTAAAAAAAGAAGCTTGCCCCTTTGGGTGCTGATACTGGACCTCCTGGTTACCCATTTTTGAGTCAGCTTTTAGCCAAGTCGATAGTACTAGCTAGGTCAGGCAGGGCTGGGAGTCCTAACCAAGTATCTGACATACTGCCTCCCCACACCCCGGACTACATTCATGCCATATCATCTTTCATGGCTCCAGCTGAAGCTATAACTTTATGATAAAGAGAAGTTGGGCAGCTGTAATAGATTACAGACACAGTCAAAGCCACATCAGCACTAAACTGGAGAAGAAAGAAATACTGTGTAAACTTAAGTCTGGTATGGCCATAGAGTAGGTGCTCAATAAATACTTACTGATATATTCATTGGACTACACTGCTCACTGCACGTCCACCAAAGAAATTGGAGATGGTATTTTTGGAAGGCAGAGTAGGGTTGTAGTCTTTACAAGCAGACACGAGTCCACCCTGCCTCCTTCACTAGCTGCCCTTATCTAGAGCCCATTTCTGATGTTAGTAACTCGTGGCAAAATATACTCTCAGTCTGCCCTTAGCCACCGCACTACACCACAAAAGCAGCTTTAGTGACATGATCAGCAATGTAAACTCCAGAATCAGACTGATCTACTAGCTGTGTGACACAGGCAAGTTACTAGCTCTCTATGCTTCAATTTCCTCATCTGTAAAATGAGAATTATAATAGTATGCACCTCAAGGGGTTGTTGTGGGAATTAAATGAAATAATGCATGGAAAGCATAGACCAGTAAATGCATGAGACCAAGTACTCGATAAATGTTAGCTCTTCAACCTCACTGCCCAGTGCCACAAATCTGGTCACTGGACTTTCCAAGTGAAGGCAGAGAACTGTAGGAGCCACAATTACTGCTGAGCTGAAGAAAAACCTCAATGGAGTGCTTGCCCACTGCCTTTCTTGAGCCCAGATGCCCATCAGCCAGAAGCTTGAAGAAACCCTGCCTAGCAGCTGGGTTTCCTGTTTGGTGGCTTCAGAAAGTGATATGTTTGGGGAATTAGTTAAGAGTGGAACTCTAACTATGGAAATAACATATAAATAGAAAATTGGCAATATCAGATGAATAAGTCACGGGTCTCCTAGTCAAGTTCAGGGATCCTTTACCTTTAGTTCACTGTCAAAGCACTGGGGCATCCAGAAGAGGACTTTCTCTCTGCTCCCTTGAAAGTACTCTCCATCAAGGAACTACTTCTGCAGTGTTCATTCTCCCTGAGTTCCTTACCATCTTAACAAGTTCTGTACTTCTTTTACTGATCCCTTTGTCCTGCACTCTACAGTCTCTCTACCCTACACATACGCACATTCTATTCTTCTCTCTCCCTTGAGTTCTTTATGTCTTGTCTTCCTTCACAAAAGATTATATTTGGGAATGACACACACAGGGGTATACACATTGATATTCTGCTGTCACAGTTAAAAAAACACACACACACACTGCACGGTAACTGGTACATAGTAGGCCCTCAACTGTTTGTTGAATAAAATCCTCCTTGACTGAACCCTCCAAGGCTGGATGGAGACAGAGTACCTGAGAAGGTGCCCACATCCCTAACTCTGGTGAGAGCTGGAGGAAAGAAAAAGAAATATTATATGTCATCTATATCAAGCCCTATCTACTGTCTACCTTATACAATAAGAAAATGAAGCTAGGAAAATAATGTAATACAGATTACACAGCTATTTAAGGACAGAACCCAAGTGTGAAGCCTCATCTTCGGCTTTCCAATACAACGCAACTCACTGTGAATGACGTGGGTACAAATACCCCTTACTTCCCAGAGTTATGAGTTTGTAAGGCTTGAGAGGCAGCAGCCAGCCACAGCTCCTCAAAGTGGGGCCCTGGATTCAGACCGAGGTCTCCATTTCTGATCTCCAGCAGACTCTCCTGGCTGGGTTTGACATCCACACTTCAATGGGGTGGGCTCCTAGATGGATTTTCTATTCAACACTACACGGGGTTGGGTCTGTGCTAACTTTATGGGGGAAACACCCTGAAAAGGGGGGCCTAGGACTTCACTCCTCCTCTACCCCAGGGCTCCTTGCAGGCGCTTTATTCCCACCTTCCTCCAGGTTCCAGCTAGCCAGGCGGCTCTGGCTCAGGTCTCTGTGCAACTCGGCTCCCAGCGCCTTGATGAGGCGTGTTTAATCTTCCACCCAGATTATTTAACCTCCGCATCCTTGTTAACAAACAGCCATTATTAACGAGATGAGAGACCACATGGGGTGGGCTTCTACAGACAATGCGCGCTCCCTTGGCCTTTCTGCGAGCAAATTCATAATCCTCAGTGACTCAGACGCCCGAGCCCTCCTGCCAGGCCCGCGAGGGAGTCAGGAAACTGTAGAAACCGGGGGATCTGGACCCTTATCCACGACCCCACGCCTGGAGGGTCCGGGCTCTGCAAAACGGAGCTGTACCTCTCCCTTCCTTCCCGGCCTCCCTCCCTCGCTCGCTCTCCCAAGGGATTGCTACAGTGCGTTATAAATTTTACCTTTCCAGTGTGTAGGAGAGGCGAGAGGAGGCTGTGTCCCAGCTCCGGGCCGGCCTGTCCCCGAGGACACCAATTAAAGGCACTAATTGGACAGCAATACATCAAAGTCGCTCCCGGGAGTGGGTCCTCAGAGCGCCAGGAATCCATTAGTTGGGCCTTTGTTTCAAAACACAGAAATACAGAGGAATAAAAAATAAAATAAAAAGCACCTCGACGCGACGGGGGTGGCGCGGGTGCTGTGCCGCGTGGACTCCGCTCTGTGCTCACTGGGAGCCCCACGCTCTCCTCTCCTACTCCAGGCCCGGCACGTCAAACGATCTTTCCCGCTCGTCTGTTTTGAGCCCACCTCACATTTATCCCCACAGAGCGCCGCCTGGAAAGACTCGATAGCTCCTGGGCCCGCGAACAAACAGAGCCCGTGTAGACGCGGCACACGGTTACCACTAAACGCGCCCGGACCGATTCGGGGTGGGGGGGGAAACAAACCCACTTCCCCGCGCACACTTCTCAGGGTCTCTGCCTAACCCGGCCGAGGAAGGGGAAGCGGACACATCGGGGAGGCACATGTCACCTCGAAGTCGTGACGCCTCCTGGGCTGCACTGGGGATGCGAGGCGGACAGCTCAGGGGAACCGGCGTCCCCGGGAGGGGTTAGTTCAGCATGCGGGGAGCGGCACTTCGATGGCGGAAGGAAGGGATTGGCTCTTCCTTGCAGAGCTGGATGCCACTCGCAGGCCCGAGGGCACCCGGAGAAGCAGGCCGGGGAGGGGCCCAGGCCCCGCAGGAAGTGAGGCGACCCCAGGCGAGCTTCCGGCCCTGGAACGGCGGGGCGAGCGACCCCGTGGAAATAGGGGGCGCTTCGGCTGTCGGCTTAGCCCGAGGCCAAGGGTAAGAAGAGACCGAGCGTCCAGAGTCCCGAAGTCCAGCTACCCCGCCCCGTGCGCGCGGCGAGGCCTCCCGGCCATTGCGGCCGAGGCCGGAGTATGTCGGACCCTGGTGGATCCCGGGCGTGGCCGAGGCCCCGGCGCAAAGGGCACGGCCTGGGGTCGGTGTCCGCGGGCGCGGTGCCTCCAGATGCGGGGCCCGGGCCACACCGGCCGCCGCCCGGGCCGGGGCGCGGGGGCCTTGCCGCGGCTTCCCGCCAGACCTGAAGCGGGCCTAGGCGAGGGCGGCCCCGGGTCGCCACGGCAGCCAGGGAGCCGGCTGGCGCGCCCGGAAGCCCCGGCCTCACCTGGGCGGAGGAGTGGCTAGAGGCCGAGCCCCCAGCGCCCCTCATCCTGCGGGGGCCACGCCAGATCGCTTCCCTCTAGGAGCCAGACTGCAATGACTGCTTTTGATCCCATTTGTTACTAACCCCGGCATTTGTTTTCCATTTTATAAACGCTTCCCATTAAGTAACTGTCCCTGTTAACAGCATATACCTTTCAGCAGTCCTCACTGCGCTATAAATAATCTCGATGAAGATGCAAGGATATGACTTTCACAAGATTGGACAATTGATTCAATCTGTGACCCGCGATCGCGAATAATATTGGAAGGCTATTTAAACAGATGAAGGCCTAAATTGTCTTGCTTGTATCTGAATTAATTTCTCATTCATCATCATTATGAAGTGATTGGTCTATTCAAGCTCTTCAGCCTGCTGGAACGGCGTGGGATTTAAATGAGATTGTAACACAATTTAAATGCTCGCCGACTTTAACGAGGCCAATTGAGCAGCTGCAATAAATACAAATATTTTTCTAAACAGCCTTGTTTTAAATAATTACTTAATGCTTTCATGTTATTTTTAAGTGGCAATCTTTCTCTCTCTCCTGCTCAGAATATCACACACTTATTTGCTGAGAAGGCGATTTTGGAAACGACTTTGTGTTTCTGTTTGCTTTGTAGATGGTAGCATGCGTTTTGCCGTCGCTTTTTTTCCCCCCTTCAGAGTCAACATCTCGGGGTCCACAACCTGGCACAAATGGTGAGCTGGGCCTCGGTTTCGCCCTAATGGGGTCTGAGCCAGGGAAAAGCTGAGTGATGGGAGAAATTTGCCGTTTAGATCAAGTCACTTATCCAGACACGTTTTAGCTGGGACTTGCAAACGAATCCGTGCGACTGCACTTACAAATGACACCCCAAAGAGTGGCGTCGTTTCTGACTTGTCCTGATGACCATCATCAGCTTGAACAAATCAGAATTCCAGAGTATCTGAAAGGTGTCCCTTAGGAAGTTCAATCTGCCAGCAGTTTGGCTCCCGTGCAAGTCGACTGGAATGGGTGGAGGCTGGCTGAGGATTTCTTTGTTAGGGAACAGGCCCAGAAAGAGAACCTGGCCACAAGGATTGGTTGGGGGTAGAGTAATTAGAAGAAAATCCCAATTCTTTGGCCCAACCTCCTTTTCCTCCCCCCATTCACTGACACTACTCCCTCTCTCACTCCGGATGACGGTGCTTGGAGAGGATGCTAGGAAGGAAAAGCTCTTTCCACTACGAGAATGCCATTCGTCTGGCCACCCTCGACAACTGTCCGCCCGTGACACCCACGCTCTTCGGCCGACATATGGCGAAGGGTGTTTCCTCGATTGCGGAATAATGGAAGCAACCAAGCGGGAAAAGCCTGGAGAACAAAAGAATCTTTTAAACTTTTGCGAAAGTCCTAGGCTGGGGGTGGGGAGGCACGCGACTGCAACGGGGACCTAAACTGCCGTTCGCCACTACCGTCTAGGGCCATATCCCCCCTGGGAGGCCTGGGGAGAGAGGGTGCATTTTGAATCACCTCTCCCTCTGCCTGGGATGGGGGCAGAGGGACTCGATGTCTGGAATGTGCCGGCGCGGGTTTCCCGGTTGGGAAAGCAGGGCCGATATAGTCACTAGAGAAATCATTCGTGGGACAGACAATATTGGGGGATGCGATCAAACTGCAGGCCAGGAAAAAAAAATGGGGACAAGGGTGGAGGAACCAAGTGATTTGCTATGTAACTGGGCAATTTAATGCCAGAGTTAAGGAGCTGCTGGCCGGAATCATTTCGTCTTCGGAGGCTCTGCCGAGCTCATCCTCCTTATCCTGTTGTTTAAAATGAGCATTATCCCAAACATATGCAATGCAATCAGTTTGGTCACACTTACAAGAACATGCTTTAATAAGGCAATCAATCACTCGCTAACAAGACGGCGACGGCTCGCGCTGAGCGCGCACTCGGGCTGCTGGGTGGCTGGTCTTCCCTTCCCGGACCGATGGACCGCGGCTGAGCGCTAGTCCGCGCTCCCAGGCCCCGCTGGGTCCCGAAAAGGTTGAGGAGCCCAGGGAAAGTGTGAGTCGGATGTGAGGTGTCAGACTTCGCGAGGGGTGACCATGGACTCTGGGCCCCAAAGAGGCCTAGGGCAGGGGAGGGAAGCCAACGGAGCTGGGAGCTCATAGCTACATGAGTCACTAATAGCTGTGTGAGACCAGAGCCTCCGTTTTTCCACCTGCAAAATGGGACCGAAATGGGGGAAAACTAAGTAGAGATGCTCAGAAAATTGAAAAACAAAAACAATAATACGAAAACAACAATGTCAGTCCTATTGCTTGGTCTAGCCTTCTCCTTTTACAGATGAAGAGATGGAGGCTGTGGAGGAGCAGGGCCTTGTTCACGATCATCTCCCATCCAGCCCCACCCCCATCACCAAAATGGAAGTATCCGGCCAGATGCTGCTGCCGGCGCAGGCGGAAAAGCCTATTTTTAGGTGTGGGGGTCTGCGAGGGAGTGTGAGTAGTGCGTGCCTAGCACCAAACCGCAAACCCTGGCAAAAGGGAAATTTCATTATGAAATAATGAGTAATTCCTCCTGGCAAGATGTATTGTTATATCTTCCACTGCAATTTGGAGGAAGAGAGGCTCAATTACCCAGAAAATACAGTCAATTAAAGGCTGCTGATTGGACACGAGGCCGGATCATCGATCTTGTACTTTCCAATATTGCTGCAGACACCTCATTTTCCCTCCCTATTAACTGAAAATACGCCTGGCATTACGGCAACCCGCAGCCCATTTACCTGTCGCAAGCAATCTTGGCCCGATGCAAAGTAACCGAGAAATTTGCCGGGGTTTGGCACCTGGAGCTTCCCAACTGCAGAGGGAGCTGCGCAGGGCTAGGGGGTGGGGTGAGTGGCAGAGAGGATACTGGAAACCTCAGCACAAGGCTTTGCTTGGGAGGGCGGGGAGTGCTATGTTTGGGAGGGTTTGCTCTAAACCCCAAGGAGGGATAGAGGCAGATTAAAGAGTCCCCGCCTGCCCATGGATACACCAGCAGAGGACCCTTGAGTCCATGCAATCCTGAGCGCCCAGCCTGCTGAGGACACCCATCTCTTCAGAGACAGCCACAGTGGTATGGGGACAGAGAATGACAATGAGGTGGCCACTCAGCACTGTCTGTCCCTTTGCCCTGACCAGAATTCCATCCTTGGAGATGACTTCCAGCCTGAAGAAGATTCAAACCCTCCCATCCCAACTCAGGAGTCCTCCTCCCTCCTCTCCCCTCACCCTAAGATGCAGACCCAGCTTGACCAGCAAACCCAGCTCTCTGCAGTGCTCAAGCTCCACCCCCACTACCTCATTCGTCTCCACCTTGGATTGGGGTGGAGGTAGGATCCACAGAGACCAGAGTCCAGAGTCCTCTTTCCTCAAAGGGTTGGGGCAACTGGAGAAGGAACCATCAGGGTGAGCCCCTGATGGGATCAGCGCTCTGCTGGGCCAGTTGAGCCAAGTCTCCTAGCAGGCACAGAATTAAGCAAACTTACACCCCAGGGCAGCTCAGCTCAGAACCCTCCTTCTCCACCTCTGTGCAATGTCCATTTGGAGCCTCCCAATGCCCAACAGAGGCTTGGGAGACTGTGTGTCCATCTTTTGACTCCTTGCCTACCCAAGCCTATGACAGCTGAACCAGTCATTTAAAAGGAGTTCACATACTGCCTGCTGCCAAAAAATTTAAAATGCTAAAGTGAGAATCATATCCAGCTTTATTGCAACATGGTCAACAAATTGTAACAGCGAATTCTTTGGGCGACAAAGGAAAACCAAATCAAATTCATTCCCTACAGGAAGAACCACTCCCTCCCAGTCAGGGTGAAACTTGCCTTGGGTGTGGGGGGGGTACAAGTTCTCCTCTCAAAAATTGGCTGCAAGAATGACTGTGGAAGTGAGAGTTTGGGAGTGGTTCCCAAACAAACCCTGGTGGAGGGGAGAGGCAAGGTCCCCAGAAGGGGCAGAAGGCTCCCGCTAGTAATTGGAAAGTCAAGCCCCATTGGCAGCTTGGGAGACAGAAGAATGTAAAATTCCAAATGCAAAGGGAAGGGCCAGAAAGCTCCTGGTGAAGGGAAGGCAAGGGCTGGAAATTGCTTCTAATTTGCCACCAGATACTGAGGGAGAGCAATGAGGTCCCTGCTCCCTAAGCTCTTCCCTGGGCGCCTTGTTAACAGCTCAGCTCTGGGCTCCACGGCCAGCCAGCCGCATGGTGATCATATTATACATTCAACATTCAAAAACCCTCCTCACACACATCACTTGCTAATCAGGGTGTGTGTTGGGCTCAGGGAGAAGAGGCTTGGTAGAAGCTGCCAGGGGAGCCTGGGGTATCTGCAGCCTCCCTGCCCTCGGTACACAAAAAGTAGGGGTGGAGATGAAGTTACAAGAGAGATATCAAGAAGCTAGGAGAGAGGAAAGAGATCAGGTGGTGGTAGATGCTAGAATCAGAAAATATTGTGTAGCTGAGGTTCCAGGAGGGTCAGAGAGCCCCCAGCTTTTTTGGGAGGGCCAGGATTCTCTGCCGTAGTAAGTCCTCTCCCTCTTTCTCCTAGATGGCTGGTGCTTTGCCATCCACGAGCCCCTTGCCATGCCTTGGAAAAGCTGGCAAAGATTAATCTCTACCTGCTTTGCATACACAGCATTTTGTTCCGAGAGACAGCAATTTCCCTTTGCATTGCGTGGGCTTGGCCTTGGCAGGGGGAGGGGTTCCGGTTGAGAAAGGGGTTGGGAGTGGGGGGCTGGGGAGCTTAGGGGCTGCATATCGGTTGCTGTTGCAGCTAAGTTTGTTTAGCTTTGGAGCCACGGCCTCAACCCGGGTCAGGGGGAGTGCGGCCGGTGAAGGACGGCAAAGAGGCGCCACCCCAGAGGAAGGTCTCTCAGCCACGGCCTCCCCACTCCCACTCTTGCTCCCCAAAAGCGCCAGCCACGGCCGCTTCCCGGGCGTCCCGATGCTCGAGGCCAAATCCCGCTGGTCCTCTGCGGCCCTCTTCTTTCCCCTCGGTACCCCGGGGGCGGGGAGGGGCGCTGTCTTGAGTCCCCGGGGGTTGCCCACGGGCGTCCTGGAGCCGGCTGCCGGCGGGCGGCCCCTTATCTCGTGAGGGGCACCTCCTCCCTCTGGTCCAGCGCCACAGAGGAGGCCTTGCTGAGCACGGAGGGCGCGAAGGTGAGGAAGGAGTCCGAGCGGGAAGTGGAGGCACAGGTGAAGTCCGAGGCAGCGGCGGCGGCGCGGGGCGCCAGCCCGTTGGCCGGGCCGCCGTGGCAGGCGAGGCAGGAACAGGGACCGCCGGCCGCGGTGCCCAGTCCGTGCGCCGGGCCCGGGTAGAGCGGCGGGTGGCGGAAGGCGCACAGCAGTTCGGGCCGCGGGTAGGGCTGCGAAAGCACGCGGAAGGTGTCGAGCGGGCGCAGCGGCCCGCTGAAGGGCGAGGCGGCGGCGGACGCGGCGGACGCAGCGCCCAAGCCCACGGGCGAGTAGTAGGGCAGGGGCAGGTGCGATGGGAAGGGGTAGGGCAGGCCGCCCGCGGCCGCCGCGTGGCTCATCATGTATGTGTAGAAGGCTGGGTCGGCCGGGTGCGGCCAAGTCATGGCCAGCCGCTGCCGCTTGTCCTTCATGCGCCGGTTCTGGAACCACACCTGGCGGGGAGGAGAGGAGCGGGTTCGGCGGCCGCGCGGGCCCGGTGCGCAGAGCCCAGAAGTCCCGCCCCACTGCGGGCGGCGGTGCCGGCAGCACAGGAAAGAACGGAGGCGGAGCCCCTCTGGGCGGGGGCAGATGCAGATCCCACCACCACCCCCTGGAGCTGGAATCCCTCCCGGAGAGGCTCAAGGAGCCACTCCTGTCTCTGTCCCTCCTCCCCTCTGCCCACGCCGCCAGGACGCCGGAACCCGGTGTGGATGGGAGGGTAGTGGGGGCACCGAGGACTCCACCGGTCTGAGGCGGCGGGCAGAGATTCCCCAGAAACATGTCCCTTTCCTGCTGCTCTCCCATGGGGCACTTCCTTGTCACCTGCACAGGCACTTCATCCCCGCTGTTTATTTGGCTAGGAAAGGGACAGTCAAGTGCATGGCAGCCGTGCTCGCCTAGGGACCGTCAGGTGGGCAAATCTGCTGGCACCTGGCACCTGCACCAGGCCTAGACACCCCCGGCCTAGCTGCCATGTGGGCAGGGAGACCCCAGGCCCCAATTCCTAGCTAACGATTCAGGAAGTGGGAAGTTGGTATTTACTTCCTCCTGACTGGGTGCACCCCGTCTCCCTGGTCCCTGGAGCTCTTACCTTGATTGTGGTTTCCGGCAGGTTTAGAGCAGCCGCCAGCTCACATCTCCGAGGCCTGGATACATAGTTCTCCCTGTAGAATTCCTTCTCCAGCCGTGCAATCTGCTCCCGGGTGAAGGCAGTACGGTACCGTCGCATCTGGTCACTAGCACTGCAGGCCAAGGTGCCCTGGGAGCCACCGCTGCCATTGCTTTTGGGAGCCTCGCCGCTGCCATTGGGACTGCTGGCCAGTGCCTCGGAGCCAGGCCCTGTGCAGGGAGCCCAGAGTATACGTACACACAGAACACAAAACAGACACACAGACACTGCTCATGTGGGGCTGTAGGCCAAGGGTGTGTATGGAGGGGGTGATGGAAAGGGACATTCCCCCTCTCAGTAGCCTCAGACTCTGCCTCTGCTGGGGTGGCAGGGACTTTGAGAACCCAGGAATGGAGGACAGAGGCTCACCATTCAGAGGAGCACATAGCAGCCATTAGGCCTGGCTGGGCTGCTGTTTGGGAGGCTTCTCTGTAAGGCCTGCTGGGTACAAAATCGCCAGCCGCCCTGGCTACCTGCCTTGGTGCACAGGGGAGATGCAGCCGCTCTGAACTTTCTGCCCATTATTGACAGGTGTGGTCAAGGATATGCATATCTGACAGGCAAGTGAGTTGAGATGCACCTTTGTGCTGGAGTGTTGCAGGAAGTTGGGCAGGGACCGAGTTTCCTTGCTTTGTGTGTCAGGCTGCGGTGCAGGTGTGGGAATGTGCACTAGGCTGCATGTGTTGTGGGAATGGCACAGGAGTGTGTGTATGAGTATCCTATTACCTCGCTATGTATGAATGGAGTATGGATTATTCTGAGGGTATGCTATGCTTAGTCTGGGTTGAGTGGATAAGATGGTAATGGGTGGATGTGGGTACTCGACAAGGTGTTGGCTGCCAAGTCCAGGGGGTGGTTTTTCTTCCATACCAGGCTCTTCTCACCCACCTGCACGGCTTTGTGGAGGAGTGTCTGCTGGTGCGCTCTTTCAACTAGCTTTCCACCCTTCTCAGGGAGACTCCCTTCCTGCTCATTCACACCCCCCCCCCCCGCTAGCCCCTGGTCAGGGAGGGGTTCTCCAGTTACAGCAGTGTGACAGCCCCCCATATGAGTGTAACCCAAGGGAGGGTGGGGCTCCTGCCCCCTGCAGCTCCTTTTCCTTTGGGTGGAGACGTGGGACTAGGAAGGAAAGGGGAAGGGGGGAGGGCCAGAGCTCTGCCTTTTCAAATGCAACCGGAGACCAAAGGCAATTAGATCATTGGGACCATTTCCGACCTGGCGCCACCGAGCCCGGGAAGTGACAAGGTAATTTGGACCTCTGACCGACGTGCAAACTGGTCGAAGGGCCGCAGCACCCGGGCGCCCGAGTTGGCCGCGATTTTACGGTCCTTTATGGACTCCCAGCTTCCGCGCCTGGATGCGCCTTACACCCCGCCAGCCACAAACTGCCCGGACCCGCGTTTGATCTCGCCCACGCCGGGAGAAGGTGTCTTCCCCGCGCCGTTGAAGCAGTACCTCAAAGCTCTGGGGGGTTGGGGTGCACTTTGAATCCCCCTCAAGCCCAGGGCTTGCGTCTCCCTCCTTCCCCCAAAGCACAGCTGTCACCCTCAGTCCCGCCAATGCCAGAGCACAGAAGGAGACCCCCCGCCAGGGCGCAGATAGCGGGGGAGAGTTGCTCAGGTGGGTCCCCCCAGCCACCCCGCCCTGGGGGAAAGGAGTGTCTTCCTCTCCTCCAGAGCTGAAGTGGAAGGTGGGCGCGTTGGGAGGCCGGGGGAGAGAAGGGGCGCGGTGGCTACCTTTGCTGTGCTGGTACTCGGCGTTCCCCGTGGCGCAGTCCGGGGTGCAGCTCACCTCGATTTCTTCATAGAAATCCGATTCGGTGTCCGAGCTGCTGGGTTGCCCCTGGCCTGGGAGGCTGTCGGCGGAGGCAGCCGGAGGTCCGGGGCCGAGCACTGCGGCCCCGGCGGCCCGCGACTCGGCGCCCGGCCGCGCAGCGCTGCCTGCTAGTCCGTCGACCGGCTCCTCTTCCAGGCCTCCCCCGCCGCGCTCCCGGGCGGCCGGAGGACCGGCCCGCGGGCTCAGGCAACCACGGGGCACCATCTTCTCGGGCGGCTCGGGCAGCGGGCTGCCCACGGCTTCGGACAAATTGGAGACCCTCTTGCCAACCAGAGTGCCAAGCTGACCCCCATCCAGAAACATAACCATGTCCTTTCGGCTCTCCATCCCGGGCTCTCAGAGGGGGGAGGGGGAAAGCCCCAAGTGAGCTCCTAGCCCCCCGGCTCCCTGGGTCCCCAGCGGTCCGAGAGATCTTGGCTGCGGGTGGGAGAAAGAGGCCAGGCGACTGGGCGAGCGCGGAGCGGCCGGAACGCGGTGTCGACGGTGACAGCGGTGGTGGCGGTGGGGAGCTGGGGGTCACCTTGTGATGCGAGCGCTCCTCTGTGCCGAACCGCCTCTGGGAGGAAGCCCCATTGCCCTCTTCTTTCTAAGCTGTCATCCTCCTGCTGCAATCGTCATTACAGTACCGCTGGTGACGCCACTCGGCGAGCGCAAGTGGATAAATAGAAACGTCTGCTACAGCGAAGATGAAAGGAGACCCGCAGCTAATGGCTCGGCAGTGATGCGCCAGGTGTGGGCCTCGCTCGAATGGGGAGGAGAGTGTGAAAACAGAGAGACACACACACTGAGAGAGGGAGACACCCAGGCAGAGGGGATGCAAATGGAATTCCGCAGAAAGAAAAGAGAGCTTAACGCGGTGAGTTCCGCAGAGGCTGCGGGACTCGGTAATTGAATACGCTTTTGATATATATATATTTTATTGTTGTTGGGGCTTTTGTTTTCTTTACTTCGTGCCTTGTTCTAACACCGATGAGAGAATCCTTAACTGCATTTTAGAAGTGTGAAGGCTGATTCACAAGCCTCGCTTCTCTCGTCATTATTACAACTGTCTGTCCCTGGCGAGCTAACCTCTCCCGGGCTCCAACGTCTTTTTTACCAGCTACTGAAAAGCATATTCCCTCCCCCGCAAGTTGTCTGGAGAGCTTGAGCCTGGGGTCTCTTTCCTCCCTCCTCCTCCCTCCCAGCCCCTACCCCCAGCTGTCTCCTTCCTCCTGGGAACCAAAAGAGAACTTTGCCATTTTTCTTCCCCAAGGGGCAAGAGATAAATGTCTTAGTATTTTTCTTTAAAGACGGCCTTGGCTGCTGACTCCAAATGTTCGCTTTTTTTTTTTTTTAATCCCCCCCTCCGCATCTAGGTGGCCTTAAGATTTCCACAGCCCAGCTTGACCTCCAGAAGGCTATTCATGGAAGAAATCGCTTTCCCATTTGCTCGGACCTCGCCTGCACCTCAGGTATGTAGGGTGGGGAGAGGTTCTAAGGGTGGCCTTTTTTCTTCTCTTGCCTGTATTTTAAGGTATTTGTTCAGAGTCAACGAATTCCCCCGAAACAGGTTTTGGGAGTTCAGAAGCGCCGGCAAATGCGGCCCCCGCAGTGGCAGTGGCAGCGGCAGCGGCAGCGGCAGAGGCAGAGGCTCCTAGCTGGGAGAAGGTGTTATTCTCACCCAGAGATTTGGGGCAGGGGTCGAGAACGACCAGCACGCAGTATTGGGGTTCACAGAGGGTTGACTCGCAGGGTTCTCCCTCACGCCCTGCCCCGGGGCTTTGGTCCCCTGATCCAAAAGTGGGTGGCGTTGGGAGAGAAGAGAGAGAAGTCATCGAAAATGCCATGAAAGCACAAGTGACTGGGGTTCTCGTCAATCGTTGCGAACAGAAAGGGGACCCCCATGGCAGGGCTGGGGGGCGTGAGCAGTGCTGAATATATTTGGGAACAGCCACAGGCTCCCTCTCAGGTCTTCTTCCAGGGAAGGTGGAACCCGTTAGGAAAACTGACCCCTTGCCAGCTTTGAGCAAGTGTGTCTGGGCCAGGTAGGTGGGCTGGGTCTCTCCCCACTTTGCTGAGGCTGGGAGGCAGGCCCCTTCTTGGCTCTGCAACCCTACAACTCTCCTTTCTCTGTCCCCTCCTCAGAGCTTCTAGCGCTAAGCTGACAGCTGCAAAAGTCTGCCTTGCACCACCTCCTTCTATGTGTTCCAAGACAAAGCCCCAACTTCTGAAATTCTAAGAAGTCCCTCTGTTACTAAGTCGTTGTGTTTTTTTTTTTTTTTGGTCTTCTCTTACTTTTCTCTCCTCCTCCTCCTCCTTTTTCTTTTTCTCTACTCCTCTCTCTCTTCCCCCTGCCTCAGTCTTCCTATCTGTGGGCTTCCAGAGGTGGAGGAAGCAAGGAAACACAAAGTCCCTTCTCAAGTCCTGCCTTTGACTTCTCCCCCATTGCATAAGAAGATGCTCATTAACCTCCCCTCGGGGTGGGGTGTGCAGAAGGATCTGGACGGTAATGTTTGCACAAACGTCTCCACTCCCTGGAACTCCCAAAGCCACCAGGTGCTGAGCACTGCTAGCCCCAAAATCCTGGAGAATATTTTACAGGTGAGAGGAGCAATTGGGATCAGATCCCAGAGACTTTTGCCCTGGTGCAGAGTTGTCCTAGGATTCTGTGGTGCCCTGTGCTTTCCAGCTGGTAGCCAGAGGCTGAGGGAGCACTTAGCTTGCTCTTTCCTTCCTGTCAAAGTCGAGCCACCAGCGTTTGTCACTGTCCTCCACCCTCGGTAGGGCCCTTCCAGCACTGGGCCTGGGGCGCGCCTTCCCTCCCTCCCTTCATCCCCCGCAGCCCTCCACCAACTTACAGCCGGCCCCGCTGTGCTCACCTCCATGAGGCCAGTTCCTCAGAGGGACTCCCGGCTCCCAGCCCCGCCCCGCCCCGCCCCCACTTTGCATTCAATGGGAGTGCTCTGCGTTTGATCCTCTTTTCCTCTGGGTTTTCCCTGCGAGATGAAAGCGGAGTAGGATTGAAAGATCAAGAGGTGCCACTTGCGTCTCTCCTTCCTGGGTCCGGCCCATCCGAGCGGGGCTTCCCCTTGCGTCCCAGGAGGAAGGAGGCTCGAGCCCGGGTTCAGCCTCTCCGGTAGGGGGGCTGCCTCCTCCGGGCTTCGGAGCTGAAGCTTCAGGGACGCCCCATCCCTCTCCCGATTCCTGCCTCCACCCTTTCAAAACGCCTCAATTTTCCCTGTCTTTAGGGGCCTAAGGTGCCCCCGGGCGCAAGAGGGGAAAAAAAATTTTTTTTTAACCAAATGTCACTTCTTCCAAAAGCATCTTTCATCAACATCAGATGAAGAGGTCGAATTTTTAACAAGAGAAAGAAGAAAACAGGAGGGACTCGATAAGAGCACTGTTTCTGGTTGGGGTTTTGTGTGTGGTTTTTTTGGGGGGGTGGTGTTTGTTTCTGTTTGGTTGGTTTTTTGGTTTAGGGGGAGGCCTTTTAATAGCGTGGTTATCACTGTGTCATGAAGGTTATTCCCTACGCGGCAGGAGAAAAAAGGTAAATTCGCAGAGGGCATGAAGCCCGCGTCGCCGAGGTCTGGGCAACCTCATAAAAGCAGAGAGGGGGTGATAGCAGCCTAACTGGGGTCCGGCCCGGGGCCCCACGGCTTCTCACCTCCCTCGGCGGGGAGGACAACCCCCTCCCCTCCGCGGGCCTGCTGTCCCCTCCCCCGCTGGGGCGGCGGTTTTAGGTCCAGCCGGCTCCTCAGGGATTGAAATTCTCCGGACTTCAAAAGCTCGCGGCTCCGCTTCCGCCCGGCTGGGCTGGGCAGGGGGTGGGTGGGAACCCCGGGGAGGCGACGCGGAGATAAGATGCGCGGGTTGTGTTAAATGGAATCGGAAGCCGGGCCTGGGCACAAGACGCGCTGATCCGCTGCAGCCTCTTCGCTTCCCGAGAAAACCCTGGCTCCGGAGAGCGGCGGCAGGGGGTAGGGAACGCCTCAGTGGCCTGCGGACCCTCTCGGGGCCATAGTCTGAGGCCCTGAGTACCCTCTCCAGCCAGCTGCGGGGCCTCCCGGCAGCAAGCACGAGTCCCCGCCGAAAGGAAAGGGCGAGGAGACCTGGGACAGGGGAATAGGGTTTGGGAGCAGATTTGACTGCTTCAGTGCCAGCAAAATTTTGATCAGGAAAAAGTTGTTTTCGCTTCTCACTTTAGTAAAACGTAAGAACAAAGGGAGCTTCCCTTTAAACAATAAGCGTCGCCGGGCTGCCGGGGCATTGATTTGGGGTCCTCGGTCATCTTCCAAGCTGTGGCGCGCGGGCTGTGGCCGTCGAAGTACCCGCGCGGCTGGGTCGCCGCTGCTGTAATAGTGGGAGGTGAGGGGACTTCTGGCGGTCGGTCCCCGTCTCATCCCTGGCAGCTGCCGATGCCCATCTGGGAACCCAGAGCCCAGAGGTACCGCAGGGTGGGCCCCGCTGGGAACAAGGTCCACTGGATCTCAGATGCCCAGAGGTCGGGTTTTTCGAGGAGGGGCTGGGGAGCGGTGCGGCTCATCCCTGACCACCTCCCCCCACCCCTTGCCCACCGTGCAGAGGGAGTTGGTGGCAATGGGCCTGCAGTGGCCTCCACAGAACAGTTTCTCCTTGGGGCAGGCAGAACCTGCGGCTTCTGGAACTCCAAACAAGCGCCCCCTTCTCTCTGTACCTCCTGGAGTGAAGGCACCAGGGACAGGAAACTGGTGGCTCTCACCACCCCACCACTCCTGCTCCTCAGGTCCTCGCAGCCAGCCAGTACTGCAGCCACTCTTGCTTCTACACCTGTCAACCCTAGGCTCCTGTAGGCCTGAGCCCGGGGGCATCCGAGCCCTGAGCTTGAGACTATGAACTGACAGCCCACATCCTTACACCTACCACCTACCCGTCCGGGAGCTGGAGGACCAAGGGCAGGACTGGAGTCCTGAGGACCTCCCCAGGCTCAAGTCTTGCTCCTTCCTCAAGCCACCAGCTGGAAGGGCCCAAGTTCTGGTCAAGTAATTCCCCAACACGCAATCACCCAAAGACCCAGACATCCCCCTCCCCTATCTTAGCAGAGATGGTATGGGATTTTTTCGCCATTAGTGTCCTGAAATTTGCTTTCATTGCAAAGTGCATTGATGCCCATTTCTCCTTTAATCTACAGAGCACTTCCTTTAAAAGACCTCAACAAGCAGCAGCGCCTTTTCTCCCACACAGACAGGGTGACCGGTGGTCTTGACTCATGCCAGGGCCTGGCTGAATGTTGGACCCTGGACTAATGCTCCTTCCAAGTCCCTGTCCCTCCCTGGCGAGCAGGGATGCCCAAACACCCAACAGTGCCTTAACTCTCCATAAAGCATCCTCCACAAACCCCCAGGCTTTTCTGGGATCAAGCTGGGTCCAGGGGCCTCACAGAGAGGGTGCCCACCCACCCCCAGAATCAGAAGGCTCAAGACCCACATACCTGGGCTGTCCTCACCCTGCTCCTCCATGATTTCCCAGGAGGGCAAAGAGGAACCCCATGTGGAAGTCTGGAAGCCCCACATGATAAAGAGCAGTCACTGTTCTAAGCATTTCATCTGTATTAGCTCTTTTCATTGTCACAACAGGCCCTAAGGAAGATATTATGAATCATCCCTATTTTCTGAAGCACAGAGAGGAGGCTCATATATAAATGACTCAACTCCCATCCCTCTAACTTCAGGTCCACACTCAAAACTGGAGCCATTAGAAAGTGCCAGGCATCGCATTCTGAACCTTTCCTTCCAAAAACTCCACTTGTGTTTTTTTTTGCCAAGGCCTTTTCTCCTCCGTACTCCCAGAGAAATTCATAGGGGTTAGGAGAAGTGTGTGTTGCAGGCATTGGGGGGGTGTGGGGGTGTGGGGAGAGGTGTAGGCAACTAACCTCTAGCCACTCACTTTGGGCATGAAGGAGAGTAGAGAATAAAATGGCCCAAAGCCATTTGGAAACTTGCCCCAGAGAAGTCCTCCAGGCCTTACCCTCTTTTAAGAAAGGGATCAGAGGCTGGGTGGGGATTATGCGTGATCTGCAGAGTGGCTGGAGTCACCCTTAGGGATGTGGGGTAAGAGAGACTAACTGATCTACTCAAGCAGGTGGGAAGAGTCTTCAGGGCCTGAATTCCAAAATAGGAATGTCACTGCAGCAGCTGGTTCTGGAGACCCTAAGACACAAAGTCTGGTCCATCTTTGACCATTACAATCCACTGAGGCCCTGAGCACCTATCTGGAAAGGGGCAAAACTCATCAGGCTTACCTAACCAGTTTCAGCATCTTGGGAGTCATGGCCATTCACATATCTGGCAAACCTCTCTCCAGAAAAGTGCACAGAGACATTGAAGTTAGCCTTCAGTTTCCAAGATTCCCCTACCCTCTACAGCCCCTATAGAGCCACCAAACTTCAGACACAATTGCCTGATCCCTTTGATAAGGGGTATGGCTTTACCAGATGTTTTCCCTTAGATGGCAGCTACCTCTCTCCACCTGTCTTCCAGGATTGATTGGCCCAAGGGACAAAACCTAAGGGACTGGCTAGGCCTCCCCACACGTCCTCCAGGCTCTGCACATGCCTCCATTTAAAACCAGACCCTGGAGGTGCATCTGGGTGGAGAGAATGGCGGCGCTGGTGATTCTGCTGTAAAAGGCAGGACTTAGTTTGGGCTGACCTTCCCTGGGGATTAAGGGCAATCCAGAGTGCAAGGAAGTGGCAGTTATTATGGAGTCCCACACGCCATGGGTTGCTTTCCCTCCTGGGTGTGGTGGGGGGTGGCGGTAGTAGTCCTTCGGGTTAATTTTTAATAGATTTTGATCGGGCACAAACCCTTTCCAAGCTTCCTGGACTGCCCAGAGGCCAAAAGAGCCTGACAGGTTCCCTCCCCACCCCCAGTGGAGCGCCGCCCCCCACTCTCACCCTGGTGCTGGTAGAGGGAACCCGCCTACTGAGGCGCCCGTCTGGGTGGTCCAGCGGCGGGGGTGGGGAGATCCGGGACCCCTACCTGGTGGAGTCGTTACCCAGTAGGATCTCTCTTCTAAGATTTAACTAGCCTTAAATGCCCTAAACGCTCCCTCCCGGTGCGGGTCTCTCTGTGAGTCTCTGTTTCTGGGTGCTCACTGACCGCGTGTCTGTCTCTCCCGGTTCCTGGGCCAAGGAGGAGGCCGCAGCCCCCTCCTCTCTCCCCACTCGGCCTCGCCGGGTCAGGAGACGCGGTGGCGCCGGACTGCGAACGGAGGAGTTGGTCTCCCGGGTGAGGGGTAGGGGAACCGCCCCCACGCGAGGAAGTCCAACCAGTTGGGCCGGCTAAGCCTCTCTCTACGAAATGGAAAAACCTTTGTGTGAGGAGTTCTGGGGACTGATTTTTATAGAGCCCCTCCTGACCCGGATTAGCCCCTTCCTCCTATTGAGCTTCATGGAGTCCCGATGGGGTACAGTTCCTCCGGTTATGCAGAGGGAAAACTGACTCTCAGAGAGGTTGATGGACTTGCCCAGGGTCACACAGCTGGGAAGTGGCCGGGCTGGGATTTTAACCCAAGTAGTCCAGCCTCCAAAAGCCAGATTCTCTTTGTGAGGTTAATGCTGCGCCCCCAGGACCGAGGACTACGTTCCCTGAGACCGCAGATAGACCACTGCGGTGCCTTGGGTATGACTGAAAGACCTGGACAGGGGCCACCTTTCTCGGGTTGGTTGGGTGGATGCTGCTGCGGCCCCAGCAGAGGGTGAGCGGTGAGCGGGAGCCGGCTTCAGCTGTTACCGTAAGTCTCAGAGGAGCGGGGCACAGCGGGAAGGGCGGCTGAGAACAGGGAGGGCCGTAGGGCGCCGCGACGTGGAGGGACTGTGAGTTCCTGGTTCAGAAGCCTTTCGGCGAGCCAGTGGGGGTGCGCACGAGCCTGCAGTTGTGAGTTTCGCAGGTGGGGTACCAGCTATCAGGGGGTTGTTGTAGTGGAGGGAGAGCAGGAGGCAGGAGGAATGTCGGCGCAGAGGACAGGGTGTCACCGGCCCAGCACTGGAGTGCGCGCACAGTCTGGGCCCGGACCTGGAACCTCAGTCCCTTCCTGCCCCCCACAGGGCCGTGCGAAGCGCGGCCCGGAGCCCCCTGAACGTCCCTGTCCGGCCTGAGAGCCGGTCAACCGCCCCGTCCTGTCCCCGCGGGCCCTTTTCTGCTCCCTCCTCCGCTCCCGCCCCTTGCCGCCGCAGTGACAAAGCGCAGCTCCCGAACTGCTGTCTTGGTGCGCCCCCCACTGCCGACCGCCAGAGGAGGAAGTCGCGGCTTGTCTTAGCATCTTCGCTGGCTCTGATCCCGCGACTCTGCAGGGGGCGGCAGCCCAAATCCCCTATCGGGGAAGCCCACCTTTGCTCGGTAGGGAGTCTCACCTCGCCCTTGCGCGCCCGCCTTCTGAGCGGGACCCCAGGAAGGATGGATGGCATGTCGCGGCCCCTTAGCCTTGGCTTCTAGGAAAGGGTAATTACCCGTGAGGGGCTGGAGGGAGCAAAACAGCTCTGGGACGCTATCCTCCGCCCTCCTCTGACACCGCCCCCCCAACCAGTCGAGGCTTGCCTAAAGGAGGGTCGCATAGGTGAGGGTGCCTTATCGAGTCCCCGATCAGCCAGTATGATCAAATCATGCCCCCAACACACGGATCGACCCTATTTGTTGCGGTACTCCCCAGGCATTGGGGAGCCCCTTGGACACCCCTGTCTCCACAGTCCTCCAGCGATTCTTTGAGCCTCACTTAGTTCTGAGCAACAACTCTTCTCGTAGCAATTCTCAGATTCGCTCTGACAGTGTTTCTTGAAGTGTGGTCCCTGCATCACCTGGGAACTTGTTAGAAATGTAAATTCTCTGGCCCCACTCCAGACTTATTGAATTAGAAACTCTGGAGGGGGGGGGGCAGCAATTGGCGCTTTAACAAGCCCTCCAAGTGATTTTTGATGCACACTCTAGTTTAAGAACTGCTGCCCTGTGGATTCCATCACCCTGGTTTCTAAGTTCCCATGATTTTCCACTCTGCCTGGAATGGCTTCTTTTAAGTGTTTTTGTTTTGTTTTGTTTTATTTATCTATTTATTTATTTATTTCAAATTTCTGGTGCAGAGCTTTATGCCTCTTTCACCCATGTTTATTCACCCATGTTCTTTATGCTTTAGCACCTCTAGGTATCTCTTTACACACTAACTTACTACCTAATGATGTCATTATCTAACTTAGCTCTTCACTCATCTTCTCATTCATCCACTGCCTAAGGACATACCTTACTCAGTGGCAGATTAGAAACTGCTCTGGAACTGCAGCAGCTGGAGCAGAGTCGAAAACTTGCCCTACCCAGACATTTCCTTCACAAAAGAAATCAGAGGCCTTGAGATGCGACTGGTTTGTTGGCTCTAGAGTGGGGAAGAGTAGATCTTCCATGTCTGTGTACCCCTATCCTGCTAGAGAACAGATGGAATGGAAAGAAAGGCCATGGGAGTAACTGGGGACAAGGAAAGGTGAGGCATAGAAATAGGTTTTCTATGGGCCCCCCTAAGGACTATGGGCAGGGACTCAAGGGGTTCTGTCAGTACCTCCTGCCTGCAGCCTCTTAGGCTTGAGATATACAAGTATTTTTCTTTTCAGATATCTCAAGATGGTGATTTAGGCATCTGCTGTGGTTGGTTAAAAGCAAGCAGCTTTAGTAGGAATCAAAAAGGCCTAGCCATCTAATTATATATGTAAATGCTTTTTCATTCAGTCAGATTTATCTAGTATCAGGCATACTCTGGGATGTTATTTAATAAATTAAATTTACAACTAATGTTATAAACTAGGCAGCAAGAGGCCAAGGTGCCACCAAGAATAAAGAGAGCCATAAATAACTTTGTGTACTGGGTACTACTTTAAATGCTTTACATGTATTATATCATTTAATCCTCACAACTCCATGAGGCAAGATGGAGAAATCAAGTCAAAGAAGGGTAAAATGCTTACTCAAAGTCACATATCCTGTTAGTGACAGAGGTGAGATTTGAATCCCAACACTATGATGCTAGAGGCCAGTCTCCTACTCACTGGATTCAACCTGTGCCTGTGGAAGCCAACAGGTCATGCCCTGGGATCTCAGTGGATTGATTTCATTTCCAAAGAAGACTAAACTAGTTTGATGCCTGTGAATACTGCAACTTCACCAGGCATTACTACTACTAATATTAAGAACAATTAACAGTTGGGTGGTCTTTTCTTACTTAGGTAACATTTTTACACCCACTGTCCCATTTGATACAATAATTCTGTGTAATAGGAAGAGCAGCTATTAACATAAGCCCCATTTGACAGATGAGGAAACTGAGGCCCAGAGAAGTTAAGTGCCTCCCCCCAAATCACTCAGCTAATGAATGGCAAAGCAAGGAACACTGTTATTCCTTTTGACTTCTTTGGCTTTGCTTCTTATTTTTTTCTTTCATTCTCACTTTAGACACACATTCATGTATATCATATTAACCATTGACACTTCTCTACTAGTTTAGGCTGCTTCGAAAGACTTCTCTATCCAGCATTTTGTTTGCTCCTCCCCCAGTCTCTAATGAGGTCGAAGAGGTCAGAGTTGTTCTTTCCAGTTTCCAGTTGAGGAAGCCAAGATTCAGAGTTCAGAGGACTTGACCAAGGTCACAGAGCCGCAATAAGGATCGAAGTCTCGGGCATTTCACAAGAGTATGAATTTTGCAGAGAACTCTATAGAATGAATTATTCTTAGTCCCTGTCCATCCTTAAAGCCTGGCAATATGGACAGATGCTCAAAAGAAAGGCAGACAGTTGTGAAATACTACTGACAATTTACAAGTTTACAAAACATAATTTTAATGCAAGTTTTTATTATAATGGACTTAAAGTTCTTTCATAACTTCCATTATTGGCAATATGTCAACTTTGGAATGTTTTCCTAATTATTCTGGAGTCAGCCTTACTGTTCTTGGAAAGAATTAGAAGAGGAGAGAAAGGTCACTTTTAAAAATAGGCACGGAAAGGACCAAAGAAATCCAGATCCAGGATGTAACTCTGCCCTGGTCTTAGGCCCTGAGGAAGGGGTCTGCACTTTCACAAGTGGCAACACTCAGGCCATACTTTTAATCCTGAATATGGCCCATTGGCAACTGAAGAGACAGACTACCTCCAAAAATTGACGAATTTTCCTTTTATTAGAATCTGCCTTTCACCACAACTCTCATCTTTTCTCAATACAGGCAGTGGGAAAAAGCAAAAGCCCGTGTGCTCAGGCTCTAAGCTAAGGACATGATATGTGTTCTCATCTAAGCCTCACAACAATCCTCAGAGGAAAGTATGGGTCTCCCCATTTTACAGATGAGGAAACTATGGCATAAAGAAGTTAACCAACTAGCCTAAGGTCACAGAGATAGTAAATGGGAGAGCCAGGGGAAAATCCAGGCTTGTAAATACCAAATTTTTATTTCCAATAGCTGTAAATCCACTTTCCCTATGGATGTAGATTTTGAGGTCTGATCCAGCAGGAAAGGAACAAAAAGGAGCTGTTCTAAAGTGTAGTGAAGCCGGAATTTTGAATCCAGGATGAAGAAAGACAGATCCCAGAGACCTCTGGGAAGATAGAAGATGATCTGTAACTTCTATGAGAACAGAATCGATGGTGGAGGAGTGCTCTCAAACTCACTCAGCCAAGATTTCTGGTGCTTCAAAGACAGTTGCTAACAAGGTAAGAGCATGCAGTTGGAGGCCAGAGCCTCAACTCCAATTCTGGAACTTACTTCAGTGACCTTGAGCAAATCGAAGCTGCAGGATGTCAGATCTAAGGGATGATGTGAGGCCTGCCTCTCAGAGCTGTTCTGAAGATTTAATGAGATGCCATGTGGAAAGGGCCTAGCACAGTGTCTGGCCTACAGTGGGTACTCATTTCAGTGCCCCTACTTCACCCTATGTTTCTGATCCTCTTTTCTCAACATTATACTCTTGGTGAGTGAGAACCAGCAGTGAATGTGAAGTGGAATGGTGCCCAGGGAACCAGTAATATGTTTATGCCCCTCTCCCTACATGGTGGCTAACATTTCCCAGAAATAGCTACATAGCAAAACTAGCGTGCATTCATGCACTTGTTGGAGTTCAGACAAATATGGAGATGGTAAATGTATAACTGAAGTAAAGAAATTATCTGGCTGGCATATTTGCAGTACCATCATAGATGGCGTCCAGGTTCCTGTGTCCTTTCTGTAACTCCATTCACTGGGAACTGGGATAGTGAGAAGAAAATCAAGACATGTCTAGTGTGATAATGGAATTTCCCCTTTATGGTAGATTAAAGGCATAGGCAGATGATACATAAATAATAATAGGGAACCATTGTTGCTTTCTTAACTGTAGTGGAAATTTAGCGTAATAGTTAAGTGCCCAAACACAAGTTAGACTGTTTGGGTTCTAATTCCAGTTCTGACACTCACTGTACTAGCAGTGTAATGTTAGGCAAATTACTTACCTTCTTTAAACTTCTTTTCTTCATCTGTAAAATGGGGCCACATGAAGATAAAATGAGTTAGTACATATATAGCACTGAGAAGAGTATCTAGCTTGTAGTAAGTCTCAATTAATGCTAGTTATTACTACTGTGGTGTGTTACTTCCCTGTGAGCCCAAGGGATTTCTGTGAGTTTGTGGAATGAAAGGAAGATGAGTGAAGGAAGCACTCCATGCCTGGGGCAAATATACCAGTGGGGAGCCACTTATATTCAGAGCCAAAGAGACCTGGGGTTCAATTCTGACTCCACCACTAGTTGGCTCGGACAAGTCTCTTAACCTTCAGGAGCTTCCCCGTAAAATGGGGGTGAACAATAGCTGCTTGGCCGTCTTCATGCAGTTATTGGCCCAGATAGATCCCTACTGCCTACCATTTTAGCCTTTAATCTTTGGACCCATAAAGTTTTCTTCTGCTTATTAAGGAGTACGTCCTCTGGGAGGAAGGACATTTTACGCCATCACCTGCTCAGTCCTTAGCGACCCAACAACACTTTGCCAGTGTTATGGGAGTGGGTGAGAGGAAGGCCAGGGCAGGGCAGGAGGGAGGCATGGAGGCAGGATTGAGGAAATGAGGAGAGCAGGATATGAGTGGACTTCCAAGACCTCTCACTTCCTTCACATTGTCAACTGAGGAACATCCCGCCCAGTGCCTTACAGTAATGTCACTGGTTTAATGCCACAAATATAGTAAATTGCTAAATGAGAACTATTCCTGTCAGTCTCTTTTCTATTTTGAGGGAAGAGACTAAGTTTTGGTGGCGTGGGACTTTCTTTGGTATCTGTGGGAGGTGGATAGTATAAGAAATGCAAAGAGGCTGCCATGTTGGGCACTGTTTTCAGTGGGCATGGGGGCAAGAAGCTGGAAGTGGAAGCTGGTGAAGGGGAATCAAGTAGTTTTCCTTTCTGAATTGGCTGTACTTTTAAGCCAGCTCTCTGGAGAAAGGAGAAATCTTTGTAATGTATTCCTTCCACCTCCCAACATTTCACTGAAAACAGAAGTATATAAGCCCTTGCACTGTCGTCTTTACTGTTCCTCTGTCCTGCTGCCTGGAGCTTGTCTACTGACATCCTGGACCTAGATATGGCAGAGCAACGAGGCAGAAGAAGCCTGGGTCTCTAACATCATGGAGCACAGGCCCACAAGAGAATGGGAAGTGAAGGAGTTCTGTTTTCCAAATTAAAAAGAGAGAGCAGGACTTCCCTGGTGGCGCAGTGGTTAAGAATCCTCCTGCCAATGCAGGGGACACGGGTTCGAGCCCTGGTCTGGGAAGATCCCACGTGCTGCGGAGTAACAAAGCCTGTTCACCACAACTACTGAGCCTGCGCTCTAGAGCCCGCAAGCCACAACTACTGAAGCCCCCGCGCCTAGAGTCCGTGCTCCGCAACAAGAGAAGCCACCGCAATGAGAAGCCCACGCACCGCAATGAAGAGTATCCTCCACTCGCCGCAACTAGAGAAAGCCTGCGTGCAGCAACGAAGACCCAACGCAGCCAAAAATAAATAAATAAATTTATAAAAAATAATAATAAAAAAATAAAAAGAGAGAACAAGAACGGGGAGGGGGGAGGTGGAGAGAGAGAGAGAGAACTATAAGAAAATGTAAATTTCCCAAGGTTTCTGGGTGCTGATAAAGGGGTGTGCGCGTGCGCGCGCGCTCATGTGTGTGTGATATTTTCCACTGACAAATTATACAACACCTTAATAGAACTTCAGGCTACACTAAACCTTTTTCCAGGCAGGCAGCTGAACCGAAGAAAAAGTTGCTAGAGTACAAGCAGTCATCTAATAATTTTTATGTGTACTTTAAAAAATCATTTACCTGCACAGTGATAACACCTAAGTGAGATACTGTAGAGAGATTGTGAAGAGGGCATATGAGAAGTTCCTCTGGAGACAGAATGAAAATGAACAAGCCTTTCTCAGGAGACCAACTGAGAAAAACAGCCAACTCTTCTATTTCTATTTCTGTTCTCAATTTGCTGTAAGACCTTAAGTGAGCTATTAAACATCTTGGACCTTATTAAAATGGGTGGTAATTTCATGTAGCGTGGGTATTGTTAAACCTTCTTGATTTCAAATCCAAATTGAGCCTCTCTCACACACAAAAATGTAGCTTTTGGAAAAAGCTGTTCACTTTCTGCTAAGGAGGTAAGGGGATCTGTTTGAAGAGCTCATGCAGTTACAGATAGATATTCCATATGCTAACCTAACATGAATGCCTCAGATTTTTATATCCTTGATGGATAAACATGAGGGTCTCTGGCCTGTTTTATGTGCTTTAGTCTTGGGTGGGAAAAGCTCCGAAGTAAAATAAGAAGCCATTTCAGAAGTCTTTCTCCTTTTCTACATCAGTTATTATCTCCAACAACTCCCTTTTCACCCACCGTGTTTCCCTGTCTTGGTTTTATGAAAGGGAGTCTCCACCACTGTGGGCTCTCTGCTAGTCTAGCCAATTCTTCCTGGCTCCCCAGTGAAAAACAGGAGACAGAACGCAGAACTGTGACAGGGCTGGTCATATGACATGGCTTTTACTTTTGCTGTCTTCATCCACCCTGTAGGTGGCAAGTTTGAAGGTTTTGGAAAATTCCCCTGATGGCTAGAAGGTGGATTTCCAATGGGATCAGATTAGCACATTCAAGTATAATTGCTATAGTACCGACCAGGTCTATTTTCAGACTGTGCATTAGGATGAGGAATAGCTGCCACAGGCCTGTGATGTTTCTTAGACAAGAATCCAGCCCCTGAAAGCTGAAAGTTAGACACATGCCAGCCATTACGGATTTCTCCATTCTATAGGTGTCGATGGAAGCAAGGGAAACGTGGTTGGTCTAATCAGTGACTAGGTCAAAAGCCCAAAAGCCCAGGTCAGGGTCATGTGCAACATCTTTGGCCAATGACTGCATTTTACTGAGGCCCCTGGGCAACCAAGAGAATGGGCCAATGGTCAGGGAAATGGACTCTAGTACTGCCCCTGCCATTGCCTGGCTGGGTGACCTTGGACAAGTCACTTCACTCCTCTGGGCCCTTGTCAATAAACAGAGTGCCAATCCCAACTCTGTCACACACTGGTGACCTTGACCAATTCACATCATCAAGTATCAGAGGAAGCTAAAGGGATTTGATTTTCAGGGTGTCCCCACCACGGCATTGTGTGACCCCAGCAGGGGACGCACACCGATGCCTATAGGAGTAGCCCTGTAGTAGCAATGAGAGAGATGTCTTGGTTATATTAGGAAATTGAGAAGACTGGGATGGCAGATTCTCAGCACCAGCTAATAGAGTTGCCAGATGTTTCATTTTCAAGTGTTTTTACATGTTGGCAACTAATTTGAATTGTTATAAAATTCTGTATTGGCCAATGACTCTAGGTCAGAAGTGCCCTACTAGGCCAGTTGGAGACTTCCGCATTCCACTGACCCAAGGAAGAGACCGACTAGGTGGGGACCAGGCGGGGAAGCGTGGTGGATGCAGGGTCCCCCACGTGGAGGACACGCTGTGCTGGCCATGGCTGGGCTGGCTGGTCTGAGCTCCTACCCCAGCCTCAGTTTCCCCGGCCCACGTGCAGTGGTGTAGGTCAGCCTGGCCTGTTTACCTCTACCCCCGGGGTGGGAAAAGGAGGATGTAGCAGGCAGGAACCGACCCCTCGCCTGCGGGTACCGGACCTCCGCGGTCCAACCAAAGCGGAGACGCGCGGGCTCGTTGCCAACAATGCCGCGGGCAGGTGCGGGGCGACTCAGCGACTCGGGCGTTGGAGGCCGCGGGCACTGTCGGCGGCAGGCGGGCTGGGGGGCGCGGGGTGAAAGGGGGACGCGTAGCCGGGGAATCTCCAAACCGACGCCACGTATTTGTCGGGAGGAAATTCGACCCTGGAGGAACAGTGGGCTGGGTGAGCCCATTCCTGCCGGCTTCAACATGGATTCTCCACCTGCGAGAAAGCCTCGGGCTCCAGGCGGCGGGGTCCCATCCCTCTGAGTTGTGAGGAGCCCTGCAGACACCCCGACCCCCGGGGGCCCTTGCTCCGACCCGCCCCTCTCCTGGACACACCCCAGTGCTCCCCGACGTGGTGTTCCTTTCCAGGCCCCTCACCTATTCCGGCCTGCCCTCCACGGAGGTGGAGCTCTGTCAAGTTCAAATACGGAAGCCTATTTTCTACCTGATTCAGTTTGTGCAAAAGAATTTTGAAGACGGACGACAGCGTACAAGGACACTCACCCTCACACTGTTGGTTAAAGGTAAAAACAAACATACAAACCTTTAAAACCTCTTTGGAGGCAATTTTGATAGTTATGAATTTAGTTATGATTCCGTTTATCCCCACAATCTCAGTTCTTGACATTTTTCCTGCACGTTTTACAATCTGCTATGCAGTTTAAACAAGGTGATGTACATAAAGCTTTCAGAATACTAAGCTCTTTAGAATACTAAGAATATAGCTTTAGAATATAAAGCTTGCTAGAATATTGAGTTTAATAAAAGTTAGCCACAACTATTACTCTTTTACAGCCCCTAAAAAAGCTTATGCTTTCCTCCATTCTCACCTCCTTAAGACACTGTCCACGCCACATTCTCCTAATTGTTTTAGCTCCATCCCTGATTTAACGGAGATTCTAACAATAACTTCTCCCCTGCGGTCTGCCTTCTCTCTCCTACCCAGTGGGAGGCAAATGACTATACCACAGTCTAAAGAACATCTAATTAGAAACCTGGATTCTGTTCTACCTCTTCTTCTGTGATAATCTCTGAGTTTTAAAAACAACTTTGCTGACATACATTTTATATATTATTAAACCACCCATTTCAAATGTATGATTCCATGATTTTTAGTAACTTTACCAAGTGATGCGACCATCACAATAAATCAGTTTTAGAACATTTTCATTCCCCTCCCCCCACCCAAGATCCCTCATGACCTACAGTTAATCTTTCTTCCCACCTCCAGCTTGAGGCAACCACTTTCGGTCTCTGAAAATTTACCTTTCCTGGATATTTTAGATGGATGGTATCATACAATAGCTAGTCTTTTGTGTCTTCTTTCACTTAGCATAATTTTTTAAGGTTCATCCATAATGTAGCATATGTTAGTAGTTCAATACTTCCTGTTTTATTGCCTGTAAAATTAGAATGATTTCTACCATGTCTATGAGAATTACATTATATAACAATATTGATATTATATAGTTAAAGCTATTATTACACCTACGTTATTCTAGGCACTGGGCTAACTGCTTTATTTGCATCATGAAGCTTAAACTTCACAACCGTCTTATGGGTTATCAAGGTGATATCATATCCATTTTTGAGTTGAGGAAACAAGTTCAGAATTGTGAGCAGACTTAACCGAGATCACAAATCAAGTAGATGGCAAAGTAGGGACTTAAATCTAAATCTGTCTCACACAGGAACTAAAGCCAGAGTCATCTTCAAAATTAACAAATTTTGAAATTTGTTAATTCCATCAAAATTAATTCCATCATCACAAAAACAAAATCCAAGGAAATATTCACATTAACCCCACGAAAGAGATGGAGAAATGTCCAGGGCTTTGTCAATTGTAAATCCCCACTCATATGTAAGGAGTTTTCACTCCATCATATTCTCCATACCTGATGCTGCCCTGTTCTGAGAACATTTAGATCCATCTACCATCCAGTGGTACTTGAGAAAACTGTTTAGTAGGAAGATTCTGCTGGCACAGGCAGAAACACTCTTGTCTAAAGATTTCTAAAGAAAACTCCAGTTGTTGTTTAAAGTACAATAGTAAAACCTCTTTGAGGTTTTATGATGAGCCTCAGGCTGGCAACATTCACCTTCAAACGTGTCATTATTATGAATGCATTAATGATATTTGTTTTATTAATAATAAATACAACAACAAGCCATGCTCCAAATCTGTCCTATTATTTCTGAGATACACCCAAGCCACCCTCATTCGTTGCAGAAGGAAGGGTCCTTAGGATGGAAGCCAAGCCCCTCATTTCATGGAAGAAGCCCTGAGATCACAGGAGGTGCCTAGGTCTTCTGGGGATGAGAAACCAAGTCTTCCAGTCCCTTGGAAAGATCCAGGAGAAGCAGGTGCTCAGATAAATGCCCCCCCACCCCCGGCTCAACAGCACTTAACTTTGATAATAATAGCATTTTATTGCCTGTGTGCAGTGTCCTTTCACAACATCATTTATTCGTCGAATGAAAATAACTATTTGTTGGTGTTAGATGTCAGGATAGTGGCTCCCGTTGGGGAGTAGTAAGGTGCTATGTTCTGTTTCTTGATCTCTTGCTGGTTACACAGGTACTTTGTGATATTTTGTTGATCTTACGCACTTTTTGGTACATAGTATTTCAATATAATTTATCCGAAAAGGCACAAATGAAAAATAGTTTAGAATGAAAAGAGCCCAGCATAGTGCCTGTCATATAGTAGGTGGACATCTCATATGTGTTCATTGAGTAAAGGACCGCATTTGATCCTATCACGTAGGATAAGCAGACGCGTAGAGTGCTGTTGATACTGTCGTCATTATTAACCTTTCTTCACAGGTTAGAAGACGTTCCAGGACTTTGCCCCGCCACGCAGTTGGTTAAGCCTCAGAGCCGGGAGCCTCGGTTCCTGTCCCCCAGCCGGAAGAGGGTGGATCACTGCCCCATTTCGATTTCACCGCCGCGCCGGCCCGTCCTGCTGCAGCCCCGGGCGAGGCGGCCGGAAGAAGCCGGGCGGCCGGAGGCGACTCTCCAGCCCGCAGCCCCGAGCGAGCTCCGAGGACGCGCGGAGGCGGGCGGGAGGAGGCATCACCGCGCTCGGTCCGGCCGGCGCGGTCTCCGCCCGCGGGGTCTCCGCCGGCTCCGCGGCCCGCGCTCCCCCGGGCTTCGCGTTCTCGCGGTCGCTCGCCGGGCCTGCCGTCCTCCCGGGCGCTCCCGTCCGTCCGCCCAAGCCTTCGCGGCCTCTGTTCCCTGGTCCCCTTACCCGAGCGACGGGGCCGTCTGACCCGCCCCGGAAAAAAAAAGACCCAATTTCTCAGCGCTATTGGATATCAAACGTAGGATGTGACGGCGGCAGGAGGGAAAACAACACAGCTTTTTCCTATGCGAACCGCAAATGAAAACCTCCCACCTGGGCTCCCCTTGACCTGGACTTAGCTACACAAGCCCACCTATGGACCTGGCTCAGAGTGGCTGAGGGAGGGGGCTCCCGAGTCACACAGATCCTGGCCTTAGCCACCCAGCCCTGGGACCACGCACGAGTCACTGACCCTCTGCCTCAGTTTGCTCATCTGTAAAACTGGAATAATAACCCTGCCCAACTCATAGGGGTGTGTTGAGAGTTAAATGAGATGATCCTGCAAAGCACATCATTTAGAACACAGTGGGCGCCGGACAGTACTTCCTTTACCCTCCCCCACCGTTAGCCAAACTGCCGTCTGTGCTTGTTCCCAACAAGCCCCCTCTCTGCCTGCCCCAGGTCAGAGACACCCTCTAGGCCCAGAACAAGCACCCCGGCCACCTGGCTGCCTGCCCCAACCGGACCTCCACTCCCCCGCCCTTCTCAGCGCACTATTCATACTGTTCTGTCCCTGGGTCCTTATCTCAGCCTTCAGTGCAATCACTTATGTAGCTGGGTCACCCCATCTTTCTCTCAGAAACCCACACGTGCACACACTTATGGACTATTAAGGCTGCTTGAGGATAAGTCCCACCTTGTTAAATGCAAAGTGGTGCCTAGCACAGAGCCTTGCCGACTCAATAAATGTCTGTTTGGGGGCTGTAGGTAGAGAAGGCCTGCTCCACCTCCAGCCTCCCCCTCCCAAACCTCACCCCACAGCCCCCTGCCCCCTTCCCTGCAGCTGGTGGTGCTAAAGACTAAGCCTCCACCCCCTCCCCCCGACTCAGAAGCCATATTCACCCTAGCCGTGGTGACAGGTTGATGACTCCTATAACAGGCCCCTTTCCTCCTCTGGGGGGTTCCTGCCGGGCATGGAGCCTGGTGGAGGGGCCACCAGCGGGGCCGGAAACCTGGGGAGAATGTCTCTGGCTGCCACTGATTTCTGTTCCTAGAATTGATGTTTTTCTACAATTACAACCTTCCCTCCTTCATTACGTCTCCTGTGTTCCTGAGGTAGTAAATACCAGGGATGTGCATTACATTTCCCATAACTTACTTTCAGTGATCAGAAAAGCTTCAGTTACTAGACCTGCTGTTGACCAGGAATCTGGCTTTGAAGCTCAGAGCAAGGTTCCTAGAGCAGTGGCTACCTGCTTAGCACAGAGATGCCCACCTCCCCAACTTCTGTCCTCTGGGTCACTGTCTGCACACAGCACATTAACAAGAGGCAGCAGATGAGCGGTTGAAAACATGGCCCCTGGACCCAGGGCCTGGGTTCAATCCTAGCATTGCTTCTTACTAGCTGGATGACCTTGGGCAAGTTACTGAATCTGGCTGTGTCTCTGTCTCTCCATCTGTGAGATGAGGATGATGACAGTAATAGTTCCTAGAGTTGTTAAGCAGATTAAATGAGTTCATCTTTGTACATTGATTAGCACTCTGTAAGCACTCGGTCAGTGATTTTTGTCAAATACCTAAAGCTTAATGCATCTAGAGACCCTGACTACTAAAGGTGTCTAGCTAGCCCGAAATGGTTATAACCTGCTCTGGAGGAGAGACTGAGGATGCCTGTAGTAAAAATATACATAAGGACTACCCAGTTTAACCCTGGTCTTATTATTGATATTTAAGACTGAAAGAATGGTCCTTGGGAATAAACTAATTTCTCTCAATCTTTACATTCCTTCATTTGCGTTATATGTGGACACATTCTGGAAGGAAAACAGGGAGGAAGGAAGGAAGGGAAGAAGGAAATGAAAGAAGGAAGAAAGGAAGGGGAGGGAGGGGGCAGAAGGGAGGAAGGATCAGATTGAGATGCCTGGATTGTGGTAAAATTCTTATTTTTTAAATTACTTTCCATCAGCATTAGAATAATAATGCTCAATGTTCAATAAATTATGCCCAACATAATTTCCTGGACCTTACAGCTTCTAGAAAACCTAGGTCAGAGGAGGTTGCTCAGAGTCAGGTCAGCTGGGTCTCAGAGCTGGAGGGAAGCAATGGCTGCAGAGCTATAGGGCCCCTTACTGCATAAGTATCTGCCCACCAGCATCACAGAGACCGACTCTCACCTCCACACTTGCAATAGGCCCTCCACTCCCTGATAGCATCAACAGCACAGGTTGCACAAAAGCTCAGCCATTTCCCACTTCAAGGCCAGGTGTGCCAAGGAAAGGAGCTTTCATTCACTCAAATCTGCCCGAAAAGGTGAGGCCTGGATCCCCCTCCTCCAGCATCTAAACACTCACACACACATTTATCCTAGATTCAGTATGTCTAAAGGTTTGGATTATATGCTCTAGAAGCTACATGATTATTGAAAGTCTTCATGAAGGTGTTGCAATGGAGGTTCAAGGCAGCCTTGAGAAGGTGTTCATGATCCGGCTGGCCAGAAGGCCAAAAAAGAAGAGAGAGTCCCCCATCCTGCTCCCCTGGCTCTCTAGAACCCTACAAAGATCATTTCAAGCAAAGTACTCCACTCTTTTTCCCAGAAATGCCTGTTTCACCGAGGCCTAAACTGGTAGTTCTCCACAGGGGGTGATTATGGCCCCAGGGGACATTCGGCAAAGTCTGGAGACTTTTTATTTATTTTTTAACATCTTTATTGAAGTATAATTGCTTTACAATGGTGTGTTAGTTTCTGCTTTATAACATAGTGAATCAGCTATACATATTTTTGATGGTCATAACTGGGGTAGGGGCTACTGGCATCTAGTGGATAGAGGCCAGAGATGCTGCTAAACATTCTACATTGCACAGGACACCCTCCACAGCAAAGAATATTCCAGCCCAAAATGTCAATAGTGCCTAGACTGAGAGATCCGGACCTAAACCAAACTCTCCCTGCCTTGGAGGAAGTAATCCCTCAGAACTCCTCCAGCAAGTTAAGCAGAGAGCAAATTGGAGCATGGGGCTGGGGGTGGGGGAGGGAGCCCAAGAGAACCCTTTCTCAAGCCCAACACTAAGAATGGGGAGGTCCCAGCAGACTCCATCCTCCTCCTGCTTCTGCGTCCAGAACACAGAATCCTGGCATCTGAAAAGATTAAATAAAACCCATGATTCCCAGCCCCTCAGGCTGCATAACCCTGCCCCTCATCTCCTATTTCCCTCTTGCACCCCTCACTCTTGGAGCACAGTTGGAAATTCAAATTGCAATCTTTACTGTCCAGCCCTCAAAGGCTCGGCCTGCTTCCTCTCCTAGAGACAAAGTCTCCTCAACGTCCTGCCTCCCTTTGAGATGATACCCCAAACCCTGCCTCTTTCACCAACTGTAAGTTTTTCTTCCCCACCTCCCTCTACCCCGCCTTCTCTCTCTAATTAAACCACATCCAGGGTGTTGGGAGGGAAGGGGAAAGGATTCTGAAGACTTCCGTGCTGCAGGTTCTGGGGGCCTACAGCCTCATGTTTTTTGTGAGGTGCCAGCCACGCTGTGATCATTAAAACCCACCGTGATGGGGGATTTTCTTATTGCTGTTACCCTGGGAGCTACATCTTGTTTATCAGACTCGTTTTAATTCAGCTTGGTCAGGATCCAAGTATTGAGGTGGAGATTAAAGGCACCTGAAGAATCCAATTAGCTGCCTAGTCTTCTTTAAGCCAAAAAATCAGGTCACAAACTAGATCAAAGTGAAATTATTTCTCGACAGCTCCGTTCATTAAGGGGAGGGCGGGAGCTCACACTGCTAAACTGGGCTCATTACGGGGATTGGCATTTTAAATACAGTATCTCCCCCAAATTACATGTTTCAGAGGTCGCAGGGAGAAACCGAGATTATCTTATATGTAGTCTCTCTTTGGCTAATAGAAAACAGAAAGCCGAAGAACGAGCATACAACTTCTAGGAAAAGACTTAAACAAGGCCCCAATTTTCCTGGGCCGGAAAACCAAATCTGGAAAGTGGAATTCGCAACAATCACTCCCAGCCAGAGAATTCTTCCTCCGGGTAATCTAGAGAGCTGAGAAATCTAAGTTTTCCAGGTGGCCTATATTCACCCATTTTCTTGAGAGCCCACCCTTTTCCCTGGCTGGGTGCAGCTGCAAGAGAGCCCCCCTGGCAGCCCAGCCCAGCCTTCCCCCCCCCCCCCCCCCCCCCCCCCCCCCCCCCCCCCGCTCCAGGACCCAGGCAGCCTTTGAAGAGAAACCACTCACCATTTCTGGATTCTGGGTCCCAGGCAGAGTCACTTCCAAGAGCAAGAAACTCCTCTTGGGCCTTTCTGTGTTTCTGTGGGCTCTTTTGAGGGGCTGGAGAAGAGAGGAGGAGGAGAGCAAGGAAGGCCCTGATCAGATTCACTTCCCATAGGGAGTATCAAATATTGAATTGCTGTGAGGGCATTTAGAAACCCTCAACTCTACGGGAGAGAAAGAGAGACAGAAAAATTACATTCAAGAGAGCACATGCCCTTCTTCTGTGAGCACTGATTTTGAACTAAGTTAGGAAATCAACAGAAACAGTGGCTTCCCACCCCCACCCCCGTTCCCTTCTGCTTGCAAAATTCTGCTTAGCTGCTCAGGCAACCAGGAACTTCTGGGTTAGAAGATGGCATTTTTTAGGCCCTCCAGGCACAAGCTTGTGGGACACTGAAAGTGGTAAAGTTTGTGAGGGTTTTTTTGGGGGGTGGGGGAGTAGGATGTGGCCACTTCTGGAGTCTCTGAAATCTGAACCACTAGTGAGACCCCTCCTCAAACTTCCCAGTCTCTCCATCCCATCCAAGTAGAGCCTGGGAACAAAGCCACTTGTACCTGGAGGCCTGACCCCCTTGCGTGGAGTAAAGATAGGAGAGAGAAAGGGAGACACAAGGGGAAGGAGGAAGAAAAACGAGAGGGAGTCTGAAAGCTTCAGTCTGCACCTCCTGCCAGGTCTGGCTGTCCCCAGATTTCTAGCTGCTGCATAACTAACCTACTGCCTCCTCCAAGTCTGGGAACCTCCTCCAAGTCTGGCAAATTCATTTCGTGGAGGCATCCAAGGCATGGTGTTTGCTTTGGGGTTGTAGCCACCCAGGACCCCCACTAGGCTCCCCCACTAGGCTTTCCTTCTCCCTTTCATCCCCCTTAGTTGGAGCCTGCACCCGCAAGGGAGAGGCTGGGAGCTCACATCTCAAGGAGCCTCCCTCAACACTGGTAGATCTAAGGACCCCGACCCCTGAGCCCAAGTCACTGTAGCCCAAAGGGATTCTCCTTGGATGATGCATTTGAAGCAGAAACAAATCATGTCTGGTGGGTTTTGTTTTTCTGCTCTGTGTATTTCCCTTCCTGGGGTTATGGGATTATGTCATCCTCCCCGATCCTTCCACACCCGCCTATTCTCCATGCCCTGGGGCCAGGGGGTTGGCAGGGGCAACAGCACTGCCAGGCCACAGAAAATGCACCCTGGATCCTACACCGATTTTCTTACGTGTCCCACAACATGGAATGAACGCCCAATGTTTACGTTTTGTTTTGTTTGAAATCAGCGGCCAAAACTGAATTTCAAAATTCGTTCGTTTCCTAAGGAGAAATGAGAGGATACAGGTCCTCGGCGGAAGGTTGCATTAATGGGACCCCGGACCCAGTGATTCCCGTAGGGAGTCTGCCGGCCTCCAGCAAAGAGGAGCCTCCCGCAGCCGCCCCAGACCCGCCTCCCAGGGCCCGCGCTCCAGGGGTTTCGCGTCCGGGAATCGCGGAGCCAGAGGTGCGCCCCGCCTGGCACTCAGGCCAGAGCCGCCTCTGCTCCACACCGCGGCCTTGCTTTTGTCCTAAAAGCCTGAGCTGAAACAGAAATCTGGGGAGTCGGGAGCTGTTGTTGGCTTGCAAACGTAAGCCTTGGTCCCTCAGGGGGCTGGTCCCCGTCCTGGACTGCTGTTTTCCCTGCGCTGGTCACTCTCGCTCGGCTGGCGGAGCCGCTGCCTGAATATGGGGACCGAGATGTACGTGTCGCGCGGTGGGAGGTGCCAGCACAGGACCTTACAAGTTTCCCGGCGAGCGCCTGGCGCCGCACGCCAAGCCTCCGCCGGGTGGAGCGGGTGCGCGGACAGGCCGGCCCTGGGGCTGGAGGCGGGGTTCCCCCATCCCAGCTGTTCTCTCGGCCCCTCAGCACCCGGGACCCAAAGAGCCAGTTCACCCCGGGTCAGCCCAATGCTAGCCGACCCCGCACCCCTCCCCAGTAAGGGCTCGCGGGCCCAGGGCCTCGGCCCAGCGTTCGCATTTGCAGCCGGAGCCGCCTCGCAGTGAGCTTGCGGGTGTGCCGATCGCGGCCTGATGAGGAGGTGCGGAGGGAAGAGACCCGAACGGCCGGGAAGAGCGGGAGTGCTCGCTCCTGCCCAAGCTGGGGGCTGCCTGGGGCCATCAGGGCTCCGGGCTACCAGCCCAGCCGCCTCCCGTTGCCAGGCCCGCGCGCCAGGCCCGGCCTCCGAGGGCCGTGGGCTCCGCACGGCCGCGCCGTCCGCTCCGAGCTCTCCTCGGCCGGCGCCTTCTCTCTGGCGAGCCCCTGAACCTGGCACAGACGCCGCCCAATAGACACTTCGAACAATACGGGAGAAAACGAAAGGAAGAAACCAGTTTGCCCGCGTAAACGCGACGAGTCACTCTCCAAGTTTTCCTGGCTTCTCGTAAAGGTGGCCGGGGCCGTTTACAGTAAGAGCAGAATACTGTTTGCGACTGTACGACATAATTATCTCCAGACTTGCCTCTCCCCCGCCCCCAGCTAGGTTTTCACCAGCGAAAGCGGCTAATGCATTTGCACACATTAAACATCTTGAACGCATAATTACAGGCTGCAGACAGGCTGAACAATAAAATATCTCGGCTCGATATTTTTGGAAGCCTTTTGCGACTGTGCCTGGAATAAACAACAACCGCTTTCTCTGTCCTCGGCCATCTCGCTGCAGCCACCGTAATTTCAAACACCCCACTCCACCCCCTCTAGTGCTTTTGAGAAAAGGTGCGGGGCGGGGGCGTACAGGCGGGAGGGTGCAGCCTTCTGGAGGGGTCTCCCGGGACGAGGGTTCTCCCAGGACGCAGGCTCTGCTGCAGGGTGCAGGGTGCCCGGGCAGGGGTGACTGGAATAAGGAGAAGAAAATAGGTTCCGAGCCCCAGAGGCCGCCTTCCTCATTAGAGGGGCGCAAGTGGGGCCCTCTAGGCCTTACAGCCTCTGGGCACTGCCCTCCGCATCCTCTCCCTACTCAAAGGCTAAAAATTTTGAAGAAGGAGCTGGCTATCACATTCCTGCCTCACAACCACCCTGAGAAGGGCGTCTTTAGACTGGGCTGGTTCCTGTTACCTGAGAAATCTGCTGGAAAAGAAAGAGTTCCCTATTGAAGCAGCCAGATTGGGAGGAGGAAGCTGGGAGTGGTTATTTTCTCCCACGGAGGCCAGGGACGCTCTAGCTTCCCTTGAGTCTTAGTTGCAGTGTCTGTAAAATGGAGATGATTATAATAACCTCAGGACCTACTTCGCAGGTTGTTATGAGGAAGCACTTAAAAATTTTTTTATTGCCGTATAACTTACATATATAGCAAAGCATAAAAATCTTAAGCACCCAGCTCACTGAATTTTTATATGTGTATACACTTGTGTAACTACTACCCAGATCAAGATATAGAGCATTACCAACACCCAAAAGGCTCCACGAAGAAGCACTTTTAAAACTAACTTTAGTCAGTGATATTATTGTCCCTAACTCAAGAAGTCAACACCCCAGTCAAGTATGTGGAGCTTCTTGACCCTTAGAGACAAAAATTAACAAACCAAATATACACGGAAAGGATATTTACTATCCACACCATGGTTAGGGGCTGTAAGGACTCTAAACTGAAGGAGCATAGAGGGGCTTTGTCTACAAACCCTCAGGCACTCAGGGGTTGGGGGAAAATTGAAGATAAGGCTTTAATTCGTTTTGAGACAGTGGGGTTCTCCTGTTGCTGTGAATAGCTGGGGTTCTATATCCTGGGCTGGCATGTTCACTTCCAGGTCAGGGCAAGCCCAGCAGAGAAAAGCCTGAGAACCTCTCCCAGGGGATGGGAATCTGAGTGGATGCCTGTAGGGCTGAGGTCTAAGTTTTGGGGTGCCTGATTTCAGTGTCTCCTCTGAATCCAAATCTGGTTTGATATGTGGAGGGAATTTCCTATGATGTTTGGCCATGAGATAAACAGGGCACCCTATTTCCTGACAAGTGCTACCCCACTGGCTAGCACATGAAATTTGTGCAAATTACAAACAGTACAAAAAAAGTGAATTCTCCATCTGACCCTCTGACCCCCAGTTCACCCCAGGGGAAGCCGCTATTATTGGTGGCTTGACTATCCTTCCAGCCCTTATTACTCACCCCCTTTTTTAAACCACACTGGTAGCCTTCAATATACATTCTGCCCTGGCCTTGGATTTTTTTTTCCTAAATAACTGTCCAAGACAATTCTCCATGACACGGGTATTGGTTCAGAAAGTTATATTCAGCCCTGGTGACTCAATCCAGCTGACCATTCAAGCTAACTTTGTGTGCCCTGGCATGGGGGAAGGGCCTGGGTTCTAGATCCAGACGTACCTCTAAAGGGCTTGGCAACCTTAAAAACAATCAGCTAACTTGGCTGCACCATCCATCATTACCAGCAACACCCCTCTCTCCTTGAGCGACCAGAACCATGCTGGGGGAAATAATCAAGGCACTGACCATGACTTTGGACCTACAACTATTCTCTGGAGTCAGGGGAAATTGGAAGTGCCTCTTGGAATTTTTAACTCTTCTGTCTAGTAGCTATAAAAACTGTGCTCAGGTCATTAGCCCACCCTGGGTGTCTGCCTCCGATCCCATTTCCTCAGTCCTCCTTGGGGCACAGTGGGATGGCTCTGACCCTGGCCCCCCACCCAGGCCTGGGTAGAGGCAGGAGGGCACAGTGAGGGCCTCAGCCCCAGACCTTGGACCCCGCAGTGTCCGCCAGGAGACGTCGGAGGAAACGCGTTTACCACCTGGGCGACCTTGACTGGAGCCGATTAAAGTTTAATCCGAGGTGTGTACTCAGCCTTGCCATGTTATTTAAACACATCAAAGGTCATAAAAAGATTCCAATGCCGTGAGCGGGTCCGAAGCGGGCCCATAGGGAGCCGGCGCTTAATTCTGATAGATTTCCAGAGCCAGAATTTGGAGCACGGGGCGGGGCAGGGGCCATAAGAAAGAAAGAAAAAGGTTTGCTTTCCCAGCGGAACTCCAGACTTCAAAAAGCGACGGGGGAAATCGAGTCTCGGGCACCGGGAACAGACAACGCCCTTCAATTCCGATTAACTGGGAAGACATCTAGTGGGAAGAGGTCGCAACTGCAGCGGCGCCTTGCGAGCGTTCTCGGCCTCTGCCTGCCGCGACCGTGACTGCCGCTAAACTGTGCGGGGGTGGGAGGGCCGAAAAGAGAAGACCCTTTCTCCCCGGCCGCCCCTTCGAAGCAAGCGGCTGCCTCGATCTTCCCGGGCCAGGGCAGGGATCCCACTCAGGACCGAGGCACTATTTCCACCTCAGAGAGGAAAGGTCTAGCTCTCATTGGCTTTCCTCTCTCCAGGTTGGGGTCCTGGTCAGCCAACGGAGGGCATTTGGGCCCAGGATCCTCAGATATCCGTTCAACTCTTCCTGGAAATCCTGAACCCAGAGCCAGTAGAGTGCTGGAGCGACATATGTGGTTTCTCCTCCAGGGTACCGAGTGACTCTGGGAACCAAATATCGCTGCAGAATTCAGGTGAGGCAAATGCCCTGAAGACCATCCCACCCGGTGGTCTGCTTTGAGCCCTCGCCACCTGCGGCCTGGTGTTGACCAGGCACACTGCAAAGCTGTAGGAGCCCAGCTTCCCAGGGTGCACAGGTGTGTTTTCACTGCATCTCTGTTGCAGAGCCATTGGACCTTGCCCTGTCTTCTTTCTCTTGCCCAGACTGTCTCATTTCTATGGAGGACTGGGCGCCTTTCACAACCCTGGGAGAATGGGCCCCACCATGGAACGCTGTCTCTTACATTAGCTCTCCCAGCTGCACCAGCACCTCTTCCTAACCTGGAGGTGGGTGGAAAGATAGGTGGATTCTGTTGCAGGCCTCCCCATCTGCCTCAGAGATGCCAATTGCAGCTTCTCTCTTGGCTGGCTTCACCTGTTTAAAGCAGGATCTTCTCCTCGGGCCCTCATGGCTGACCACTTTGGCTGGATCTAACTTTTCCCTCTTGTTCCATTCATTGTGGCACTACATCATCTAAGAATTATCAGGGAGGAGGAAAAGCACCAGGATGCCTTCTGATGATACAGAAGGCCAAGGAATATGTATGTGCCACATTTCAATGTGTGAATCCCAGGACTTCATGGATCCACGACTGGGCCCCCCAAGAGTGGGCCTGCGGCCCCGCTGATAGACCCTCCAGGCCCTCTGGGGTGGGGCCTGCAGGGGACAGTGATGATTGCTGAGAGTTGCCCTCAATAGGAGGACTCCCACCTTATGCTCAGTCCAGGGCTGTCAGAAGTGGCCTCCTCTCTCCTCCTTTTGTCCATCAAGTTGCCTTCTCCACACCTACCCATACTCCAGGGCTTAAACATTCCCTGATTCTCAAAGGAGGGCTCAGGGAATCCTATTCTTTTGCTTTGTGTTATCCTACTCCCCCTGAAATGAAAGGAACTGGAAACAGTGGATAAGACAATTGTAGGCAAACGATTTGAAGCCCTTCACCAAGATGTTAGCCAGCCCTGTCAACACTGAAGTCATCCCCAAAGGAGTATAAGGTGTATGGTCCCTTGTGCCCTCTCCTCTTCATACCTCTTAGCTGGGTGAATCTCGTTCCTCAGGTAGAGAGACTCCCTTTGGTTTTATTGAGCCCGATACAGACCATGAGAGCAGCAGTGAGTGGGGTGAGGGGGAAAGGACTGCTCCTGGTTTAACCAGCTTTAACTTCAGGGAATGAAAAACTGAGACTTGGGTCCTGTAGAAAATGAACTTGGGAAGCAAGGGCCTGAAACAATCTGGGTCCCACACAAGCTCAACGGGCTGATATGTGTGCTCGGAACAGAGCTGACCCCTCACTCCCCTGCACCTACATGAACAACCCAGAAAGCCCCCTCCCAGCCCACCTGGCTAAGCCAGCACTGGACCCATGGCTGGATCCCCCAGCCCCAGCCAGCCCCGCTCTGCTCTGCTCCCAGCTCAGGCCCGTGGGGATGTCTATTCCTCTGGGTGACAAACGAGTCTGTTTGCTCTCAGTGACATCAAATTACTTTGCACCAGCCAAGGGTCCCATGACCCGACATAACCCCACATTAGGTCCTAGAAATGTAAAGAAATATGGCCTTTTTAAAAGTGGCTGAGAGCACGTAATTGCTAGCAGGCTCGAGGGTTTGTCCCAAGTATGGCTCAAGACCTATGCCGGGGCAGCGGATACCAGCCAGAATTCCTTGCCCCGGCTCTCTATGGGCAGAAGTTCATGCTCACATTTAACTCTGGACTCCAATCGGTTTTTCAAACTTCAGATTATTTTTGTGCCGTTAAAGAAATCGCAGGGAGATCTGCAGCCTAAATGTCCCGTCCCCTCCACCCCAACGGGCCCCCCCCACCCCACCAGCCAGGCTTCCTCGGAGAACAGGCTTCCGCAGAGAATGGGTTTCTGTGGAGCTTTAAAAACACGGGCCTGACTTGGGCTGCATGGCTTGACTTTTTGATGGGAGTTATGGTTTCCTTACTTTTTATTTTGCACCCTCCCGTCTCCCCTTTTCTGTCTCCCAGCTTTACTGTGGTATCTCTCGTCCCTTCTCCCTCTTTCTCCAAATCTTCCCACTTCTGCAGTCTTGACCGTGACCCAAACCATAATCCCCGTGGTGAACTCCATCCTAGAATCAGGAGACCAGGGACCCTTGAAGGAGCTGCCCAGATCCCTGGTAGGGACTGATCTTGCTGATGCTCCACAGGCTGCAGGGGAGGGACTCGAGGCCAATGTCTCCAGGGGCTTCTGCTGGGTGTAGTTGGAGTTGTCAGAAAATTACATAAAATCTGTGCACATAATTTCTCCTTTTGCTTAATTTACACATCTCTTATGAGTTTAGCCAAATAGCTCTTTTCTACTGTGATGAGCAGTTATTTTAGCATATATCTTAGTATATATTATTAACATAAAAGCATCCCAGGGTCAAAGTGTCCCAGATATTTAACAACTCCTCAAAAAAAATTAATTAAGGAAACATAAACAATCCAAATGCAAAATAACCCAACACTCTGCCACAGAAAGGATGACCAATATCCACTCAGACAAGTGGGATTCGAATTTATTAAGTAGCTGGCTGGTGTAGAATTTGTCAGATTCAACGGTTTGCTATTTTCCATTTTTGCCTTTTTGCTTTCCAAAATTGCCAAGGCTTTAGTTAAATCACGCTTCAGAGGAGGATCATACTCATTGTCAATTAGACCACTGAATTAAAACAAAGCAAGCCACAACACCTTTAGGAATTCTTTTTAAAAAATATTTTACTGCTGAGGAGTTTTTTTTAATACATAGGATTGCATTTGTTCTTGAAAACTGTGGTTACTGCAATGATATATCAACCCAGAACAAACTTTCCCTTCCTAGATTAATCATTAGAAGTCTCTCTTTGCTTTCTACAAGGGGAGGAGGTGTGTTGAAATGGGAAATGATTATTTGTCCAATAAGAGGGAAATAGATGTCAATTTAGGACATAGAAAGGACTGAGGCATGGTTTTCATCTCTCCTCCCAAATCCTGATGCAGCAGTAGAAATCTTCAATTAAAGGACAACACGCTCATGGTAAAGGGTAACATGTGTCTCACTCATACATACGTATTCTTGATGAAGAGACACAAAATTTCAGGCGAGATGCCCAACACGCCACTCTCCTTTTTTGTCCAGATTTCTCTTGGGTGGACCCTCAAGTTCTTTCTAGATTGTAATCAGAAGAATTCAAGTTCAAACACACTGACCTCTTACCCTCGGACATAGGAAGGATTCCTTTTATTGAGCAATTTTGCTTAACCTTGAAATTTATCTTCAAAATCCTATGTTGGAGGTGGAATGATGTGATGCCTGGGATTTACTTTAAAATACTCCAGGGGAAAAAAAAGAGTGGAAGTGGACGATGAAACATGAAAGACTAAATGATAATAATGGTTGAAACTAAGAGTTGGGTATATAGGGGTCCGTTGTACTTTTGTGTGTGTTTGGAAAGTTCCATAATAAAAAGATTTTTAAAAAAATGTTGTGTTAGGCAAAGGTGGAAAAATTATCCCTGCCAGGGGGTCAAATAAAAACATAGTCCGTCGGGTAGCACCTGGAGTTACCCTTTTAATCTTCGTTTTCCAAAAACGGTAAACGACCTTGCTCCCTTTTTCACTTCTCTGGAATCAGCCAGCCATCCCCATGCTTTCTTTCCGGCAAGCTCACTTTCCCAACCCATAAACTGAGCATCCAAACCCGAGGTTGGGGGCTGATTAATGGAGCTTCCGTACTCAGCTCCTCTGACCAGAGTGTAAATACCCATAAAAACTAATATCAAAAGTTTTTATTGAGCTGCTTCGTTTCCCTGAGCGTTGGGGCGAGCGGGGCCAGAGCAGCGGGACAAAGGAGCGGCAGCTGCGCCACGAGCAACGTCGGCGTCGGCGCTTCTGATCGGCTCAGCGCGGGTCCCCAGAGCCAGCCAAAGTTTCTGGGGAGAACACCCGAACCAGGTAAATGCCAATCGGGGGCTTGCCTTCCACTGGGGACAGGTGTATTTGCAAAACCGCGGGGGAGGGAATGGTGAGTGGTTGGAAAAATCAGCAAGGGTAGGGAGACGCCAGCCACCCCGAAATATGTCACCAGACTGGTCCGACAGGGTGAACTATTCTTCCTCAAGACTTGGTATGATGCCTGTATTTCACCCACAGGACTTTGGATGTCCGTGTTCACTGGGTGTGTGCGCTCATTTGATGCGTGAATCTGTGTGTGCACACACATCGTTACGATTAGGGCATATAACCTGCACGTAAAAGTCTGATCACACCTCTCGGTTCTCTGTTCCGAGTTCCCCTTTCTCGTGGCTGCGCTGGTGAGTTTTCTTCCCTTAGCTGCTCTATGCATTAAGAATCTGCCACCCGGGTCAGGGACGTGGGAGTCTTTGGGGAGAGACGGACTCAACGCGGGCCCGGGCCCAGGCCCAGGCCGCGTGGCCGCCTGCACCGGTTTCTCGGCAAGAAAGCTGGGGGCTCCGCGGGGCCAGGCTTACGTACAAGTCCCCTATTTCCTTCAAATGTTCGAACGTCTTCGGTGTATTTGTTGACATAATGAATCCACAGCCCCCAGAGCTGGTTTCCTGTTTTGTTGCGGGCCGAGCATCAAGCTAGGATGGGGGTGGAGGCCGGCAGTTGGGACTCCTCTTGGGTTGTGGCAGAGACAAACAGACAGCGTCGGGACAGTGATCTCTCGCCCTTTTCACGCCGCAGCCTCCCAGAATTCCTCGGCCTTCCTGCGCTCTCCCGGCGCCCCGGCGGAGTGACGGGGAGCTCACTCCCTGGGTGGCGTGGGCCCCGCAGTCCTGCGGACGGACGGGTACCCTGGCCGGCCCACTGAGGACTGCGAGAAGGCGCTTCCTCCCTCTGAGGAGCGCTTCTCTGAGTTCCCTCTGCTTCTAACGCAGGCTCCCGTCCTTTAAGTGGAGGCTGAGTTTCCAGGTCCTGTTAACAGTAGAGCAGCGGCGGCACCGTCGGGGCAGGCAGCACTCCCCTCCCCATCACCGCCTCCGCCGCCACTGGCGGAATCACCCAGGCCTCCCTAAGCCCGAGGGCGGCTGGTCTCAGAGGCAGGAACGCACCCTTCACTCCAAGTTTGCGACAAGCTTGCGGAGTCTGGGCACCGCTGGCTGGCACTGTGCAGAGGGGGTTGCTCCTCAAGGGAGCCTGGGACCTGGGCCTGGTTGTTCTAAAAGGGGAGACGCCCCTATTCCTGCTAAAGGACTTTCTGTGAGAAATACCACAGGGCAGGGCTGGAAGTGGGGTCCTTTCTGAGGCTCTGTGCACTGGTGGCCTTGAAGGCCTGGTACCAGAAGGAACACACCAGGCAGAGGGAGAGCTGCTCCTCCAAAAACTCACTGTCCTCAAAATCCACAGGATGAGGGCATCTTTCAAGACAAAGCGGGGGTCTTCGTGGATCTTCCTGGATCTTGCACATCCTCCCATTTTCACCATGTTAGCGTTCGGTCACCACAGTGCCAAGTGACTTCCCACAGTCCAAAACCGTCCCTACAGCTTTGGGCCTTGTGCTGCCTTCAAATGCCAAAAAAAAAAAAAAAAAAAAAAAGAGAGAGAGAGAGAGAGAAAGAAAAGGAAAAAAAAGAAAGAAAGAAAGAAAAGAAAAAAATATGTAGAACAAAAGCTTCAGCAAGTGACTCAGGATGTGCCCTTTCTCTGCCTACTGGCCAGCGCTGGCCCAGATTTCTTCAGAACCTACCCTTTTTCCTTAAGAAAGAGTACAGCTTCCACCCTGGTGGGGAAACTCATAAAGCCCACCATGAACAAAGCTGCCCCTCAACTGCATCTGTCCCAAACAGTCTGGTTGACTACAGTTTGGGAAGTGCTATCCTGTTCTGGTGTTGCCCCCCTTCTCTCTTTCTTTCTCTCTTAGCTAGCCTCAGCTCCTCAGCCATTTCCCCGTCTGGATCTTTCTTCCTTTGCCATTATCTCTGAGCCCCTACCCCTCCTGCAGTGGGAGAGAGAGGGTTAAGATGTTCTGCAAATGCAGCTCGTAAAGCTGCTTGGATACATTAGAAACACATGAATATCCTGAAATACAAAGTGTCTTTAAAACCAACCAAGGAATGTTTATCCTAATGCTGGATGGATGCAGAGAAATAGCGCCAGAGAGCAGTGCTGACAGCCTCCTCCAAGTTAAAGTGAGAGCAGGTAAATTTCATTTGCTAGTGAAAATCAAACTCGATTAAAACCCGGTTTCCCTTTGTCCTTTTCACTTCCAACCCTGGGAACCCAGGGCCTCATAGCTCAGGCTGGCAGCGAGTCCCCACCCCCCCTCCCAAAAAAACCCAGCCACAGTATCTTTCTTCAGCTCCAGAGCAACCAAAGTCCCTCAGGGCACCCCAGCCTGCCCTAGGAGGTCGGAAGCTATGCCTGCCAAGGCACTGGCAAGAGAGAGGATCTGGCAGCTCCCGGAACAAAAGCTGCTGCCCTCCAATCTTGCCGTGCTGCCCACTCGGGGCTCCTCTAAAGGAAATCAGGGAGCGCCAGGCAAAGCCCACCTCCACTCCTGCCACCCTCTTGCTCAAGGGGCCACTGCCACCCGCAGATCCCAATGAGTGCCATGGCTTCCCAGCAAAGCCTACAAAGGGTCTGAGGATAAAATTGTCATTGCCGGGATTCGAGTTGAGGCATCTCCCTGCAATCCCATAGGAATTCCTGAGCCTGGTAGACAAAAAAGCAGAGGGACACTCAGAGGATCAGACCCAACCAGCTGGGCAGGCAAGTGAGTCTTGACCTTGCCGTTGGGAAAAGAGGAAGAGCACTGGGAGAGTCTGTGCTTGCTTCCCAGAGCACTCTCCAGTTCTTCACTGCCTTCCAACCTTTCTTTTTCCACAGCAAGCAGGTTTGGTGGCTGCCTGGAGGGCTAAGAGGCTAAGAAACAATATTGGGAACCTACAGTGGATCTCTTAGGTCTCTCAGCAATGGACAAGAAGGGGAGAGAAAGAGGTTTACTTCAAAGTAAGGAGAAATTCTAGAAACCCAAAATTATTCATGGAGTTCATTCAAATTCTATAAACCATCCCCACTGGTGGCTACAACTCAATATCTAAAGGGACCTGCAGACTTTTAAAAAACAGTGAAGGCACACCAGGACACCACTAACTTGCCTGGTAGAAAAATCACTTTGTGTATATTGAGATCCAAGACAGGAAGGGAACAAGCAGGCTGCCTCCCTCTAAGTAATTTTTTAAATTTGATAGAGAGTTTTTAAAATTTGATAGAGAGATATTCGGAACTAAGAAAATATCCCAATAACTTGATCACTAAAGATCCACCACAAAGCTCAATAAATAATTCAGGCCTGAAGCCCTTCCTTTGCGGGGTTACCAAGTTAAAGAAGCAAAGCTTAATTCGAGATGCAACCCAAAGCCTTCCCCCCAGTGCCGTCCCTCCCAGACAAACCTTCTTGGGGCTCCTCAGCAGACAAGATGAAATCTTGTCTCACCATTTTTGGTGAGGAGGGACCTAGCTGGCTCTGGCAGTCTGTGGAGCTGGGGCCCTTCCTCTGCACGCAGGGCTCGGTCTCCGGTGAAGTGGGGAGAGTGAGGGAGGAATGTGGAGCTGGCCTTGGCCGCGGTGTGCACCGGGAGGCAGCTGCGCCATGGCCAGAGGTGAGCTGGCACAGGCGCTGGCTGGTGGGGGCTCCCCGAGCTGTGTTTTCGTTTTTCCGGGTCTGGCTGGAAAACAGAAGAGGAACGAAGCCTGGGCCAAGAGCAGGGCGGAGGCAGAGAAGAAGAGTCTGTAAACACCGCCCCAAAAACTCCACAAAGGCAGCAAAAATTGCTGGGTAACCAAACAGAGCCAGAAACAGGAGGAAGTCTAAAGGAAAAGGGAATCAAGAGTGAGGGGAGGTGGGCAGTGGGCCTTTAGGAGCTGCCTGGGTCTCCAGGCTTGCATGGCAGTTCTCAAGATGGCTAGACTGCAACTTTCAACTTGACCTTGGCCTCCAGCCGTGTCTGACCTGTATGTAAAACAGCCCTTAAGTCCTCAGGAACTGGGGCCTCAAACCCTACTCTGTCTCTTTGTCATCATGAGTTTTACAATGCCACTTGGAGGAAGGAAGGGGGGCGAACGGGCCGGAAAAGTAACACAAAAATCAGGTCCCTACAGAGGCTGGTTCTTTAGTCTGCAAATGGCCAGTCAGGGAGGAGGTAAACTGGGGGCAAATCAATATTTACCCGGAGCTACTAAAAAGGCAGGAGGGAAAGGGCACACTGGGTATGTGTATGGCGGGGGGGGGGGGGGTAGGGGTCATGGAAGGTTTTATTGGGCAACACTTGCATTGGGCCGGGCAAACCTGGGATTAGGGCGGATAAAAGCCGGAGCCCAGCCTCGTTGGTCCGGACACTTTGGGAAGACCAGGAACCTTAGAGAGCAGACCAGGGTGGGGGTAAGGGGTGGGGATATTCGTAGTGCCCTGATCTGAGGGCTGAGTCTGCAAGCTGAGACAGGAGACAGGTCCAAGCCTGGCTGCTCACCAGTCTACCGGGGATGGAAGGGAGTCCAGCACTCTTCCAAACTCTGATGCTCTGGTGGAATGCACTCACGTTCACTTTGAATGCATGTTCCCTTTCTGGGCATCTGACCAGCTCACAGCATCCACAATCGGAGGTGAAAGTATGTGACCCGAAAGCGACAGGACCCCCAGAATCCCTCTACAAAATATGGCAGCTGCTTGCCTCTTCCAGCACCAACACCCCACTGTGCTCTCAGGAAAGGGTCGCATTTCCCAGGCACAGAGGAATAAAAGCTTCTCGAGCTGGTTCATGGCCAGAGGAGGACCGGGCACCCGCTGCAGGCTGGAGACAGTGCTCTCCCCAGTCCTACTTGGGGGGCGGGGAAGGTGTGAAGTGGCCCCAAAGAGTCCCTTTCTCCTGTCCCCAAACAGAGTGTAGTAGAGAGTGCCCAGGTGCCTGGAGAGTCAGCTCCGGCCCAGGCTCTGTGAAGCCTCATTAAAGCCCCAGAAGGGGGGCTGAGTCCCAGCTCAGCACCCAGCTGGGGCCTGTTCCTCTTAATCTCCTTCCAAGACAGACCAGCCTGGCTGGAGATGTGGGAGCACTGAATAACGGTGCACAAAGATCGCTCTCTCCATCTCAAAGTCTCTGGAGGAGGAAGAGTTGTTACTGGGAACAAAAGTGAGGAACAGTCTGTATATAAAAGCGTGAGTGTGTGATCAGAGTACACTTGGGAGTGTGTGTGCGTGTGTCCGTGTGGGTGTGATGGGTCGTTCTGAGCATATGGGCCTAAATGTGAGTGTAGGAGATTGCCCACCAACACTGTGGACAGAGAAGGGGAGGAAGCTTCTATATGTAGTCCAAGTTTTCCAGTGGGATGTCCTGGGACCCATAAGCCAGGCGCATCCACAAACGCCCCGCCACGGTTCCCCCGGAAAGAGAGCCAAATCGCGACGCTGTCGAAGCCGAAAGCGCAAGTGTCCGTGCTGGTGTCTCGCTGCAGAAAGAGGCGCGGATACCTGGAAAGAAAACAGCGCCGGAGGCCCCAAGAAACACCCAGCCTGGTCTACGCCTCGCTATTTTACCGTCCCCAGCCGTCCGCAGATTTACCTGACCTGTTCCCACCGCCTCAGGTCGCAACCCAACATCTCGCCCCATCCCCTCCCCGCCGTACGCTGCTCCGAGCCCCACTGGGAGAGGGGAAGGGAAGGGGAGCTGCGAGGAGGTCGCTCTTCCCTCCCGGTCCCGCCCGCCCCGTCCTCCTCCCCCTACCCTTCCGCACCCCCCGCCTCTCCCGTGGGTGAACGGTGCGCGGCCGCGCGGCGGGCGCTGGCGCTGGGGACCTCGCGGGCGGCGGCAGGGACCGCGGGTGTACAGAGCAGAGCCGGGGTTGGAGCCGCCCGCTTTGCATACGCCATGGGCGGAGCGGGGAAGGGGGGGCCCGGGCCAATGGGCGGCCGCCTGGCGCGACCCCGCGGGGCGCGATCCGCCCCCCTCGCTCTGGCCCCGGCCCCGCGCCGCGCGCTCTTCACTTCTTGGGGGCTTTTTAAAACAGCGCCACTGGGGTCTTCTCCATGCGGCTCGTGCTATGACAGCCTCCGTGCTCCTCCACCCCCGCTGGATCGAGCCCACCGTCATGTTTCTCTACGACAACGGCGGCGGCCTGGTGGCCGACGAGCTCAACAAGAACATGGAAGGGGCGGCGGCGGCGGCGGCGGCGGCAGCGGCGGCTGCGGCCGGGGCCGGGGGCGGGGGCTTCCCCCACCCGGCGGCTGCGGCCGCGGGGGGCAACTTCTCGGTGGCTGCGGCGGCCGCAGCGGCCGCGGCGGCCGCAGCCAACCAGTGCCGCAACCTGATGGCGCACCCGGCGCCCCTGGCGCCCGGCGCTGCGGCCGCCTACAGCAGCGCGCCCGGGGAGGCGCCCCCGTCGGCCGCCGCCGCCGCTGCCGCCGCCGCCGCCGCTGCAGCAGCGGCGGCGGCGGCGTCGTCCTCGGGAGGACCGGGCCCGGCGGGCCCAGCGGGCGCTGAGGCCGCCAAGCAGTGCAGTCCCTGCTCGGCGGCGGCGCAGAGCTCGTCGGGGCCCGCAGCGCTGCCCTACGGCTATTTCGGCAGCGGCTACTACCCTTGCGCCCGCATGGGCCCGCACCCCAACGCCATCAAGTCGTGCGCGCAGCCCGCCTCGGCCGCCGCTGCCGCCTTCGCGGACAAGTACATGGACACCGCCGGCCCCGCGGCCGAGGAGTTCAGCTCCCGCGCCAAGGAGTTCGCCTTCTACCACCAGGGCTACGCGCCCGGGCCTTACCACCACCATCAGCCCGTGCCTGGCTACCTGGATATGCCGGTGGTGTCGGGCCTCGGGGGCCCCGGAGAGTCGCGCCACGAGCCCCTGGGTCTTCCCATGGAAAGCTACCAGCCCTGGGCGCTGCCCAACGGCTGGAACGGCCAAATGTACTGCCCCAAAGAGCAGGCGCAGCCTCCCCACCTCTGGAAGTCCACTCTGCCCGGTAAATGGCGCCCCTTTCTCAGCCCCGGTCCTCCGGTTCTGCTCCAGCTTCTCCTCCGCTCGCTCCTGGGTCACCCTCGTGCCCCTCTGCTCTCTCCCTGGCCTGTCCTAGTGGTGCTGCACCCCTGGGAGCCCGATCCCGGCTGGCCTGCACTGCCCTTGATTTGGGCTGGTCCTGGCTCTCCCTGGGTGAGGGATAGCTGAGAAGAAGCTTGTGGGGACCCTAGCTGGCTTCCTTCTCCCTCTGCGCCCCGCCCTCGCCAGCCCTTGACATCGACTCAAGTAAGGATGGGAAATTGACCTGGAAATGGTTCACCAAATTGCCCGTATTCGTTCTCTCAAAAATCATTCAGTGTAGAAACGTCAAGTGTTGGGGCTTTGGGGAGACAGCGAGGAATCAGGGCATAGAAGTGTTGTCCCCTGAGCCTGGTGCTAACGTTTGGGCCAGGAGATCAAGCAAAGCCCACTTCTGTGTGGGCAGAGTGGCCTGGGCTGGGGTGGTCATTGGATCCCTGGGCGATTTCATTTCAGTGCAGAACTAACCACCCTCCCCACTGGCCCTCCAGATTTTGGCAGAAAGACTGGATTGTACAGCATGGCAAAGGGTTGCCAGTGCCCGGTTGTGCAGCCGGGCACTGCAAGGCGGTGTCTCAGATAGAGCTGTTGCCTGTGTCCTGGCCTGGATCTGACCCTTCTGTAACTTGCCTTCTTCCCTATTTTCCAGATGTGGTCTCTCATCCCTCAGACGCCAGCTCCTACAGGAGGGGGAGAAAGAAGCGTGTCCCTTACACCAAGGTGCAATTAAAAGAACTCGAACGGGAATACGCTACAAACAAATTCATTACCAAGGACAAACGGAGGCGGATATCAGCCACCACGAATCTCTCCGAGCGGCAGGTTACAATCTGGTTCCAGAACAGGAGGGTCAAAGAGAAAAAAGTTATCAACAAACTGAAGACCACTAGTTAATGGATTAAAAGTGGAGCTAGAGGGCAACTTGAAGAAATGCTTCAGAACTCGTTGCTTTGTCCAGATAATGATTATAATGCTAATAATAATTGAAGAATGGGAAAGAGAAAGAGAGATACTGGCATTTTGCTTTCCTAAGGGGGATCTTTTTCTCCTGTGGAATCTACAGTTCTTTTAAAACTTTACTTTAAGAAATGGTAAAGACTGCCAGTTCTCCCGCCAACCCCACCAGACCGTTAAATGACAAACTCTAGAGTCAAACATCAACCCTGAAATACGCAATTTCAGATAAGTTACACATTTACTGAAATCTTGTAAGTATTTATGTGACCGTTATATTTTAGGACACTATGTTATATGATAATAATCCGAAAGTTGGTTACAAATGCAAGAGGCTGTTGTAAACATATGCTTGTCCTTGGGTCACCATCACCATCCCCTTTGCATGTTAAGTGACTGCTCAGGTAAATCTTAGTGAAAGTCCTACCATTGTTGTATATTCTGCAAAACATGTCATGTATAGATTTAGAAAGGAAAGGAGAAGAAGGTACTGAAATAATGATCTTGGACTATTTACTATGAAGGGGCAAAGGGAGAGAAAGCTCTTCCGAGGATCATTTGTCTTGGTAGTAAATACAACCAGCTGAGTGAGCCTTTGAGGCTACAGGGGAACCCCAGGTTGGGAATGTCCTTCTGATAATAATTTTTACTTGCTTATGACAAGATTTTTTGTGGCATTTCGACAATATTTTCCGCCCCAATATAATCTACTTTTCAAAGGATTTGATAGCTTTAAAAAATATTTAAAGCAGCAGATAATTCACAGAATTCACTTTGTGTCAGATCTCCTGAGAGGTCCTACCCTAACATGGTGGCCTTTGGTTTGAATACAATTAATTTTTCATTTAAATTGATATTTCCCAATACTTACTAAACATATTGCTGGAGAAATAATTTTCCTTTTTTATTTTTTAGAAAAGTCAGAATGGAAATCCATTCCCCTGAGACAGTTAGATGTTTACTTTCTATATTTTGATCTATTAAGGGATTAGTATTTTTTCCTTGTTTATTGTGTTATGAGACTGCATTAGAAAGTTTAGGGATTCATCTTCACAGCACATCTTTAATCAAGCAGTTATTTCAACCAGCACATTCATTTTGTTCATATTCACTATAAAATGCTATCTTGTAAATAAAGACATTCAGCACACTGTGAAAATGTATTTGTGCACCTGCTTTTCAAATATTTCTACTAAAAATAATAGTAAAAAAAACCCCAACTTAGACCTGTAGATAGTTGATATAGTGGTATTAATTATGTTAATAAAATAGTCACTGCCATTAAAATCTGAAGGAAATACTCGTTATTTTCCTATGCTAAACATGCACTGCACAGAAAGAAAAGGAGCAGGTTTGTCCTATACAAACCAAGGACCATTCTTTTCTATTATTATTCAGTTTTGTTTTGTTTTGTTTTTTTGGCTACAAATTTTTCAGGCAAAAGGAGAAATCCCTCACAACTAAAATCCTAAAAATTTAGATAAGTGCTTCAAGAAGGTTAAAGTGTCAGGTATTCTAAAAGGGAGAGAAAAGAAAGGAGGAAGAGATAATATAAATTCCCAGGCTCCCTGTGGAAAATGAAAACCAGTTGTTTAGTATCAGCGATGCCCAGGCTGTCGTATTTTAAAGTCTGCTGTTGGGTCTGCATGTGTCTGAGAGGGCAGGTTTTGATATTTGTTGAAATGACAGGACTAGGAAAGGCCTTAAACCTTGACCTTGATGAAAAAAAGACAATTTGTGACCTTGACTTTTGACAGCTCATGAATTGGCCTCGGCTGGATTAGTAGATCAAGGGCGCCACCTCGCGTTGACAAGCTTCCTTGTAATTCTTCAGCTTCAAGGGAATCAAAAGGTCTTACCTCCTTGACTCCTTGTTTTAGAGATTTAGTACTCATTTCTTTGGCTCCAGATGGAGCAAATTTGAATATATGTAAGTTATACATGTGCCTGTATATATGTGAATATATATCATATGTGTATACATGTATGCATTTGCATATCAGTGCTTGTGTGTGCTTGTATATGTATTTTTAGAATCTGTACAGATGTAGTATCATTAATTACTGATGACCCAGGATGATATAATTTAAGGTGATTTCAAGAGTTCAGGTACAAAATGTACCTTACATTGATGAAGTTTTGCTCCTTTTCTTTAATGGCCAAGTTTGATTTGTATTCACAGTGGCTTGCTCTGCATCAGATTTCTGCAGATCTGCTTGTAAGCTGTACATTTTTGTTACAGTCTAAGAGGTGTTCTTAAATAACCATTCTTTCTTGGCCCTCACCCTCCAAGGTGGTCTACCATCCTAATTAGAGCTATAGGGGAATCTATACGGTAAATAAAAAGTTTCAGATGCCTTTCTAACTCTAGAGCTCTAGAGTTACATTTCAGAAATTCAAAGAAACTCACCTCTTAAGAGGTCAGTATGGAGAGCTTAAAGATCTCATATCTACAAAATGACCATAATATGGATGCAAAAGGAGAGTTATCCTGGATAGCTCAGAGTTGAGTGCTGCGCCTGGGTGGTGTGCAATCTTATACTGATGTTTTCTAAGCTGCCATTTGATTTATGGAAGAAATATATACATTTAATATTAACAACCACCATCAAAACTATACTGGTAATAACAATCATATCTACTACTTATTGACCCCAAACAACACATCAGATGTGTTTAGAGTCATAACTAATACATATGTATGTTTATATGTTTAATATAAACATAGGGTGATGTGTTTTGTCAGAAACATGCTACGCATATATGTATTGAAATGTTGGTGGAACCAGGATCCTTAGGGTGCAGAATTTCAAGATGAGGTTAATTTTATCTTGATGTTAGAGGAAAGTAATTGTGAACTGAGTAAACTTATTCATCATTTTATGGAAAATAATATTGGTTGGTTACAAACCTGGCTGACGGAAACCTCTCCAACTTGAAGACTTAGAGCTCCTTTATTGATGGAGACTTATAGAAAGAATCTCTAAAGCTGTCTCAAAAACAGCATGGTCTTGAAATGTACGCATGGAATGGTCTTGTGAAGTGCAATCAAATTTTGCTGCCCCGAGGATTTTCACTCCACTTGTGGGAGCAAATGAAAATGATGCTTCAGACCAACCTCCGCACATCTTGTTCCACAGCACTCCGTTTCTAAATGAATTGCCATCAAGCCAAAATAACAACTTTCCCCAAAAATGTTTAAAGTGGTGGAAAATCCCCTCAAAGCTGGATCAAACTGTGTGTTTACGAACAGCTCCAAAGGGGACTCTTCTGTTGATGGGGGATATTTTTCTTTAGATGTAAGAAATATTCTGAGCTTCAGGCCTAGGAAGGAGGCCAACAGCAGCTCTACAGCCGGAATACCACCCCTTTCACAAGCCATCGCCACTGCAGGAACTCTGGGTAAAGTAGTAGTTTTCTTTTTTTTTCTCCCTTCAGCTTTTGAAACTAATGACAGAAGATATTTCAGAGCTTTTTTCTCCCTGTTCTGAAACAGATGTTGATAATGTTGATCTTACCTCTTACTTAAAATTCCCATGGATCTACCAGATAACCTGAAGTAAGCATGGATTATGATGGCTCCCCAATACCCAAATAGCAATTAATCTGAACCTTTAGAAAAAAGACATCCAGGAGGATGCCAGCCACTATGTAGGAATAATAACACCGAACACTGGGATAGTGTTGTTGAATAGCTGATTCAAGTATTTTTTTTTCCCTAAAAGGGACACACTTTCAGAATAAGAAATTGTAATATGGAAACAACTAGACACTGTTTCCATCTATTAAATTAGCAATGATTTTAATCCTGTAATGGCCTGTCATGTGACCATTTTTAAAAAATTGTAAATATGGGACTTAAGAAAAACTACTTTTTCCATCTGCTCTTAATACTGTCAAATTTATTGAGGTATTTTAAGTGGATGATTGTAAAACGCCACTTTGCATTTCACAACTATTTATGCCTGATACAGAGCTTAAGCCATCCATTTAAGTTGGGTTTTTTTTTTTGAAAACAGAAAACAACTTTTTAAAGAAAGGGGGAGAAAATTATTCTTTTAAAAAATTCAACCTAATTGAGATATTTTCTTAAAATTCACGAGGCAGCGAAATTCAGCTGAGGATGATACATATGTGTGCGGGTAGCTAATGACACATTTCACCGTATGATAATACATGTGCGGATTACACCCTGCTGAGTGTGTTTGGAGGGTTTGGTGAAGATGCGGCTACTCGCTTCCTCTCTGCGAATTCCCGAGTTTCTTTCGGAGGGGAGACGGAGCCTGCCCGGGACTGCTAAACTCCAGACCCAGGGGGTTCAGAGGCGCCCTTCCGGATTTGCGAACCTCTATGGAGGAGACGCTAGGGGCTTGCTGATTTATGCGCATTCCTTTAAAGTTGATCGAATGCGTGTCAGCAGCCCAAGACCTGGAGAATCAGAGAAATGTGCAGCGAGTTGCTCACATCCCATTTTTCATAAGCAAAGATGTAACGTTATCCAAGAGGCCTGGGGAGATTTATGCCTCAGTTTTAGGACACGCACACAATAATTAAGTTTTCATCCGCCAGGCCGCCGGGTCAATAACAGCCGGCTTCATTCTTTATGAAAATACCCACTTTCTGATCGGCTGCTTCAATCCTAGCGCATCTGCCTAGCGCCGACGAATGCCTGAAAGGTGTTTGCTATTTTTAATTTGATTTTCAAGGGAAGAAAAAAGACGCTGGCACAGAAAAGTGCTCCGTGGAAGCAGCCAAGGCCTCGCCACAGTTGATTTCATTTCTGCCTGGCTCCGTCGCGCCGCCGAAGAGCTGGATCCACCCGGCAGCAATCTTCACAACGGGGCCTCGGAGATGTGCGAACCTTTGCGGGCGGTCGCGCAGCGGCGCGGGGCCTCCCCCAGGTGCAGGGACGGGGACGCGCGGGAGAAGTACCGCCGCGGACCTGGGGAGCCGCTCGATGCCGCGCCCCTCGGGGGCCGAGGAGGCTCGAAATCCTCCGTGCGTCGGGATGAACTCTCTCCTCAAAATGGAGGCTCAAAGCCTTAGAGAGCCGGCCTCGCTCGGACGGCTTGTGGGCCGTAGGGGGCGTGCAGCAGGACATTAGGCAGAGGTCAAGGCCCCGACGCCCTAGGCCCGCGCCGGGCGGACTCCAGAGGCCCGGCCACCGCGCCGCGCGTCGCCCCGCAGCTGCAGGCTGACGTCACCGCCGCCCGCGCGGGCCTTCGCGGGTCTCTCTAGGCGTTATTTGATGAGGACAAGCCGAGTCAAACGAATGTTTTGTGCGGGTGCCCCTTCTCCGCCCCGCCCCTCCCTCCCCATGAGAATAATCGGGTATTTAATCTCTCCCGGTCTTAATTCTTGGCAGCGTGGAAGGTGGTTTGCAACGGGAAATAAAACTTGACAGGAGCATTTTCTCTAAAAGGGGTTCTGAAACGGGCTGAAAAGAAACCGTGTTTTTCTCTACCAAATACTTCCGCTTTCTGAGCCCCGGCCTGACGGGTGGGGTGAGATCCGAGGGAGCGGAGAGCGAACGGGGCACGCACGGCCACGTTGCGGACCCGTGCGGCCGCATACGGGCGCCCCGCGCAGTCACGGGTCTCCGCCCGGGCCGGAAAGCAGATTCGGCCTCGCTTCATCCCGCGCCTAGGGCACGCTAGGCTCGGCTGTAGGCCCGGCGCCGCCCGCAGCCCGAGGCCAGGACCCGGCGCACGGGATGTTGGCACAGACGGGGGCCCGGCTGGCACCCACAGTAGTACCCTGGCCCTGGCTGAGGGCGGCTGGGGTTAAGTGAAAAAGGAGGGCGCGGTGGGGGGCGGGGGGGACTTAGATCGCTGGGCTTAAGCTCTGAGGCTTTTGGCCCAGGGGAGTTAGGGACAAGAGCTCGCAGAGGCGACGGTGAGACCGCTGCTGGGAGCTTTGTTCCGGCTGCGGGTCTGCGGACACTGCACAAAATGGAGGGGGTAATGGCGGTGAGCGGCATGCGTTGTCCGGGCTGCTATTGGGTGGGAGAGGTTGGAAAAAGCAGAACCCCCCTCCCGGCAGCTCAGAGAGCGCCCTCCTCTCGCGCCGTTAAGGTCAAGTCCTGCGCGCCATGGCTGTCTCCATGGTCAGGGCCGGTCGCCGCGGGAAGGCGCAGGACACACAACTGGCCGGCTGCAAGCTGGTTCTGATACTCTGGGATCGTGGACTGGAGGCAGTTCTTTCTTGGTTACCAACTCCTTCGCCGCCAGCCGTATTGAAGAGGAGCTCCCGCAGCTAGGGGTGGCCCAGGCTATGTCCCCGTCGAGTCCTGGAAGAGCTGAGCCTGCGGAAGCCTAGCCGGGGGGAGAGGCAACGCCTTCAAGCTCAGGAGAGCGGACGCGGCTGGATCCGAGTCGTGAGCTCCGGTAGAAACAAGGGACCTGGCAGGGGCAGCCGGGCCAGCTGGGCATGGAATAGAATAGGGAAGCAAGGAACCTGCTGGGAGCCTCTATTGAGGTCCCTGAGTCCAGGTCCGCTCCCTCAGTGCATGGCAGGCCTTTGGTGAGAACTTTGATGCTCTTCTTCTCCTGCCTAAAATATGGGCCAAGAAGTGAGGTGCATTCTGCCAAAGGTAAAAATCCCTGACTTCCAGACCCCAAGAACCCCCTCACTGTGCTGTGGAGGGGTCGAGGCCCCTTACTTCTGCCCATAGCCTGCTTGCAGCAGGTCACCGCATCAGGTGTAGTGGTCAATCGCTTAAACCTGGTCTGCCGCCGAGCTTATTGCTCCAGGTGAATCACAGAGGCCCTGCAAACGATTTCATCTTTTTTTTTTTTTTAACAGAATACAGGAAAGCTGAGCTTTATCCCTAGGGCTGCATGGGTGGAGTCTTGAGGCGACAGTAGGTAGAAGGATTGTCCGTGGACAGGTACCATCACAGAACTGCCTATCAGGGCACAAAGGGGAGACTCCTAGGGCAGGGTTTGACTAGGCGGGGGCTCGCTCTTCTCCAGCCTGGAATGTGAGCCATGGATCGAGGCTGAGTAGAACCGGAGGAGCCTGGGGAACTGCCCTAGGTGGCAGCTGCAGCTTGGGGTATGGGAGCTTCCTGTTAGCCGCAGCCGTGCAGACCAAGACCCGGAGGACCAGAAATGGCCTTCTGGTTGAGCTGCCGTCTTTGGTCCTCTTTCTTACAGGTACACTTGGCTGGGGCAACCCAAGCCGTTTGGGCCGAAGTTGCGGGGAGAATGGAAGGCAGACACTGGGAGCCAGGGCTTTGCCCTTCAACCCCCACCCCCATCTGTTCCCACTCAGTAGGGGAAAAAATTCTTTAATGAGTCCACAACAATAAAAATAAAAATAGTTCTTCTCAAAGGAAGTAACCCTCTTTCTCCCATCACTTTGGGACACACAAAACTAAATAATAACCAGATTGCTTGGGTGTCTGAGACCCTCTGCTAAACCCTATGCCCCACCCCTCAGTGGCCAGTGGAAGGATGTGGACTTCTTCAGATCTTTAGGGACCTTGGAGATTGAACCTGTGAGTCAGATAAGAACCAACCATAAGGTCAAGTTCAAGGCATTACCTGTTCCCCTGCTTTAGGGAAGGGAGGAGGAGCTTGTGGGTGGGACAGGTGCCTCTCCAAGCCAAGGAGATAAATTAACCCCTGCCTCCACCTAGTAGTGATAGAAGGGGGTCTCCTGATATTTCACTGAAGCTTCAGTGCCTCCTCTAGACCGTGCCTGGAAATGTGATTAGTTGGCCATGATCTGCCAATAGACGGTTTCCTAAGAACAAATTCTAGGAGATCTCCTGGGCTTCCCAGACAACCCATCTCCCAGGCTTACCATGGAGGACAGATGTACCTCCAGGAGATCTCCCACTTGGAAAGAGAAAGCCCCCAAATGGCGGCCTGGCCTCCAGCCCCGTGAAGGGCTTGATAGCCATTTCCACCCTGGGTCCTCCAGCTGGCTCTTGCACCTGTGTGCAGTATGATCACAGGGGTTGAAATGTTCTTTTGTATAGCTTTCTAGAAACAGGTGTGGCATTTAGGGACAGAGGAAGGTAGGGGCTCAGACCAGCAAGAAAAAGCAAAAAATTTGGTGCTCTATGTGATCCACAGATCAACAACTGTTGATCTTTGGGAGTGAATTTTGGTTTGTCAGGTGGGCCTTACCCCTCCCAGGCCGGCTGCCATCCAAGGTTGCCAGGCCTACAAAGCAGGAGCTGAGTCCTAAGAAGAGAAGGAGGGAACGTTGATGAGAGAGGGAGGGAGAGAAAAAGAACCTGGAATGGAGTATTCAGAAGAAGGAAGGGAGAAGTCCAGTTCAGACCCCTGGTGGAGGCCTGAATTGGGGGAGAGTCAGGAATTTAACCAGCCTCCTTTCTCTGTGCTTTCCGAACTGAGTGCCCTCCAGTGGCACCTCAGCTCTTGCTCAGCTTAGGGGAGGTATCGGAAGAGGCGGGAGGCCGCAGAAGGGGAGACTCAGCTGGAAAGAGGCAGGAGACCGGCAAGCAGGAGCCGCAGGGAGATGGAGATGGATGGCTAGGGAGGAAACAGAGTGAGCGGACAGCCTGATGTTGGCATTCACACTAAGGGTTATGCACTGAGCAGTCACAGGGCTGCAAGTGGCACGGGGACTTCAGGTTCTCAGATTCCAGGACAATGAGCCGCTGCCAGAGGCCAAGCCAGCCCCAAAGAGAGAAGAGGGCAGGCTAGCAGCATGGCCAGTTAGGGTTGGGAACCCCGGAGTGTGGAGGCACTCCCTGCCCCCCAGCTCTATCCTCCCTCAGAGTGAGCGGGTGTTAGGCTGCCTATCAAGTGATGGTCCTTTCTGCTCACATCCCTTGAATGACTCTGCTGGAAACGCCCCCAGCACGACAACACTGGTGCACACTAACCGTGCCAAGGCTACCCAGCCTGGGCACTGCCAGCAGGCACCCTCTGGCTGCTGCCCAGACCCCTCGGCTGCAAGAAGAAGGGGAGGCGGCAGTGCTGGGCAGAGGCATCTGGACACACTTTATTCCCATATCCCGCCTGGGAAGGCGCGTGGAGTGCAGGGCTCCCGAATCCCCGTCACGGAGCACTCAGCCCGCCTGTCAAGGAGGGTCCGGGAGGTGTTGCAGAATCCCCCAACCCCCCACTTTTAGGGCCAAATCAAATGAAGTTTGGAAAGGCTTGGTCTGCTTTGCTGAGCAAATCGCCTCGTTAGCCGTTTCCGCCTGACAAGGCTGGCTCCGGCGCCAGCCTTCTCCTCTCCGGGTGGCCATCTCCAAATGCTGCGCGGGGAGCAACGGGCCGGCCCTGCGAGGGCTGCCTGGACCCTGAAGTTTGGAAAAACAAGAAGAGATTGAAAGGGCTCCCTCCCTTCTCCGCAGACACACACGCACTGTCAAGCCGCCGCCACTTCCTGCCTTTGTTTTTCTTCCTCCAAAACATTTTTGGCCTCTTGCATTAGCTGCTGTGGGGCTCCGGGTTGACGATAAAAGGAAATACACACTGAAGACTGTTTTCTGGAGATGGCCTCACACTGTGGAGCTCCTGAGAAAGAACAACTCATGGGAAGCCAGTCTCCAGGGCCAATGTCACAGCCATGCCCATCTTGGACTCTTCAAAAAATGCAACTCGCACTTGGCCTTCCAGGGCAGCCTTAGTCCCCCCGGTCGGGTGTTCTCTTGAGCCGGGTGGGCTCAGCTTGGCTGTTGGGCCTCCTGCAAAGCGGAAGAGTCAATTAGGTTCAGAGTAAAGTCAAAACCAAGGACCCGAAGCTCTGCCTCCCCTGCCTCCCCAAGATTTGGTCTGATCCTCAGAGCTGCACCTACCTCCGAATAGCCCCCCCAAAAACCTTCACACCGCCAGTATGTTCCAGGCAAGAGGGGCAGAAGCAGGCAAAGCTGGGAACAGTGCGCAGCACTGAGGATCAGAGCATCCGCCTCCCGTCCCTGCCGGGGAACTAAAAGCATTCGCCGCTCCAGGCGGTTTCCCTTCTGGCATCAAGAGCCTTTATCCTCATCCATCTTCACAGCAACGCCCCCACTCACCCCCTTCCAGGCTGCAAGACCCTCCCGGCACCCCGCTTTGGTTCCGCTGAATTGCCCTTCCAGCCGCTCCTAGAGTGCCTTCCCCTGCCCCAGCCTTTCCTCGGGAATTCGCCTTTGTCTCCTGCAGACACCCATGGGATCCAGACTGACCAGCACCCTCTCGGCTTGGCTCTCAAGAACATGGGAGGCACTAGTTCTACGGAACGGCACATATCCCTATACCAACCTTTCTGTGGTGACCCCCCTCTCCCTGGCACCAAGGGGAAAACCGATCTAATGGGGAGAGGGGCTGCGTGCAGCTAGGGTAGGTAGCCTGGCGTCCCCCGCTGGCAGGCCACTGCAGCCGGTCTGCTCAGGCACAAGCTGAAGTTGACTGCCAACACTGCTATAAAACCCCAGGTCTGTCTAGAACAGTTTTTGGTTCTCCTAGACGCCCCCGGGTTCAATTATAGTCTTAAAAGCCCTAATACAAGTGCAAGAATTTGTTTGCCTTCACCCAGGGGCAGGGCAAGCCCCGCAATGGTGGCGCCTTTGTTATGGCAAAGTCACTGAAACCCCTCAAGCATTCCTTTTGTTCGAGGGTCGGGGTGGCGGGGACCGGGTGGGCTGCTGGGAGAGAGTTTGAGAGCCAAAATCAGTCAGGGAATGACTTAAATACTGCTGTTTGCAAACCTCTCCTTCTCCCTTTTATATTCAGTCTTCAAGAAAGAGATGCTGTGGAGAAATAAATATTTTGCCTTGTTGGTCACCGCTGGAAATAGAAGTTTTTTCGCTGCAGGGCAATCCTGTAACTGTGATTCCCAGCTTTAGGAGGTCTCAAGCTGCCCTTCCCAATGACCTTCCTTCCCACCAGATCTTTTCACTCACCCCGATACTGCCCTCTGCACAAGCCACAGTGGCCAAATATGTCAAGCTGGAGATGCACAAATAATTTCAAGTTCAGCTCTCAGGGATTCAAGGGGCATGGAAGTTCTTGCAGCAAATCCTGAATAAAGCGTTCATTAAACCAATGTGTCGGAGTAGTTTGATTTGTGATACGCAAGCCCTGTAAAGGAGGGGGTGGGTAGGAGCCACATAAACATAAATGCTAATAAATTAGTGTACTCCACTACAGAGTAATTACTCGATATTATTGATATTTACAGCGAGTATTCAAATGCAATGGTGGGCCATCATTTAGAGAAAATACATAATGAGAATATTTCTTTTCCAGTGCAGTACACGATTAGATTTTGTTATTGTGTCAGTTACAGTTAGCTCAGCAATAAATAAATAAATCGATGTTGACACTTAAATACCAAAGATCTTAGAGGTTATACTCTAAATCTCCCCAAGATACATAAATACCTTTGGCTATTTCCTGGATGGGGAAAGGGAAAAGGTTATTCTTTTTCATTTTTCAACTTTCCTTCAGCGACATCGAGTTCCTTCCAAGAAGATAGGTGTGGGGAGGCCTCAGAGCTGGACCCCTCCCAGCGCCTGGCCCTGCCTGACTGCTCTATGCCCTCCTCTTCTGCTTCTCCCAAACATTGTTCATTCAGTCCTGCAGGATGGCAAGCATTTTTCACCGTTTCATTTTTTTTTCTCTCCTCTTCCCAAGAAAGCTAGACTCATACTAGCTGCTATGGCCTCTGTCTCTCTCTTTAGCTCAAACCTAGCCTTTTCAAAGCGTTCTTTTCACCCAAGGTGCTGGGAGGTTCAGAAAGACGTCTCTTTTCTCTGGCATTGTGTCCCTTCTGTGGGATGAGTAGCGGGAAAGGCGCCGAGCCTTCTGAGTTTCTGTCCTGCACATCCCTGGCTCTCAAGCTTTGCAGAGGAAAGGTGGCGTGTTACCCCTTTCTCAGCCACGGCTCCCTGGCCCTCGCCCCCTGCTCACTGCCCCCACTCTCCCTACAGCTCTGGAGCTCAGCTGTGGGCTCCCGGAAGGTGCAGCATACCCAGGAGAAGTCTCCTTGGATGTCAGCGCCTCTAAAGCAGCCCAAGGCTCGCCTCAATTCCATGGTTCCCCGAGTCCTCAGCTCCAGAAGACCCGGCAAGGGGGCGGGCGGACCAGTGCGCAGCGGCGCAGCTCCCACGCCTCTGGCTCTGCGGTGTCGCTCCGAACCCCGGCAGACAGCGAGGAGGAGCGGGTTTCTCCAAGGGCAGGGCGTGGGGTGAGGAGGCCGGCAGGGAGAATGAAAGGGAGGTGGATCCCGGGTGAGACGAAGGGCTTTCCGGGACCTGCGGATCCCTGACAAACCGCGGGGGAAGCCGCCCAGGTTGTTGGCGGTTTAGGGACGGAAGGCACTAAAGCGCTTCGGAAGTGACCATGAATGCGAGCGTGTAATCAAGTCACCGTGCAAATCGGGCGAGCCACGAGGCAGGCACATCCACGGCTGCAAACCCTGGCCCGAAGGGGGTCCGGCCAAAGTCGGAGGCAGAGGTGGTTCCCAAAGCAAGCCTGTGGGAGGGGGACAGCCAAGAAGGAGGTGCGAACGCGAGCCTCCAGGCGAATAGATTCCAAGACCACGCACGGGCCACGCAGCGACGAGCTCCCACCCGGCCACCCCCAGCCTGTGGCTTCCCTCACCCGGGGAGTGGTGGGTGGCAGGAGTTGAGCTCTCTCACCGCCCTCGGCGCACTCGAGGGCCAGGACCGTGCAGCTGAGCACAAGCAATTGGCACGGGGTAGCACCCAGCCTCGCCGCGCGCTGGGAGGCCCCCCCAGCCAACATGAGTTACACCGGCGATTACGTGCTTTCGGTGAGAACACCGAGTGACGATCTGTTGCTTCCCTTGAGGTGGCTACAAAGAAAGGAAGCCGGGGGCGGGGGGGGGGGGGTGGAAGAAAGGAAAGGAAAGGGGGGGAAGGCCCGGACTAGCTAGCAGCTTGTCAATTTCAACATCGGGTCACATGACCAGCACCTCCCTGCTAAGGATGGGGATAGATTTCCACGTCAGCTTACGTCTCCAAATTTCTACTTCACGGATCCGCTTCAAAGAGGCAGCTGCAGTGGAGAATCATGTTAAGCTCGGCTACTGCGGAAAGCCCAAGGTAGCCCAATGATGGATTTTGATGAGCGTGGTCCCTGCTCCTCTAACATGTATTTGCCAAGTTGTACTTACTACGTCTCGGGTCCAGATTTCTCCAGCCTCCCTTCTTTTCTGCCCCAGACCCCGTCTTCGCGCCCAATGACATACTCCTACTCTTCCAACCTGCCCCAGGTCCAACCCGTGCGCGAAGTGACCTTCAGAGAATACGCCATTGAGCCCGCCACTAAATGGCACCCCCGCGGCAATCTGGCCCACTGCTACTCCGCGGAGGAGCTCGTGCACAGAGACTGCCTGCAGGCGCCCAGCGCGGCCGGCGTGCCTGGCGACGTGCTGGCCAAGAGCTCGGCCAACGTCTACCACCACCCCACCCCCGCCGTCTCGTCCAATTTCTATAGCACCGTGGGCCGAAACGGCGTCCTGCCACAGGCTTTCGACCAGTTTTTCGAGACGGCCTACGGCACCCCGGAAAACCTCGCCTCCTCCGACTACCCTGGGGACAAGAGCGCCGAGAAGGGGCCCCCGGCAGCCGCGGCGACCTCCGCGGCGGCGGCGGCGGCAGCGGCCACGGGCACGCCGGCAACTTCAAGTTCGGACAGCGGCGCCGGCGGCTGCCGGGAGGCGGCGGCGGCGGCGGAGGAAAAGGAGCGGCGGCGGCGCCCCGAGAGCAGCAGCAGCCCCGAGTCGTCTTCCGGCCACACTGAGGACAAGGCCGGCGGCTCCAGTACGTATAAAGGCAGCGCCCTGCGCTTTATGAAAGGGGAGTTGGAAATCTAGCGCAGCACCGCTGTTAAATTTTTATATGCTGTTTTATAAGCATATAAGGTTTATGAAGGGCCTTTAGGTTTCCCCCAACAAAACTTTGTTATAAAAGGCGGGATCACGTGGCGAGTGCTGAAATTGGCCGTGAAATACCCACCGGCCAAGGCATGCCTGCAAAAAAACAAAACAAAACAAACAAAAAACCCCACACAACTGCCTTTTCCCCTTTTTTCCCTTCTCAGCTCCCAAGCCCAGCAGCTCGACCCCTCTCGGGACCAGCTCGGGGCTGGGGAGCCGGAGGTGGGCGCCTGTAAATTCCCCTTGCAAGGGCTCCGGAGCCTTTGATAGCGAGGTAATCCGGAGATTTTTATAAAAGCCATGTGTTGCGCCGGGATTCCAGTCCCGGCCGGGATTCAAAGACATCGCTGTTTAACGATGGCGCTAGGAGCGTGTTTAACAGATAAAATAGCCCGCTTAGCTCGAGTAATACATTAAAAGAAACAAATTAACCCAAAGTTGGTCTTTTTGTCCAAAGGAAGCCATTTTCCTGTGGCGCGGTGGCAATTACGTGCTGCCTTCTGTCCGACTGCATGTTACAGTTGTTAGTCAATCTGTCAAAAGCGGGTTTTTTTCTTTACTTCTGGTGGAGTTTTATTGAAAGGGGAGCAAGTCGAGCCTGCCCGCAGCTCTGAGAAACCCCTCGTTCCTCCACCCTATCTGGAATAGCACCCCTGCTCTGCCGGGGAACCAGGATGGCTGTGTGGCCTTGGTCCTCAGGAAAGGCCCAGGGTAGGGGGCTTCCGCTGCCACCTCCCCACCTCGCGGAAGCCAGGAGGCTGGCCGGGGAGGCAGGAGCTGATGGCCAGAACTCAGGCTGACGAAGACCCGGCAGCTGCCCCAGATGTTAACGAGGGCCGAGTCCCGCCGCAGCCGGGAAAGACTGGGGCTGGGGCCGCCTTTACTGCCTCGGGAACCGGCCGCCCAGGTGCTGGAAGGTGAAATGTCCGCGGGCGGGGGGCTGTTTGTTTAGTCTGGCCAGGCTGTAGGCAGCCGGCAACCCCCGCTCGCTGCTTTGAAAGCGGTTTCAGCGGCACAAACTCGCCTGTTGCAGTGAGGAGCCCTCCTTTCTGCTCTGGGGCAGAGTAAGCAGCTTCCCTGGGGGCCTATCTAGGGAGCTGGCTTTTATCTGGAGCTGAGCCTCCGCCGGCAGCTTCTCCCCAGCCGGCAGTAGGAGCCTGAAGGCAGGGACCTGGGGGGACCTTGATGGGGCTTGGGCAGGGCCTCCAGTCCCTGGGGCCAGCCCTTTTCCTCCACTTGGGGCTCTGGGATGGATTGCAGCCGTCACACCTGGCTCTCTCCCTGCCTCTTTCTCCCTTTACAGGTGGCCAACGAACCCGAAAAAAGCGCTGCCCCTACACCAAGTACCAGATCCGGGAGCTGGAGCGGGAGTTCTTCTTCAGTGTGTACATCAACAAAGAGAAGCGCCTGCAGCTGTCTCGCATGCTCAACCTCACTGACCGTCAAGTCAAAATATGGTTTCAGAACAGGAGAATGAAGGAAAAAAAAATTAACAGAGACCGTTTACAGTACTACTCGGCCAACCCGCTCCTCTAAGGCTCCAGCCAACTGGAACTGGGTGGGGGGCTTCATACACATGAGATTATATGCAGATTTTGACCTTGACAAGGTCAAGGCACGCGGTGACTTTTGAAGAAAGGCGATGTGCAAGAGAGGGGAGGCTACACGGAGACAGCCTGGAAGGAGGCCGCTCGGGACGCTCCTGGGCATCGGTGGTTAAGATTTCTAACAATAATTGGATTTGGAGAGTTGTGCATCAAGGAGAGTGAATGGTTTGGGGCCCCTGGTGGTTCACTCTTGGAGACTGCAGAGCTTCGGGTTGGGTGTGGTCCCCATCAGGGACTGGGCCCCCTCCAGGCCCCCTGGAGAATGACCCCGACCAGGGACCCTCCACATGGAGCCTGTCCACTTCCAGGACCCCTGCGTCAAGATCTCCAAACCCACTTCAGTTTGGGAACAGGAGCAGAAGGAAGGCGGGGGATTCCTAGATGTCCGGATTGGGGCGCCTTTCCAAAGCCAATGTGAAAGATGACTGGACTAAGAGGTGGCTGTGAGGTGGGAGAGGGCTGCTCATCCTTGAGGGAAAAATAATCTACTATTCCAGGTGGCATTAGGGGCTCTCCACCCCCTCCTAGCCACTCACCACACGGTCCCAAGCCTGAGCTTCCAGCAGTCGACTTCTGCAGCTCACCTAGTTTTTCCTACCGATTAGGGTGTTCGTCCTGGCCTGCCACTCTGGCCTAAAGCCTGGTGGCAGAGCAGACCATTCCCTGAGGTGGAAGACATAAAAAAGCCGAGAGGCTGCACCCAGGCCACTGGCCACCAGATCCCTGCAGGAAATGCCTGTGGAGTGCGGCAGCTTGGCAAAGTCTACAGCACACTTAAATCAAGCTTGGATTTGCTCAGCGGAGCGGGGGAGCAGCAGAGCAGCGGACCTGGCCAGCGGTCCCCAGCGATGAGGGGCTTGAGCCCCGCAAGCACCCAGTTCCCACGCCATGCTCTGCCCTTCACCACCCCAGAACTGAGCTTGGAAGCTTCCAGCGACCTTCCAAGAGCTCGAGAGTGATTTGGAATTATTTTAAAAGATAAATATTATATATATATATATATATATATATATTTCCCTGAAAGAACCAAAGCAAATTTTAAAAGATGCAATGTAGAGGGGGAAAAAAGATGAAGAAAATATTTAAAGGCTCTATCTGTTTACAGTGTTCCATGGTTAAACTCACTCACTGCTAAAAATATTTGAATGTACGCTTCATACAGGGATGGTGTTCAAAAGACTTGTAAATAAAGGAACTATAATCTATTTTGTTTGAATACTTTTTTTTTTTGCCATTAGTTGATCACCTTTGGGGTATTGGAGGGGATGGGAAGTGTGTCGGGAATGGTCTTTTTAATTTCTTGCAATATTTGAAAAGTGTTAAGGAGATGCTCTGAGGTTGTTCGGCCCTCCGTGGTCTGGGGACCTCAGCTGAGAAAGGCAGGCACCCTTCCATTAAATCGCCTCTGCCCCCCTGTGTTAAGAAGCGTCTGGTGGCTCTGTTTGTAACAGGAGTATTGGCCTGTCCTCCATTCTCACCCACTGCGTATGTCGTATGTCGCAGCATGTATACAGGTGACAGGGCACAAGGAAAATAAAGACTGTGGAAACTTGAGTATTGGGTCCTGGTGTGACATTCCTCTCCCTGCTCGCCTTTTACTGCCAAATGTCTGCCACCCCCAGCACCAACACCACCCCCCCCTTAGGAAAGGGGCAAGTTACTAGGCCCCTGAGCGGGTGGGGAGGTGACTTAGGATTTAACTCCATTAGAAGCCAAACTTAGGAAGCCAAGGTGAATGGCCAGGTCCTTTGGGGAAGTGGGGTCCCAGCAATGGGGTATCTCAGGGCCTGGAATACGGGGCTTCATCCTCTCAAACTGACCCCAGCCCTGGGAGAAAGCCTTGGGACTTGAGGTGGCCAGTGGGTCTGATCCCAGGCTGGACTCACTTACCTCAAGACTAGGAGGCCTGAAGTGGAAACACTCTAGGTTGCCCTGGGGAGCCCTGCAGCAAGAGGGAGACTGGTCTGGGTACAAAGACAGAGCAGACTCTCAGGAGTCTCTAAGAGCGCTTTCTTTTCTCCCCAGCTCCCAGTTGAGGCTGCCTTTTCCCTTTGGGGAGAGAAAGATACTGGTTTCCTCTTTGTTTCCTGCCTTTGAACTTCTGCCTTAAATTTGGACATCACCCATAACCTTGAGGGGCAGGGCGAAAGGCCAGAGCCTTTTGTTGCCCACCCCCCCTCCATCCCCACTCTCTCCCTAGCCACTCAGGCAGGACCAGAGCAGCAGAGAGGATGGAATTTGGAGAGAGGCCCCAGACCCCATACCCCCGCTCTGTTTATTTGTTTGTGTGTTTGTCTAACTTTCTCGACTGGGGAAATCAAGCTCAAAGGGGAATGGGACGGACCCCCGAGATGAATGTCTAGGTTGATAGACACACAGAGGTGAACAAGGACTCTCCTGGGGGGCAGGGAAGGAGTGGGCAGGGAAGCCTAGGATTTAAGGAGACTTCCTTTGGGACGGTTAAAGATTAACCAAGTCTCACAAGTTGCTACAGAGAGTCTAGCCAGGAGGACTGTTCAAGGGAGGGCGGCGAGCGGGCGCGGGTTTGATTTCTGAGCCCTATAAAAGCCCATCCTCCGATGGCTGTGACAATGTGGTCGTAAACCCGTCCGGGGCAGGCCAATTTGCATATTTGGAATGCGCCGCTATAAACCCGGCTGGGATTTTGCAGCAATTTCTTAGATGTAAAAATGAGATCTCTTTCGCAGCGGGCTGGGCACACTCTCTCCCTCTGTCTCTGCCTTGAGCCTGCTCTCCTTTCCCGGCTCCGGGCTGGAGTTCGGGCCGGGCCTAGGCGCTCAGCCGCCACGAGATGGCGCACTTCCGATCAATGTCAAAGCCGCCGGGGAGCCGAGAACCCCAGCGCATTTCTTGGCCTTTGTTCGCTTTAGATACTAAGAGCGGCACGTTACATTATTTCACTTGTCCCGCTCTCCTTCGTATCAAAAAAAGGGGGGCTCACCTTCAAGAAGTGGTTGGTGTTGTAATTTAAAGCAACGCGCCTTCTCTAGGCCTCGCAGGCGTCGCGGCGCGGAGAAGCCAGCTTTCCCTTGGCAGTGATTTCGGAAATGTGTCAAGGTAAGAGGCCACAAGTTTAGCAATTTCAATCTGGCTGGGGCGGGAGTGGGGCCGGTGTCTGAGCAGGGCTGGGAAAGTGGCTGGGTTTGTGAGCTGGGGGGTGACGCTATAGGCGCTCAGCCCACTCGACCCCCCTTCTCTCGTCGCCCCCTAAGGTTGGAAAGCAGGGGGAGGCCTCAGTGGAAAAGCTGACGATTTTAACTCTATGCGCCAGCATTTCACCTAAGGCGATCTTTAGATTTTGTAGAAATATTCAGAATGGGATGAACCTGGGATGGGGAGCATCCAAGCAAAAGGGTCCCAGCTGTGCTGGGATACGGGATTGTGGTGGTAAAAAAAAAAAAAAAAAAGGGTCGGGGGAGATGGCGGGACTGGGGAAAACTGAAAGTTTCTACTCGAAACAATGAGGTGGTCAGCGACCGTAGCTGCTGGGGCAGGCTTATTCCCTGGGGCAGAAGTCTGGGAGGTAGCTGGTTTCCTACTATGTGCGATCTCTAGGTTTGCCCAGCAGATTGGGGGTAACATTTGTTCCAAAAAAGGTCAATTCAGAAAAGTAGCATTATATTTTTGAGGCTGCCAGGGAAGTCCGTGTTGCTTATTTGGAATGTACCGCTATAAATCTGGCTGGAGTTTTGCAGCAATTTCTTAGATGCAAAAATGAGATCTTTTGCACATTTTGCAAATGCGCAAAAAATGTATTGGTAAATACCTATACAGTTTCAAAGGCTGGCACTGAGGATAAACTCTGATCAATTTCTCCATCAGAGTTGTCATAAAACAAGTTTTAAATAATCATATCACTTACATTTTGGAGGCCAGGTTCAAATTTCCTCTTTTCCTAGTTTCAAATTTTTTATTCCAGTATGTTTTCATTTGTTTCTCGAAATGGTTATTTTCTTTTCACAAATATACTGTGCATGGGTGAATAGGGGGGAATCTCAGAGAAAGTAGGTGCCGCCTGTGTGTGCATGTATAATTTTGCCGATCACAGTCACTGGTCTTTGTTGAGCATGGTCTCCCAAACTCTGCCACAATAAAGCAAGGAGTGGGCGCCCACACTGTGCTCTCTGCAGCCTGAGCCTTCCCTAAAATCCCAAAGCTGCCTCTAGTTTCAAGGCCAGAGGCAGTTTATGATGGATGAAACTAAGGATATTGCAATTGAGGGGTGTATGTGAGGGGTGAATGAAAAGGCCCCAACACTCCCCCCATCAGGAGAGAAGGGTCAGTTCAGTGGTTGGATATAGAAAAAAATTTAGGGACACATTGCACCTGATTGATTCTAAGCAGACACATCAAATACTGTATCCCTGAAAAGGTTGACATTCTTAAAGATGAACAGGAGAAGTTTACTGCTCACCCCCCAAAATTTTAAATATGCAGTAAATGCGTGAATCAAAAAAGTCCAGAATTTTTGTTAAAGCTGGATTTGTGGAAGTAGCATTTATTTTTCCTCTCTGAGGCTGCATCTCAACTCCACAGCTGATCAGATAATTCTGAGCCCAGAAAGCATCGAGAGTGACCTTCAGATACAAATTGTTTACTGGCTATCTCAATCTCAGTACCTGGTATTTTTTATAAGAATATTTTTTGGTAATAACAGTTTATTATTTCTCGTGGTTTGCAAGGGCCTACTCAGGAGAAGCAATCCGCTATCTGGTGAACTGCATGGTAATCCTTGCCAAAGGGCTTATTTCACCAGCCTGTCATTTACTTCGGCTCCATAGCTGAAGGGGCATGTAATTAACCAGGTAGAAATGAGCAATATTTACTCCTAAATAAAATGTGGGCCCTGGCAGCTGCACAGGCCTGGTTGAAGCAAGTAGACACCAGAGAGTTTTAGGTCAAAGGCATCCTGACCAACAAGAGAGAAATTCGGCAGCTGGGAAAGAGGGTGAAAGAGAAAAAAAGAAGGCAAATGGGCGAGAGGGAGAGAGAGTGTCTAGAAGCCAACCCATGCTGCAATTGAATTGTTTTTCTTAATCTCTTGGGGGTAGGGAACCCCCGGAAAGCTGAGATGATCGATAAATGGAATATTTTATTGAGGAAGCTAACACCTCGGTGTTACAGTCTGGGGAGTGTGGAGGCTTGGGGGCGGTCGGGGATGCTGGGAGCGCTAAGACTGACTGAGAAGGCAGCAGGCGTTTTACTTGAGCTTCTGCTGTGTAGATATCTTCTTGTTCGAACCAGCCAGCCAGGCAGGCCAGTCTGCTTCCCAGGCGCATCTGTGGGCTCTCCACACACTCTCGGCTCAGCAGTGGAGGTGGAGTGGCAGTCTGGGCCAGAGAGGGGATCCCACACAGGCTTACATATTCTTTTTTTTTTTCAAGCAAGAAACCGCACAAACTCGACATCCCGTTTGGTTTATTAGAAGGGGGGAAAAGACGCTGGAGAGAAACCTCCAGCTTTCCCCAAAGGTCCATGAAGACCCAAGTGCCAATGCCATGGTGTGTGAGCCCTCAGCAGGCCTTCCACCTCCTCTGCTCCACAGCTGAGGTGGCCTTCTCATAGCAGATGCGGTACCAAACTGATATTTGTAACCTTGGTTGGAGCGTGCATGCTCTTGGATCCCATTCAGCCTAGAAGCCCATTTGGCCACCCTACAGAGCTCTAACTAGATTGGGCCTGAGCTGCCTACAACCGGGTACCCAGCTTGTCTTACTAGTCAAACTGGCAGGGCTGCTGATTTCCCGGAGAGCCCTGGAACATTCTGGAGACCCCAAGGAAAAGGCTTTGAGGGGTCTGTGAACTCCCTGAAAATAATGGGTCAAATTGTGGGAATGCACAGATATGCATTTTTCACAGGATAAGAGTCAGAACGTGGCCTTAGATTTACCAAAGGGGGCCTTAACTTCCAAAAAGGTTAAGAAAGACAGGTTTAGATCCTTTAGAGCGTTGTCTTTCACTTTATTTTTTTAGCCTCCACCATCTCAAGCATTCTCTCCTGTGGCCACTGGTCCTTCCTAACCTGTGGGCTGGGAAGTTGCTTTCTGCATTTTGTCTGAAAAGGCACCAAGTCCTGGCTCACTGGCCTGCTGGGGCTCATTCTCCTCAGGGGACCCTCTCCTGTACTTGGAACCTACTTCCCACTGGGCAGAGATTTCCTGAGAGGTATGGACAGTGCTGAGGGGCAAAACCCCCTTCTCAGGCAGTTCTCAGCTTTGTGGCATTTCCCAGTAGCACTGCTGAGCACGAGAATCCCAGTCAGTTTCACTCTCCTTACAAGGTGGGTAAGGACCAAGTCCATCTGGGGAAGGATCCTGGGCTGCGTGGTCTGAAGCTTTTGGTACTCAAGTTCGTTGACCTCGTGAGCCTAGCCCGATTAAAATTTGCCTTGGCCTTGTGCGTTTGAGCGATATGGAGAGTGAAGGACAGATCCTGATCTCTCGGCACAGACCCCTCACTTGATTCGGCTGCGCCGCTACTGCAGCCTCAAGACCCTGTTGGATTGGAGAGAGCTGACTCTCTCATGCTCTCTCTCCCCTTTTCTCCCTCTCTTTTCTCTCCCTCTGTCCTTCTTTCCTTCTGTTCCTCTCCTTCTCTATCCCTCTCTTCTCCACCCCAGACGTCCAGTCTGCAGAGCCGGTCACCGCGGGGCGCAGAGGTGTAAGTGGCTGGAGCGCAGCGCAAGCGGTGGCACGGCCTCCGGGTGCTGCGCGCCGAGCAGCGGCTGCCGGCAGAGACCGCAACTGCTTACTTGCATCTCAGAAGCCAGCACCAGGGCTCTGCCGCCAGCTCTCCCATACGCTCTCTCTGGGTCCTCTCAGGCTCGGCTTCCTCCACCGACTGAGTTCACGTTGGGAGGAACAAGGCCAAGTGCCTGGCAAATCACCCGGAAGGCAAGGGTCTTTCCCCGCTGCCGCCCGCAGCGGGATCCCGGCGTTCGGCAGCTCCAGTCAAGCCCTCTGCAGGGACCGGAGCTGGCGGAGTGGGCAGGCCTGGGGCATCCTGGAGAGCTCTAGCCCGTAGGCCAGGGGCAAGGCAGCGACCTCCTGGGCTCCCTGGATCCGGCCGGAAAAGGTCGCATTTCCTGAGACATGTATGAGGCCCACACTTGGGGGCTAGCGCCCTGGGCCTGCCGTTTCCAGTTGACTAAGAGCGCGGTCCCTACAGCCAGGGAAGAAGGAGGCCCCGGTGTCTGTTGAGCAAAGGGCCTGGCCTCCGAACGCGCCTATAACTGGGCCACGAGCCCAGCCAGGCCTCACAGAGAACGGATTTCCTCACCGCGGGCCTCGTTAAAATGCGCACTCTGCGGGAGTGAGGGATGCCCCAGCCTTGGGTTTGGAGGGGAGGGAGGAAGAGGGGAGGGGACCGAGACCTAGGAGTGTGGTGACACTCGTTCTTGTCGTAGCCTCCAGCAGCGTGCGAATGCCAAGGCTAAAGGGAGAGTTCGAGAATTGTGTGGCAGAGGTGTCCGTTTGCCACCCCCCCCCTCCAAGTTTCCCCCTCCAGGTCTTCGCCTCCCGGTAAGCCAAAAACCCTGAAGATCAATATTTCTTTCACTTCCCCCAAAGGCGCATGAGCTTGGAGGCTGCCAAGGTGATGTGGCTGCGGGGTGGCTGGACCTCCCTCTGGCCTTGGAGTAAGGGTGGGGAAGTCTCTCCGCCAAAGTTGTCAGTCGCCTTGACCCCCCACTCGTGGCAGCCCACCAAGGTTCACCGACAGGAGCTGCAGAGAAGGCAAGCCAGGTGAGCACGCCATAGGTAAACATCCTAACTGGATCAACGCACTGGCGGAGGAGGAGCGGAGCGCATACGGGGTTGAGAGGCCAGGGCGTTGCATTTTGGGAAGAGTTCTGTGAGGGATGCAAGAAAGAAGTGGCAACTGCCGGCTTCCAGTCTGCTCTGGATTTCGGACACTCTGAGGATCCTGGTGACCTTAGGAATAGGTCCACCACCTTGGGGAGACAGCTCCAGGTCCAGGGCTGAATGGGAAGAGCTTGAGGCCCTGACGGCCCCCCCTTAGTGTCTAGAGTGCACCGAGGTCTGGTGGCTGATTCCGAAATTAAAATGGGGAGCACCCAAGGCGGGCCGGGGTGCGCACCGTAAACACCCCACTTGTTAACTGCGCGGGGCCCAGGGGCCCTTCAAACAGGCCCCAAAGGAGGGCGCGCGCCTGGGCATGGGGGGAGCGAGCCCAGGGGCCAGGGCCCCTACCAGCCACGTTGGGGCGGCCCCCGCAGCTCCTGGCCTTTGGGCTGAGGTATTGGGTGTGCGTCTCGCGGCCCATCAATACAGATTACATATTTATATCAATCGCGGGCTCGGAGGGCGCCCTCGGAGAGCGGCCCCGCGCCTACGAAACCAAACTGGGAGTGGTCGCGCGGAAACTCTGGCTCAGGATTGGCTGCGGGCGCTCGCCGCGGTGCGGGGGGATTGCTAATCGTATTCAGCATGTTTTGCACAAGAAATGTCAGCCAGAAAGGGCTATCTGCTTCCTTCGCCAAATTATCCCACAACAATGTCATGCTCGGAGAGCCCCGCCGCGAACTCTTTTTTGGTCGACTCGCTCATCAGCTCCGGCAGAGGCGAGGCTGGCGGTGGTGGCAGCGGCGCGGGGGGCGGCGGCGGCGGCGGCTACTATGCCCACGGCGGGGTCTACCTGCCGTCGGCCGCCGACCTGCCCTACGGGCTGCAGAGCTGCGGGCTCTTCCCGGCTCTGGGAGGCAAGCGCAATGAGGCGGCGTCGCCGGGCGGCGGTGGTGGCAGCGGGGGCCTGGGTTCCGGGGCTCACGGCTACGCGCCCGCGCCTATAGATCTGTGGCTGGAAGCGCCCCGGTCATGCCGGCTGGAGCCGCCCGAAGGGCCGCCGCCGCCGCCGCCCCAGCAGCAGCCGCCGCCCCAGCCGCAACCACCCCAGCCCCCGCCGCAGGCCACCTCGTGCTCTTTCGCGCAGAACATCAAAGAGGAGAACTCCTACTGCCTCTACGACTCGGCTGACAAATGCCCCAAAGGCTCGTCCGCCGCTGCCGAGCTGGGCCCCTTCCCGCGGGGCCCGCCGCCTGACCGCTGCGCCCTGGGCACCTCCAGCGGGGTGCCAGTGCCTGGCTACTTCCGCCTCTCTCAGGCCTATGGCACCGCCAAGGGCTACGGCAGCGGCGGCGGCGCGCAGCAGCTCGGCGCCGGCCCGTTCCCTGCTCAGCCCCCGGGGCGCGGCTTCGACCCGCCACCCGCGCTCGCCTCCGGTTCTGCGGATGCAGCCCGGAAGGAGCGAGCCCTCGATTCGCCGCCGCCCCCCACGCTGGCTTGCGGTGGCGGCGGCGGGGGCTCGCAGGGCGACGAGGAGGCGCACGCGTCGTCTTCGGCTGCGGAGGAGCTCTCCCCCGCCCCTTCCGAGAGCAGCAAAGCCTCGCCCGAGAAGGACTCCCTGGGTAAGCAGGGCGCGCTGAAGGGCCGCAGTCAGGCGGGCCGGCAGACAGGCAGACCCAGAGAAGGGAAGAAGCAGAGAGCCAGGAGTCCGCACGGCAGCCGGCCGGCCTTGGCCCGAACTGCAGGCAGGCTGACCTTGTGAACTTGCTTTTTAATATTTGGGCGTGGGGACGCAGTAAAAATTCATGTCAGGCTTAGCGCCCCACACCAAGACGTCCTCCGACTGGGGGCGAGGACACCGGCAAGCAGCTCCCCTCTTGTGCGTGCCCTTCTCCGAGCCCCGGAGCACCCTAAGCGGTGGTCTGGGCCCAGCCTGCCAGGCGCGGCCCACGCGGGGGGGAGGGGGAGGGAGGGAAAGTGTCTCGCCCGCAGATAGCGCGGATGTTTGTAAGGCATCCAAAATAAGCAGCCGCCAGCACCAATAAATAAGCCCATTAACCGGCGAAGTTCGAGTTTACGATCCCCCTTGCTTTTTTCAAAGTTGCTGGAGGGACGGGAATCCTCGTTGCGGGGAGAAGAAAAGGCATATGCAGCCCGGATGCCTGGGCCCTGATCTGAGAGTCAGAAAGGGGCCATTTCGCGTCCCCTGGAACTCGAAATCGCCCAGATTGCACGTCCCTGGCTCCTGGAGAGACGCGAGGCAGGGCCCTTGACCCCAATCAGTTTTTCGTGCCTTCCCCATGTCCCATCTATGTCCTTCTTCCTCTCCTCATCAGGCCTTGGGCAACCAGGGAACTGGAGTGAGACACAGCCACGTTGCCTGCCCCCCTTCCAAGTAACCACTCTGCGCCCCCAGCCTGGGGGCTGCAGGAAATGCTTGTCTGCCTTGGGGCGAGAAGCAAAGAAAGGCGTTAAGTTCAAGATATACAGCCTGCCCTCCCAGGCCGTTCCTTCTGCAAGCGCCTGGCAGCTTTGTGTTAAAACAGGTGTTTGGAAAAAAGTGGAGGAAAATGTAAATTGGGAGAGTAGGTGTAGATTGGAGGCCCACTCGATTTTGCACATGACTTTTGGAGGAACTGCTCTCCCTGGGCAGGCTAAAGGGGGGGCATAACTCTCTCCGTGTGACTCAGGGCATCCCTCTTACGGTAGGCACGATCCGAACTCACCCCTGCGTGCAGCCCTCGTGGCCTCGATTTAACCTTCCCCTCTTTATTCTCTTAAATGCCAGGCAATTCCAAAGGCGAAAATGCAGCCAACTGGCTCACTGCAAAGAGCGGCCGGAAGAAACGCTGCCCCTACACCAAGCACCAGACGCTGGAGCTGGAAAAGGAGTTTCTGTTCAACATGTACCTTACTCGAGAGCGGCGCCTAGAGATCAGCCGCAGCGTCCACCTCACGGACAGACAAGTTAAAATCTGGTTTCAGAACCGCAGGATGAAACTGAAGAAAATGAACCGAGAAAACCGGATCCGGGAGCTCACAGCCAACTTTAATTTTTCCTGATGAAGCTCCAGGCAATGCGGTTCTTTTCGCTTCCAGAGAGCCGTTCTACTCCCTCTGTCTTCGGCTCTGCCCAGGAACTTGCACCTGTGCCGGAGCCCCATTCCTCCCTCCCACACTCACCATTTCGCTGGCCGTTACATCTGTGCAGGGCTGGTTTGTTCTGACTTTTTGTTTCTTTTTCTGTTTGCTTGGTGCTGGTTTATTTGTTGTTTTCTGGGGGGAAAAGCCATATAGCGCTAAAATTCTATATAGAGAGATATTGTCCTAAATGTAAAGCGGTGACAGGGATGGTTTGCTGTCTCGGGGTTCCACTGCTTGAAATGGCCTCTGTCCTCCTGGTGGAGCTGGTTTCCTGCAGGGCCGGCAAACCTAGCCAGAAGGCGGAGGTCGCATTGTAGGCAGCTGAGGTGTCTGGCCTGAGGTCAATGGTGCAAGGAGCCGCCACCGGGCTTGCCTGCCTGGAGTGCTGGGCTGTGTTTAATCATGGGATACAGGCCCCTGGGTTTCTTTTTTCTTTCTTTTCTTCCTTGGCAAAGAGAAGGGCTTGCAGGCATGGACACGCAGGTTGGCAAAAGGGCTTGACTTTGGCTGATTGGCAAAACTGAGAAAGTCAGAAAGATTAATTTTTCCTTCCTCTGTAAGATATCCCAGCTTTAAAAGAAGAAAAGAATGACCAAGAGAAGGAAACTTCTCTTCCAGTTTGTGTAAGGTCTCGCATTGTGGGACTAAATTACTTCACTTACTCTGAATTTCCATGCCCTTCTGGCTGTAGATAAATAATCATATGTTGTTTTGTTTATACCTGCAGATTTAGTGGATTTTTTTGTCATTAAATAATTGTTACCACTGGTAACACACAACAAGCACACCATAATTCTCCCTACCTTGTGGAGGTTTTTTTCCTCGTTTTTCCCTTTTTTCTTTTCTTTTCTTTTTCTTTCTAAAATTCACGGAAGCCAAGGAGGGCTGGGGCAAGCGGAATAGACTAGAGAAGGGAGACACTGTTGGGTTTCCTTTATACTGTGAAGTTACATGCATAAAAGGGTCAAACCTGTAGGTGCAGAAAAAGAAAAAACTATAAAATACAAATCTGTATAAATGTGTATTATTATGAAAAATTGCCAATCTTGTTTTATGCAAATGCATTCTATCGTTATTATAAATGTTAGTTCTAGCTCTATTTACTTCTAATCTTAAATCAGAATAAATTAATATTGTAATGCTGCTGTGCGTGGAAAAGACGATGTTTATGTTCTTATAGAAGAATAAAAGCTGTGGAATGAAGCTTTTTAATTTTACCTCTTTTTTTTTTTTTTTTTTTACTTCTTATCTTCACCTTCCACTTTATCCCGTCCACCACTTTTACAACAGGAGGACTAGCCCGCGCCCCCTGCAATTACTTTAGGCATCTATTTAAATATTACCTAGACGGTCGTAATTTGTCTGGGCCCTATAGCCCTGGTGCCGTAAGGTTTGTCGGCTTTTGTTCAGTTTTATGACTTGCTAGTATATCTGGATTGTGGCTGTCTTGGACCAGTGGTTTCAGTTGAGAGGGGAGCTGCATAGACAGAGGAAGCCAAACAGGATTTCTTTCGGGAGCCCCCGGGGAGGTTCGCAGAGGCTGGTTATTTCGTGGGTCTCCGGGTCCTAAATGACCCCCAGCCTAGGACTCCGGGGAGCAGGCTGGGACCACAGCGCGTCACTAGCGTCCGCAGCAGCGGTTAGGTAGACCGCGGCGGGGCTGCATGGGTCCTCCCTCCCCCAGCAGGCCTCCCCGACCTGGTCGCCCTCGGCGGGGCCACGCGTTTCCTGCTCGCGGGAGGTGGGGGGGCGACAGCAGGGGGGAGGGGGCGCAGGAGGGCGCGCCCCGGCCGGCTGGCTGGCTGGCGGGGAGGGAGAGAGGGGGAGAGCGAGTGGCAGGGAGCGAGCGCGGGAGGCCGAGGCCAGACAGGGAGCCGGACTCCTTGCTGTCCCTTGCGCTTTCGAATCGCCCAGGGCTGCCGCCGCTCGGCGCCGCGCCGGGTCGCTGAGCTGCAAGATTTGGGAAACCAGCCTGCACACTGCTCGTTCCCTCCTCTCTTCTCGCTTTCTCCCGTCCTTCCATTTTCCTCTCTCTCCTTTACCTTCCTTCCCTTCTTCTCCCAGGTTTACCTTACCGGGGCCGGTGGCTTCTCCCTCCGTGATGCCTTAGCGGCAGCCTGGGACACACAGTGACAGCGGCGGGCGCAGGTTGGCGAGGGGCCGGGCGCGATCACAGGGTTCTCCTTTGGCGGCGGCGGCGGCAGTAACGGCGGCGGCGGCGGGCGAGGCAGCTCCGCGCGGGCAGCACCAGAACTGGTCGGTGATTTAGGTAGTTTCCTGTTGTTGGGATCCACCTTTCTCTCGACAGCACGACACTGCCTTCATTACTTCAGTTGAAATCGTCTCAGGTACCTGTGCGCGCGGGGCCGGGCCGGGCGGGGCATTCGGGCCCTGGTCGTGCCAGGCCTGCGGTGGCAACCGCGGCTTATCCCGCGCAGGAGCCTCGACGCTGCCTCCTTCTTAGCGCTCTGCCAGGCTGCTGGCCTCACCCCCCCGCCCCCACCTGGCCCGGAGCAGGTACGGTCAGGTTAGCTGCTCCTTCGAGGACGCCAGGGGCGTGGTAGGAATTCTGGGCCTCGGGCCATTCAAGGTCAGGGGCGCAAGCTTCCATCCTGGGCCTCCCCCGCTCCAGGCCTGCGCCTGGCTAGGGACTCTGCCATTCTCCTGCAAGGCTGGGACACCTCCAGCCCCAATCCAGGGTACGGGATCAGGAAAGATCCCTTTGCCAGTGGAGACTCAGTCTAAATTATGAGGGACAGGGCTGACAGGAGCTGGGATCCTGGCTTTGTCACTTACCCTTCTCTCTGTAAACCGCCCTCTACTCCCAAGAGCTGCCTTTGACTCTTCCTTCTTTCCTTCCCTCCTTCCTTCCTCTTTTTTCTCTTTCTTCTTTACCCCTTCCTTTTTTTCTTTCCTTTTCTTTGTTTTTCTTTCACCTTCAGTCTATGTCCAGTTTTCTATCTCCACCTCCTCTCCTCCCCAACATTCCTTTGGAAGGGAACCGGGAGAGATCCAGGGCTTGCTTGGGGAGAGCGGTGGAAGGAGGGTGTCTTATTTTTCTATGCGCGTTCAAGTAGAGGTCGAAATCTGCAGAGGAAGGGCTCGAGGGTCGCGGCTGTCGAGGGCTGTGGATCTGGGCCTGGTATGCCACGGCGCAGACAAGGTCTCGGTTACGATCACGACCGGATGGCGGCGGCCTGGCGTTTCTACTCCACGGCAGCCTAGGAGATCTGATTAGGGGCATTCACGGCGTTTCTGTGTGCCCACTCCGAGGGCAAGGAGGCCTGTCGCCAACTTCACTGGGGAGCTGAGGCTGAGACCTGGGCTGAGGCCTAGCCAGGCTCGGTGGAGCATCACGCAGGGAACTCTGCCGGGAAGCTTCCTCGGCTCTCCCGGCCGGCGAGTCCAGGCTCTGGCTTTAACCGCGATAAGGGAGCCCCGCTAGGGCAAAGATTGGCTGCTTGCTTGCCAGTAACTTCTGTCAGGTTCAGAGTATGTTAGATATGGCATCCTTGTGGGGACAGATGCTAGAGAAGGGAACCCTTCCAGTGCCAGTCTGTTTCAAATAATAGGGGAAAGGAATCCTAAATTCCAGAACCGTTGGAATACAAACTTGAGTCCGTGTTCCAAGTTGTAGGCCACGGTTTGAAGCCAGAGGGACCATTCTCGCTACAGGGAACTGAAAACAACTTCTACCCCTCCATATCCCCCAACACACGTGCGGGCCTTCAGGCTAAAACCCACGGAGCAGCGCTTCGCTTCCCAGCTGCAGCAGCCCAGGAACTATTTTCACTGCTCAGCCTGCCCTCCTGTTTTCTGAAAGGCCGGCATAGGGCATTCGCCTCAATTCCTCCCTGCCATTTGCAGGACCTGAGTATTGGATTTGTTTTGGAGGCCAAGGTTTTTGAACTCTCAGGCTTAGAAGAGGCAGTTTGTAATCATACCCATTTAATGTTTCTGTATGCACACACAATCCTTTTCACTTCCAAAATAAAAGCAGACACAAAAGCCTGAATATTCTCTCCCCAAACCTGTGGGCTAAATAGGGATAACATTTAGTTTTGTGATCTCCCTCCTTTCTAGGCATCAGTAAAGACTGCTTAATTCTCGATGCCTGCTAATTATTTAGTAAGCGTCCTATTTGGGGGCGCTAAGGCTATTTAAAGAAACCCAGCCTTTTAATTTAAAAAAATACTAATAATCACTGGTGTCTTCCCTGGCTACAAAAAAAAAAAGGAAACGGCAAGCAGGGGTATCCAGCCCGTTGGCAGACAATTATAATTAGGAGTGAAGGTTTCCTCCAGGGTTAATTTTTCTTAATGAAAATCTAAGAGGTCGATATTTGGGACACCCGGGGCTGCGGTGAGGGTGCGGATAAGGCGGAGGAATTTACAGGGAAAGGAAAATATTAGGGAGGAGGGGGCCGAGGCGGCCAGGACCGGCCACGTGGGAGTTCATTGTGTCGGCCACTTCCCTCTTCCGGCGCGGGCCGAGGAAGGGGCACCCGGTTGGTCTCTGCTCGGCTTGGCAGCCTCATTCTCGGGGAGAGCCTGGCATTTGAGAGTCCCCGCCTGGGATAGGGGTGTATCAGGGTTTGGGGGATTACTGGAACAGTTGGGGAGGATGAAGGCAAAAAAGAAGATGGAAGCGACCGATGCCGCCCGCCCGCCCGCCCGCCCTCGCCTCCAGGGAAGTGGGCTAATGAGAAACACACTCTTGCAAGCACAGTGTTCACACGTGAATTTAATTACCCCGTTTTTAGGAGTCGCCTCTTTCTGTTCGGGTTTGGAGTAGCTTTTTGTTTTTGTTTTTCAATTAACATCCAGGCCGAGGCCTTTTAATTTACCTCTGAAAGACTCTAAGGGATGAGAAATACCTTCCTCAATTTGGCCAAACTGAGGAATGGGATTAAAAGTCAATGCCCTGTGCTCCTCCCCGTTTTAATTTCTAGCCCTGGACTTGAGCGGCGGCCCCTCGCTTTGGGCCTTGTAACTCTGCCGAGCCTCGGGTCGGGTGGGTAACCGAGGCGGGCCCGGGATAGGAGCCAGGAAGGAAGGAGCCCTGAAGGACTCATACGGGGGCCCGGAGGCCAACCGCTCCGGTGCGGGCCTCCCAGCTACTGGAGCCGCGGGATCTCTTAGGCGGTTCTGCCTTTCCGCCAGCGGACTCGCCTTTCATTGATAACTGCCTCGTGTTTTTTCGCAGCTCAGATTCAGGGAATGCGACGAGGCCTGCAGAGCTCAGCGTTAGGGCCTTCGAGGTTGGAGCACGGGGCTGGGCCGCCTGCTGCGTCCGCCGGGGGCGGGGGATAGTGATTCCGGGCTGACCACGAGCAGGGCGCGCTGGGCTCGCGTGTGCGCGGGGTTGGGGCCGAGCGCGCGTCACAACCAGGTCCGCAAGCCCATCGCCTCAGGGACGGCTGGCCGCTCCCTTTCTGGCCGCTCCTCGGTCGGGCCCTCGCTGGAGGCTCAGCGGCGAATTTGGTAGCTGTCCGGGCGCCCTGCGCTCCAGTCGGGCAGATTCCGGGGGCCCACAATAGGTGCCGCCCTCTCGGCGGCCCGTCCCTGCCCAGCGCCCTCCGACAGGGGCGGTGCTGGCTCAGTTTGGGACGGATACTGCGTTGAATTTGACTTTTCTCGACCGGCCCCGGGTAAACTCGCATCTCCTGGGACCACAAGGATTATTTACAGGGAGCTCGCCAACCAAACACAACAGTCTAATTTAACCTTTCCAAGTCCTCGTAAATTTTTACAGCTGGGAGCCACGACGAGTCAAACGGATCTGTTGGTCGTTCCCAACTTCCCACCAGCCTGTGTGGCTTCTGAAACAATAACTCCTTATGAAATATCATAAATATAGATTTAAATACAGTAGAGCGAGAATGCGATTTGGCTGCCTTTTTATGGCTTCAATTATTGTCTAATTTTATGTGAGGGGCTCCGCCGGCCGCACTTGCACGCGGGACCCGCGCCTTGCTGATGGCGTGATTAATTGTGATGTAAAATAGTCCGCTTAAGAAGTGTATGTCTGGTGGTGGCGGTGGGAGGGGAAGAGAGTACAGCGGCAAGGCCAAATTTGATCTTTTAATCTTCGTTGGCCACAATTAAAACAAACCCGATCGTGGAGCGCTGCGATCCCTTTGCATAAAAACATATGGCTTTTGCTATAAAAATTACGACTGCAAAACACTGGGCCATTAATAGCGTGCGGAGTGATTTACGCGTTATTGTTCTGCCGGGCGGGCACGTGACGCGCGCGGCCAATGGGGGCGCGGGCGCCGGCAACTTATTAGGTGGCTGTACTTCCCCCTGGTGCCACCAAGTTGTTACATGAAATCTGCAGTTTCATAATTTCCGCGGGTCGGGCCGGGCCGGCCGGGCGCGGGGCACGGCGATGGCCACCACCGGGGCCCTAGGCAACTACTACGTGGACTCATTCCTGCTGGGCGCAGATGCCGCGGATGAGCTGGGCGCGGGCCGCTACGCGCCGGGAGCCCTGGGCCAGCCCCCCCGGCAGGCCGCGGCGCTGGCGGAGCACCCCGATTTCAGCCCGTGCAGCTTCCAGTCCAAGGCGGCGGTGTTTGGCGCCTCGTGGAACCCGGTGCACGCGGCGGGCGCCAATGCGGTGCCCGCGGCAGTGTATCACCACCATCACCACCACCCTTACGTGCACCCCCAGGCGCCCGTGGCGGCGGCGGCGCCGGACGGCAGGTACATGCGCTCCTGGCTGGAGCCCACGCCCGGCGCGCTCTCCTTCGCGGGCTTGCCCTCCAGCCGGCCTTATGGCATTAAACCTGAACCGCTGTCGGCCAGAAGGGGTGACTGTCCCACGCTTGACACTCACACTTTGTCCCTGACTGACTATGCTTGTGGTTCTCCTCCAGTTGATAGAGAAAAACAGCCCAGCGAAGGCGCCTTCTCCGAAAACAATCCTGAGAATGAGAGCGGCGGAGACAAGCCCCCCATCGATCCCAGTAAGTGTCTCCTCCCTCCAGACCAACCACCGCCTCCACGCCGGCCACCCGGATCTGCCGGCCCGCCAGCTTTCTCCGGAACCAGCCTTCGCCCGTGCTGGGAGCCTCCTGAGCAAAGGCCGGGAGCCAGAAGTTGCTATTTGGGAGGCCTCGGATGGGGCCCCAAGTCCTGAAACCAGTGACAAGCGGGCGCGCCGGGCTCCGGGGGAGGGGAGGTGGCTGCTGCCGAGAGAGGGGGCGGGGCAGGCGCTGCGGTACGAGCCAAGACCCACCGCCCCTTTCCTTGGCTGCCCGGGACCAAGACAGATACTTTGGGAGATTCTTCGAAAGCAGCGCGGCAGAGAAAGTCTTTTGTGCGGCTAGATTGTCCGGGAGCGGCGGCAGCAACTGCAGCCAGCCGGGGCAGCCTGACCCGGGACGCTGGGGAAGACTGCTGATTCCCTCCACTTCTTGCTCCAGCCAATGGCGGTGTAAATCCTGCCCAAGATGTGGCTGCAGGCGACCGGGACACGAGGGTCCCCATGCTAGATTATTCAAATAAACCCGAGAAGTGATCAACGGTCTTGGGGTGCCTAGGGGCACCGTGCCGGCCTGCCCAGCTCCCACGGCCTTACAGGGAGGTCAAAATAAGGAGTGGGGAGAGTAGTAGAAGGAAAGGTGGGAAGGGAAGGTAGTGAGAGGGAGAATAGAATATTAATCTTGCTAAGGAATACAGGGCAGAGTGGTTTCCCCCTGTGTGGCAAGAAAGAGATCTGTTTTCAAATTTCACTTCTTACACAATGTGCGGAGAGCGGGAGGAAGGAGAGGAGGGGACCGGAGGACAGAGGAAGAGAAAGGAGGGCCTCAGAGGGGAGGAGGGAGCCGAGGTTTTACGGCGTGCAATTGTAAGTGACCGTCCCTGCGTCTGTGCCAGGGTTCCATTGTGTTGGAGGCTCGCCTGCCTTCCCTAACCAATTCAGCAGCGTCCTGAACTTTGGCTGAAGACCCCAGGAGTTTTCCTAGCCCCCAGCGGAGAGGGGTGGGTGTGCTGCTTCTCCTCCTAAATCCCTCCTCTCTCTCGCTCCCACGCAGGTAACCCGGCTGCCAACTGGCTCCACGCTCGCTCCACGCGGAAGAAGCGCTGCCCCTATACAAAACACCAAACGCTGGAACTGGAGAAAGAATTTCTGTTCAATATGTACCTCACCAGGGACCGCAGGTACGAGGTAGCACGACTGCTCAACCTCACCGAGAGGCAGGTCAAGATCTGGTTCCAGAACCGCAGGATGAAAATGAAGAAAATCAACAAGGACCGAGCAAAAGACGAGTGATGTGACTCAAGTTAATTTGAAAAGAGAGCGAGCTAGAGAGAGAGAACTGCCCGTCCCCTTCTCCTAACCCCCACCCCACCCCGGCCTCCACCACCCCGCAGAAAGCGGCTCTAAACTCCAGGCCTCATCTCCCCCTGGCAAACCCTGCTCAGGCTGGTTCCTTGGCCTGCCGCTTTGATGGAGGAGGTATTGTAAGCTTTCCATTTTCTATAAGACAGAAAAAAGTGGGGGGCATTAGCGCTGATGGCTGTATGTGCTAGCTTGTATATATTTTTTAAAAATCTACCTGTTCCTGACTTAAAACAAATAAACAAACAAAAAAAACTACCTTTTTATAATGCACAAGTGTTGACGGCGGGCTGTATAGTGTTTAGTCTGTGTAGTTAATTTAATTTGCTTTTTGTGCGGCAGAGCGATCTGCCCAGATACTTGAACACTGTGTTTTATTGTGGTAATTATGTTTTGTGACTCAAACTTCTGTGATGGGTGATGCACCCGTTGTGATTGTGAAAGCTAGAATTCGATTTGAACTCAGGTTGTTTATGAGGGGAGAAAGCATTGCATAGGGGTATAGCTCTGTAGTGGAATATGTCTTCTGTATAACTAGGCTGTTAACCTTTGATTGTAAACTAGCTGTAAGGATTTCCCAGTGAAATAAAATTTTAAAAAAAGAAAAGAAAGGGTTCTCCTGGACGCATAGATTCATGGTTTTCTCCATTTTTGAAATGCGGACATTTTAGTCTCTACATGCTCTATAGACCTGTCTTGTCCATTGTGTATATATAATCCACATATTAAAGAAAAAGTAATCAAACAAGTTTGAATATTGTTTTTGCACCAAACAGTGAGGAAACTTGGAGCTATACGTATGTGCAGAAGGTTACTACCTATGGTTTACGTTTAATTTTAATTGGGGGAAAATGAATGCTTATTGTAATGGAGTTAATTTTATTGATAATAAATTATACACTATGAAACCGCCATTGGGCTACCGTAGATTTGTATCCTTGATGAATCTGGGGTTTCCATCAGGCTGAACGTACACTGTATATTTTGCAATAGTTACCTCAAGGCCTACTGACCAAATTGTGTTGAAATATTTAACTTTTTGCCAAATAAAATATTGATTCTTTTCTAATTTTTGCGGGTCAGCTCTTTGCACCTTCTTCTCCGGGACAGGGGAGCCTGGGTAGAGTCTGGGGTGGGGGCGGGATGAAATGGAGGAGGACAGAACCTCAGTTTAGTCTCTAGCGGGCCTTTGGGAGCCAAAACCTGCAGCAGCCAGGCTCGGACGGGCCTCAGCTCTGCCTACCAGGCCGGCTGTCTGGCGATGCAGGCAGCGGAGGAACGCTGGACAACAAGGGTCGGCGAAGCCCTGCTCCCGGCTTTGTGTCCATTTGCGGGACGGCGGGGAGGCCTCAGAGAAGTTGGGCTGGGGTGTCGCGTACGGGTGGCCAGTGGCTGGGAACGGCCATTCTTTCATCTTGGAGCCCCAAGAGTTTCCCAAACTGGATCCATGGCGACTCCGGGGAGGCCTTCTTCCCTGGCGGGGGGACGGGGGTGGGAGCTGGGGTCGGGGCTGCAGCAGGACCGAGAGCTGAGGACCTGCCCCCTAAAGAATCTGCCAGAAGGGAAACTGGAGCCTGGCCGCCCCAACGTGGCCGCGGGCACGGACAGTCAGGGGCTCTCAGGGGACTGAAGGACTGCGCCCCCGCGCCCTGCCAGGCCTGCCGGGGGGTGGGGGGCTTCTGGGCCCCGCCCCGCGCACCCCTCCCAAGCACAAGTCCTGACAGAGGCAGAGCCCAAGCAACCGACCAGCCCCAAGCGCCATAAAAGAAAATGAGGGCTGTTACCGTTTATGGGGTGTAAAGGGCTGCGGGGGGAACGGCCACAACTTCGGAGGCCTGAGCGCCTTCTAGATGTGGAGGAGGGTTCAGCCTCATCTTCCCCTTTTTCTTTTCTCGCCTCCCCCCCCCAACCCCCCGCGATTTCTGCGAAGTTATCTGTGTTTGGGCTCGGAAAAGGGGAGCCTGGGCGCCGGGGGATGGGGCGTCCCCTCTCTCCCACCCCCACCCTGCCGCCCGGTTGGGACGCCCTCTGTTGTTGCAGACAGAAGGAACTTCAAAGAATGGGCAGTAAGGGTGTGCCATAAAGGCCGGGTCTGCGAACTGTCTGGAATTCGGCCCTTAATGAGTTTACAACTGTCCAGCCCCAATTAAGATTTTCCACCAAAGCCCTTTCATTTGTTTGCTCTGTCTGCCGCCGATAAAGCGGCTGCGGAAACAGCTCGCTTTTATGGGCACTGCCCTCTCAGCAGCGTAGATTCCGGGCTCCGTGCAGACCCCCCGGGGATAGGCCCTTGCCCAGCTTTGGGAGTGGGACGCCCGACCCGCGGCGGCTGCTGACGAAGTTCAGGCCGGGCTGCTGGGCTGCAGTGTCAAGGTGAGGCCAGCAGATGGCAGTATGGCTCCACGCAAAAGGCACCCGCGCCGCCATCTCCCGCCGCCTTGACCCTGGGAAGTTCCTAAGATGTCGACTTGATGCAAGCTTTTCTGGAATGGGAGACCCAGATTTGAGCGAACGGTGGTCATATATTTTCGGTGCTGCTCACGCCTGGACAGAAGCCTCGCTGGGAAACAAAAAGGCAAGCGGCGGGGGCTCGCCTGACCTGCACCGCTCCCGCCCCCTTCTCCCCCATCCCGGGGGCCTAGCGCTGCGGGGCTGCAGCTGTCCGGCGGCTATGGGGCAGTAGCTCCAGGCGCGCGGACCGATTTAGGGTCACCGTTCCTAGCCCAGGACAGGCCTCGGGGCATCACGACGACGCTCGGAGAACGCGACTGACCGGCGGACAGACACAAGGACTAAGGCCTACAGCCCGTGGACCTGGTGACCCCCCAGAGGGTGTGCAGAGGGCATACACGGTGGCCAAGGGTCCTGCGGCGGCCCGAGAGAGAGCCCCGAAGTCTACGCCCCGGTGCAGGGTCGGGAGAGCCAGCACCCGCAGGCGAGCCAGGATCCCCGGACTAGGCCGCCTTAAAAACGTGACAATAAAATTAGGCGGCTGAAAATTGGGCGTAAAGGCATTCTTGGTAATTGTCTGGTGTGGGTATGGCAGGATGGGGAATCCCGGGGGACAGACCAGGAACTGCTTTAGTTATTCTAAAATAAATGTGATATTTAAAATAGTTATATTAACATCCCAGCTCCAGGATAGGAGCTCACGTGGTGAAAGCCTCCCTTGCTTTCTCTCGCCGCCGAATTTCCTGAGTAGTGGAGGCACTGAGGTTACTCTGGCGTCCCCTGCTCAGGAGGCGAGGAGGAGGAGGGAGGGAACCCCAGTCCAGGCCCAGCCTATTCTCGACCCTGGGCGGGGGAACACGCCTCAGAGCCTTCCAGGAGGCGGTACGGAGCGCGGGTGCGAGGATCAGCCCCGGGTGCAGAATGGTTTCAGAGGGAAAACGCAAAAGCAAACAGAGAACACTTCGAAGCACTCCCTAGCGCTGTGAACACACCACGCGGTGCATTTATTTGGGTTGTAATAATCTCCGCCAAGCCCACAAAATGTTTACAACCTGCATCTCCGCGCTGTACACGCTGTAAAACCGGCGACTGGGCTTTTGGCTGCCATCTCTCCTCTCTCTCTCTCTCTCCGCCCTTTTCTGTTTATATACACACGTCGGTATTACAGACACACGCCTTCATTATATTTCCTTATATAATACATAAAATTTCACAACCTCTGATGAAAGGGGTTTTTATAACTTCCCCAAGAGCCGCCCGTGGCCGTGTATCCAAGCCGCAGATACAAAGCTCGATTTATGTAACTACAAATAAATGGCGGAGGAGCAGATCGGTGGCGACCGCTTCTCACCACCGATCACGGAGGCTCCAGGTAGGTGCAGGCCGGTTGGGAACTCGGCTTCGTGGACTGCCAGGCGGGGCCTCTCTTGCCCTTGGCCTGCCGGTGGCTGGGAGGCGGCTCTCCCCGCTCCGCTGCCAGGGAACCGATTCCCTCTGAGCCGCGCAGACAGGACCCCGAGCCAGGCGGAGCTCCTTTGCACTTGTCAGGGATGAATCCGCCCCCGCGCCGCGACGGAGGACTGCGCACTAGGAGGAGAAGAGACGCGCAGCCCGCGAGACGGGTGCGGGTGGAAAAGTTTGCAGAAGTAAATCGCTAGCCGCCCGACTCTCGGCAGGCTCCATTCGCTGACCCAGAGCTGGGTTTACCTTCTTAGCTGGATTTAAATATTGAGGACTGTTTCGTAACGAGAAGCAGGGGAAACACACTCTGCTTGGTAGGTAGGACCCCAGCTCCAGGAGAGCGCTGAGAAAATGTCTTTAAATAAAGACAGCTCGGCTGCTTAGAAACTCGCCTTCACGTGCCTGCCCCAGGTCGAGCGTCAACGAGTATTTCTGTGAATATTATCACATATAACCCAGTGCAGGTGTCTCTGTTCAGCCAAATAAATAGAAAACCAGAAGCTCCAGAACACGCGATTCAAGAGGCCATATTGAAAGCCTGGTTTTGTCTGGCCTTTTCGTTTTAAAATCCCGCTGCAGAAGGCAAGAGGGGAGAGAGAAGCTCAGAAACGAAAGGGAGGTTTCAGCACCCGCGGGACTCGGCCCAGTTGGCTGACTTGGGCCCAGAAAGGCCAAGGCCTTGCCGGCAGTATATGGATCCTCTTTGGCCCAGGAGGAGCTTCAGCGCGTCCTGCCAGGACGGCTTGGACCTGCGCCGGACAAAACCCGGGCAGGGGTGAGCCTATGGTACAGACTCCCAGCCCTCTTGGCTGGGAACGCGTTCTTTCCTGCTCTCCCAGAAATCGCTCCCCCTCAGTCTGTCGGGTCGCCCCACGAGGGCAGGTTCTACTTTAAACGCCATCGGTGTCGGCTGCTCCAGCCACCGGAGTCTAGACAGACGGCGGCGGCGGGGCCCGTTCTTTCTCTTTGCATCTTGCTCTGTGTCACCCGAGGAACAATTTATTGGTCTAAAGCTGTCTAATTCCGCCTCTTTGATCTCCTAGCCTTCTTCTTGTTTGTTTGGTCTTCCTTTAACTTTCTTAGGCTTTTATTTCCTGCCAGAAAGTAATGCTATTTGGAATATTTGGTATTTTCTTCTCTTCCAGTCTTACCCCACCATTTCCCAGCGGAGACACACCATCATCCTGGTCCTCCATAAAGGGCATACCTGGATATTGCCGCACTATGGCCCCTGTGCCCCCAGGGGAAATCACCAGGCACCCACCTGCCCAGACAGCCCCCGCCTCCCCACTCACGCCTCAGGCAGTCCACTAGGCCAGAGCTGGGGCTCCGTTGCATCCAAGCATGAACCCTTCTGCCACCTTTTGTGCTTCTGGGACCCCCTGAGAGCGTGCGGTGAACGGGGGCGGCCTGGACCCTCTGAAAGTGATGGGAAGTGTTTTGTATACAAGGAATCAAACTCTATAATTCAGAGAATTTCCGGGGCAATTCCATTGTGAGGTCGGGTTTATGGTGTGCAATAGAGCTGAGCAGTAAAATGCGTACTGACCTGGCTGCTGGGCTTCCATCGAAGCCTGGGCAGTTTATGAGGCGTTTAGGGGAAGGGTTCGCCCCACCACCCTCTAGGGAGTGGTGGGCAGCAGGGCATTCTGCTGCTCCAACCCTGCGCAGAGGTTGGAGGCTTGGGAAGGTAAGCTCCGAGAGTTGGGGCCCTGGGTGGGAGTGAGTGAGACTACTTTGAGCTTCGGTCTTGGAAAGGTAAAGCAAGTCCTTGGAAAGGTGAAGCCGCCAGAGCTGGGTGGCCTTTTGGGAAAGGTCCCCCTATTTGTTTTTGGGGTCTCCAAAAGAAATGGAGATCTATAGTGGGCTGCAGTCCCCAGGCACCCGGGCCCGCTCTCTTCTCCAAATTGGCTCTAAAGCATGTATTGCTCGCAGGCATCCAGGCCTATGAGGAGCTAGCTGAGGCCCAGGGGTGGCCCCAGTGAAAGCTACCAGAAACCTTACAGCACCACTGGCACCTGGAAAGTGTTGGCCTGAGGTTCCAGCAAGCTGGGGGAAAGAGACTTGGTTTCCCTTGAGCGAGGGGGAACCAAAGGTTGCAGGGAGGACAAAAGAGTGTCCGGCCGTTTCTTAGGCTGCCAGAGGCCAGCCAGGTGCCCAGGAGAGAACGCACAGAGCCTGCCGGGCCAGAGGTGTCCAGGAGGAGGAGGGGGGGAACCTCATGTTAATAAATCTGGCAAATGAGGCTCATTAATAGATAAATATTTCACTGTTTCCTTTAGGGCAGATAAACAGTGCGCTGCCGATTAAGGAAAGGAAGCTGAAAGACCTTGACTTTATTCCAACCACATGGTTCCAGTTTGTGGTGGCTTTCTCGCTGTAGCTGAAAGCGACGCTGCGCCTGCCCCATCTGGATCAGAGTCTAAGTCGGCCTCCGGCCCACTGGACCTGGGAGGGGGGCAGACACAGGCAAAGAGTCGATTTGCCCAGAGTCGAGACTTGTCCACCCGGCCACCGTGGGGCGGGCGGGTACTCGGAGTGCGGAGACCCTCCCTGGGCTGCGTCAATGGGCAGAAAGAGGGGCAGGGAGGACACGCAGGCTTGGTCCAGCGTTCGGTAATAAGCAAGAGGGGACTGCGCCCGGCCGGCTCCGCGCGACCTCTGCAGGCCAGGGGTCCAGGTTGGCGGCGGGCTGAGCGCCCGCGCGGAGCCTCAAGAGTCCTTTTCCAGCAGGACGCGCCAGGCCGGCCGGGCGCGGGCAGATTCGTTGGCCACATATTTGAGCCTCTTCCCCTTCCATTCTAGGCTGCCGCGGGCCCCGCGAAGCGAGACCACCTGTGAGGGCTGCTGAGATTGGCGGAGGCGATCATGTGGGCGGTCACGTGCTGCGGCGACCTCCGTCCAAAAGAAAATGGGGTTTGGTGTAAATCTGGGGGTGTAATGTTATCATATATCACGCTACCTCGTAAAACCGACACTGAAAGCTGCCGGACAACAAATCACAGGTCAAAATTATGAGTTCTTCGTATTATGTGAACGCGCTTTTTAGCAAATATACTGCGGGGGCTTCTCTATTCCAAAATGCCGAGCCGACTTCTTGCTCCTTTGCGCCCAGCTCGCAGAGAAGCGGCTACGGGGCGGGCGCTGGCGCCTTCCCTTCGACCGTACCGGGCTTGTACAATGTCAACAGCCCCCTCTATCAGAGCCCCTTCGCGTCCGGCTACGGCCTGGGTGCCGACGCCTACGGCAACCTGCCCTGCGCCTCCTACGACCAAAACATCCCGGGACTCTGCAGTGACCTTGCCAAAGGCGCCTGCGACAAGGCAGACGAAGGCGCGCTGCACGGCCCGGCCGAGGCCAATTTCCGCATCTATCCCTGGATGCGGTCTTCAGGTAGGCGCAGCCGCTAGGCGGGCCGGGTGGGCGCGCGGACTGGGAGCTGGGAGCACAGGGCTGGGAGCGCGGGGCTGGGAGCGCGGAGCACGGGGCTCGGAGCGCGGAGCGCGGAGCAAGGCGGCTGCAAGCCGGCGGCCCCGTGACTCTTGGCGGCTCTGCCTTTCTGGTTTTAATTAGAGCCAAGGCGCCATAGCGTGGAGAGCTCATAGCATTGTATGTAAATGAGGCTCATAAAACTTTTTATTGCCCAGTTAATGGATTAGATCCTCGTAAATTTATTTAACTCCATTTGCCTTGGAATTTCAACACTAAGTTTGTTCGCTATTCTCTTCTCTCTCTCTTTCTCCCTCCCTTTCTTCTCTTTCCCTTCCTCCTCCTTTTCTTTTCAGCCAGGCTTTTTTTTTTCTCAAAAGCAGGGAGAGCCAAACCCTTTAGGGTCCCTCACACGCCCCTGTGCCAGGGGCCATTTAAAGGCGGGGATGGGTGTGTGGGAGTGGAGACAGAGAGCCGGAGTGCCCTAGGAAGGTCCGGGGTTGGGGGCGCGGGCTGCTGGCGAGGGAAGGCGCCCCTGGAGTGCTGGCCGCCAGAGAAGGTCTCCCTTTTGCCTAGCTAGGCGGTGAAGCGGCCCGGCTCGCCTTTGAATGGCAAAAGCGCAGCATCTCCCACTTGCCCACACTCTATATTTACAATTTCTCTTTGTCAGGGGGAAGCAGGACATTGTGGAAGCCTAGCCGGCTGGAAAGGGCGGTAGTAAAGTTGGGATTCTGCGCCTTCCCTCCTCACAGAGCTGCCTGCGCGTCTCGCACCGCAGTCGGGGTCTTCAGCTAACACTTCCGCTCCTTCCGCAGCTCAGTTTGGGGGCGCGGGGCGGAGGGGAACTCCCGCCTAGGTCAGGGCCGGGAGGAAGGTGCGCGCTCTGGGATGGCGGCCTGGCTAATGCACTGTCCTGTCTGTGTCCCTGTCGGTTGTCTGTCCGTGTGTCCATGTGTCTGTATGTCTGCTCGCAGGGCCGGACCGAAAGCGGGGCCGCCAGACCTACACACGCTACCAGACGCTGGAGCTGGAGAAGGAGTTCCACTTCAACCGCTACCTGACGCGGCGCCGCCGCATCGAGATCGCCCACGCGCTGTGCCTCACCGAGCGCCAGATCAAGATCTGGTTCCAGAACCGCCGCATGAAGTGGAAAAAGGAGCATAAGGATGAGGCTGCGGCCGCTTCCGCCGCCCCCGAGGGTGCCGTGCCCGCCGCCGCTGCAGCCGCCACCGCCGACAAGGCCGACGACGAGGACGACGAGGAGGACGACGAGGAGGAGCAGGAGGAGGAGGAGGAGGAGGAGGAAGAGGAGGAGGAATGAGGGCTGGAGCCAGGGCCCTGGCTGCACCAGACAGTCGGGAAGTGTCTTTAGAGACTGATTTTATTTACAAAAGTGGAAAAAAATAAAAAGAAAATGTTAAAAAAAAAAAAAACCCAGTCCCCAACCTGCACCCAATCTACCCCATTACCCGCTCCAGCTCCCAGCTTATTTGGACTGAGCAGCCACCTAGACTGGGTCCCCTTGGGGATCCCCTCTGCCTTCGAGAACCACCCCTCAACAGACACCCCCAACCCCAGTCCCGCCAGCTTTGCTCTGGCACGGTTAAAATACTACCTAGCACAGGCCTCGGGGAGAGGCACCCCCAAACTACCTATGGGCCCAGCCCCAGAGGGCCTCCACTCCCAGGAAGCCCAGATATGTCCCAACACTGTCAGACACCCAACACCTCCGCCATACCCGCAAGGACCTGACTCTCAGTACTACCTACTCGCCCCAAACTACCTATTTTGTGCTGGCTGGCTCGCCTGCTACCTAGTGCCGAACCCTCCCCCCTCCACGGCCAGGCCTCTGCTGCTTCCGGCTAGCAGCCTTTGGGGTCTCTGAGGCTGTGCTGAGAAGGCACTGGGGTCTGGGAACCAGGGCATTGGCTTCTATTTAAATGGAAAAATAATATATTTATTCCAAAGCATTCTAAGTGCTGCAATCTAGAATCCCTCCTTCTTTGACCTGGGCACCCCATGTTCAGACCCATCACCCCCTATTTCTGGAAGGGAGCATTCCCAAGCTAGCTGAAGGCCTCTGGGTTCGCAGAGATGCTCCCAGCCTCCCTGCTCCTCCCCTGGCCCTTGTGTCCTGCTGTCCAGCCATGTTGAATATGTACACCCTGACTTTTCCTACAATGGCAAATATTGTATATTTGAACAAGATTTTTTTTTGTCATTTATATAGTCTTGGAGCTCATTTGTAAGGCAATGTCCTGACTTGGGAAGGATGTGTTAATGGGGTGACTTTGTAGCATGGTGTGTTGTCTTGACCTAACTCTATAGCGTGTGGGGAGGGCAGTCCTCCCCAGTGCCCTCCATCTCCTGTGTTGTCCTGTGTCCCCCTCATCCCTCTTGGCTCTAGCCTGGGCTTGCAGGAACAGGAGGGTACACTTCCTGTCTTGCCCAGTTAACAGTGTTTTATGTAACAGAAAAATAAAGATGCTCGATGACAAAGAAATGTGGACCGCTTTATCTAGGGGGGAGGGGCCCTGGGGAAGAGAGGGTGAGCATGAGTGGAGAGCAAGCCCTGGCTGTGTCTGTGTGGCCAAAGGGGCTTTGGGACAGCAAAAATGGAGGAAAGAATAGGGTCCATGTGCTGGGTGTCACGTATTGGTGTATACACGTTGAATCCTTTTTCATGTGGACTTTTTATGTGTAGATTCATATAGGTGTGTGTACCTCTTTTTGTATGTGTATTTCTGTGTATTTTTGAGTCCATAATTGTATGTATTTCTTTGTCCATAATTGAGTGCAGGTGTTTTTGTGTGTAAACAATTGCAGGTATTTCGTGTCCATAATTGTGTGCATGCGTTTCTGTGTGTCCATAATAGATTATGTGCATTTCTCTGTGTGAAGATTTTTGTCCGGTTTGCATGTGTGTACAAACATCTTCCAGATCCCTTGAAAACGGAATCTTCGATCGATACATTATATTCTATGAACCTCCCCAAAAACCTCTATAAATTCCATTAGAGAATCCCAAATCCACCCTTTCCTATAAGGCTATAGGGTGGGCTTGGAAAGGGGTATTACCCTGCGATTGATTCCGAATTTTCCACGAGCCCTGAACCCGACCCTGGGATAGGACGCGGGATTCAGGGCCTCTGATGCAGACCCCAACCCCACATTCAGGCAAAGCGAGGGCGCCCCAGGACCCAGCACTGAAGCTGAGGGGTATGGGAAGGGGCAGGGGCCGCAAATCCGGCTGCGAAACTTTGGCGCTGGCGTCTGGATGCGAAGGATGAGGGGATGGGGAAGGGGTGAGGGGTGGTGGGGACAGCGCAGAACAGGGTGAGCTCGGCGGGCGAAGACCTCGACTCCTGTCTCCTGCTTAGGTTGGGCCCACTTCTTATTACTCTTAATAAACCCCGGCCCAACTGGGTCTGTAAAACCTGCGGCCCCAAGTCGGGGCGGCCTCGGTGGTAAGATGGCGCCGGTGTAAGAGCTGCCTCCTCTTAGTGATGGGGAAAGGGTCATAAATCCGTTGTTGTTTATGAAAATTTACAACTTTGCAATACAACTTTATGAGTTGTTCGGCCCTTCCATTGGCCGCTGTCGGTCATGTGGATGGGAACCGTGAACATGAACTTTTTTATAATTTCCCTTGCGAGAATAGAGCCGCATTCTTTTGCTCCGCTCCGTCCTGCCTGCTTCGGCGCTCTGCCTTCCAGCCCGGCTCGGCTGTGCTTTGTCCGGCGATGGCGAGCGAGACGAGGCCCTGGCCTGGCCCGGCCCGGCCGCTCCCGCTGGAGGTGGGGCTCGTCCAGTTCCCGGCGCCGCTGCGGCCGCTTTGCAACTCGCAACCTGGCTAATTTCCTGCGTCCTCTAGCACCAGGAAGGAGGACAATTCGTCTCCCCGGGCTGCCCAAGCGACAGCTGTCAGAGGGGCAGGAGCTTCTGGGAACCGCCATCTGAAGGTGAGACATGTGGGGAGACAGGAGCAAAGGTTGTGAGACGGTAGCCGGCGCCGGCGGCAGTGGGAGAGGGCACCCAGGGCGGCTCTGAAGAGGGGCAGACTCACCCTCACCCACCCACTCACCCGTTCACACACGCGCCCCCATCGCACACTACAGCCCGCACTCGCCAACACACACACACACACGCACACACACACTCACACACACCCTCCCTCCCTCTCCTCTTTCGGGCTCACCGTGGCAGTGAATGCCTGCTTTCCTTCTGTGGCACAGCGCCCTGGCACGGGGCAGGAACACTGAGCCCTTCTTTCTCCCCTTCCCCGGCGACCTCGCAGAGCCCAAAAGGAAGTGGCCCTGCACCCTGCGTTCCCTGCCAGCCTCCCGGGTTTGGATTTTTTTTTTTTTCTTTATGACCCAATTGGCAGGATTGAATCCCCCAATAACTGGAGACAGTTCCCGACCTGGGAAGGTGGTAAGAGGGGAGGGCAAAGTGAATTCATCGACAGGGGGTTTATCAGCATCAACACAGCACCTTCTATTCCGTGGGAACTGGTTTCTGGAGAGAAAGGTAGACTGAGGGAAAAAAACAAACAAAAACTTACTAATTCAGCCAGGGTCCTCTCCTGAGTGCCTGCTTCCCTTCACGCGGTTTTCCGATGAGAGAGGTGTCTGAAGCGCGGGGAGAGGGAATAGGTTCGTGGGTGGAATTCTGTGTTGGAGGAGAGGATGGGGTTAATTGGCTGGGTGTTGCTTGGCGGGAAGTTTCGGTGCAGAGGATGTGGTGGTGTTATTGCGAGTGGCAGGGACCCGCAGTCAAGGTTGAAGGAAGGACGCAAACCGAGTCTGGGCGATAGGGGACCTCCTCCCAGCCACAAACACCTCGGCGCAGCGGGCTGGCTGGCGACCGCGCTGCCCATCTCCGAGAGCCGGGGGAGGACTGTGCAGCCGACCGGGAGGAGGCGCGGAGGGCGCCGCGGGCGTGGGCTTGACGAAGCGCGATGGCACAGACCCAACTTGACCTGGGTGTACCTCGACCAGATTTGTCCCAGGAGCTTCCTGGGACAGCGACCAGAAATGATCCTGAGGTTCTGGGCTCGAGTTCTTTTTGTTTGCTTTTTGGTTTTGGTTGTTGTTGTTTCCACCTTAAGATGATGCCTTGGTATGCACTCTACAATTAAGAAGGGCCTGTGGACGTCGGGGACGTCCACCCGCGCTGGGGGGTGCGCTGGGGCGGATAAAGCGGCGCATTTGCATCGCGGGGCCGTGGGCTGCCTGACTGCGGCTGCCGCGAGCAGATTATTTATTGCGACCGCGCCGGGCGCTCGCTGCTGCCACGCTGTGGCCATCGCCGGAACCGACGCCAGCCGCAGCCCCGCGTCGTGCAGCCTGGCGCGACTGCTGCGCGGGCCCCTCAGAGGTTCCCAAGCAGCCCGAGGAAAGGGGGGCGAGGGAGGACCTCAGGGGCGGCCTCCCAGGGCCTGACTGGCCGGGAACCTCCCCCGCCTTGGCCACCCCTGACCAGAGCTGGACGCCCGACTAGACTCGAGTCCTGCCGCCAGCCCAGCACCATGGAGACTGGTTGCACAGGCCGCCTGGCACGTCATGGCTGCTTCTCTCCAAACTGCGCGTCCCAAGGCGCCCCGGGGGCGCACACTGGTTCGGGAAACGAGCCCGCTGTGGGATTTTGAAATCGGAGATAGCACTCGTAGTCCTGAGGCCTGCAGGCCTGGCTGGCCCTGAGGAGGATTGGCTATGGCAAGGAAGGCGGGCTTTGGCTCCAAGCGAAGGCCTGTGACAGGCAGAGGCCGCACCTGTGTGCTATGGGCTCTGGCCTGGGCCAGCGATCCCGGCGGACGCAGTGGCCTTCAAGGAACCCCCCAGCAGGCCTCTCTCCAGACCGGCGGAGGTCGAGGAGCTCAGTGGGCAACCCCAGAAAAGGGCGAATTGTGAGGCTCTGCTCGCCATCCCGTCCCCCTCGAAGAGCAGCTGAAAGGTGAGTGGACTTTCTATGTGGCTTTGACCTAGAAAAGAGCCCTGGTGGCCATTCTCACCATCCCAGGAGAGGCTCCCTCCAGCGTCTGGGGCTTCTATTCTTGCATGAATGGCGCTCTCTTTCCATATATATACATATATATACACACACATATATATGTGTATATATATTCATACATATATATATACATATATATATATGTATATATATATATATGCACCTAATGCTGGTTGGAGAAATAAATTGGGCGGCTGTCAACGTGATATGTACCAGCCTTGGCTAACACGTAGAGATTTCAGTTTAATATATTTTTTCCATCTTAGTTTCTATAGAAGCTAGAAATATACTGTTTTTTGACTCTTAGCTGAGAAATCAAATTCTTTCGTTGACTGGGACAATGATTAAATCGAGAATCCGGGTCAAACCATAACAAATACTAATAACAGTAGTAAACTGCCACCAGCCCCAACACCGTGTGGGACCTGGAGGAATGAAGCAGAAATTATGAATGTAAACATTTATCAACATCTCCAAATGATTATTTTCATCTTACATGATAATAACTTGCTTGAAATCACCATCATCTGATGGTCTTGTTAAAGAAACAACAACTCAAACATGATTTTCTTCTAACACAACTTTTTAAAAAATCCCTTTTTAATTTTTGACTCTTGAGTTTTCATTTTCACCTATCAGATTCTTTCCCTAAAGAAATTCGAGGACAATTTAAAATTATATCCTTTCCTGCCAGGCCCTTATTTATATATGCAAAGAAGAAACTTTCCCAGCTTCGATTGACTGGGTCACAGTCAGAAGGCTTCTGGGTGCAGCCCCCATTGGGTGGGCAGCAGCCGATTTCGAGGATGCACCATAGTCTCTGGGGAGGCCAATCATAGCCCAGTCCTTTCCCAATGTTTTCTCCTTGGGGGAAGTGAGGGGAGAAATCGAAAAGCAAGGAAGAGATTAAGGAAGTCGTTGCCAGATTCCTAGGGGGGGCCTTGCCACACACCCCCAAGTCCTGAACCCCATCAGCCTGCATTCACCAGTTTTACAGATCTTATAAACACCCTCTGGATATTCAACCAAATCATATAAATAAATCGTTCTTCAAGCTCCACAGAACTGAGCATTTTAAAGCTAATTCAAGGGGTTTTACAAGCCTAACAAATACAGTTGTAAAAATGCCATTGAAAAGATATCACATTTACAAAATGAGATTGATCCATGTGCTATAAAAGTCAACTATCTCAAAGGAACACCTCTCAGGCAAGAGAGCGCAGCCCAGGACAGTATTTTTCCTGTCCTGTTTGGAGAAGGCCAGGCCTGGGGCTGCAGTAAAAGCAATTCAGAGAATTTCTGGAGCTGGTGAGACAAACTGTTTCTGGTTCTGGAGCAACTGTGGGTGGCAGGTCCCCCAAAATGTCCCAGAAAAGGCAGGAAAGGGGACATCCCAGGACAGTGTCCATGGACAGGCGACCCAGAAACCAAGCACATCCATCATTCCGGCGGCCTTGGGCCCGCAGAGCTGCCCTCTATGCCCGGCTGGGCCAGGGACCCTGGGTCACCAGCACCTCTGAAATGAGGACAGAGATTCCACATCTGGATCTGTCTCATCTCTGAGCTATCAGGGTGGCAGAGGGAGAGTCTGGCGAGTTGGGCTTGGGCAAGGGGAGCAGGTCCCAGGGCTGGATTCGGAGCTCAGTCTCACAACTACTCCTCTGTAGGTCCCTTTCTTGTTGAAACCAGTGGTTTCTGCCCTCTCGGTTCCTGGGTTCAGAGGCAGCAGGAGCGGGGCTCACAGCTTGTGAGGGCTGCTTTGAGGCCAGGCAATCGCTGGCCATTGGAAGGAGGCCCCTCGAGACTCAAAGGAGACGCGTTGTATGTGGGAGTAGGGGGCCGGCGGGGAAAGAGACTAGCCTCGTCCTGGTCCTGGTCAGCTCGAGGTGAGCCTTTCCCCTTGGCGGCGAGGCCCAGGCCCTTGGTGGGAGCGGGGAAGGAGAGGAGGAGGTGATGCCCGGATTCCTAAGGCGCAGGAGTGAAGGCCTGGTTTCTCAGAGCCCTTCTCCAGCTCCGGAGCCCGCACCCACGGGTAGGGGAGTGCAGGGGGAGGGGCAAACTCAGGTCCCTGCCGGGAGGGCAGGCCAACCCGGAGCAAAGACATCCTCGTCACCGCCCCTCCCTGAGCGAGGCTGTCAGGTTTCCTGTTTGGAGAGAAAACCCAGCAAAATCCAACAAGGCAAAAGGGTCGGGGGGGCGGATAGAAAGAGCGGGCCTGGCCAGGTCTTTGCATCAGCCCGGACGCGGGTGCCCCTACCCCGGCCCGAGCCGCACGCCCCTGCCCAGGCCTCGCCCGCCACCGGCTTTCGGGAAGAGAGCCGGGCCGGCTGGCTGTGCGCGCCCATTAATCTGCCGGGCGGGCGGCGGGCGGGCGGGCTGGGGGCTGTTTGTAACTTTGCTGCCTCGGTCGCCGCGGTCCCCGGGGAGCGGGCTCCGGCGCTCGCTCCCATTGGCCGCCGCCGCGTCAGCTGGTGCGATTTGCTGCTGTCGCTTTTGGCGTTCGGCCATCCAGAAACAAACCAGTTCGATGACTACTAATAGTTATAGCCAGATGTACTAATACACAACAAATCACAGTCCTGCAGAGGGGCGCGCAAATGAGTTCCTATTTTGTGAATCCCACTTTCCCCGGGAGCCTGCCCAGCGGCCAGGACTCCTTCTTGGGCCAGCTGCCCCTCTACCCGGCCGGCTATGACGCGCTGAGGCCCTTCCCGGCCTCGTACGGGGCGTCGAGCCTCCCGGACAAGACGTACACCTCACCTTGTTTCTACCAACAGTCCAACTCGGTCCTGGCCTGCAACCGGGCGTCCTACGAGTACGGGGCCTCATGTTTCTATTCTGATAAGGACCTCAGTGGCGCCTCGCCCTCGGGCAGTGGCAAGCAAAGGGGCCCCGGGGACTACCTGCACTTTTCTCCCGAGCAGCAGTACAAACCCGACAGCAGCAGCGTGCCGGGCAAAGCCCTCCATGACGAAGGCACCGACCGGAAGTACACGAGTCCTGTTTACCCCTGGATGCAGCGGATGAACTCCTGCGCGGGTAAGGTGTTTCCCTGCAGCCCCTCAAGAGAGTGGAGGGAGAGGGGGAAGGAGGCAGGGAAAGAAGGAAGGAAGGAGGAGACAGAGAGAGTAGAAAGAGGAAATAGAAAGAAAGGAGGAAAGAATGAACAAAGTTTCTTTGGGTTTTTTAAAAAAATAAAAAATCCAACCCATTCCCAATGGGACAATCAAGCTGTGGCAGCATGAAGGCAGGGCACTAGTGTCCATGTAAGGTGACAACTTAGGGAGCGTGTGGGGGGGTCACTGCCATGCTATGTGAGACCCAGTGACAGGGGCAACCTGAAGAGAGAGCAAGGCTGGATGGGAGAGAGCGCCTGCCCACACTGCACCCTGGTAACACCCTGCTCAGATCCCCAAGCCGTGATGGCCTTCTGCACCCATCCTGAGAACTCCCCTTTCCCTCCCAACCCCCTCACCTTTCTGCCCTTCAGAAACCCATCTAGATAAAGGCCCTCATTTGGCCCCTTGCAGTGTCTCCCCAAAGCCTTGGAGGGCCACATCCCCAGCCTCAGGATTTTTCCTCTCTCTCCTCCCTCCCCTCCTCCCCCTTCCACTCAACTGTTCACTCACAGCCAACTTCTGCCTCCTTCTGAGGCCCTGCCTGTGTCTCATACACCCAGCTTTGGGGGAGCCCCCCGCCCATGGGTTCCTTTGGCACCAGAACAGATAGCCCATCACAGTCCTACATTCCAGAAACCCCAGATGGCCCATAGCTCCATCTCTTTGCTCCTGGTTTCCAAAAAAATCTACAGGGAATCCTTGGAGAAGGACAGAGGCTAATGCGGATTTTTTAACTTAACAGTCTTTTGCTTTAAAATCCACTTGTGTTTTCAAGAGCTCTGCGTTTCTCAGAAGGGCCATACAATTGGAAGGCATTTGCAAAGATTTGAGAGGGCTCACCATTTTAAAATTTTTTAAAAAGCATGTTGTGTCCTGACATGGCTGACCAAAGTAACATCTTCACAGAGGTCCGTGTGTGAATTTGGAGTGTCTACCCTACTCACAGGGTTCCATACCCACCATTCCCAGACACACACACTGTACTCCCACAAAACAGGCTTAGGTACCCCGATTTAAGAATGCTGTTCTATTCTTTTGCTTGTAATTTTTTTTACAGAGCAGATTTTTCAAAAACAATAATTTCCAACCCCAAGTCGTTTTAGGTGGAACACGTCTCGCTTGGTATGAAATAATCTTCTCCCATCCAGCCCGCTTTCGGTCCCAGACATAGTGGGAGAGGCGGGTGGTTTCCAGCCCCGAGGCCGGAGCGTGGGGCCTGGGGCGCGGGGCTGACTGGTCAGGCTGCCCGGATCCTGGCTTACCGGCGCCCGGCCATTTCTGCCCGCAGGTGCTGTGTACGGGAGTCACGGGCGCCGAGGCCGCCAGACCTACACGCGCTACCAGACGCTGGAGCTGGAGAAGGAGTTCCACTTCAACCGCTACCTGACGCGGCGCCGCCGCATCGAGATCGCCAACGCGCTCTGCCTCACGGAGCGCCAGATCAAGATCTGGTTCCAGAACCGCCGCATGAAGTGGAAAAAGGAAAATAAACTCATCAATTCCACACAACCCAGCGGGGAGGACGCTGAGGCAAAAGCGGGCGAGTAGACGCCTGGGCAGGGACCAGGCCCGCGCCGCAACCTCCTGCGGCTTGCCCCCTCGCCTTCTCCTACTCCCCAACTTTTCTTCCCTCCTGCTCCCATCCGGGGGGCTTTCGCAGCTTCAGGGGAGCCCGGCGCTTTGCAAACGTCTGAGCATTTATTTCTTACAAGGAAAAAAAAAAAAAAAAAAAAACCTCACACACAGCCAATCCCAGCAGTAGAGCGAGGCGCACTGCACACGCAGTCCCGCTCTCCAAGCCTGCCCAAGCCCGCTCCGGGTCTCAGGGCGCGCCCCAATCGGTCCCCAGCTCCTGTGTTAGCGCCTCTGCACGCCCCTGAGCTCGGGTCCGGGGTTGCTGGAGAGGAAAGAACCGGGGGCCGAGCCCCCTTTGGTGTCTGGGCGTTTCCGCCTCGGTTCCTCACCACCAAGTCCCGGAGGGCATCACCAAATCAACTCCGGCCACTGGGAAGAGGGAGCCTAAATTCTGGGGCCCCAGCTCTGCCGAGGCCTCCCAGGCCGCCCCCAGAAAGGAAGAAGCGCGAGGAACAAAGGGGGCCCGAGAGAGCCTTGTCTCTCGGCCCGGCGCGCAACCGTCCTTGGAAGAGAAGCAGCCTAAGTACAGACGAGCCAACCTGGGCGCGGGTGGAATTTAACAGCCCTGGGAACGACTGGGCTCCCCGAGCTCCGGATTCCGGCTCCCCGCCTCCAACAGGGCCGGCGCTACCACTACAACAGCTTTCAGGACCTAAGGAGGCGGCCCAGGGCTATGGGAGCGGCAAGAGTCCTGGTTTCCAAATGTGCCAGGGGCGCCTGAGACGCCTGGCCTCTCCAGTGGGGACACCTCCCCCCACACCCAACTTTAGGCTATATTTGTGATTTACTTTCGTCTTTCAGAACCCAGGAAGATAACTACGGAGGTACTAGGCACTGCCACAAAATGCTTTCATTAGCGTCCTCATTTTACTTCTGGAGGTCTAAGCAAGACCCTAATAACTCGGCCCACGAATCCCCAGGCCCCAAGCAGCTTCTGTGGCTGCGGGGAGCTTGGGCCCACTCGCTGGGTTCAACGAGAACCCTCCGACTTGGGGCCCGGTTGGCTCGAGGAAAGTGACCCGGTGGTGAAGACTCTCCAGGCTGGATACTTATAGCAAATCAAATAGCAAACTAATGAAACGAAAACCATATTTACACGAAAGAAAAATCGACTCCGGCTATAAATGTGTATGGAATTTGACCTCGCCTCGGAGAAACGCTACACAAAAGCTATCTTTAATAGACGCGTGTCATTTAAGAGCGGCAGGGACACCGTCCCTCATGCGCTCGCAAAAACAGAGCCGTAATTGTAGCTGCTGCTGCGGGTAGGATTTATTTCTCCAATTGGCTAAATGGCCTCCCCCCCTTCCCCGAAGGTGATATCTGTATTTTCAAATTTCAGAGCTGCCGGCACGACGGTCAGAACCGACCCCAACCTCGACACAAAAATAAGAGGGGCTGCACAAAAGGGAAATAAAGTTGTTGTAAATAAAATCCAAGTCACCATCTCCCTTCAGTCCTCTGCATCCTCGCCGGGCACGCGATCGGCAGCTGACGGCCTCACAATTGGTACATCCTAATGGAACTGCGAGGGAAATGCAATAATTTTGCCATAATGGGCTGTAACCTCAATTCGACCCCGGCCCTTGCAGCCCCGGGTCGGAAGCGGAGGGATGCACCCTGCCTCCAGCGGGTGGCGCTCGAGTCCGACTGAACGACGGCGGCGAGTGGCGGGCACGCGCCTGGGGCGCGCGCGCCACTCCTCTCGCCTCCACCCAACTCCCCCATTAGTGCCCGAGTTTACCTCTAGAGGTCATCAGGCAGGATTTACGACTGGACAACAAAAGCACGTGATTCGAAGTCGTACCCCATATTTGGGTGCCTACGTAGGAGGGAACCAAGTACATGTCCCAGTCATTTCCATAATTCATCATAAATTGTGCAAGGGTGCTATAGACGCACAAACGACCGCGAGCCACAAATCAAGCACACATATCAAAAAACAAATGAGCTCTTATTTTGTAAACTCATTTTGCGGTCGCTATCCAAATGGCCCGGACTACCAGTTGCATAATTATGGAGATCATAGTTCCGTGAGCGAGCAATTCAGGGACTCGGCGAGCATGCACTCCGGCAGGTACGGCTACGGCTACAATGGCATGGATCTCAGCGTCGGCCGCTCGGGCTCCGGCCACTTTGGCTCCGGGGAACGCGCCCGCAGCTACGCGGCCAGCGCCAGCGCGGCGCCCGCCGAGCCCAGGTACAGCCAGCCTGCCACGTCCACGCACTCGCCTCCGCCCGACCCGCTGCCCTGCTCCGCCGTGGCCCCCTCGCCCGGCACCGACAGCCACCACGGCGGGAAAAACTCCCTGGGCAACTCCAGCGGCGCCTCGGCCAACACCGGCAGCACCCACATCAGCAGCAGAGAGGGGGTTGGCACGGCGTCCGGAGCCGAGGAGGACGCCCCCGCCAGCAGCGAGCAGGCGAGCGCGCAGAGCGAGCCGAGCCCGGCGCCGCCCGCCCAACCCCAGATCTACCCCTGGATGCGCAAGCTGCACATAAGTCATGGTAAAGCCACTCTTTTCCGAAATCCACGCGGCCGCGGGGGCGCGGCTCTCGGTCCCCCCTCTCTTCTTTACTTCCCTCTCTCTCCCCGTCTCTGTCCTGGTTTCGCCTCTCCCAGCCCTGTGGAGCCTCTCCCCGCCGTTCTCCTTCCCCTGCCTTCCTTCTTCCTCCTCTTTTCTGCAGCGCCCAGCGCTCACAAATGCGGGGAAAGGGGCCGCTGGCCAGCCAAGTTTAGACGTTGAAAGGGGGGGAAAGGGGAAAAAAAACCATATCCAACCCCAGCGCCTCGGAACGCGCTCATGGGTCAGGCCAGCCGAGCAGGGCGCAGAGAGGTAGAGGATGGCAGTAGGGGCCGTGAATCGGGCTTGTCAGGACGGATAATTTATGAGGAGGGCTACGCTGGGGAAACAGCGTTACTAATTAGAGTCCCCGAAAAGGGACTTGGTGGGGGGAATAATCGAGGCGAGAGCCGGCGGGATTCTGAAGTTTGGGGGCAGGAGGGAGAGCAGGAAAGGAAAGGAAAGGGAAGAAAAAGAAAGCAGGCGCCCCAAGCGTGCAGGCTGGAACAGGAGGCGGCTCGCGGGTCTGGAACTTTAAGGGTGGGTGACCTGGAGGCCACCTGGGAGCACAGAAAAGGGCCTTGCTTTGGTGGGTTTCTGAGTGGTGGGCAGCCTGAGAGGGCTGTGCCCCGCCTCAGGGCGCCAGGGGCAGGGCCAGAGGGCAAGAGTGGGGCGAGGGAAAGCCGGGCGATCCTCCGGGACGCGGCTCCAGCCTCGCATGGGCCGATTGTTCCCAGAGTCCAAATCGTATTGTTTTCTCTCTAGAAAGGAAGAGGGAAGGAAATTCGGGAGGGGTGGGCGGGCGAGCGAGGAGGGAGACTTGTTGAGCTTTTCTCCCCTGTTTAGGACCCTGGCTGGTCCAGCTGGCGGACTTTGGTAGCCAGAGGCTCAGGAGCGGGTGGCTAAACCGCTGACTTTTCTGTTGCAGACAACATAGGCGGCCCGGAAGGCAAAAGGGCCCGAACGGCCTACACTCGCTACCAGACCCTGGAGCTGGAGAAGGAGTTCCACTTCAACCGCTACCTGACCCGCCGAAGAAGGATTGAAATAGCACATGCTCTTTGCCTCTCCGAGAGACAAATTAAAATCTGGTTCCAAAACCGGAGAATGAAATGGAAAAAAGATAATAAGCTGAAAAGCATGAGCATGGCGGCGGCGGGAGGGGCCTTCCGCCCCTGAGTATTTGAGCGTTTAAAGTACTGAGCAGTATTAGCCGGATCCCGCGTAGTGTCAGTACTAAGGTGACTTTCTGAAACTCCCTTGTGTTCCTTCTGTGAAGAAGCCCTGTTCTCGTTGCCCTAATTCATCTTTTAATCATGAGCCTGTTTATTGCCATTATAGCGCCTGTATAAGTAGATCTGCTTTCTCTTCATTTCTTTGTCCTGAATGGCTTTGTCTTGAAAAAAAAATAGATGTTTTAACTTATTTATATGAAGCAAGCTGTGTTACTTGAAGTAACTATAACAAAAACAGAAAAGAGAAAAAAAACACAAAAAAGTCCCCCTTCGACCTCGTTTAGTGCCAATGTTGTGTGTTGCACTCCAGTTGTTTAACTGTGCATGTGAGTGGAAGTGTTCCTGTCTCAATAGCTCCAAGCTGTTAAAGATATTTTTATTCAAACTACCTATATTCCTTGTGTAATTAATGCTGTTGTAGAGGTGACTTGATGAGACACAACTTAACTTGTTCGACGTGTAGTGACTAGTGACTCTGTGATGAAAACTGTGACTCTGAGCGGTGTGTCCCTGCGTGCCTTTGTAGGACCCTTTGCACGAACTCTGGAAGTGGCTCTTATAAGCGCAGCTTCAGTGATGTATGTTTTTGTGAACAAAGTTACAAATATTGTCCAAGTCTGGCTGTTTAAGCAAACTGTGATCAGCTTTTTTTTTTTTTTTTGTATTTGTTTTTAAGGAAAAAATACTGACTGGAAACAAAAAATAAACTTTCTATTGTAAGTTTTCTTGGTCTGGTTTGTGCCAAATAGCAAGTGGCTCTTTTTGCTCTTCTGTCTGTCTGTCCAGTGCTGGGAGGCAGTGAGTCTGAGGCTACCTGAGCAGTCTGCCTGTGCAAGGGGACCTCAGACCAACACCCTGACCCGTGGCCTCCCTAACTGACCCATCAGAGAGTTCAGGGCAGAAGGTGGAAAAGCTTTAGGTGGTTGCAAAGCCTGAGCCTAACCTGCCTATCTCTGAGGAAACCAGGTTAACTTGCTGGGTACAAAAAAGAGAGGAAGAGAGAGAAAGGAGAAAAAGCCCAGTGCTTTGTTAGCGGCCCTCGGGGGCCCACACAGATGCCGCCTCTCTCCTAAGGCCATCCTAGGCCTCCACTTGCTGAAGAGGCTGCTATGTCAAGTTGTGGCCCCCAGACCCTTTGCCCCTAACCCAGCCAGGCACCCTTTCCCACTCCTCGCCCTCCTGAACCCAGTTGGCTTCTTTTGCTACAATTAATTTGCTACAAATGGAAGGTACTTACCCCATCCTAGCTCGATTGGGAAACTCCTCAGAGCAGCTAAAGCGCAACTAGAGATTTGCACATTTACCGACTGCTTACACTGATGCCGTCTTTCCTTTTAAAAGTTATAAAACAGTAAACTTTATAAGCCCCAGTTCCGGCTATATGACATTTGGGTGCCAAATGAATAGGGTTTTGTCTATGAATTAGATCGTAAAATCATCCATAGCACAGACAGATCGGCTCACTGGCTATAAAACGTCACGTGGGGCCATTAAAGTAAGTTTTATGGTTTTGGGGAGTTGACATCCAACATTATATACCACATAACATATAATCTCACTGACGCTGGACTCCATTTGACTCTTTTGCAGGCTACGTGTGCCACCTGGTCATGCAAATTGTCAATTTTAGGTCCAGAAGTGTCCAGACCACAAGTTTCTCAAAACTCTCTGAAAAAATGGCTCCCTCCGAGTTAAGGTAAGCTCGCCCCCTGAGCGCTTTCAAGTTTATTTGTACTCTGAAAACTTTCTTTCTGGATCTTTCTCTCTTTCTCTCTCTGGTTCAATAACTCTGAGGTTGCCTCGGAATTCCAAAGGGGAGAGCAAACTTTCCCTCTGCCCAAATTAGGAGCGCCAGGAGCCAGCTTTCGGAGGCACCACGGTGCAGAGCGGCTGTGGCCGCGCCGCATCCCTGGGCCTAACTTTAATTGCTGCACCAGCGCGGATGTTAATGACTTCCGCTGCTCTCGCCGGCGTGCAAAAAGATGATTTTTGTGTGCGAGTGGGCCTGCGTGCGGAGACTGGCCAGGGCCGACCCCCATCCCGGGGCTGGAGGGCCGAGCTCTGCTGGGTCTGCGGAGCCCTGGGTGGGGGCTGGGAGCCGGGGGGGCGCCGGCCGCGGGCGCCGAGGCCGCGCTGCGCTGGGGGCGCGCTGGGGAGTTTGAAAGAAAGGCCCGGGCAGGACCGAGGCGGACGCTGGCGGGATTTCTGACGGGGCTGTGGCAATACGTCTCCGCGGGCCGGGGTCATTTGGCAGCACTGAACCGAGGTGGCGGCCTTCGGGGCCGGGTCGCAGGCTGGCTCGGGAGAGCCCGAGGGTGCAGAGGCCGGCCGGGCGCGGGCGGCACCTCTAGGCTGGGTCCCTGGGTCGCCAGGCCGAGCCCAGGCCGCTGGCGCCCGCGGGACGCTGGGGACCGCGTGTCCCCACCTTGCTGGGGAGGGCTCAGCACCCCCTCCCCCTTACCAGGGACCAGGCCCTGAACCTTGTTTGCCTGCACGTTCTTTTTATTTCGGTGGGACTGTTCTCACCAGCCTGTGAGTCTGAAGCAATAAACTTTATGGCCGGATTTAACTTTAGTCTTTGAATCCCCAAGCTAAATGAAAGGCGTTACAGTGCTTTCTTTTCTTCTGCCTTGCCTTTCTTATTCTTTCCTTTTCCTCTCTTCTTTTGTAGAATTTAAAATCTATGCACAGGACCCTCAAAAGGCAACTTAGGCATCTCCCTAGATAGCACTAAAGATTAATTTATTCCCCCTCAATATACAGGCAAACTCTGTCTTCCAAACTGTGCCCTAAAGTTTGGGGGGAAATCGAGGTGTCTTCAATGTCCAACTTAAAAGTCCCCAGAACCATTAGGTTGTTTTTCCTCACACATCATAAAGGGTAGTTTAGGGAAGAAATTGGTCGTTTGTCCGTAGGAGATTTCCGCCTTTCTTTTGTTAGTTGCTCTTTCTGTTTGATCCCAGGAAATTTACATAATTTATGATCTCCAAAACAGTCCCCAGTATTGCACCAATGGGTGAGATAGATTTTTCCTAGGTACAATTCCACCTTGGTCTCAGCCACCCTTTCTGGCCCCAACCCTCTACATTCTTCAGTGGCAAAGCCATGACTGGGGACACTGTGGCCTGCCCTGGGGTCTTTCTCTGAATGGGTACCCACAAGGGATCTAGCAGATTTCCCCCATCCTGTATGAAGAACTAAGCCAAATCCTCCAACTCAGAAATGAAACAAAAAAATGAGATCTTCTGTCTCCAAATGCTTTTCTCCTTAGGAACTAGCTAGGTGGTTCTCTGCAAGTGCTAATTGGTAAAGATATTTAGTAAGTCCTTAAAGTGAAAACATTTAAAGTGTAGAGTTGGAATTTCCACAGACTTTATTGTGCAGAGGCCACTTACACTCAACATAAGTCCAACAGATGTCCCCAAAGTCAGAGGTTCAGAAAGCAAAACCTGGGAAGTTTTTTGAAAAATCGAAACCCTCCCACAAGTCCCACTCCTCTTGAATAGTGGCAAGGCAAATCCCTGAGGTCGTTTTGTGTAACCTGTTAAAGTGAGCATTTTCTGAGAGCAGTTCAGCACTCAGGAAGATGTGTCTGCACCTTAGTGGGAACCAGAATATAAACTTTATTTGGGTTCTCTTTTATTATTTTATATGTCTGTGAGAATTCTGGAGTCTTTCTTCTGCTGCTCTGAGTTTCAGATTCTTTACTGGAAAATACTAGGTTAAGGTTTTATTTTAGTTATTCATTTGGTGATCTTGATTGAGTGATTTCTTGGTGACTAAAATTAGCGGCAGAAAAAAAGAGTGATAGAGCTGCTGGCAGGTTCATTTGAGTAACATGCCTGGAAGAAGTGTCCACACCACCTCTGTGGTCACGTCCCACTCTGGGTATGGGAATGGGCAGAAAGTTTCTTGGACCAGCATCACACAATATGGGGGAATCTTTCCCAAGCATTAAAAAAATTACAGGCTATAAATATTGTCAGCTTGCTTATTTCTGTCTGTTGTAATCATCATAAAACTTCAGAGTTTAAGACGGCAGGCCAACTCACATGTGGTTAAATGACTTTAAAATACAGCATCCAGTCAGACCTATGTGAGTGTTATTGTAGGAATTTTTTTCTTTCTTCCTATTTTCATAGGAAGCATAGTAAGGAGGATGGCTGGTTATCTGCTCATTTTGTAAATAAGTTATTTTTTTCTCATGCATTCTTTTGGGTTGCTTTTGCAGAGGAACTTACTTAGGAAAAAAATCTCTGTCACTAAGGGCTTTATGAAGACATCTAGCCTCAGCTGGTGGCAGAAGTGTTTGTCTGTGCTCCTAGCTTTGTAAAAGAAGGCATCCGAAACGTGCCAGGCCCCGTTTGTTTCTACAAGCTGAAGAGACAATATTTCCTGAACTATAAATATAATAGGAAGCTTCTGGTCACACTTACTTAGGGGTTTGTTAGGGTTTCCATGCTCTAATTTCACAACGTTATGCCAAGATTCCTTTTTCCCCCCCTGTTCTTTCCCCCACTTCATTGTTGGCAGCTCTGGAAGAGCAAGACAGAATTTTCTACCAGAAACGGAGTCATGTTCATTTGTTGAGATGTGAAGAGTATTATATCCAAACAACTAGTGAGGGGAGAGCAAATTACATCCTGAAAGATAGGCTATTAAAGAGGAAAACAATCCTTTTAGCTTGAAAGATGCCCTGCAAAGCCTCTCCCCCACCTTCGCTCTGGAGTCTGTCCGAGGTTTGCCCACCATGGAGAGTGCAGAACGTTGTGGGCGCCATCCCTTTGGCTTCTAAGGCAGAATTTCTTTCTAGACAATGACAAAACTATAAATGGGGCTTCCAGACAGGGCTGAGGGGGTCTGCCTAGGCTCCCACCCACATAGGAGAGGGGAACCACAGTCCTAGCCATTCGAAACCCCAGAACCGAAAGATCTGCCTAGGACTGTTTATTTGGTGTTTTTTTGCAAAGAAAGATGCCTTTCTCCCACCAGTTATCTCCCCCACAAACCGGTCTTTTCAATAATAATATTTGTTATGAAGGTTATTGGGTACTTATTGCGATTTTGTGAAGCAGCCCTTGCTGGAGGTGAAGTCTGTCATCGCCTAACAAATGACGCCCGTGCAGTTCACTGCCGGGTTAAGTAAATGCAGAGAAGATAAATCTGCACACCCTAGGAATCGCCAGCAGAGCACGCTTTAGTACAAGTTCACAGTCAACTCTCCTGCCTGGGCCAGCTTTCCCAACAATTAGGGCTGCGTCTTTATTTTTAAATAAAGGAAAAGTCTCCCGCTTCCATTGCCTGCTTTCTCCCCGTCTTTTTTTTTTTCCTTCGCTTTTTATGAGGTTCCCCTCGCAAAAGCCTCCTACTCCAAATTTTCCTTGTAAACGTAATGATGAGTGATTTTAAAATAATCTCATTCCTATTTAAGTGATGACAAAAGGAGGTAGGAGGCTGATTTGACAGGAAATACAGTCACAAACACACAAAAATATCCAATTCACCCTCTTACTCCAAAAGGCAGTGGCAGAAGCAGGGCATCCCTGAGCTCCTGGGGTGGGGGGCTTCCCCTTGAAAGAAGAGGCACAGCTTTGTGTATCTTTGTGGTTGTAACTGCAGGTCAAAAAGTTGAGGGTCAAAAGTTTACGTTGTGCAGCGCTCTTCGTCATCTGCCCAGACAGAGTTTGATGTCAATGTTAGAGTTGCGATCTTGACTATCAGCACAAAAGATAAAATGGCTCAGAGTGACGCGTGTATCACGGTATGGACTCCAGGTGAACCCTAGTGGTTGAATGACCTCAATTACGAAGGAAAGCATAGAAAAATTCCTCTTTTCAAGACTAATACATGCTGTATTTCATCTTGAATTATCGCTCCCATTCTAAGGGAATAGCAGCAGGTAAATAGGCATAGGTTATTGAAACACCAACACCCTAGATGCTGGAGAACCAGGAGTCTGTTTGTGGGTTTGTCACAAAATTAAAAAGCTCAAACTCATCAGTGGACCTTTAAGAAATAATGTAGCAAGTTGCCAATGTTCCATCATACCTTCAAAGGAAAGAGATCGGGCAGGAAACTTCCTTTATTTGAAAACTGTGATTTTGATTGGCCAGTTTTTTTCCTTTTTAGTACCTATAATGATTCCTAAAGTGTGTGAGAACAAGGGCAAACACAGGCACTTCTTGCAAAATGTATCCTTTGCAATTTTCAAGGACAGAATGCTTTTTCTGAAACTGCCACCCACTAAATGCAAAGAGCTGGGAAGGGGAGAAAAGAAGTGGAAACCCTCCCAAAAGGGGCAGGATTCCTCCACCCTCTCCACCAGTGAGAAAATGCTTATTGGTACCAGGAAAATATTCCTGTTGTTGAAAGTTTTTCATTATGTTTTTTGTGAACCCTACACTGAATGTAAGAGAAATGCTACAATCTATGGGTGAATAAACTGTAAAGAATATGCCGTTTGAGCAGGAAGGTAGAATCCACAAATGCCAGACCTCTTCTCAAGACCACCGTGACAGACTTCTATTCTCCAGAAAATACTCTTTAAAAATACATTTGGAATGAAAGCCAAGGAGAGGGGAAGCAAGCTAAGGAGGGAGGGCGGGAGAGTAGAAAAGAAAGGGAATAGTGTGTGAGGGAAGCCTACTGGAACCATGCCTTGTGTGTGCGCTGCAACTGGAGAGCTAAACAATATTTTATTTTTCATGCACCTATATTAACGTTAAGTGTTGGTGCCATTAGCACCTATTTTCTGGGGGACATATTTTCCTTTTCTGTGTATTGATCTTCAAGTAATTCGTGTAGGGAAACAGAGAAGAGAAAGATGACATTTTTTCCCTAGGTTTTTCTTTTAACTTTAGAGATAAGCTAATTCAACTACTCAAAATGTAGACCCTTGCAGGGACATTTAAGATCATCCCACTATAGTCTGCTTGATTAGATTTGCTGGTGCCAGGTATGTTCAGGGGTAAAAGCAAATATTTCCCAAACACTGCCTTTGTGGAAGTAGTCAGGTTGCTTCCACTGTGCAATGTGTAAAGTTTTCACTCTGGCCAAGAGCTTGAAGCCAAATGGGGGTGTGCCAGATGAGAACAGAGGAAAAGGAACAACTGTGGTGACTGCTGTTACAGCAGCGAACACTTCACCACATCTGGGCCAGTGAAATGGAGAAAACGGAATCCCCCCATTACTCACCAAGACAATTATGTGTCTCTTTGAGAAAACCCTGTTATTGTGTTATTGGTTAAAAACGCGCCACACCTTAGGAACGTGTCAGCTTCAATAATCACAGACACCTCTTAGCTAGTTTTTCAAGTCAAAGAAAATGTACCTGCAGAAGTTATTGATTTTAGAGTGCTTACTTTATTTGGAAGATTTTAATCTTTAGGCCTTTCACACAATCCTGATTAAAATTAATGTCTAATCCGGATATGAATTTCATATGCCTTATGCCTGGGTTGTGTTCATTAGTATAAACTACTATAAGGAAATTACCCCCAAACAATTAATTGGTCAAATGGCTGATAAAGTATTGCTTCTCTAAAATCCTATGCCGACTGTAGGTGGGGGAAGCCCTCAGATGCCACCATCAGGCATTTTGAAATTCAGTCCTTCTCCTGTGCCCTCCAGAGACGTGCTTCAGACAGCGAACAGTCTGGGGGACTCTCGCTCTAGAGAACAAAGGACAAATACAGTCAATACATTCCATAACGTTTACATTTCCTTTGCTCCCCCTGCCTTGGTTTTCCCTGAGAAGGAGTGACCTGGGCAAAGCACCCCGCTCTCTAAAAGACACTGTATAGACCTTTTAGAAGCGCAAAGTCCAAGGCCGAGGTGAACTTCAGGTCAGCGCGTCTAACAAATATGAAAATGTCGGCTGGTGAAGGGCGCGCCTTGTGATTTAACAAAGACTGTCAATGTGTAAGATTAATAAGAAACAAAATGCACACGGTGTCACTGTTCGGTCACTTTGAAACTTGGGACAGGGCTGCATTCAAGAGGGAAGGCTGTTCCAAATATATTCAAAATGATTCAAATCAGATTCAAACTAGGCTGCAAAACACTGCCCCCCTCTCGCCTCCCTCTCCCTTGGACTCCCTTCACTCTCCTTCTCCATCTGGGACTCGAGGACATGATGAAAAGTTATTTCACTTAATGGGACTTTAAGAAAGCTTTTGTTGGGAATATATGTTATCCCTGCACGTGGAAATGAGCAAATGTGCTTACCAGTTTCCCAAGAAAAGGATAACGCTTTCACCCTGCTTGGGACTGGAGCCAGTTGGCGTGCGGAGATTAGCACACCCCCTCTCTGCTCGATTTCAGGGCATCCCATCTTTTTTCCGGCAAGATGCTGCTGGTAAACCTCAGTTTATTTATTAATTGAGTTAGTTTCTTCCTGGCTTTACTTTGGTGTCTTGGATCGCATATGAAGGCAAGAGTTTTTTTGTTTTGTTTTTCAAAAGATTATTTGACTCAATGGAATGATGCTATGGCTTGCAAAGAGAGATTGTGGAAGGATCAGAAAAGGTACTGAGATTGTTTATTACAGCCATAAATCTTGCAGTAAAATGTCAAAATGTCGGTGTGTGAGATAACACTTGGTGGTCCTGGCTCCGTTTGTGTTTATGATACGAACCACAAAGACAAGTTACAGGCCTTGGGGGGATTCTGTGTAAGCCCATCTTCCTAAAGTAATAGAACCACATGAAACACAGGCGCAGTTAACTCGTTTAGGTTAACCATATACAAAACAGTGCCCGAGCCTCGTTAATACTTTAAAATAGAAACTTGGTAGAAGGTTCTGAGGCTAAACAACATGAATTTTGTGTTTTAGTGTCTGTAAATAATATTGAACAGACACGGTTAAGACCTTAGTCTGATGACACGAGGAGGGAGGCAAAATTTCCTTGTCATGTTTTTTCTTCCCAGAAGCTTAGCCCAGTTTTGCTAATTACTTTATGTATGTACATATTATTCATGTTATATAGTACATATATGTGTATATTATTTTTTTCTTGCTGTAGAGAGATATTGGTTTAGGCAGCTATATCACAGGCTAGAGAGTCTAGAGAGGATTTCTAAAGATTTACACTCAGCGTTGATTTCTGTCTGTGGCTTAGATTTCATTTTTAAAAATTTTCAGGGTGTGCCATGTCAATGGACAGCACTCTTCACAGACACACATCCAATGTGGAAAACCTCTTTGTACCACTTCAGGGTGACTGCAGTTAGAAAGCTAACATGATCCCTTTTTTAACCTCTTTTCCTAAATTAGTTTAAAGATTAGTCACATATAATGGGCTTTATGTGGCTAAGCATTAAATGACTATCCATCAAATGGATATATTCCAGCATTTAGTAACTCATATGAGTAACCGATATAAATGAAGATAGAATTCACATTCCTTTGGAAGTGTCTCCAGGCTTAGGCTATGACTTTCCTTGCCTGCGTCCCAGACTCAGTTGTGAGAAGGCAGTTTATATTGCTCTTTGAAAAACCAACTAAGGTGCACCAGCTGAAAAATCCTTGCTTTACATGCCAATATGAAAGTGTTTTTAGAATGGTGACTACGCTAGTTAAATGCACTGCTTTAATCTAGGCTGAAAAGTAGAGGATCTAGGTGTGTCTGTCACTCAGAAAAGGAAAGGGAAAGTACACACAACGAGTAAGGCATCAGTATTTACTTCGAAGATCAACATTACGTGGAATTAATAAGTAATTTATTTGTTAATAATGGCATAATTAGTTTACCCATCAAATTTCAATTACCAAATGGCAGACAACAGTCCTCTCTCCCCACTTTCCAGAGCTACTGACATCATTAATATGCTAATTTTCAGCAATCCAGAAATTATAGACCGTCCTTAAATATAACTTTAGCCTCAGATACAGCCTGGAAAAGCAACAGCTAAAAGACAAAACAAAATTCTTAGCGGGAAAAGACCCGTCGGCACAGTGCCTATGCTATCCTTAGCTTGTTTTTGTTTGGGGATTTTTCTGCAGTAGGAAGTTGTTGGTCTCAACGCTCGATTTTGTGGCGGCATCATCGCTTCTATCCATCGCCACCCTTGGGCCACTTTCTCACGATCGCATCTACTACATTCGAGCATGTTTCATTCTGAATTGACACCTCCATCAAATGAGATGCTATTAGGAAGGTTCTGTTTGCTTTTTTTTAAGGTAAAAAACCAAATAGCTTCTGCTTCTAAAATAAAGAAAAAAGGAAAAGTGCTCATCCGGTTGTATTGGAATAGCCTTGCTTTACATCCAGGGGCCGATTTCTCTCAGCTGCTCACCCACCCACCCTTTTCGGCTCCTGCCTGGCTTCTCAAACTGGGGACGTTGGGCGCGGACGCGGCGAGCATGATGTGCGTAAGGGAATCAGTTGGTGAGAAAACCAGTCTGTTAGCCTCATTCGTTTTATTCCCCGGCCAGGATAAAAAACGGAATACCCCCTTGGTCCCGACGCCATTCCCTCCCCCAGGCGGCCTCGAACCCTTGAGGACGCCAGGCCAAGCTAGGCTGGGCCCCGAGGTCAGCGCTGGGCCGCGGCCGCCTGTCTGCCCCGAGGCCTAGGCCAGAGTAGGGTACGCATAGGGCTCGGTCTGGGCATCCGAGAGGACCAGAAGACTGCGGGCCCTAAATTCCCAGCGGAACTCAAAGTTGGGGGGTTGGACGCCCAAAGCTCCAGCTCCCTCCCTCCTCCTGGAACCGTACAGCAGCATCCATCACCCACCCGCGCGCTTCCTGATCCGGGTCCGCCCGCGCGGCGCGCACATTGGCGGGGGCGGGTCACGTGGCGGTACTGGGCGGGGCGCGCGCGGGGCCGAGACCGGGGACGCACGCGCGCGCGCGGGCGAGCCGCGGGGGAGGAGCGGCGCGAACTTTGGTGGCGTCGGCGGCGGAGGGAGGGGGGAGGGGGAGGGGGAGGGGGTGGGCGCTTGACAGCGGGGGAGGGGAAAGGAGTGGAGGAAAGGGGGGATGGGAAGCGAGGCAGGAGGGGGAGGGGCCTCGGCGAGCCCAGAAAAACGACAACGCGAGAAAAATTAGTATTTTTGCACTTCACAAATTAATGACCATGAGCTCGTTTTTGATAAACTCCAACTACATCGAGCCCAAGTTCCCTCCCTTCGAGGAGTACGCGCAGCACAGCGGCCCCGGCGGCAGAGACGGCGGCCCTGGCGGGGGCTCGGGCTACCAGCAGCCCCCAGTGCCCGCGGCCCAGCACCTGCCGCAGCAGCAGTCCCAGCTCCCCCACGCGGGCGGCAGCCGAGAGCCCCCAGCCTCCTACTACGCGCCGCGGGCCGCCCGCGAGGCCTCCTATCCCGGAGCCGCGCTTTACCCCGCGCACGGTGCCGCAGACACCGCCTACCCCTATGGCTACCGCGGGAGCGCCAGCCCCGGGCGGCCGCCGCAGCCCGAGCAGCCCCCGGCCCACGCCAAGGGTCCCGCGCACGGCTTGCACGCGAGCCATGTCATGCCGCCCGGGCGGCAGCCCCCGCCGCCGCCTCCCTCGCAGCATCGTGCGGCTGCCTCCGCGCCCCCGCGGCGCTGCGAGGCGGCTCCCGCCACCCCGGGCGTCCCGGCAGGGGGCAGCGCCCCCGCGTGCCCGCTGCTCCTGGGCGACAAGAGCCCGCTGGGCCTGAAGGGCAAGGAGCCCGTGGTGTACCCCTGGATGAAGAAGATCCATGTCAGCGCCGGTACGTGGCGCCGCTGGGGAGGCGCGGGAGGGTGGGCTGGGGCCGAGCCCGGGTTCCAGGGTCGGGGCGGGGGTCGTGGGGAGAGGTCGAGGGGTAGGGGGCCTCGGGAGGGGAGCCCCCAGCTGGCTCAAGCTACAGTGGGATGTGGGTGTGTGCGCGCCAGCCAGCCGCCTGATCCCAACGTGAGAATCCTTTTGTACCCAGGGTCCCTTTATCGGGAGATTTACGAGACGCCAAACTGTTAGGGCAGTAATTATAGCCCCCATAAATTTAATTGCCCTGGCAGAGGCTTCAGGCCATGTGTCTTTGAAGCTTTTCTTCAGCCCCAATGCCCAGCACTATTCTTTATGGCTCTCGGGTGTTTCCCGTTGTCAATAGCCTGTGAAACATTTTCTTTGCCGTTTTATGTATCTTGCGTGAACTTGGTGTCAGGTTATTATATAATGATGATGTCCAATTGCTCTTCCCCCACCCCACCTTCTCTCTCCTCCTCCTTTCCCTCTCTTCCACTCCCTCCTCCTTGGCTTTCTCCTTCGGGGTTATGGGCTTTCAGTCAACCCCAGTTACAATGGAGGGGAGCCCAAACGCTCCCGAACCGCCTACACCCGGCAGCAGGTCTTGGAGCTGGAGAAGGAGTTCCACTTTAACCGCTACCTGACCCGGCGTCGCCGCATCGAGATTGCCCACACGCTCTGCTTGTCCGAGCGCCAGGTCAAGATCTGGTTTCAGAACCGAAGGATGAAGTGGAAGAAAGATCACAAACTGCCCAACACTAAGATGCGATCCTCCAACTCGGCCTCGGCCTCAGCAGGCCCACCGGGGAAACCACAAACTCAGAGCCCACACCTGAACCCGCATCCTCACCCCCACCAGGGCGCCTCCACGCCCGTTCCCTCGTCCATATAATCTTGCAGAGCTCTAGACCAGTTCTTTCCCTCACATGCTTTTCTTTCCTCTTCTGCCCCTTTCCCATCCACCCCTCCCCATCTGGACTACAACAGACCCCAAAACAAAACTCAGCTTGGTGAAAAGGATAATAAAAAGAAGACATTATCCGGGTAAGAGTGTGAGCTGGTTGCCACCCAAGAGAGGACAATGGCCAAGATGCTGGCTGGTGGAACAACCTGCTGGCCTGAACAAGGCTGCCAGGTTTGGGTACCTGAGAAGAACCACTTGGCATCAAATACTTTTGAGATGGCTAAAGTCAGTCGCACAACCCATGCTGACTGGGGACATGTACATGTATATTTGTTGCAAGCAGAAGAAATCAGACCCTTTTCCTATCTTCCTTATTTCCCCTTCCCTCATTAAGGCAGCTCATACAAGCTTGTACCGAACTGAATAAATGAGTAGACATTGTGGACGTCACAAGATTATTTAATTCTCAAAATGTACAGACCTTGATGGTAGATGCGATACATGTTAGTTTCCTTTCCTTTCATTTATTTAAAATATTGTTGTGGAGATATTGTTGTCTTATTCTGAGGCACAATCTTGGGGGAGGGGGAGTGCATTTAGACCCATGTGCAACTCTACAAATTGTGGTGTGGCTCTATAGAAAGACATGTGCTAAGAATAAACTCCGTTTAAAAAACAAAGTTCTGAGACATATTTGTGTGTTTCCTACTTTTAATTTAAAAAAAATATTCTCTCAATTGAAATGGTTGACCTTGCATGTAAAAATCCTGTAGATGGCTTGAGTTGCATTCACTTGGACTGACTGCCCACATAATTTGTTCAACTTGAGCTGAACTCTTGTCAAGTTTGACCCACTGTGGGAAAAGTTCCAAAGAGCAGGAAGGCTCTTGAGCTCTGAGAGGGCTCCTCTTCCCAAACTTGGCCAGGCTTTCAGGCTTCAAGTCTCTGTAAGGCATAGAAACGTGTCCTTCTCTGCAATGAAAGGTGAAACTGCGCAGTGCTGTGGGCCCAGGAGTTTCTGCAGCTGTTCTACATGCTGAACTCTGAGCACACTTGGAAAGAAGTGGTCTCTTTGGTATTTATTGCACCTTCACGCTTAATCTGTCTGTTTCCCTGGAGATAAAAACTAGTTTGTGCAAAGAGTTGAGATTGCTTTTTGTTTCTTGGCTGTTTTTAAGGTTCTCTTCTTCACTAACTACAGCTTGGGATTTTTGTTTGTTTCTTTTTCTTTCTTTCTTTTTTTTTTGAAGCAAGAGCTTTCAAAATAAACTGAATTTTCCCAGTACACCCTCCAGAGTTTCTTCTGAGGAAAGAAAAAGCATAATGACACCTTAAGCAAGGTAGACCTGGGAGTATTAAGTGCTGGAAGAAAGCCAATCTCTGAACTAGGGTCCCCTTCCTCAAATGCTCCCAGATCTTTCTGCCCAACCTAGAGATCTAGATTCAAAAGGTTGAAATCAAACCCCACTTCTCAATCTTCATAGCCCTAGTATTTGTTTACTGATTTACAAATTAGTAAAGAGGATTTAGACTTGGTTGTCACCGAAGGGAGTTCTCTGCAACAAGATTCAGAAAACCAACAGCCACTAGCCCCAGAATATTAGAACTGTCACCTGGCCTTGAATGAGTGTAGTTTTTAGTTCATGTAACAATTTTAGCAGAGATGGGAGGGGGGAACTCACCTACCTCTGCAGTATCAGAGGGTTTTTAAACACATTTTCCCATCAGAGGCTAACCACCCTTAGCCAGTAGTCAGTGCTGTTACCCCTTTCGCCTCGGCTGCTCTGTGTGTGATAACAGGCAGAGGTGATCGTTCTCTACCTGGGAGCAAACCAGATCTGAGAGGAAAGTGGACACCAGTCTCTGAGGGGCCACCTCCTCTCCCCAAGAAAATTCAGGGGCAAACAAATACACTCCTTCCCAAGGCAGGCCAAACCTGGCATAAAGTGCATTTTATAAGGTGCCAATGGGTGCCGGGGATTTCTGGAGGCCCTGCAACTGCTGCTAAAACTTATTAACCCTCCCCCTACTACACTCACTTGTAAAACGAAATTAAATCACGCTGAAAATAGCAATTTCCCCAGGAATCATTAATCACCTCATACAATAAATACTTCTTTGTAATTCAACAGCAATTCTGAAAGGCATTCTCTGGGAAAAGTCTGTGGAGAAGCGAGGGATCTTCTTGAAAATAATGTGGTCTCGGGCAAAGACTCAGCATCTTGGCTGTCTGCTCAAAAAATGCCTAGACTCTTGGTGAAAATTGAGTGTCGAGCTGCAAAACCTCGAATGGCAGATTATCATCATTTAAGGTAAATTCTTATATTTCTCCTTGGTAGGGAAGGAGGGGTACGGGGACACTCATTAGCTTCATACTGGGGGCACTTGTATAGGGGTGGAAGGGGTAACTTTCTTTCACTTACTCTAAATCTATCCAGGAAGAGAAGAGAGAGGATCGAGATTGTTTTTCTAATATTCCAGAACAAAATGGCAGTTTTTGCCCAAGCTGTCTTGATTGCTAAGGTATTGGTAAGTTTTACAAAGCCAAAATTACCCACAGTGATCCAAATGATTCTGTCATTTCTTCAAGTGTTTTGCCTGCTTCAGATTTGGTCTTTAAGGGAGTTTGTTATAACAGCTTAGAAAATCCCACTTTGTGCTTCAAAATCGTTCATTGTCTGCCCTTTGCTAGGGCAACCATAAGAGTTCACCCAGAGGACAAATTTTCTATCTCATTAATTTTTTTTTTAAGCGAACCCTACTGGCCCCTCAAACCCTTGGCCTTTAAAGACAGTATTTTGCATAAGCTCTATAAGCCTCCTACAAAAATGACCCGTATACATGCTCCCCTCTTTTTTCTCTCTTTTCCCCTCCTTCCCTCTAACACACACTCATCTGCTTTAGTCACAGAGCCACACTGTGCATGACTCCGGAGATAAAAGTTTTGTCAACATCTGAAATCAACCTAATCGGATAGGAGACACTTTAATGGTCACAGTTTGAATTAAGTACTTAACACTCTCCCCCATGAAGAGAAATGGCATTTTGCAGGCTCTCTTTCCTAGTTTTGCTGAAATCTATGATATACCCGGTGTTTTATTACAGCAGGAATTCAACTGTGACAGGCATAGTAGAGTACTTAATACCCAGGATGGAGCTCCTGGGAAGATTACCTAGATATATGGGGAGTGGGCCCTCCACACAGTATCTCTGACTTTATATTTACCTGTCCCAGGGTGCCCACATTCCCCCCACTTCTCAGCCTCCTCCCCATGGGATGGGTATCACCATCTCTCCTCTGTCCGCCTGCTTCCCTGAGTTTCCAATCTGTGCTGCTTTTCTCACCACTGCCTTTCCTACAGCCCTTTCAACATAGAAACATATCCACAGCTCTTTGGAATGGAAAGAAAGAAAACCCCCAAAGAATCACTGTAGCAAACAGAAACCTGGGACTTCCTGTGTGAATGAGGTGGTTCTGTGCAGGCAATAGGCTGTTCTTTGTACTCTCTTGGTCTCTGCATCCCTAGCTGCGGTCTGGTATTGAAGAACACAGGCTCACCTTTCCCAACAGCTGCTCCTGTTGCCCCTTGTCTATATTATACACTGGCCCAAGAATAACTGCTTCCTCTCTCATAGACTAGGTAGGGGCTGGGAAGGAGGAGGAAGAGAGTGTGTTCTAACTCCTTGATAGCATCAGGGAGGCTGCTGGCGCTGTTATGAAACATTCTAGTCTGAAACTTCAGTCTTGGAACTCTGGTATCTCTTCTTCTCAAGGCCCCAAACTCATGGGGCCCCTCTCCCCCACCCCTGCTTTCAGGCCAGTCCCACCCTCTCTGGGATTGATTCCTGGGGCTAAAAGAGATTCCCTGATTGAAAGGATGTCCAAGGCAAAAGAGATCTGGAGCCCATTTTGGTTCAGTCTTCTCATTTTACCAATGAGGAAACTGAGGCAGCTGAACGCTTCCCCTTCACGTTCTATATGTTAATGAGTGTGTAGTTTGAACAGAGTCTTTGGTCTCACCTTGGGTAGGGGTAAGTGTACAGACATCTTTTCTCTGCAGAAGCCTGGAATGGACATATGCATCTGAGCTTACACTTGAAACGGAGGGCCACAGGTGTCCAGAGGCCAGGGAAGAAGGGTGGTTTCTTGCCTGATGAGCCACCAAAGCAGCTGGGGAAATTATGTAACCAAACTGCTTTAGCCAGTGCGCTGAGACAGGTGGGCTGACCTCTGGGCTCAGGAAGGGACCGACATCAGGGCACCTGACTGTCCACAATTCTCCTAGTCCTGGAATGACTAATTCTCCTATGGCTGGCCCTGGAATTTACATGGTGGTGGCTTGCCTGGGAGCCGGGCAAGGGCATCTGCGTTTCGGAGGCCTGGGAACTAAAAAAGTCAAACAAGGATCCTGGTTGCAGCAGATAAAGGTGTAGCGCCTGTTCGAGGGAGATATTGAAATTGTAATCTTTGTGGTCACGTGACTCATTAAATAATTAATGCGGATCGTCAGGAATGGATCGGAGTCGTCAGGGCCTCACTAGGAATGAATCTCTCAGAAGAGAGTCCCCCAACTTCCTATTTGAGTTTTAAAAGCACACATACTCAGATTTGTATCCAAAGGCTTTTTAACTCCTTCAGGAGTGGTGGAGTGAGGCCGTCAGCGGCCAGGACCGGAGCTGGCGGGCTCACGCTGGGTCTTGGGCTTTTCCTGCAGGGGTTCTGCGAGTCTGCGGAGCGCGCCGCGTCCGGGGAAACGTGAGTTGGGGCTCGGGATTTCTGCGGTCACATCTTGGCTTTGGTGATGAAGCGGGACGGATGCGCAGACAGTTGGTAATGTTCTGATTCACACTGGGGAAGGCTGCAGAGATACCACAGGACGGACGCGCGGCTTTGTCCAATTTTCCCGGTGTTCATAAATCACCCGCGCCGGGCGAGCGCCAAAAACGCGGAGAGAGAGGCCGCGGTGGCGGCGGCCATTGCAGAGGGAGAGACCTGGGCAGCATCTCTTTGTGACTCATTAGTCTGAACGATTTATGGTGGAACAGCAGCCATGAATATTTGACTTGGGGATAAGGAAATAGCAACAACAATAATCACCATAATAATGACAGTACTCCTAAGCGTGAGGGGGTGGGGATGTGTGTTGTGGTGGATGGTGGTGCAGCAGACCCTTCTGGGGCTAAATTGAGTGGTAATATGCAGGATAACTAAGCCCCACCTTGCTCAGGGTCAGGCCAGGATCCCCAAGGCCAGGGGGCACTCCCTTTGGGGACATAGAGGGCAAGTTTGAACAAGAGAAAGGGCCCAGCATGTATTCTGAGTCCCAAGTGCCTGATGGACAATGGGGCCTGCAGGTCGAGGTGGTGGCAGAGGGCAGCTAGCTGCTGGTGTGCGGCCACTTGTTCAGTGTGCTAGAGGGCCCTGAAGCCTGAGGGTCAGGGGACTTGCCGGCTGTTTGGTAGCCTCTCTTGGCACTATCAGCAGGATTGCATGGACGCGGGACAGCCACTGGGGCTGATTTGGGCAGGCTGGAGTGTGGGGAGGCCACCCAGGCCTGGGTGAAGGGATAGTGGGGCAGGGACAGAGCTGTGGAAGCAACCGGCCCTCAGAGTCCCAGCCCAGCAAAGAACTTCTCCAAGCCTGGACCCAGCGCCCAGGAAGATTCTTTGTCCCTCCTCAGTGTCTTCCCCCATCCCCCGAAAGTTGGCTGACCACTTGCTAGTTAGAGAGCAAGAGAGGGTTGCAAATATCTTAAGGGATGAGGCGGCAGTGGAATTAGGGCCTGGAGCGGCTCGTGGCTGCTGCGCATAGGGAGGCTGGGTAGGGCCCCCAGATCGGTTATTGTCTGATGCCCGCATCCTTCCCAGTTTCTCCCACTTCCAGCAACCATAACTGGCCTACTCTGAGGGACTGGGCGCTGTGGTGGTCCCGCCAGCCCACTGGGACCGAGAAAGGACGCCCCAGGGCTTTAATGAACCAGAAGACAAAACCTCGCAAGACTGCCCCAGCCCCATGGGCTGAGCTGGAATCTGATTTCGCGCCAAACAGAAATGAACACTATTAGTGAGGTTTCAGGAGAGTCCGTGATTGAATGCTCCCAGACAAGGCTTCCCTTTGTTAGCAAAAGAAAATAAAGCGTGCATTCACATCCCCAAGTTGAGGTGCGAGAGGAGCTCTCGCAGCAGAGCGGACACCAACAGAAAGCCTCTTCCACCTTCTTGTCTTCCTCCGTCTGGTCCATTTTCTTCCCGCTTCCCCTCCCCCACCCCATAAAAAGAAAAAAAAAAGTGTGGGTGCGGAGATGGAGTATGTATTTATTTTACAAAAATAAATCATCATCTTCAGGCTATTTGTAGACCGGAACCTTTCGAGCAATGAGTGCGCCGCATGGACGAGTGCCCTGGCGACTCCTCCGTGTCCGCGTCACCCCGGGGGCCACCCTGGTGCCCGCGCCGCCTGCGCCTCGGACTCCGGCCTTCCAACTCCCTTCTTCCGCAGCCGCTGTTCACCCTCTGCTGTTTGTTTGTCCGCAGAGCGCCCAGACACCGGAAACGGCGGTTCCCTGAGCGTCCGGAGCTGGAGACACTCTCGAGTTCAGTCTTCGACATCTTTCGAGGTAAGCGCTGCGTCAAAACTCTTCACTGCCCCGGGCTTCGCACCGGGCCTTTGGGCAGGAGTTTACTTTCCCTGGCAGCTGCAACCCCTTGCCCTTTGAAAGAGGTGCTGGTCAATATTTAACTTCAAAGGAGTTTTGGGGCTGGTTCCCCTCAGCTGCACGCCCCGCCAATGCGGGGTTTCAGCGGACAAAGTTCTGCCCCAAAGCCGGCTTTGTGCGGAGGGGCGGTTGCATAGACCAAAGATGTGTGTCTGTGTATGGGGCAGGGGGCTCAGAAGGGTGTGTTTGTCCCCTCCGGCATGCCCCAGACAGACCAAACCGCTACACAGAACAGCAGGGCAAAAGCAAGTAGAGGCCACTGGCGCGGCGGCCGCTGCGTGGGCTGCTCTCCTTGTGGACTGTTTGCGGCGCCTGCGGAGACTGTGAGTTCGGCAGTTGTGGTCAGTCCCAGCTCTGCGTGGAGGAAACTTGTGTCGCTGCCTTGCAGTTTATCCTATCGTTTTGCCTTTCCTTGGCACGAAGGAAGTTGCTGTATCTCAAATGTGTAGACCATCGCAGGCAGCTGGGCTTCTCGGTTTCTTTAGCCAGGCTGATCCGCTGATCCTCCTATAGGAAAAGCACGAGTTTTGTATGTCCCGGCGTTTTCTTTTCCTATTTGGAACAAGGGAAAACTCTTTAAAATTCTTTTCAAGTTCTGGCTTAATTTGTTCTCTTAGTTTGGGATGCAGGGAGGTAATTACTGTGGTTTATTACCTTGTAAAAGATCCATAAATTTCGTGCCTATTTGGGGGAGGGGCTGCTGGAATAGCTTTCAAAAGCTTGGATTGAAAGAATGGATTTGCTTTGTTCCTTCAGGAATTACTTATTTTAAAAAGTTTTCTAAAAAAAAAAAAAAAAAAAGTTTTCTGAGATTTTTATCTTCTATTCCCTAGGCCTCAGTCTTCCCTGAAATCTGCTCCTACAGTAGATATCAGGTTGTTAATTAATCGAAACATGCTATTCAGTGTTGCTCTAAGACTGATATGGTATTCCGGATACAATTATTACTTTATCAGATAAGAAGTAAACAGAGTAATTGTAAAGCTGGTTACATTCTCAGCTACTGTATGTCTGTTTATACCAAGTATAGATGGAGCATTTCAGGAATTTGCAACTCAGTGTGTACTTATAATTTGCATCTCTGCACACAACAGAACCACTGCACGTGTAAATAGTTGCAGAGGTCTGCGGCCATGTGTATAAAATGATATACACATCCATATGTGTCCAGAGAACTTGGAGCTCATTTGTACTGTAGTTGCACGCACAGGAAATATCTTATGTTAAATAATGATCTATAATCTTCTCTCTCTCTCTATCTCTCTCTCTCTCTCTCTCTCTCTCTCACACACACACACACACACACACACACACCGTGGGCAAAGAAGGCCCTACCTGACGCTGAGTAGAGAAACCACTAGAGTTAAGTAAAGGGAGAAAAATGTTAAGTGTATTTTTGACAGAGAAATCAGATTGCAGTGTTTGAGTACAGATATAGCTAATCTGCCAACAGCCTTGCAAATATTGACTAAAGCTCTGTATCCTTGGTCACCTGCTCCTTCCAAGACAACTTCATGGCTATTTTGGCTCTGGTGCATGGATCCAGGGTATGTGTCCCCAGCCCTGGCCAGGTTGGGTGGGGGAGTCAGTAGAGGAGGGATTGGCAGCTGGGTTTCCCAACCTGGACTTAGATACTTGAGCATCTCTATTCTTGTTCTCTGGAACTGAACCATAAAAGACCCACAGCCTTGCTCCAGGAAAGTGGGTTTCAGAGTGGTGAAGGAGGACTCGCAGCTGCTGGTTCCCCGGGGGCTTGCCCAGACCAAGGTCTCTCATAGCGAAGCTGTTTTCACCTCAGAAGTTAAATTTCCTTTGACTTGCTCAGATTTTCCCCTTCACATCCCACCCAATCACCCCATCCCACCCCAAGTCTTAATGTTAATTGTTAAACAGCAGTTGGAGCATTAACTGGGCTGTTAATAGCGGTATAGAGGCTCCTGGCTGGAGCTGAGATGCTGCTGGGCCTTGCTGGCGTTAAGGCATTTCTCTGAAGCAGTACCAAAGACTTCTCCCATTGATTTATGGCCTCGGGAGTTTTGGTTTGCTCCAGATTGCTCTGAGAGTTCTGAAGGGGGCCTCTTCTCATCTTTGAGTCGAAGCCTGTGCAGAAACTTTGGTTGGGGGCAGGCAAGGGGGTTTGCCAGGCTATCTGGAGAACTCAGGGTGAAATTGTGTGGGTGGAGGGGTAAGGGGAAGACAGTGTATTAGTTGTCTGAGTCCTTGGGGGACTGGAGAGTGCTTTTTGAAACCAGCCTTTGGTCCTGTCCTTTACCCCCAAAACCTGAGAGAAGCAGGTTTTCACTTTGGGTTCTCACTTTCTTTTTTTTTTTTTTTAATTTTATAGCTACTTTATTTATTTATTTATTTATTTATTTATTTTTGGCTGTGTTGGGTCTTCGGTTCGTGCGAGGGCTTTCTCTAGTTGCGGCAAGCGGGGGCCACTCTTCATCGCGGTGCGCGGGCCTTTCACTACCACGGCCCCTCCCGTTGCGGGGCACAGGCTCCAGACGCGCAGGCTCAATAGTTGTGGCTCACGGGCCCATCTGCTCCCTGGCATGTGGGATCCTCCCAGAGCAGGGCTCGAACCCGTGTCCCCTGCATTAGCAGGCAGATTCTCAACCACTGCGCCACCAGGGAAGCCCTGGGTTCTCACTTTCTATCTTGTAGCTTCGTTCAGAGCTGGGAAAGTTCACAAAGAGGTTCTCTTCCAGCTATCCCACAGACAGAACCTTATTGGAACACTACCTCTAGCTTAGGCCAGGGCTTACTTCCAAGGGATTCGGTCTCCTCCTCTTTTGTTGCCCTTGTGATTTGGACATCCCCATGACCAGGCCGCTTTGCTGAGGGCCTTATATTCTCACCAGGCCTCTTCTGCTCCTCTATGGGGGAGGAGAGGAGGGAAGGAATCATGCACAGCTTCCTGCAGCTGCTACAAGTGAGTCCTCACACTTAGAGAGGCCTAGCCAGCTGAAGACCTACTCTCGAGGAACAAAAGAATATGGCATGAGGATCTTACCACCTCAGAGCACTCCCCTAGTTCAGAAACTAAGACCTGAAAAGAGGAACTTTTTAGATGGCTCCTGAGAGGGTGAAGTGTTAAACTCAGTGGATGGTGTCACCAAGCAGAAAGTAGGAGTTGGAGTGGGATGGGGAGGGGTAATGCCAGGTTCTTCCTGAGCTGAGTTGGTCCAGTTCAGTTTCTGATGGTGGACACAGAGTTGTCTTGGGGGAGGGTGGGCAGACTGGTCTGCAGAGAGGGCCCTAGATTGTCTTGTAGGTTAATTCAAGGGATGCCAGCAAAGGTTGGTTCTTTTTTTTTCCTCTCTTGCAGAGACAATTAGATCATTTCCCCTTACATTTTTCATCATCAGAAGCCTATAATTTCATGTATCACTGAGTTATGCACTAGGGAAATGCATAAGTGCAGATTTGGCCAGGGCGCTTGGTCCCTCCAGATTTAGCAAACCCTGACCCACCACTCTAGAGCCAAGCATATCTCTTCTAGGGGGTTCTGTCGAACAAAACCAACTGGACTTGGAGGAGGTGCTTCAGCCTTTTGTCAGGTAATTATGGGCCTTTTGGGTTTCTCCAGTGGCTGTGGTGTATGGTGTGGGTGTTAGCAAACGCCATACAATGGCAGGCCATTAGGGAGTCCACTGACTAGGCCAGTCCTTATTGGGTTTTCTTCTGGAAACAGGGCTAGCACCTTGCCTTTTGACATACTGGCCAGTGGGCCAGGCGAGACTAGAGTGCTTGGGTGCTCTGGGTTCAGTTTATGTGTGAGTGGAAGACTGTAAGGAAAGTTCCGTGGACTATAAGAATGGAGACAGAATTGCTGTTCCCTTGTGTCTGGATCGTGTGTAAAGAAATATAAGTGGAGATAAGTGGCCTTGTGTGGCACCACGTGTTGGGGTGCGAGGAGATGCCCCCAGCGTCCTACTGCCCTAGACAGTGCTTCCCTCCCCCATTGCTGGTCAAGGTCCCCCGCTTCACCTCCCCAAAAGCTAAATGTTCTGCTTGGAAACCTAGTTCCTTCAGTGATTCCCTATTTCAAATAGAAGGATTTAAGTTGACGTATGACCACGTGAGCACATAATACAGCACATTATTGTGGCATTTGGAGCGGAGACCCGGGCGGGCTTTGCCTGTGATTACGTTTTCTAGATTCTCTACAGAGCGAGAGCTTTTCCCCCCACCCCCTCGCACCCACCTCCTCCTTCTCCTTCCCCTTCTCCGGAAAGCGCTCTCCTAGCGGGCTGCAGTTTTCAGCGCTCATGGAGCAGTTCTGGGCGAGCTAGCGATGGGACTCCAGGCCACACCGGGAGGATGGAATTTATTTTAAGGTATTTCCGTTGATTGTTCATATCTAGAGTGAGTTATGGCTGTGAGAGACAAAGGTCAGGTGAGGAGACCCTGGTTCAGGGACAGGACCCTCAGCCCCTCTCTTCCTTTGTTTCTCCCTTAGAACCGAAAGCATTTGAAGCATCCCCAGTAGCGCCTCAGACTGAATTTAATTCCTTGGAAAGTATTGGGGGGGGGTGTAAAGGAAGGGGAACTCGGGGGCTACTAGGTGGGCCTGGTGGCCTCCGACGCTCCCGTGGCTTTGTCCACTGCAGCGGGGCTTGAGTCCCAGAAGCTGAGCCCCAGGCGGAGGGAGGGTCCCAAAGTGCCGGCTCGGGCCAAGGTGGCCCACGCTGTGCTCGCTGGACACGACTGCCTGGAGGGGGTGGGGGCTGAGTGGAGGAGAAGGGGGATCGCGCCCTATTTAGCCATGTTTGCCGGCCAGGATGGAGGGTGAGGGCTGACCTGGACAGCCAGAGCAGCTGGGAGAGGGAAATCAATGAGCGTCCAGATGCGCTGCCATTTTATTGATGATGCTTTGGGCCACTTTGTTCAGTGCTGGGTTGCAGGAAGCGCTTTCCCACTTGCCAGACTGAAGGAGCCAGACCCTGAGGACTAGCCATTGTTTCCCTGAGCACCCGAGTAGGGGTGGAGAAGGACAGCTCAAATCTCGGAGAGGCTTGGGGTGGGGGCAAGCGTGCTGAATGTCCAGAAGCTCTGTTATTCTAACATTCAGGAGACAGAGAAAGCAGGGAGCTGGAGCTGCGTTTGGGCTTCATAATGCACAAGGCTTGGGCGCCCCCTTGTACGCCCTCAGCCAGCTAGGAGGGTTGGAGGACTGGCCGGTGTGCCCTGGGCTGGAGGGAAGTCTGAAGGCAGAGTCTGCAGAAAGCAGAGGCAGACATCTCAACGGTTTCAGAGCCCCAGAAATGGTGCTGTAGCCAGAATGGGGACAGAGAGTTAAACAGTGTGCTTCCAAATTACTGGGAAACCCTGAGCTAATTGGGCTTTAGGGACCCAGCACTCCCGGGAAGGATGGAAACTCCCTAAAAAGGTGATGGAAACTTCGCTTTCCTTTGCTTTTGAAGCTCTTGGAGCAGAGAAAACAGACGCCTACAAGGAGTCAGGAATCATATTTGTCTCCTGACTTAAAAAAAAATCTTATTTCGTTCTGCACTGGAAAAAAATCAAATCAGGTTTCCCCTACTTGAGTGGGGTTTGCTTCCCCAGATGGAAGGGCTGCTTCAGCCCTCCCCCGCTACTGGCCCAGGCGCTAACCGTGTTTAACTGAGGCCATTTCAAGTGCTCTAAAACACCCCTTGGAAATAAAATGTAAGCTTTAATTGCTGTTCAATTACTTGTCAGCATTTCATATGATTTATGACCCAGTTCTGGTACATTTTTGGCCCAGTTAAAGACTCATAAATAATATAGTTTCGCTAGAAAGAATGAGAGAGGGAATAGAAGAGGTTTGTTAAAGGCATCTTTTTATTGTCGCTTCAGTGCCAGCAAGCGGAATAAATATCTAAGGATGGATTCTTGAGCTGATTCTGTATAAAAGTGTGCACAGAGAGAAGGCAGTAGTGGCGTTTATAGAGAACCGGTTGGTTTTTCCTCCACGGAAAGAGCTAAAGCCACTCCATCATAGCTAAACAACAGCTATATTTTTTAAAAAAAGGCTAGTCCCCTTTTACCCTCAAAATGCCAACTTCACCCTCACAGGCAAGCTTATTTCCTCATTGATTTTCCTCCCCAATCTGGGACTTCTATGCCTCTGCTTGCCAACAGTTATTCCTCACCTTCCTCCCTGGCTGCATAGCCAGCCGCGGGGCCACCCACAGGCCCTCGCAGATAAGTTCACAAGGAGACCCCTGTGAGGGGTAGAAAGGCACCAGCGCACCTCCGCCGTTCCAGAGATTCTTCTAGTGCTGAGAAAATGTTTTCTTCTAGTCCACATGGGCGAGGGATGGGGGCCGGGGGCATGAGACTTAGGGGTATTGGGGCAGCCAAGGGGTCCTCTCCCCAAAGAAAACCTCATCGGTTTTGGCAGAGCCGGGTGCATGGCTGCGGGATTTACCTAGAAAGGGCGCGGTGGCAGCGGCGGTGGAAATCGACTGGCGATATTTTTCTTTTAAAAAGCAGTAACAAACGAACAAAAATCCTTCGGCTATTATACATTATTATTTTTAATCACCTCGCCTGCCTAGCTCCAAAAGCCAGTCCGTTGGATGTCAGCAGAGAGGCCTGGACCCGGGCAGTCTGCGTGCCAGGCCGCCAGACCCTAGTCTTGAGGTCCAAGCCCTACTTCTGCCCGCCGCAGCCCGCCGCCCAGAGGCCACCTAGTCGGGGGCGGGTGGAGGCCCGGCCCGAGCTCCCGCCCCGGCTTTCCCAGGGCTCCGGCGGCTCGGCGGGTCCAGTCCCCGCGTTTTGCCGGCACAGCCCCGGGGCCGGCGGAAAGGTACGCGCCCGGGGTGCCCCATCCCTCACCTCGGCGCCCTGGGCCATCCCCTCCCCCGGCAGGTTCTCACGAAGAGCTGGCCTTCCCGGCAGCTGGCTTAGCTGAGAAAGCGGCGAGTCGCGTCAGCAGTTTGGAGGAGAAAGTGCGGGTTGATTATTGACCCACGCCTTCTTTCTTCAAATGCCACATCCAACCCGGCCGGTTTGAAGAGAAAATGCCGCCCAGCGGATTTTTGCGGCCGGCTCTCGCCTCCTACGCTGCCTGGCTACCCCTTTCAAGTCGCGCTGGAGCAATATGCCATAAGGAGCAAGTGTTTGCTGTTTTGTGCTCTGTTTACAGCTTTGGGGCGCCGAGTCATAAATCTTGCCCAGCCATAAATGACAAAAACCATTGGTATGCATGAGGCCACCCTGGCCCGGAGTGCTTTTTGATTTCTCCCTTTTCCCTTGGCTTTGTTTTTGCTCTAAGGTGACACTTTGGCTCCCTGACAGTTTAAACATACTACTTATATTTTTAACACCTTCCTTTGAGAAGGACCGGCCGCTGACACCTTGGAATTGCACGAAAGCTCCATTTCTCTCTTTTTGCCACACACATATCCTTGCAGAGTTCACTTCTGAATCTGGGGAGTTGAGGGAGGCGTTAAGGAGGAGAAAGACCATCCATCCTCCTTAAAGTTTTGGCAATGTTACCAGCCACGTCGGGCCTTTCCTCTGCTCAGCATCCCTATCTACCACTAATTAGGGGAGAAAATATAGGTGTCCGTTCGTGCTGGGGGTCAGAACTTTATCTGTCTTCGCCTGAGAGTGAGCTGCGTGTTTGAACTGTGAAATGGGCACAGAAGAGCTGGAGACCCAGGATTCTAGCACCTTTGTGTGTACCTGAGCCCAGAGTGTCCCATTTCACTGCCTGGACAACCTGCATCTCCCCCAGGCTACTTCCCTCCCAGCCGCCAGGATTTCAAGGGTTTTTACTTTAAAAATATAACCAAAGACACCCCAGTTGGCTCTTGGGGCGGTCTCCCGAGAAAGGAGGCCCTATCCCAGCTCCCCAGAGACTGGCTTTGAGGTTCTTGGATTGGGGGTGGCAGGTGAGGTGAGGTAAACTGCCCAAAGTCTGGGGAACTCTCTTCTGGTTCCGTCTTCCCTTCGCCCCGCAACTGGAAATGTCCAGGGCACAGGGTAAGGTGGTTTCCTAAACGGATTCCTAAGAAATAGAGCCCGGCAAGAGAGCCCCTTTGTGAGAGCCGTTTGTCCTCATTAGCATAATTTTCCTGGACTTCAGTGACGCCTAGGAGCGGGGAGAGGGAGGGCGGTGAGCGTTGGGGGGAGGCTGCCCTCCTCCCGCCGCCGCCGAGCTGCCCCGCTCGCTCCCATCCCTCCCCTCGCCTCAGCCCCATCCCCCACGCCGGCCCACGTCCCCCCCTAGCCGCCTCGGCCTCCCCTGCCGCCCGCCCCCAGCGCCCCCCACCGCACCCCCCGACCAGACGCTGCTCCGCGTGTAATATTCATAAGAAACATACCCAAGTCGGTGCCACTAGCCCAGGCAGAGCCCTGCGCCGCGCTAGCGCTTATCTCCGGGCCGCGGCTGCTGCCCTCGGGAAGGGCAGGGGGCGGGGGTGTGGGGGAGGGGAGGGAGGGTGGGTGGGTGGGGTGGGTGGGAGGGGGGGTCCGAGCCGCCCCAGTCCGCCCTGGGCGAGCCGTGCCGGAGCAGCTAGGCGGCCACGCTCTGCACCGCGGCGTCCGGGCCTCGGGGTCTCCCTCCCGCCCGCCGTCTCGGCTGATGCTGAGGGTCGGTGCCCAGCCCGCGCCGAGGGGACCCGGCCGGGCTGCCGAGCCGAGCCGGGCCGGGGGCCGGAGCCCGAGCCTGCGCTCACGGCGCTCGTCAGAAGTTAAGGTAAGCGGGGCCACAACCGGCCGCTCTCAGCGCTGAATGGTGGAGTTTACGTCTCGGTGATTTATGGCTGCAGACTTAAATCTCGGTTCAAGAAGAGTTCACAAGCCGGAGCTTCCTTCCCGGCAGTGACTGATACCCTTACACTTCGAGTTCAGGCCGCTCTCCCATCCCCGCCCCCACCTCTTCCCTCTCCCTAGCCCAGCCTCAACTTTTCGGGGTTGGGGAGGAGAGGAAGCAGTGGGCGAGGGGACGCGGGAGCTCTTACCCGCTGTTCCCGCTTAAACTCGGGGTGAGGGCAGGCCGAGGAAGTGGCGGGAGTGGAAAAAGGGAGCAGTGTCTTGAAGGAAGGAGGCTGAATTTGGGCAGATCTTCCAGAGAGACAATAGGGCTTGCTTCCTGCAGTCAGTTTAGCCTCCTCAACTCTTTCAGTTCTTGCACCTGGGGGTTATTGTCCAGAAACGGATCTTTTCAGAGGAATCTCCTCCCATCCCCAGGCAAAGGCTGGGGATGCAAAGCAAAGTTTCCTGGCTGGCAAATCTCCAACTTCTTTACTAGGTTGCAAACTTTGGGGGCTGGGGTGGGGTGAGGTGGTGGATTATGTGGGCCCCAAGGTGGTTATCCGCTGGCCTCAAACAATAGGAAGGACTTTGGTGGGTGAATTCACATTTTAAGTTTATGGAGGATGTTGTTCGCTCTTAGACTTTCAAAGGTGTTTTTTATTATTTTATAAGACAGTGCATAACTTGACGAAAAGACCGTAAGCCGCAGGCCGGTGTAACCTGTGATAATGGATTAGCAAGTCACTTGAAATATTGCATGTTCAAAATCGACTTAATTTTGTTTTATCTAATATCTTGCTGTTCAAGTGTCTGGAGTAATTTTCTTAACCTGACGTTTTATTTTACACAAGCCCAGTATCTTAAAAATTTATAATGGCAGACATTAACACTGCCAAATGTAATTGGAGTTATTTTCAGTGAAAGAACAGGAAACGGAGACATTAAATTGCTTATTCTGTTTAAATTTTATTTTATCCTTTATTTACTTTTGATCATGGTATCTGTAGCTTCCTATCTATTTCCAAAAGAGAAACAATACTCCAGGGCTCAAGATCACATACAATAACTCCGGATAAGGGCTGCTGTAATTTTTAATTGAGGTTCTGGAAAATTAAATTGTGCCTGTTTTCCAGATGTTGGTCAGATTGTTGGTTTAATAATGAAATCCAAAGGAGTCCATTATTAAAAACAAAATTATAATCATCCACTGCTATATGCTTATTACATTAATTTTTTTCTAGTTAACAAAGTGTCTGCTATTCCTGGAATCTTGAATAACTTCAGGACTCAAGTACACATAGTTGAGGCATGAAGTGTAAGCCCTTTTCTTCATGAATTTGTCATTGTAATTTTCTTAAATGGTCAGAGAGACTAACATCCTGATTGTGTGTGCGGGGCGACTGTTTGAACTCACGTGAAAGTTTTCTGAGCTGAGTGAGAACCAGAGGTTGACCATGCAAAGGTGAAAACAAAAATAAAACATAGATTTCACTTTTACAGTATGCTTTCTAAATAAAAAGGTTGAGAAGGCTTTCAGTTGCTTTTTAGATTTCCAGGTTTGTCCTTTACTTGGTGTTTCTGAAGCAGGTAACTAGGCCAAGTAACAAATATCAACAACTACAACAGCACACAAAGATCAGGGAACTCTGGCAGGATTTTATGGCTTGTGCTTCCATCCCTCGTCCGGAGCCAAATGACCCCCATACATCACATTACATAGCAGTTTCTAAGACAGAACCTATTATCGTTAAGTTGGAAGGAGAGTTCAAGCCGTGGTCATGGAGATGACGCTGGTTTTTCAGGTTCCTGATGGGTTTTTTTTTTCTCTCTAATCCATCATGTTTTAGCAGGTAGAATTTGATAGTTGCCCTGAATAACAGGACCTCAGAAAGTCCAAGGCAGGAGGGTCTGGAGACCTTCTGTAACAGGGGCAAAGAGGTGGGAGTGGCCTGCTGGGACCTGCCTGAGAAATAGGGAGAGGGAAGGAGTAAAGAACTGTCCAAGATTTGAGTTTGACTTCCTGGAGAGGGTGTCCTTGTTGGTCCATCCCCGCCCAGAATGTTCCATCCAAAGTTTTCTCTCCCCTCCTTGACCACAAGGGTCTCATTTGGAGGAGGTGGGTCATATCCCTGCACAAGGGTAGATTAACTGTCTAACAAGCTCAGCTTCTGAAATCGACAAGGGTCCAGTAGGGCTACTGCCTGAAAAAAATTTGTGCATACCTCTCTTGGGTGCTGGAAGGTCCAAGAAGGGCCTGGATGGGAAGTCACCCTGCGTCATGGTTCTTTTGGCAAATATCAGTCCTAAAGAGAGGATTGGAGAAAAAGTTGGTGACCCAAGCTCCCCTTTGCCCCCTTGCCCCTTCCCTATGATCTCCAGAGGGGAGGAATCCAAGTTGTGGAGAGGAAGGGACACCCCAATTTTCTTCTTCCCTGGAAAAGAAGGGATCCAGAGCCTGTTCCTTTCTAGCCCATCAGGCCTTTCTCCTTTTGGATTCCAGCTCCCCAGACCCGGCTTCCGGACCTCTCACTCTCCTCCTCTCTCCCCGGAAAACACCCCAACTCCAGATGCAAGTTAAGCAAATATTTGTAGCTGCCAGTAAATTCCAGCGGCTTTTTATAGCGCGGCTCTCTGCGCCCGGGGCCAAGTCGTGCTGCTAAATATTGCTGACCACTTTTTCTTTTATGGCTTTCATGTCACTTAGCTATTGAGAGTAAGATGGATTTGCGCGGAGCCCTCACGGCGCTGCGATTCTCGCCCCCCAGGTCTGCGCTGGGCGGCCATTGGCGGCGGAGCGTCACGTGACCGCGGGGGCGTGCCAATGTGCGCCCTCACGGGTGTCAAGCCCCTGTCAGAGTGTGCGATCAAGATCGTGAAACAACGCGATGCAAAAAGCGACCTACTACGACAGCTCGGCGATCTACGGTGGCTACCCTTACCAGGCAGCCAACGGGTTCGGTTATAATGCCAGTCAGCAGCCGTACCCGGCGTCCGCAGCACTGGGCGCCGATGGCGAGTACCACAGACCCGCGTGTTCGCTCCAGTCGCCCTCAAATGCCGGGGGCCACCCCAAGGCGCACGAGCTGAGCGAGGCGTGTCTGCGCACCCTGAGCGGTCCGCCCAGCCAGCCCCCGGGCCTAGGCGAGACGCCCCTGGCCCCGCCGCCGCCCCAGGCCGCGCCCCCTGCCCCACCACAGACGCAACCCCCGCCGCAGCCCCCTGCGCCTGCCCCTACCGCGCCCCCGCCCCCCTCGTCAGTCTCCCCCCCTCAGAATGGCAGCAGCAACCCCACCCCCGCCAGCGCAGCCAAGAGCCCCCTACTCAACTCGCCCACCGTGGCCAAACAAATCTTCCCCTGGATGAAAGAGTCTCGGCAAAACACAAAGCAGAAAACCAGCGGCTCCAGCTCAGGTAAAGGGCCGCCTTCCGGAAGAGGGTCCTCTGACCTGGCTCCCAGCCCCCCAGGCCACTTCCAGCCACGGCCAGCAAGGTTTGGGAGTGCTGGAATATTTCCAGAATTCACCGCTCCTCCTCCCCCCAACCCTCAAAGGTTTCCAGAGGCTTTGCAACTAGGGAAGTGATTGGACTCTGTGCCCAGGAAACCCCAGAGAGAGATCTGATGGGAGTCTTTCTGGACCTTTCTTATGAGCAAGTGGGGCCTAGTGACTTTGGAGTCCCTCCTTGTGGCGTTAGGACCTTCGGGCAGAACAAACCTGAGCAGCACTGTCTCTTTTTAGCCCAGCTCCTCATTTCTAATGAAACAGTGGCACCCACCCCACAATGAAATGTGGCAGAATAAAAGCAGGCCTCCAAGTCAGAATCAATGCTCTGCCTATAATCAGAGCTTATTTTTAATTTTTGCTCCAGTAGATGGAGTGGCTGCCTTATCTCTGGGAAGGCCCTACTCAGACTTAGTACAATGAAGGCAGCCAGGGATTTCCTGGGGGAGGGGATGCTAATGGGAACCACATGGGCCTCCTGGAACCAGATTCCAATAGAGGACAGGCGCTGGGTCTTGGGCTTCCCAGCCTCTTGGTTTCCTTTGCTGCTGCCTTCTCCAGTTGCTAGTGCTCTGTTCAGAGCCTGAGCATCTGGGACCATCCAGAGCCAGGATTTGGGGGGCCATGGGGGAAAGGATGGTCAAGATTAGTGGGCAAAGCTGGGGCAGGCTGCTTGATGACATGGAGAACCCTAATTAATAGCACCCGGCATCAGGGAGCTGGGCCTCCCCACCAGAAATGGGAACTCTTTTCAATGGGGTCTCTTCTTTCGGGCAGAGAAGGCCTTCCAGATTGGAGCTTCCACTCCACTCGTTTATACTGGACAGATCAAATAAGTGGCCAGTTGAGGCAACTGTCCAATCCTTCAGTCAGATAGTGATGGAGGGAAAGGTTTATTGAGTGTATATTAGGTGCCTCACATTCCAGTTACTGTGAAGGGATTGAACATGGTGACACCTGCCCACACGGAGTTTGTAGTCTGATAGGGCTGAAGGATCAGTAAATGAGTCAGAAAGTGAATAGCTCCAGAAGGGAAATACAGACCAGGAAGGCAAACAGGGGGTTCTGCTTTTCTGTTCCTTTCCCCGCCCCCTTGGAGAGGCCTATGATTTGCAGCTTTACTCAATGACGGGCTACAGGCGCTGTTTCCCCACCAGGACAGAGGAAAATACGTAGTTCCTTCTTCCCCTTTCTGGGCCCTGACAAACGGAGGGATCTTTGGGGCCTGGAGGAAGGAGGGGCCTGGCTGGGTCAGGGGCTGGGCGGGGCTGCGGGCAGCCCCTGATGCCACTCTTCCTCTCTTCTCTGATCTCGCAGGGGAGAGCTGCGCAGGTGACAAGAGCCCACCTGGGCAGGCGTCGTCCAAGAGGGCGCGCACAGCCTACACGAGCGCTCAGCTGGTGGAGCTAGAGAAGGAATTTCACTTCAACCGCTACCTGTGCCGGCCGCGCCGGGTGGAGATGGCCAACCTGCTGAACCTCACCGAGCGCCAGATCAAGATCTGGTTCCAGAATCGCCGCATGAAGTACAAGAAGGATCAGAAGGGCAAGGGCATGCTGACATCATCAGGGGGCCAGTCCCCAAGTCGCAGTCCCGTGCCGCCCGGCGCTGGCGGTTATCTTAACTCTATGCATTCGCTGGTTAACAGCGTCCCGTACGAGCCCCAGTCGCCCCCGCCTTTCTCCAAGCCCCCCCAGGGCGCCTACGGGCTGCCCCCCGCCTCCTATCCCGCACCCCTGCCCAGCTGCGCGCCCCCGCAGAAGCGCTACACCGCGACGGGGGCGGGCGCGGGCGGCACACCCGACTATGATCCGCACGCGCATGGCCTGCAGGGCAATGGCAGCTATGGGACTCCACACTTACAGGGAAGCCCCGTCTTCGTTGGGGGCAGCTATGTGGAGCCCATGAGCAACTCTGGCCCGCCCCTCTTTGGCCTAACTCACCTCCCCCACGCCGCCTCGGCTGCCATGGACTACGGGGGCGCTGGGCCGCTGGGCAGTGGCCACCATCATGGGCCCGGGCCAGGGGAGCCGCACCCCACCTACACGGACCTTACCGCCCACCATCCTTCTCAGGGAAGAATTCAGGAAGCCCCCAAGCTCACCCATCTGTGATGGTGGGCTCGGGGCTGCGCGCCAGGAGAGTCCCCACCCTATCCCCCCCCCACCTACCTTTCTTTTTCGTTTGCTTTTTTTTGTTTTGTTTGTTTAAGGTTCTTCCCGCCCCTCCCTTTTCTCTCTCCTCCGCCCCCCATTCTCCCCCCCCCCGCTTTGTTTTCTTTGGTAACACGTTTTTATAGTTTATGTGACGTAGCAATCTTGGTTGCTGGAATGGCTGTCAGTATCAGTAGCGATATTTATCTCTTACCGCCCCTCGCTCGGCCGCTGGCCCTGCACCCTTTACCTTCTCTACTCTTTGATCAGAAACAGGGTATATGAACAAATTTTCTAGCCAAGTTCTTTGATGTGAATTTGTTCGTACATTATGGCTCCCGAGGGGAAGCGATTACTTTTTTTTTTTTAGATTTTAGTATTTTTTTTAATTGCACTTCTTGTAAAGAGCGAGAAAAAAATCAAAGGCGCTTTGAAACAGGGGCTCCCTGTGCAAGGATGACTAAGTGTACGTCTTTCCGTGTGTGTATGCTGGTGAACAGTCAGATTTATTTATATTTTTTTTGCAAGCATTGAATAAGTTTTAAATATTATTTATCCCCATCCGTTCGTATTTATATTAAAGAAATTCTGTACCCTGATTGTTCAGAAGGTTTCTTGGGCCTTTTGTTCAATGGTGTATTGGCGTACATAGAAAAAAATTTTATTCGAAAGGGAAATAGAATTCCTTTATAAAAACAGTAATGATGCAATAATACCAGAGAGGATCCAGCTTCAGAAAACAGTGATTTAGGTTTGTAACATCAAGCGAAACTGAAAAAAAAATCTGTAAACGCGAAAAACGCTAGGTTTGTTTTGAGACTTCTACATTCCTTGCTGCTCACATTCTGAGAAACAAAACAAAAAATAAATAAAGTTTCTATTCTGAATAATATCCGTGTTCACAAGGGATTCTTTGGCCGAAGATAAGGGTCTGCGTGGAGTCCAGGCAGAGGCGAACTGGCGGAGCAGGCCGCGGCAGCCCTCCAGCTCCGGCTTGAGGCCTGGCCAGGCGGCTCGCCCGGGAGCGCGGCGAATTCTCGGGAAGGCAGCCGGAGCTTCTCGCGGCGGCAGTTCTGGAAGCGCTGAGTTGCCTGCCCGCTGGGCTGCCCGGTTCCCAGCTGCCACGGAGGCCGGCCACGGGCGCAGGGGCTGCGGAGTGCTGAGTGCGGGAGGAACAAAGGCAGCCCGGCTGAGGCGCGGCGGGGGGCGCACAGGTGCCCGGGCAGCCCCGCCGGGGGATAAGGTAGGGCTGTCTTCTGCTCCACCATCTTCCTCCGGTCAAAGCGGACCAGCCAACGCCTTAACCCGGGGAATCGCCGGCCGCGCGGCGGATGCCGAGCACTTTCTAGGAGCAACTGGACTCTCCGCGGATGCTTCGCTGTCCCTTATCGCGCCCGGAGGAAAGAATCACTCCTAAAATCGCCACTGGGAGCGGGGCGGCTTGGAAGAGATTGAGGCTCACCCAGGTCTCCAGCAAAAGAAAGGGTGAACTCTAAGCAGCTTCCCCGAGTCCTTCCATGAACTGCTTGAGTGCCAGCATTGGCTTCTTCCCGGAAAATAGGATTTGGCATTCTCTGGATTTATTTCCTCTCCTTCTTCCCTCCCTGCTTTCCTTTTATGGCCCCAGGGGGAGGGGGAGAGAGAAAGGAGATTGGTATCTTTCTAATAAAAATGCAGTTTTACAAGTACTTCTTTTATTTGATGCTACAGGAGCTAAACATTACATTTCTACTGCTGGATTTAAGATAGAGCTGCCTACTGACTGGCTGGCAGAGGCAAAGGCAGGCACAGGAAAGGGAAATATTTTCATCTTCAGATTAAAGAATTGCTCGGAGAAGAAACCAAAATCCGAAAGTGCAAACCTCAGAACTACATCCCCATCAGCAGCCCCCCTCTCAAAGCTTGAAGTGAGGAACCACCTGTGTCTGGGGATCAGGAGCATCTGATGTGAGAAATAAATCCCCCATCTCCCTGGAATGTATCTTTCAGAGGCTGAGATGGGAAATGTCGCCATTTTGTTTGCAATCCAAAATATACATCATCATGGCCTCTATCTTTCCCCTGAGAAGCTCCTGAAGATGAGCTTTAAAAACAAGCAGTGGAGCCATTTTGGGGGTACCTACTGGGCCTGAAGGAGCTGCTTTTAGAGAAACTCCTGAAGTTTAAAAAAGAAAAGAAAAGAAAAGAAAAAGACTGGGCCAGATGCAAAGCCAGGCAGCTGTAGAGATCTGGGTGTTTCTCTCACTGCTAGAGGTGCTTCCCCCAAATCTGGCCTGGGGCTCCTGCTATGTATTTTTTTCTTTTTAAAGAGTTTGGGCCGTGGAAGAAGTAGATTTGCTCCCTACCACCGCCCCCCCCACCAACCTCCCTGCTGACATATGGCGCACCTCAGAAATGCAGAGGCTGGAAAACCAGTCTTTGTGAGGACTGGAGCTTCCACCCTTTTGGCTGTTCAGATCTGTACACAGTAGGCTGAGACAAGGGGGTCTTCTTTTAAGTAATAATTTTAGAGAAGTGTGTAAAATTACCTGGGAGAATACAGAACAGTGGCGGAGGGGGAGAGAGAGAGAGAGAGAGGAGAGAGAGAGAGAGAGAGAGAGAGAGAGAAAGCTACCCATCCAGAGAGGAAAATCTTTCAGGGATCCCACTGTTTGAATCCGTTTCTAAAATCTCTAAAATCTACTCTTTAGCTGAGGGAGAACTGATTTGGAGGAGTCCTTCTTCCCTCAGGGCAGAGATTTTAAAAAGGAGATTCCAATATGATTTCCCATATCTTGCCAGTCAAGACATTCATTTTGACTATCAAAGAAAAAAATATCAATCTCAACCCCAGCTTCCTAGATATTAAAAAGAAATCCTTATTAAAATATCTCCTGAGTTAAAAGTAATAGGTTTGGGGAAGATTTCAGTGTTGAATGGTCTGAAAAAAAAGGGTTTTCTTCCAGATGGTATTTGAATTAAGGCCGCTGAGGCGAGCAGAAAGCTCTCACCCACGCAGCCCCTGACAAAGCCTCAACGATACGGGGGCACCACTGCTTCCTCTCCACGCTCCCCCTTCCCTTAACCCCTCAATATTTTCTGGTAAAAGCAAATGCCAAAAACCACCATCCCAGAGTCCACAAAGCACCTTTCCTAAAAGCAGCCTTATAACTCTTTCTGCTGCCAAAAAAAAAAAAAAATCTTTAAAAAGACTAGTTTTCCTTGTTTACTTGCGTTTCCTGCTCTCCTCTTTGCTCGGCCACATTTGATCTTGGAAAGAGCTCGAAGCTGAAATGTGTTCTTAAGGGCCAGAAGCTGTCAAGGCTTTTGGTGAGCAAGATTGATCGCACTCAGACTTCCTTCAGAGCTTTGTTTGGAATAAAAGCAAGAAAACTGAAAAAACCCCACATTTTCCAAAATAGCATCTCTATCTGTAAGGCAATGCTCTGGGCTAGTCAGTGACGAAGTCCACTTTATATCTAATTTCCAACCCAAGCCCCCTTTGATGCCAGCCTCAGAGATGGAGTCCTATCCTTGTGGCTTGGTCAGCCTTTCTTGTTTTCTACATAGATTTTTCTCCTCCGACAATCTCTCTCTCCCTGGCCATCAGAATGATTTATTTTCCTGCCACCGATGCCTGCCGGCCAGGGGGAGTCTGATCACTTGGTCCATTTCAAAGGAAGCAAAAGCGAATCATCATCCTCAGGGTTTGGGGGGAAAGAGATACCTTCAGATTTCTCTCTCAGCCTCTTCCCTTTTTCTGGCTTGGTGGATTTTTTCAAAGCTATTGTTTGGTACCTAAAGGTGTTATCTTTTGAACCCTCCAGCACAGTCCAAGATTCGCTCAGTCTCAAGTCTCCAAGTTGGAAAAAAGAAAGTGAAGAGAGAAACAGAACCTTTACAATTCCTCCTTGTGTCGCCCTCTGTCACCCGCGGTGCTGTTTCTCACAACAGAACCCGAGTGCAAACATCTCTGGTGGCCAAGAAGCGGGACAGTGCAGGAGACAATTCGGGCTGCCAGGGAGCACTCACTGCATCTGAACCAAGAAGCCCCCACCAGAGCGACAAGGATGAGAAGAAAGGGAGGAAAAGAAAAAGAAAAAAAGAGAGAACAAGCAAGCGCCTTCTCCTTCCGTGCTGCTAACTTCCACCAGACTTCCTGGAAATCAGAAATACTTACCGCACCCGAGCCCTACGGGTATGAAACCCAGAATGCCAGGAGCCGCACGCGCCTGCTCGGGGCGGCATTTCTTTGGCTGGCCGCCGCCCTGGCTACAGGGATTTGGACACATGGATCTGGGGTTGTTGTCTCGCTTGGCACATGCATCTATCTTTCTCGAGCCACTCCTGAGAAGTTGATGGCGCAGGAGGGTCGGGAAGCCTGGAGAGCCGCCTCCCGTTTTCCGCTTCCCGCTGGAGCCAGATGCATAGTTGTCGTGGAAAAGCCGGCTAACAATGGGCCGGGGTCCAGGGTCCGTGGGCGCGGACTCCGAGCTGGGCTTTGGGAGGGGGGCGAGGGCCTGAGGGAAGTGGGGGGAGGAGAGGTGGACAGAGGAGAGACAGGGCGGAGGAGAGGGGAGAAGAGGGGAAAAAAAGAGGAAAAGAGGGAAAGACAGACAGACGGGTAGGAAAACAGAGACAGACCAGTTCTGAGATCCAGGAACTGGTTTTAGATAAGGGGGAGGAGGAAAAGGGAAATAAAAGGGAGGAACCCCCCAAAAGAATCCTTCTCTCTCTTTCTGTCCCCCCCCGCCACCGCCCCCGCCCTTCCTCTCTCTGTCTCATCTCCCCTCTCCCTCTGCTTCTTCCTCCTGCCTCAGCAGAACTTATGTGGTTGGGATGCGGGGCCCTCGGGTGTCAAAACTTTAAGATTAATGGATTACTTTGTTAATGACTGCAGGCGTCAGACTGAGGTGCTTAAATGATTTGTGAGGTGCGAGGCGTCTTCCCGACAGTCCCAAACAATGCGCGGAGTGTGCGGGGGAGGCAGAGGGCAGCCGCCGCCGGGACCGGCTGCAGGGCTCACCACTCGCACGCACTCACACACTCCCACACACACTCCCAGGCGCACACACCAGATCCGTGCTGATCAGGAGGCAGGCAGGCACCCTCGCCCCCACGCACTCCCAGGCATCCCTAACCCACACCCACATATAGGTATTTTTGCCCTGAAAAAAGTGTAAATAAAGCCTCGCTGGCCCCCAATGAGGCGTTCCTTCCCGACTTTTTTGGATCAATCAAACAGACAGTGGCTTCTTTTGATTAAAGCCCAAATTGTCATTGGGCAGAAGCAATCATGTGACAGCCAATTCGGTCCAATTTCAACCTTGTCTCCATGAATTCAATAGTTTAATAGTAGCGCGGTCCCCATACGGCTGTAATCAGTGAATTAGAAAAAAAACACCCCAGCAACGATCTTCTATGATAGATTTTTTTTTTCCCTCCGCGCTCGCCTTTTTCCTGGGCCTTGCCCCCCCAAAGCCCCTCCAGAAGAGGGAACTTTTTCTCCGAGGGGGCTCCAAGGAGAAGGCCATGAATTACGAATTTGAGCGAGAGATTGGTTTTATCAATAGCCAGCCGTCGCTCGCTGAGTGCCTGACATCTTTTCCCCCTGTCGCTGATACATTTCAAAGTTCATCAATCAAGACCTCGACGCTTTCACACTCGACACTGATTCCTCCTCCTTTTGAGCAGACCATTCCCAGCCTGAACCCGGGCAGTCACCCTCGCCACGGCGCTGGCGGCCGCCCCAAGCCGAGCCCCGCGGGCAGCCGCGGCAGCCCAGTGCCCGCCGGCGCCCTGCAGCCGCCCGAGTACCCCTGGATGAAGGAGAAGAAGGCGGCCAAGAAAACCGCGCTGCCGCCCGCCTCGGCCGCTGCCGCCACCGGCCCTGCCTGCCTCAGCCACAAAGGTCAGTCCAAAGACTTGGCCCCAGGTCCCCGGACCCTCTTCCCCTTCTGGGCTGCCCCGAGAGCGGTTATGGGGGGAGGGGAGCGTGGGCTGGGAGAGAAGGGGGAGAGAGAGAGATGCTTGGCTGCTTTCCCTTCCCCTGTGGGCTCAGGAGTGGGTTTGATGTTGAGAAAAGGGATCCTGCGTTCCGCAATGATTATATATATATATATATATATATATATATATATATATATATATATATATTTTAAGAAGGGGGTGGGGGAACTTTCCCTAACTTGTGTAATGTGGGATGATTTATTTGAGTTGGAACTGACCTCCTCTTGTCTAGTTGTCCTAGAGTTTGGCTTTTTGACAGTAATGAAGAGTGATAGATCGCTCTTGCTCAGCTAAGCAGCTGATGCATTAATTATAAATTGTGGTGTGGCTAATATAAAGTTTGCTCCCGGATGGAGAGGTTGGGGGGAGCTACAGGCAAGAATTTGATGGAGGTGGAAGAGATGGGGTCTCCCCGGGCTGGGCTCCCAGGAAAGGCAGCACAATAGCTTTACTGCATCCAGGGGCGGCCATTTTGTTGCAGTTGATCTTTTCTGCTATATTTATTCTCCAGTGGAATAACCCCGCTCGGACCCCTCCACCTCCAACTGTGCGTGTGTCTCTTGTTGGTTTCCCTTTCCGCAGAATCCCTGGAAATCGCCGATGGCAGCGGCGGGGGCTCCCGGCGCCTGAGAACTGCTTACACCAACACGCAGCTTTTAGAGCTGGAAAAAGAATTTCATTTCAACAAGTACCTTTGCAGACCCCGAAGGGTGGAAATTGCAGCGCTGCTGGATTTGACTGAGAGACAAGTGAAAGTGTGGTTTCAGAACCGGAGGATGAAGCACAAGAGGCAGACCCAGTGCAAGGAGAACCAAAACAGCGAAGGAAAATTTAAAAGCCTCGAAGACTCTGAGAAAGTGGAGGAGGACGAGGAAGAGAAGTCGCTCTTTGAGCAAGCCCTCAGCGTCTCCGGGGCCCTTCTGGAGAGGGAAGGTTACACTTTTCAGCAAAATGCCCTCTCTCAGCAGCAGGCTCCCAATGGACACAATGGTGACTCCCAAAGTTTCCCAGTTTCGCCTTTAACCAGCAATGAAAAAAATCTGAAACATTTTCAGCACCAGTCACCCACTGTTCCTAACTGCTTGTCAACAATGGGCCAGAACTGTGGCTCTGGCCTAAACAATGACAGTCCCGAGGCCCTCGAGGTCCCCTCTTTGCAGGACTTTAACGTTTTTTCCACAGATTCCTGCCTGCAGCTTTCAGATGCAGTCTCGCCCAGTTTGCCGGGTTCCCTCGACAGTCCTGTAGATATTTCAGCTGACAGCTTTGACTTTTTTACAGACACACTCACCACAATCGACTTGCAGCATCTGAATTACTAAAAACATTAAAGCAAAACAAAGCATCACAAAACAAAAACCCCTTTGACCGGGTGGTTTTGCCTTCCTTTATTCTGAGAGTTAATTTTTATTTTATTTTCTTCTTGACTTATCCTCTCCCTCCTTTAAATGTTGAAGATTTTTCTGTTTAGTGATTCCCTTAACCCAGTTACAGAGCCATCTTTTTCAGATTATTTTGGAGTTTTAGTTGTTTAAAATCTAATCCAACAACCCTCTATGTGATTTCCTGAAAGCAATATATGAGGCCTGCAAGAAAGTGATCATATAATTGTATCTTCACTTTCTTTTTATTTTTGTATTACATTAGGATGCATTGTCATGGGTATTTTTGGTAGAATAAATTCTCCTTTGCTATAAGTAGCTTTCTTATTTTTTTTCCTCCCCCTCTTTCTCAAGGCTCATAACAGTTTCTTTTTCCTCTTTTAGTCTAACTTGGTAAATAAAATTCTGGTCACAATCCATTTTCTTTTTCAATTTTAATATATTTATTAAATGGGCATGTTCAAAGTCTTCAATAGACAGCAACAAAAAAAGAAAGCCAGAAAATGGTTAGGGCTTCTGAGAAGTGTGGTTTTTTGTTTTTTAAGGGAATGGATTAGGTTTTTCAATGTAGAGGTTCAAGCCATAGATTTAAATTGGTAATAGAAACAGGATTGGGCAGCCTCAGAGTTGGGCCAAGCCCAAGCTTTTGAAAGTGGAGAAATAAAGTGCCTACAGAAACCTCCAACTCCAGGAAGGAGGAACATGGAGTTTCTTTAACAAGCTATCAGTCTCCAGGTCAATAACTAAGTTATCAAGAATTCATTTATTTATACACATTTGTTTCAAACATTTACATTCCAAACCCCTCCCCCACAAATCCCCGAACATTTTCAGTGTGGTTGATTAGTCTCCCAGCTGTTGATGGGTCCAGGCAAACAGACCTAAAACAGAAAAACAAAAATAAAAAAAAAACAATGGTTACTAGCTGGAAAATGCACTTCAGAAAGGGTTTTATTTTGCAATCCTCTGGTTCAGTTATTCTAGGATTCTTTTTTTTTTTTCAGGGTCAGAAAAATCAATATTTCATTCTTAAATCTGTTTACATGGCAAATAATGGATCATTAAAGCTTTGAAGTCAGGTTAGCAAGATGAGATTTAAAGTGGAGTGTTTCTACCCTCCAGGTTATAAATTAACCCAGTTTCTAGAGAGAGAAAGAGAAAAAGCACCTTAAATGAAATATCAATAAAATGTGAACTAGGGATGTTACTGGGTTGTTTTGGTTTTTTCTCCCTTATGTCTCCCCATGTTTATTTTTCCCTTACTGAGCTCTGTTCCGATGGCTACTTACCGTGAGAAAAGGCAGCTAGTAAGCAACATGTGTGGGGGGCGGGTTGATTTGAGAACCCGGCTCGTAATAGCAAAGGCTTGGAAGTTATGAGGAAATCGCGATCCTTCTCCACAGGTTTGCTGCCTACCTTCCCCCACCCTTTTGCCCCCTAAATCCCGGCAGCGGCGGAGGCGAGTGGGGACCCGGGCAGGTCTCCTGCCGCAGGCGCGGAGCGGAGCAGGCGGCCCGGCCGCGGCCAGGGTTTAGCCGCTGCTGTTTGCGATTCATCCTACGCTCATAAATCAAACGCTTTCTATGAATGAGAATGTCATCAAAGAGATCAATTGCAGGAACACATGCACAAATAAAAATCCTCTTACGTATTTGCCGGGAATCCCCGTCCGAAAGCATTAAGTTAGAAGGCGTTTAGTCATAATTCATTTTTATTGCTCTTTTAAAACAACAGCTTGGCTGAGCCGCGGATGCCATGAACAGCTCGGGGCCTCGGCGGCGTTTTGTCTCCTCCTCGTTCCTTCCCTTTCTGCTACTAGAAGAGCCCTGAAAGAGGCGCTTTGAGCTCAACAAGCCGCTTGCAAGCGATCCTGTAAATAGTGACTGAGCTCGCCTTTCACGCACTCTCCCCGGGCGTTTAAAGAGACTTTAGCTCGCGTCGTGGGGCGCTGGCCTACTTGCCCCGAGGACCTAGGGTCTCCCACCCGGCGAAATGAGCCCTAGGATTTCGTGGTGGTGAAGGAACCAAGCTACGGAAGCCTGCAGGATCGAGGCCAGAGGAGGCTGCCTTTGTGAGCCGCACCGGGAGAGCGGCGCTCTGGGCGACCAGCCGGGGCGGAGTCGGCTCGACTTCGAGAGCCCGGCCAGCCCCGAGCAGTGCGCGGAGGCGGGTCGGTCGCGGCCCGTGTGCAGCTGCCCTGTGTGCTAGCGCAAGCTTATGATCCCAAGAAAAACACTCCACCCACGATGGCCGGGAAAAAGGCCCGGAGGGAGGAAGAGAGGTGGAGGGAGAGGAGCTCAGAGGCGGAGAACTAGCAGAAGAAGGAGAGCGGTTGCAGACTGGGGTGGCTTTGTGGCGCGAGCCCTGCTGCCGAGGGGGTCGTGCAGACCCGAGCCGAGGAGGCCAACAAAGGGACAGGAATGAGGCAAGGGGGAAAACGTACCGACGAGCTTCGGCTGTGAGAGCAGATCGTCCTCAATGCCAGGCCAGACCCCTAAGGTCCTGCCTCCTCCCCAACAGGAGCCCCTTCTCTCCCCACCCTGGCTGGAGGCCTGGCGCTCCCAAGGAAGCCACCTCCAGGAGGGCCTCCTTGCCTTTTCCCTTCTCCCGGATGAGGCTCCCCAGGTGCTGAAACTGGGGCAGGAGTGACCTTTCCTGGTTCCCTCTTAACCATGATTGGGGATGGGTCGCAGGTCACAGGAAAATACCCTTTCAAAAGGAAATGTTTAGGAAAAGTGTTCCTTTGCTACTGAGGGAATCTACAGTCAAACGTCTGCCAGTTTTCCCTCTTGGGGAGACAGGTTAGGAGGGAACTTCTATACGTGAAGAACAGAACACAGAAACCTGAAAGGCTGACTAACACATTTGAAATGTGCCTGCCTCAAGAAAAACTTCCTTCTTTTAACTGCGGAGGGAAAGCTAGAGAGGAGTGGGAACCCCAAATCCACATACAATCCTCAGATAAATTTGATCTGTCGGATTCCGATGTGGTGAACATGGTCAGAATAAAGCTATACAGCATTGGCTGCAAAGCTTCTGGATGATGTCTGGATTTATTTTACCCAATAATGCATCAATTCTTGGCCTCTGTTTGGCCTTTTCTCTCTACAAGCTAAGGGTTCACACGAAACCTAATAGTAAACAGCAATTAACGACCTCGTCGGCATCGGGGTAGGACGAGGGTGATGGAGAACAGGACCCCTGTCCTGGGATGACGCTCAGATTTGCACGTGTCTCTCTAGGGAAAGACTTGAAGGTTCACACAAGGAACTATGCAGTCAGTTGTTGGGGAAGGAGGAAATGTCCCGTCCACCATCAGCCATCTGTCCCCCGCCCCTCCCACCTGCCAGCCCCCCACCCCCACTTCAGCTGTGCAGTAGAATGGGGGGGGGTGGATAAAGGAAGCTCTACCACTCCTAACATCTCCCTCCAGAAACCGAGAAACGTTGCGGGGGGTGGGGAGGGAGAGTCCATCGTACTTTCCGGGAGCCGTGGTCTCGCCCTTTGAGGCCCTGGTCGGAGCACGAAGGCTCCTGGGTCCTAGGGAGCCGGCAGATGGCCTGCAGCGCAGGGCCCGGCCCCCAGGCTTGCCACGTCCTCTAGCGTCATCTCTCTCCCCCCGCCTCCTACCCTTCAAAATCCACCGGCGGAGTTGCTACGGATCCCGTAGGGCTCCCAGAGCAAGCTGAGTGGGGAGGAGAAAGGGGCGGAGAGAGAGGAGAGAGGGAGGGCGAAGAGCCGGGTCACCCCTGGCCTTGGCCAGAAAGCCTAGCTCCCAAGGCTTACCCACACCCGGGCGTCGAATTACAAAAGCTCCTCGTTGCCACGCTAATAGCCGGGGGGAGGGGGGAGCGAGAGGGAGGAGGAAGGGGGGGGAGGAGGAAAGGAGGCTTCAAGACCCTCCTTGGAGAAGGGAAGTTTCCTTTTTTGCTTTCGTCCCCTCCACGCCCACTCGGGTTCCTCCCAGCCAGCTCTCTGCGTACTTCCCTCTCCATCCCGAGCTTAGAGAGCTGGTGGCCCAGCCTCGTCCTACGCCACCGTTCTCGGCACTCCTCGAGGCACCGCAGAAGGGACTGAAGGGAAAGCGCCCGGGGAGCAACCCTTCCAATTCCTTGCGTTCCGGGCTCGGCCAGTGTGCTAGTGGCGGCCCAGCTAGCTCCCGCTCACTGATTCCCGACCCGAGAGATCGAGGAGCCCTCCTCGCTTCTCACCTCTTGCCAATTCATCTTTCTGTGCGTGGTGGGGAGGGGGGCGGTGACGGGGGATGCCTTCCAGCCCCCACTTCCCGGAGCGGGGGGGCCGATCGGAGTCAGCGCGCGCAGAAAGCAGCCTCTGCTCCCCTTCGCCCCAGCGCTCCGAATCTGCCCCGGCAGCTGCCGCAGCTGCTGCTGCCGCCCGGGCTGCCTGGGGGGGCGACTGCGCGTCACCTAGACTGAGGAGCGCCGGGGATTTAAATGCCACTGAAATGGTGATCCATCACCGCAGGAGCCAGCAAACTTTCGCAGCAAGCTCCGCCATTGGCTGATATAGTCACGTGCCCCTCCCCTAGCGCCCTCCGCCCTCCCGCCCCCCCTCTTGCGCACTGTACATTCATATCATTTTTCTTCTCCGGCCCCATGGAGGAAGTGAGAAAGTTGGCACGGTCACCCAGGGCTTCGCAGGACCCGGTCACTCAGTGACAGATGGACAATGCAAGAATGAGCTCCTTCCTGGAATACCCCATCCTCAGCGGTGGCGACTCGGGGACCTGCTCAGCGCGAGCCTACCCCTCCGACCATGGAATTACAACTTTCCAGTCGTGCGCGGTCAGTGCCAACAGCTGTGGCGGCGACGACCGCTTCCTAGTGGGCAGGGGGGTGCAGATCAGCCCGCCCCACCACCACCACCATCACCACCCCCAGCCGGCCACCTACCAGACTCCTGGGAACCTGGGGGTATCCTACTCCCACTCGAGTTGTGGTCCAAGCTACGGCGCGCAGAACTTCGGCGCGCCTTACAGCCCCTACGCATTAAATCAGGAAGCAGAAGTAAGTGGTGGGTACCCCTCGTGCGCTCCCGCTGTTTACTCTGGAAATCTCTCATCTCCCATGGTCCAGCATCACCACCACCACCAGGGTTATGCCGGGGGCGCGGTGGGCTCGCCTCAGTACATTCACCACTCATATGGACAAGAGCACCAGAGCCTGGCCCTGGCCACGTATAATAACTCCTTGTCCCCTCTCCACGCCAGCCACCAAGAAGCCTGTCGCTCCCCTGCATCAGAGACATCTTCTCCAGCACAGACCTTTGACTGGATGAAAGTCAAAAGAAACCCTCCCAAAACAGGTCAGTCTTGCCATTCCATGAAAGCTCCTTGATGATTTTGGAAGGAGCTGGTATGCTTAGTTTCCAAGGAAAATTAATCATGTTTTTTTTTTTTAAAGTTCTTGCTTCCCACCTGTGTTGTAGGGTGTGGGGAGGTTTAACCAGGTGCGTTGGGGCAAAGGAGCGTCTGGGACTGCTGTATTTCCAAAGGGGCTGGGTTTTAGAGGTTTGGGAAGTAGGAAGTGGGAAGTGGGTAGGTGTGTGTGTGTGGGGGGGCGTCCTGTTAATATCTCCAGGCTCCATTAATCACGGTCTGACCATGCTAATCGTTGATTTCAGATTAACACTTTACACCTCATCACTCACCCTCCCAAGCCCGGTTTATGTTCAGAAATTCTTGATTCCCCTTTACCCGAAGGTTGCTCTGAAGCGTGTACGGAATCTCAGATCGATTATAAAAATTTTTACCTTTTCCTCTTATCGCTTCCCAACTTGCCCCCAGGGAAAGTCGGAGAGTATGGCTACGTGGGTCAACCGAATGCAGTGCGTACCAACTTCACCACTAAACAGCTCACGGAGCTGGAGAAGGAGTTTCACTTCAACAAGTACTTGACGCGCGCCCGCAGGGTGGAGATTGCCGCATCCCTGCAGCTCAATGAGACCCAGGTGAAGATCTGGTTCCAGAACCGCCGAATGAAGCAGAAGAAACGAGAGAAGGAGGGCCTCTTGCCCATCTCTCCAGCCACTCCGACGGGAAGCGAAGAGAAGGCCGAGGAATCCTCAGAGAAGTCCAGCTCCTCATCCTGCGTTCCTTCCCCGGGGTCTTCTACCTCAGACACTCTACCTACCTCCCACTGAGGCCGCCCCGGCCCCACTCTGCAGCCCAGGCTACTCCTCCGGCTGGGACTTCTTACCCAAAGCACATTCTTACCTTATCTTCCTTTCCATTTACAATCTTTCTCTTCCTTTCTGATCCTATCTGGGGAACTACTGGCCAGGATAATGTGTTTCCAGAGAATTCTGGATTAGAAACTTGATGAGGGGGGAGGGGGGAGGGGGGTGTTAGCTCCTTAATGCAGATTGAGTGCCAGCATCAATTTTCTAATGGCACCTAACACCCCTACTTTTAGGAGATTTCGACAGAACCTACTGTTCCTTTCAGATGCCCTTTGGAAAATAGTTTCCTCTGCCAGCCGAAACATGTCAGAGCGAGGCCTCTCACCTTTTATCTATCTGTATATTTACAGTTCTCCCCTACTTTGCCCTTAAAGTAGGCTAGAGAGAGAGAAGAGGGTCCAGGAGCTCATGAAGAACAGATACACTATGAGAGTGTTTACACAATTAATTCATCCGTTAATTTAATTCAATTTCATGTGTGTGAGTTTGCTGGTTGTAAATGCTTTGTCCTGAAAGATTTATCTTTATACAGATTTTCTAGAAATGTTTTGATTAAGTGACTAAAACACGGTGGGCAAAGTCTCAAAGCTGGTAGAACTTTATATGTGATTATAGGTTAAAGAATTAAAAGCTCTCATTTAAAATCAATCAGATGCCTCAGATGGTAGCCTCAATTTGTTCTTTCAGTGAGTTAAGAAGGCCTGCAGAACACAAGGGTCAGAAACCTTGCTTCCTGTGCTATGTCTCTCCCCATCCCCACTCCTTTCTTGTTTCTCTGGCCACACTCTATTTAAAATTTGTGCTGGATTATTCAGGACCTAAATGTATTATTCAAACCAGCTTCTTCCTTCCACAGTTATCTTAGCTGGATATGATATATTTTCAGCTCAATTGTTAATGTGATGGATGGCACAATGAATGTATATTTTGTGTGATTCGTGAACAGTCTTTTGCATGTCGCACAATGTTTTGATGTCCCTGAAGTACCACACTGAGTTCTATCAGTTATCCTTTGTGATATTCCCCATTTCCTGTACAATCATGAACAGCTCAGAGATCCCGGAGTGATGTGATCCAGAGCAGAATTTACGGGTCTTAAGATGTCTGTAATAAATATATTCGGGTTTCAGATATGCTTACGCATCTGTGTATTTGGCTTGGCTACAATTTACTGGTTCCTACAAAGTTGGCTCATTTCATGTGGGGAAGGGGAGAAGTGTGGTGTGTATTTTCAAAGAGGTGGGCCTTTTCTTGAAAAAAAAAAAAAGGAAAGGCTTTTCACTATGTAGGTGAAGCTTCCCCTATGAGTGTTATTGCACCTAACGATGTCTATGTAATAGGTTGATTTTCTTTAAAATAGCAGGAGCTGCTTTATTATAATCAAAGTTCATTATGGAAAAAAAATGAATGGTGAAGAAATTTATGAAGCAGATCTATTTTTGAAACAAACATGGATACTTCCTGGGTCAAGTGCTAACCTTTTCACCTCCAACTCAATGTTGACATATATATAAACAGAATCCCCTTCAAAAGCTGAAACTCTTCAGTCAGTCTTTCCTCACATCAATGAACCAAGGGCTAAGAGATTCACATTTAATTAGCTCCAGTATAAAGCTGTTTGAGGACGGGTCCCCCACCCCACCCCTCTTCCTTCTTTTTGGATCGTTGGACAGCGTGCCAAAATATTCCACTCTTTAAATTGAGTGTGGTCTGTACTGAGTAAACCCTTGCATCCCTCCTCCAATTCCTCCTGTCAATATCCACTCTCCTTCCTGCCACTTCTTAACCCCCTACTCCCAATTCCTTCTGGGTTACATATCTCATTCCCATCAGATTCAGCTTTGATTTCACAGCCATCATGGCTGTAATGGGTCTACCGCTCCATTTCCATGCCACATAACCCAGAAAAACATTTTAATTTTCTCTGGGCTCAATAGGTTCTTCCAGGTGAACTTGTGGAAGCCGCCCTGAAGTCTGTCAATATTCAAGTTGCTTCTGACCAATGCATGTGTCTGCTGGTCTCAAACAGAGGAAGCCAGCAAATCAAAAAGTTCAAAGTGACTCTCCTCCTAGACCTGTTACCACATTCCCTTTACTTTCACACATTTTTGGAGGCTCTAATTTAAGCCCAAGAGTAGAGCAGAAATTTTACAGCATCACAAACAAATACAGACATGACTTCCGCTCCAAAGGGTGTTTTACAAAGGATGGGCTGGGGTTCAGGGTGGGTGTGTGGTGAGAAATCCTACAAAAACTTGTAATTTGCAGGCCTCCTAGAGCATCCTTGAGATTTCCTGTAGTTCCCTGTCAAAGAGAGCGAGCCTGGACTCTGCAGGCACAGTTGCTGCGGCCATATCAAGGGCACCCGGTGCCCTCCCCTCAGCTCCTGGGTTCTGGGGTTGCTTCTAAAAGACTCAAGTGGATGGAGGAGAACTTCAAAGTCAGCCAACTCTTTCTTTCATTTCCCGCCTGACAGTATACAGTATCTTTTGTTTATTAGTGTAAAGCCACACAGCAAAACAGATGGCTGGTTTCCAAATACTTTAATGTGTTAAAGTGTCATTTGCATGCCACTGCCGAGATTTCAATATCTAAAAGCAGGGCCAACCCGCTGGAATCCCGGAGATCCCAATCTTCTAGGTGCTGGTTTTAACGTAGCTGAGAGAGAGGAGAACGATGAATTATGGCTAAACATCCCAAGCCTTCTCTAGGTCGTGGAATAAATCAATTAACAAGCAATGCATTTAGGAAACATTAATATACCTTTCAACAAGGAAAACATTTGTATCTTTTTAGTTGTCCCAATCGATTAAATCAAAGGCGCTTAACACATCCTATTTAAAGGTCTCTCTTTTTCTGTTTTGGTCTCTGAGGAGCGCAGTTAGCGCCTTGAAAAATGACAGCCATGGTAACTGAAACGACAGAAGACAGAAAACAGAAAATAACATTTTATTGATAAATTTAAAAAGGACAAGAGTCTCAATTAGGGACTTGGGATAATCACAATATAAAATTCCAGTTTTCCAATGCTTTTTCCTCACTTCTCTCACCTTCATTCAAAGTACTCCAGAAATTCAGGGTGTCCCCAACTGAGGCTGAGTTGAAATTGCGCTGTGACTCTGAAGTCTGCTCTCAGCTTCACCTTTGAAAGTTTACTTTTGGAGGCTATTCAGATGCCCTGGTGTTTTCCTCTGGGGCAATCAGATTCAAACCGATCAATATTTACTCAGTCTGAAAGGGTTGTTGAAAAGCCTGCTAACAACAAACTGCTTAGCTGCTCACCCCTGTTTAATCTCAGGTTCACTGAAAGTTCAAGAAGAGATGAATGCAGTGATGGGTCACTTTAGAATGAGTCCCAGTGGTTTACCTGAGCTCTCTGCTAAAGGCAACAATTACAGTTCCATCCCTCTTTGGGAAAGGGTTAACTTGCCTATTATTCTTTTGCTAAACAGTGTTTACTAGAAACTTAAAACACTTTCCTCTCCCTTCCTGGCTTCTTTTGGGGGTTGGTGGTGGAGAGGGACTTTCCAGCTGCCCTTCTCCTGTCTCCTCTAGCTTTCTGCCAAGCCACTAGGTTTCATTTGACTTAAAATAAATTACACTGAATATTTAAAAAACGTTCAATTAGCCTGACAGAAGAGATCCGATTTATTTCAGATGCCAGGAACTATGAAATGAAGCTCTTTGGGCCATTAGAGTTTATCTTCTTTGCGAAAGAACAGGGCAAGATTGAATTGAAATCCATTTGCGTTTGAGTAATATCGACAATCAGAGCCCCAATATCCATCTGAGATGGCTGTTTAGACATCAGATGGGGGGAGTGTAGGGGGAAGTGACTTGTGCAGAAGCAAATACCTCAGGTGGAAAGTCAACTTTAAAATTTTATGCCCTTCGAGCATATGAACTGCTGAGATGAGAAAGGAAGACCCAAGGAAGCCAGTGGGGAATGGTGGGAGAAGATGCTGGACCCTGAAGCTAATTGCTACAGCTCTTCAGAGGTCAAAGTTCATATAATCACTGCATAAATGCATACTAAATAGGAGCTTATTAAGCTTTTCTGATGGCTGAGCACGTTTGTGAAAAAAACGGTCACTGCTGTTTGTGTTTCTTCCTGAAGAATAATCATCCTTGCAGTAGAAGCTCTAGGAGTCTGAGTCTTTAATTTACTATTTTGAATGACAGGCAACCTTCTGTTTTAAAATTTTGAAAACGGTGTGTGAACAGCATCTTTCTTTATATTGGTTGGGACTGTAAAATACCTCTCTCAGAAATGCTATGGCTTTTTCAGCACACACAAGAACATCATGCTCCTATCAGATAAGCTACTCACTAGATGGCTAACTTTGGTGACCCTCTGCTGAAGATAATCTACTTTTTCCTGCATTTCTGAGAACACACAGAAGTTCTGTCTTAGGACTTCTTGTGCTTAGGTGACCAGAATGGATAGAAATCCATCTACCCAAACTCTAATTTTATGAGTCAGAGAGATAAGACACCCAGAGGTGGATTGATTTGACACAGAGCACATAATATCAATACTTACTTCCTAAATAAAAACCAGAGTGGCTTAGCACCTGAGGCCAGTGCACTGAATTCTAAATTCCTGACTTTATTTTGTTCCTTCCCATTTATTCAGTATGATTAGTTTCAGGCTGGATATTGTTTAAATTTTTCTACTTCTGGTTTACTAGCCACACACTCAGTCAAGTCTTTGATTTTGAGGCCATCAGGATTACTGAATCTTTGAAACAATCTCCCAGTATGGCAGATGGAATGCTTCTGCCATCTTGTTTGAACAACAAAATGTTGGGCTACTTGCTGTTAAAGACATATGTTCTAAAAATATAAAAATAGAGATAGAGCAAGCAGGCAATGTTCAACATACGTATATTTGTTGTTGTTGTTTCTAAACCTAGACTAGAGAAGAACAAATGAAAGAGGAGTTGCCTGTACCCAAGTTCAACAACCTCCCTTAAACTGTCAAGTGGTATCAGCCAGGAAGGGCTTAGAGATGCAAGGAACATTCCAGGGGGTGTCTTAACCCTGAATCGTTTTTTTTTTTTTTTTTTGGTGCTTGTTTGTCTCTGTTTGTTTTGTGGCACAGCATATCCTCCTGAATTGTTCTGGTCCAAATTTCTTAATTTTCTCCACAACTTACTCATTTACCTAAAACTCACACACACACACACACAAGCAAGGCACCCCAAGCCCAAACAATTAACATAAAGTTTCCTTACAACACAACCTGCCATGTTTTCCTTCCTCAGTGGTGTCCTACTGATCTCAGCAGAACCTGCTGCCCAAAGGGACATCTATGGCTGTCAGTGTTTGAAGAGCTTAACTGGAATCCCTAGCGTTTTAGAGCCTTATTTTTAATAACACCAATCATCAAATATAGCTGAACTTCGGGCTGCAGAACTGAAAACCAAGTAATAATCAACGCTGCTCCGTAGACACTAGCTTATGACCCCACCACCCCCAATCCCAAACCCCAATTACATCATGCAAAACAGTCTGGAAAGACTGCATTTTGAGCTTACTGTAAATAAATGAAAAGACCAATGTTTCTTTCTCAACATCTCCAGACACATCTAAAATATGTCTCCATTTTTTAAACATCCCATTACATTTTTCTTGTTAAAAATGTGTTTGTAAAACGTCTAGTCACAGAGCTAATCTATAGAAATCAGATTGCTTTACGTTTTCCTTTTAGGTTTGGATGGTTACTTTCTAGTTAAAAGAAAGAAAGAAAGAAAAAAAGCACCAAGCAACTGCTTGCAACAGAAAATAAAGGAAAAATTATTGAATGACTTTTTTCTTTTTAAATCGGGAGACTTTTGAGCCGCGCTGGACACTTCACAAATTACGACCTGCTACCTTTTAACAGAAAAATCGCCACAGACCCATACGAAGGCAGAAAGCAATGATTTAAGATGGTAGGGGACACCCCTCCCCCCAATATCAGCAAGGTTCTTGGACGGGAATTTTCCATTCTAGGAGCAAATGGGCTCCTTGCTTCAGGGCGCGCGGGAGGCAGCTGCCCCAGCCTCGGGGAGAGCACGGCGGGCGCGGAGACCCGGCCGGTGCTACTGCCTTGAGGGACGGGGTTCGGGGGGTGCCGTCCGGTCTCCGCGGGCCCGCGGGGGTGCAGGGGAGCCCAGACGTCGCGGCTACAACGACTTGCCCCCTCGGCTTCCCCGCCTTCTCTCTCCGAATTCCGGAGCGAACGCCGCGCTTCCTCTCACGTCCTCGCGGGACCCACGCGGAGCAGGAGGCAGCAGCACCCGGGCCTCCCCGGTGTGCGGCGCAGCCGAGCAGCGCCTGCGGGGTTGACCGTGAACGCCACCGGAGTCGGGGCGCGTCTCCCGCGGCGGCTGAGAGCCCCGCCGGGTCTCAAGGGACCACCTCGCCCCCCCCGTCTCCTCCTTCTTTCCCAGCCGGCACCCCTTGCGTCCGGCTGCTCCAGGGAGGGAGTCGCAGGGCCTGAGAGATGCGGCCTAAAATGCCGGAGGCGGCCGCCTGACTCCTCCCGGTGAGGGCCTAGGCCTTCCGTGCAGCTCGCGAACCGCCCCCCCCGCGGGGTGCTGGACAGAACATTCACCCCCAGGAGAAGAAACCCAGGTCGGAAACTTAGCCCCCTAGTTCACCTTTCTGATTTGAAAGCGGAGGGAGACTTTACTCCCTGCCTGCCCCCTCCTCTCAGATATTTTCAACATACGTTTACTTGAGTAATATGTTCATTCCCCTTCTAGTTCGACTAAGATGCTTTGAGGGTAGAGGTGAGGGTTGCAGGTGTGGTGAGTTTCTAAACAGTGAATGTTCTAGAGAGACAAGTACTTCTCTGCTCAGGGAAACAGCCTTGCTTCTCAAATGTCCTCTCCTCATTCAGTTGCAGAGTCAAACCCTGCCTTGCCTCAAGTCTCACTTCTTTCTAGAAAGTTTCCTGTACTACTTTCCACTCTACCAGCTGAGCCGCTCAGAGCTCCACCTTTTGCGCAGGAAGCTTTGTTATAGAACAACTAACGGGAGTTGTGTGTGAGTTTTGACTCCCCCCTAAGAGATCTTAAGCTTCTTGAGGGCAGGGCTCTTGACGTTTAATAATGAGGAGGCAGTCCCTGGGGAAAGTGCTCTGGACTGGAATTCAGGACACCTGTGTTTAGTCTTTTCTCTTTCACAGTAGAAGCTTAGGTAGGTAGGATACTTAACCTTTCTATACTTTAAGATTCTTAAATTATAAAATAAGGCTAATGTTCTTGTTGACTTTTAAGTTACCCTCTAAAATTTATGTGATTTTTCAGAATCTTCAAAGTCTGGTATTTATTCAGGATTACTCTGAGCCAAGCCCTATGTCAAATACTTTACTTACATTAACTCATTTAATCTGCCCCAAGAAGGAAGTGTTTTTATTCTTTTGATTTTCAGATAAGGAAACGGAGAGGTCTAAGACGTTAAGTAACTTGTCCACTGAATCCAGAGTCCAAATTCTTACGCATTTTGTTGTAGTGCTTCTCCACAGTGCCAACCACATAAGTCCTCTACAAAGAGTTATCAGGCTATTGGTGTTTGATACAGGTACTATCATGCTGGTAAAGAATTAGAGAGCTGGGGAAACTGACTGTTTAGTATCACATGTATGTGCAAACTATGGCTGTACCTTCTTGGGAAAATTAGCAAATAGCAAGTATTTGAATGAAAACAAAGCTAAAGAGAGAGGTCAAATTTAACAGTAAAGTCAATGAGAGGATTAACTTAATAAAGACTTTTTTTCATGTCTGACACTAATTGGTTAAGGAAATAATTTTCAGGGAGAAGAAAGATACTGTTTATATTCACAAATGATGTCTGTGGCATGCCTAACATGTGCACAAAATTGGAAATATTCAATGCAAAATATAAATGTGTTGTCTCTATGAAAGCTAACATCCATATGGTTGGAAACATTTGAATGCATGAAGTCCCACCTCCCAGTTTTCACTTGGTTATTTGATATACTGAAAATCCAGTCACAATTTGCATTTAAAGAATAAAGGAGAAGAATAATTTATCCTCACCCAAAGGGGCCACTCCTCATAGTTTACCACTTTACACTTCTTGACTGAGAATAACAAGAGCAACCAGAACTTCGAGGAATATATCATGAGGCCTAAAGAGAGCCAGTCTTCAGAAGTCAGTTATTCTCAGAACTCAGTTTGCACAAAGTCAGATTGAATTGTATGTAGAAACACATACATTTGCTTCTTCCCTTTTCTAATTTTCATAAGTGAACAAGGACTTGGCATAATTACAAACATTACAATATTACTGATATTATTTAGTTTTGAATCACAGAATCTAAGACAAGAAGAGACATTAGAAGTCATCTAATTTGGTTTCTCTACTTTACAGGTGAAGAACCTAAGGTCCAGAAATGTGCTAGCAGCAACAGTGGTAAGAAAAAAATATTTACTTATATCTTTAATAGGTACTTAAGTGGATATTAGAACTGGCAGGCATAAGTTAATCTCAAGCTAGATATATTAATAACATTAATGATTAATTACTATATTAAGTATAGTAATTACAGTAATTAATTTCAGTAATAATTAAATACTGAAGATCTAAAAGCTATTAAGAATAAGCAGGTTTGAATAACTAGATATATGCCCAGAGGGTTTCTTCCTTCCTACTTACCCCCAAGAATCTTACAGAAAAGGTGACTGCTCACATCCATCCTATCCCACGGGTAAAAAGGAACTGGCTGATCCATTTTATTTCTTCCATTTCAGAATTTTTTTTAATGTGATTTGACAGATGAAACAGAGACAAAATCAAGAAAAAAGCCATGCTTCTTAATTGCCCTGCCCAAGCAGCTCAGATGGCATGTTAATTCCCTGGTTGTTCCCTGATTCAGACACCATGGAAGTTGAGGGCATTCTGGTTCCTGTGAACCACAAGGACTTCACTTGCAATTCATTATCTTACATCCAATACACTCCTTCTATGAGAGAGATCCAGACTTTAGCAAGTTGTGACAACTTATTCTTTTTATGTTAATATTTATTATTAACTTTCTTGGTACCAGATGCTGAGCTAAGAGTTTTATGTGTATCATATCTCAGTTAGTCTTCATAACAGCCTTATGATGTGGGTTTTACTATTCCCATTTACAGATGGAGAAACTGAAGTTTAGAGAAGTTCTCTAAGTTGCTCTCCATTACATAGTGAGTGATCAGTAAAGTTGAAATTGACAGCCCATGTATTTAATTCTCACATACTGAAGCCTCATGTCTTAAGAATGTGAAAGTAAAATGTAATTAAGACTAACCTTAAATTTAACTTCAGATTTAAAATGTTTATATTTTAGAAGCCTGGTGTTAAGTTGTTATAAACCTATATGTACACTATGAATGATCTTAGTTCTGTTGAAAAATATATTAAAAATATATAATTATGAACATGCATACAAAAAAGTTAATTTTTCTCTTTGGGGTTTTATTGCTGATAGAATTGAAGCTCTCAGAATAACAATTATTTGCTTGCAATACTCATAGCCTAGTAAAGAAATAGCATGTCTTTATAATATCATACAGATAAAATTATTAATAAAAAAAACCCCGATTACCATCACATTCCCCAAAATATAGCTTTTTTCTAGAGTCCAGTCTTTGGCCCTATGCATACTTTTACTTAAAGGCAATTATTGTGTACCACAATTTTGAATTCCACATTTTTTCGCTTATGTTATATATCATAAATATTATCTGTGTTTATGTGGTATAGTTTTTATTTGATGATTAGTTAAAACAGTGGAAGTATCATTACTTATTACATAAGATATTTTTCTTTCTTTTCTTTCCTTCCTCTCCCCCTTTTTTTTTAGTGCGAGTGGCCAACATCTGAACCTTTTATGTTTAGAGAATTTCTCACTGTGAGCCAGAAAAGGCCATACCCTTGCTTTCTCGGTAGCCTCATCTGTTTCCAGCACAGCCAAGTGAAGGTGCTGGAGATAACATCCAGCAGCAGTTAGGTCTAGTGGTTTGGCAACATCAGGGTTTGGGGTAAGGGTAGTTGTCTCCTTACCAGACTGGCTGTGTGGTGACATTTTGGCTCTGGCTACTGAACTCTCCATTTTTCAAGCTTGATTTCCAGTCTTCCTAGCAATTTTCTGAGCTATCCATTTATTTAATCCTTTTCCAATGAAATAACCAACAGTTAGTTTCTGTTGCTTACAACTAAGAATCCTGATAATGTACCATTTGATAAACCAAATAGTGGTGCTTTGAATTTTTTTTAGGGCTTGTGGGCTATGGCCTGGAATTGTGGGAGGGAAGTTGGACCAGATGGCTTAGAAAGTATCTATGTAAGATGGCCAAATGGCAGCTTCTTCAAATTCCATTTTCTCTCCTTCCCCAGCTTTGGGCTCTTTTAACACACACCCTTTTCACTTTGTTAAACCTAAACAAGTACGTTAAAAGAGCCAAAGATGGCCCTTTTCTTTGTCCACCAAGAAAACACAAATTTATCTAATTGAGTTGTAGAACAGAACTTATTTCCTATTTTATTTTACAGCTTTCCTATCTTATCATCTCGAGTAGTTATTCTTCTGAGTCTGAGCCTATGTGTACGAGAGTAGCTGGCACTTCTTGATAGCTCACATTATACTAGGCACTCTGCTAAGCAATTTCCATGGGTTGCCTCCTTAAAATCCTCTCCACAACACTATGAGGTGTAGGTACTATTAAAACCCTTATTTTAAAGAAGATGAAACTGAGAGGAGAGGTCACCCAGCTAGAAAATGGCAATGCTCACTTTTAAACTTAGCAGTCTGGCTCCTGAGCACTCATTCTCAATAACATTGTATATATACTCTCTACCCTAACTTGCTTGACTCATCCAATTTTTCTTTTCCTTACTTTTCATCTTTCTCATCTCCTAACTTTTTCTTTCCTATTTGAGAATGACATGAAGGCATCCCATCCAGTCCCTACTTGAACATCTATAATTGTGGGAGGTGAGTGGTTCAGTACCTATCAGTTGCGGGTGCCCTTGAGAATACCTCTAGTTTTGCTCTCCTGGCTCTAGGAATTCCTTCTAGCTTCACCTCTTCCTGACCTCCACTAATTCCATCCCTTCCCCCACTAGAAACTTCTGCTCTCTCGTCATCTGGTTTCTTTCTTGCTGCCTTCTATTTGAATCCTGTCTCATGACTCTGCTCCTTCATTAATTAAAATATTTATTCAGAGATGATGCAAAATTTTACAGAGAGAAGATACCATCCCCTTTCAAGGAGTTTACAAATCGTAATGAAGTATATAACCTGATTTATGTTAGAGAACATTTTTTAATTAATATTTTTATTAGAATTTAGTTAAACATTTAAACTTCTAGAATTTTATTATAAAAGTCATATAGAGTAATTACAGGTGACATTCCTTTCTCCCCAAAACATATAACTTGAGAGTAAGCCTTTAGTTCTGGTTGGGGCTGTGATCAACATGTGATTTGGGTCAAATGCTAAGGTTTTATGATGACCTTTGCAGGAGAAGACATGATGGTGGGGAAATGTTAACATAATCTTCATGCCCCCATTTGACTGCGAAAACCAAGGGAATGGAAAGAGAGGAGTGTCAGAATTGTAGAAACTTGGGGCTTTTCAGGTGTTTGTGAGTCAGAAAGGATGAAAATGGAGGATGAGATAGTTGGAAATGACCCTGGGGAAATTGTATGCTTAGGAAAAAGGGGATTTAATTTTGGGAAAATTCTGTAGATGGAATCTAGGGATGCTACCAAGTTAGATAGAGTTCTTAATGGTTTCAAGGTGATCCAGTTCTGGAATATGTGAGTGACTAGAGGAAGTTTTTTTTAAAAAAACTTCTGGTTTAAAAAAAGAAAATAGAGTTAGGAACAACTCTAAAAGCAAGATAATTTACCCATGATTTAATGTAACTATGCAATTCTACATATATGTGTTTATATCTCTCTTTAGAAGAGCCTTTCCTTCTAATGCTACACTACTCACATTTTTCACCTGCCTTCTTGAGTTCTGTCCAAAGAGCCAAGCTCTTTCTTTTCTGAGGGACTTGCAACCTGGAATCACTCCCCCCTCCCCATTTTCTTCTAAGATCTTGAGGCTTTAGCTAAATGATGCTTCTTCAGAGAGGCCTTACCTGAGTACCCTCTTTGTTTCCTTTACATACTATCAGAGTTTGTAGATGTAGTTTTATATATATATTTTGTCTCTTCTTCTAGACCATAAGCAACCTATGCCCAGAGGACTTTTCTGTCCATTCACTACTTTATGTTTCCTCAGCATACAGTTCCTGTCACATAGTAAATGCTCAATGGACATTGAATGATTGTTTATATTAATTGGGGTCCAGCTAAGCTGCTGTTACAAAGAAATCTAAAAATACAGTGGCTTAAATATGGCTGACTTTAATTCTCTTGCATGTAAAATTTCAGAGAAATATAAGAGCCCAGACTGCTGGGCTGCCTTAGCTCCGTGAGGTCATTCATAAGGTGGGTTTCTTCCAGTGTGCTCTTCTTCCAACATTCCTTAGGTCTTGTCTGTATAGTTGAAGCTGTGTCACCTCCACATTCCCATTTCAGTTTTTAAGAAGAGTGATAGAGGGAAAGTGGAAGGCAAGCAATTTCCTACAAAGGAAGAGACTTGTAAGTGGCACACAATTTCCACTCACATTTTATTGTGATGAACTTAGTCACATGGCCACACCTAGCTGCAAAGGATACTAGGAAATGCAAAGGATACTAGAGAATGGGTATTTGGGGGATAACTAATCATTTGCTTCATTGTTGGATAAATGTTTGTTGAAAGAATGAATATTCATTCTTACATTATCAGAGGTTGGAATAAAATAGGGGTTTGAGTTCTGTGTTTTAGAATCCCAGAAAAATATTTATGATACAAAATATTAGATATAGACTAAGATAACATCAAATATGTTTCATGACACAACCTATTCACCTGCAAATTTTGGGACAAGGGGGGTTAGAGGTCTAAGAAATTTGCTAAGGCCAAGAAATTGAGCAAAGGGGGCATGGGTGGCTCTGGGTATTGTGGGTGCATACCTGGCCTTGTTAGAATTGGGAAATGAATTCCATGTCTTCAGCAAGCTCCCAGAAATAAGCTTTTAGCTGCTACAGTTAGGTAAGACTTCCCTAGTCAAAAGGGAGCTAATTTGAGGCAAGGACATTACTTGATTACCAGCCTTTTCTCTTTGTTAACCTAAATTTGACACTAACAAAGACTTTGAAACTCTAAGGCTGAAAAACAGAGCAAAACCAAATAGTAACTATTTTAAAGAATATGGATAAAATTTATGTTCCAATGATGTGTCCTGATAGAGAAATCACATTTTTACAAGTGAGGCTTGAGTATGGAGCTGTATGACAGCGCTTGCACCTGTCCTTCCCTTTGAGTGGCTCAGGGCATCTTGGCTTATCATCAGCTGGCCTGGTCAGGTGACTACAGATGAAATGAAGGGGCCCAGCTGCTGCCACAGCCCAAGTTATCTTTGTTTGTGGCCGCAGAAGACACTGGGTTTGGTGTTAGCCCCTCCTGCCTTAGATGCTCTTTGCACAAAAAAGGTAACCATTTCCTTCCCATCTTCCCATTATATTTGGCCAAAAGATTTAGGGAACCCATTTTGCCCCTTTCTCTGCCTTTCGGCCTGCCAGACTCCTTCCAGCTGAGCTCATAGGTCTGTATTCTGTGAAACCTGTCCCAGGGAGAACGAATCGTCCTCCTTCAGCATTTCATTTATTAGAGCACTTCTTACTTTTGGACTTTAAATTCTTTTAACCAGGCTGTTACTCTTCTTTGTAAATTACTCCAAGATAGAGACCATATCTTATTAATCATTCTCCCTGCCTTGTACAATCCCTAGCACATGGTAGACACTTGATAAATGTTTGCTGAATGCATGAATGGGTGAATGAGTGAGTGGGTGAGGGAAAAATTCTTTGGGTTCTTTCTATAGCCTCTCAGCTATTCTAATGTGGTTCATGACTCCCCAAGGCTGGGTACACGAAGTGTGATCTCAAGTTCTTCCATGTTTCCAAAATATTTTCTTACTTGCTTACTAAAGTTAAATTGAAATTCAAAATTCTTTAATGGAGAATTTCAGTATACAATGAGGTGTAAAATGGTTTAAATGTAAATGCTGCTTGAATGAATATACTGACTAAAGCTTATTGACACTAAAGTGTAACCAATCAGGCAGTCAAAAAGTGTAAATAACTGATACTAGAGCCTTTTCTGTTTTGACAGGGGGGTGGAAGTTAGAGAGAAGTTGGTGCTTGGGCCTTAGAGGTGGCAGGAGAGGATGGGAGGTCAAAGGGTCATCTAGGTAGAAACAGAGCACAGAAAGGGGAAGTAGGGGCCACTGATTTAACACTTCCTTAATGTCTCAATTTTAGAGAGAAGTATGGCAGGACCACTCATGTTCGTGCTTTTGTCAGGACAACGTTGGGAACTGTACGGCATGTGAACACTACTTTATAGGATTTGTTAAGATCTGGCTGTTCGTGCATGTGTGCACTTTAAAAAGTTGACTTTGTTGCAGAGGAATTATATTTTCAGAGGAGTTAATTAAGGGTCATATAACCTAGATTATTCCCTAAAATAACTCTCCCAGTAGTAGAACAATCAACAGTCACTTGCGTGACTAAGTGGTGTTGGAGATGGCCCTGGACAGGTAGATGATATGTCAAGACTTGATTTTGAGTTGGAGCTCCCTAAATGGGGACTGCCATAATTTACATTTTATGGTAAATTGCTGTTATCAAAGGATCTCTGATACCTCAGATTATTCAAGTAGAGCTGCTTAAATAGCTCAGGGCACTTTGCAAATTTCTGGCTGGTTCTCTCAGTACCTTTGGAAGTGGAGACTAAATATGTGCCATCAGAGGCCCAGTGCTGCATGATTAGCTGAAAATTTGCGGCTTATGCAGTGCCAAATGGTCAGTTTGGCTTTTCTTTCTTTTCTTTTCAACCTCCCTTGAACTGGAATTGAACTCGAGTATTGGTTTGAGAGCCAGATGTCCTAGGTTTTAGTTTCTGACTCCACACTGAGTAGCTGTGTAGCACATCACAGATCACTTCTCCTCTCTGGGGTGAGGGGAGCCTATATGAACCTCCGGGCTCATTCCAGACGTGATACTTTCTATGTTTCTACTAGTTGCAACAACTAGAGTGTTTGACATAGCAAACCAGTAGCAGAGTTTGGACTGGAACACATGTCTTAGAACCCATTTAAGCTCTACTTTAAAAAATCTTAATTTCACAATTTTTATTGAAGTATAAAATATACTTAGTATAGTAAGTGTATAAATTGCACTAATCTTAAGCGTACAGATTGTTAAATATTTTTAAAGTAGGTATTGAATTGTAATTTAGTTATGTTAAAAAATAATTAAAGAAGACATTTTAGGTGATACAAATAAACTTATTTAACACTTCAAGAAGTGAAGTCTCCTTTTGGAGAACTGCAAAATGGAGCAAGAACCTTTAACAGGATAAAGAATTAAGAGCAGGGAAGAGACAAATAGGAAATATCTGATTGGCTGGGGCCACAGAGTCAAACCTTGTTTGAGGTAAGAGTTGGCTTGGCATTTGGGGATTGGCTGACCGGGTACACTGAGTTTCTGGTCAAGCGGAGCAATCACAGGGACACAAAAGTTATCTAAGTTTTGGTTTGCTGACATGGCATCCCAGGTGGGAGTAGATCCATCTTGGGTCTAGAAAGTTATTTGAGCAGCTATAAGATGATTCAGCCTTTTAAAATGTATAGTTCGATGAGGTTTGATAACTATATTCTGTCATGTAGCACCACGATGGTCAGGATATAGGCCATTTCCATCATCCCCCAAAGTTCCCTTGTGTCCCTTTGCAAGTCAGTCACCTCCTTCCACCCTAAATTCCTGGAAACCACTTATCTGTTTTCTATCCCTATAGTTTTACCCTTTCCAAAATGTCATATAAGTGAAATCATACCATATGTGGACTTTTCTGTCTGACTTTTTTCTATAATCCTTTTAAGATTTATCACATATGTGTATAATTGCCACCTAGATCAAGATATAGTACTTTCCCAGCACCCAAAAGGTTCTGTTCTGTGCTTTTCCAGTCAATACCCTCCTCTCACTATTCTGACTTCTACCAATGTATTAGTCTTATATTTCATATAAATGGAATTATACAGTAGGTACTGTAATGGCTTTTTTGCTTAATGTAATACCTGTAAGATTCATTCATGTTATAACTAGTAATAATAGTTTTTATTTTAAAAAATCACTGTGTAGTATTCTACTGTATGAATATACCACATTTCATTTATCCATCCTACTGTGATGGCATTTGGGATGTTTCTGATATTTGGTTATTTTGAGTAAAGTTGAACATTCTAGTTGCTGTCTTTTGGTGAGAATGTGCACTCATATCTCTTGGATATATTCTTAAGAGTAGAATTGCTGGGTCATAGGCTAGGCATATGTTTAGTTTTTTTTTTTTTTTTTTCAATAAATATGTGCTTTTTTTTTTTTTTTAATTGTATAGCTACTTTATTTATTTATTTATTTATTTTTGGCTGTGTTGGGTCTTCGGTTCGTGCGAGGGCTTTCTCTAGTTGCGGCAAGTGGGGGCCACTCTTCATCGCGGTGCGGGGACCGCTCTTCATCGCGGTGCGCGGGCCTTTCACTATCGCGGCCCCTCCCGTTGCGGGGCACAGGCTCCAGACGCGCAGGCTCAGTAGTTGTGGCTCACGGGCCCAGCTGCTCCGTGGCATGTGGGATCTTCCCAGACCAGGGCTCGAACCCGTGTCCCCTGCATTAGCAGGCAGATTCTCAACCACTGCGCCACCAGGGAAGCCCCATATGTTTAGTTTTAATGCATGCTGCCAAATACTTTTCTAAAGTGGTTGTACCAATTTATACTCTCATCATCAATGTATGAGTGTTCCAATTACTCCACATACTTGCCAATGCTTGGAATTGCCAGTTATATTTTAGCCTTTATGGAGAGATGTAGAGTATAGTACTTTTTTTTTTATTGTGGTAAAATACATATAACATAAAATTTACTATGTTAACAATTTTTAAGTATAAAGTTCAGTGGTTTTAGTACATTCATAACGTTGTGCTACCATCACCACCATCCATCTCTAGAAGTCTTCATCTTGTAAAACTGAAACTCTATACCCACTAAACAATAACTCTCCTTCCTCTCTTCTCTCCAGCTCATGGAAACCACCATTCTCCTTTCTGTCTCTATGATTTTGACTGCCCTCAAATAAGTGAGATCATACAGTATTTGTCTTTTTATGATTGGTTTATTTTACTTAGCATAATGTCCTCAAGTTTCACCCATGTTGTAGCATATTGCAGGATTACCTTCTTTTTTAAGGCTAACTGGTACTCATCGTATGTATGTACCACATTTTTCTTATTCATTCATTCATCTTTTCATGTGCTTATTGGTGACTTGTATATCTTCTTTGGGGAAATGTCTGTTAAGTCCTTTGCTCATTTTTGAATTGGGTTGTCTTTTTCATTGTTGAGTTTTAGGAGTTCTCTATAGTCTGGATATTAGTAACCACTACTTATAAATAGAGTGAAATTGAATGTGCAACACCAGTAGTGTAATTCAGAAGTGCGGAGAATCTGGAGTGATCAGTAATAAGGCAGCCAACAAGGGTAAGCAGTGGTGGAGCCACCGTTTGTTGCCAAGAAGACCTGAGGGTTTTTTTATTTATCATTCCTGTATCACTAAGAAGTAGTGGTGGTGGTGGTGAGCCTTCCCTCCCTGATTCAATCATACCTCCTCGCCTTTAATATTTATTTAATCCCATTTTCCCTGGAAGAAAATATCTGGGGAATTGGTTGATGAGGATCCCCCTCCTTAAGCCTTATCAAAAGAAATAGGTGAGTTTATTCCTCCTTCATTTGAGATGGCCTTTAGAAGCCTGCATCAAACCTCCACTGAAATCAGGGTAATAATTACTCAAGAATGGCAAGGTAAATGCAGAGAATCCACAAATGGAGTATGGGTCCATATGCATGTTTGGAGCAAAAATATGCTTTATATTTTCAAAGACAGTAGTTTCCAGGAAACATAGTGAAGCTAAAGGGTCCACTTAGGATTCAGCTGTTATTCTTTTTTTTTTTTTTTTAAAGATTTATTGATTGATTGATTACTATGTTGGGTCTTCGTTTCTGTGCTAGGGCTTTCTCTAGTTGCGGCAAGCGGGGGCCACTCTTCATCGCGATGCGCGGGCCTCTCACTATCGTGGCCTCTCTTGTTGCGGAGCACAGGCTCCAGACGCGCAGGCTCAGAAGTTGTGGCTCACGGGCCTAGTTGCTCCGCGGCATGTGGGATCTTCCCAGACCAGGGCTCGAACCCGTGTCCCCTGCATTAGCAGGCAGATTCTCAACCACTGTGCCACCAGGGAAGCCCTCAGCTGTTATTCTTGATGTTGCTAGCACAGGTAGGTTTGAGCTGGTGGGCTGTGGGTGGGCCTTGCAATGTGGTTGTTCATCTAGTAACATGCCTATGAAAGTACAACCAAAACTGCCTGATGTTTTGTGCTCTAAACCTAATGTAACCTGTATAATGGAGTTTTTATGTGTACCTAAGAATCACTATGCATTTTAGAGTGTTTCTGGCTACTCTACAAATACATGAATCAGATTAAGGAATAGTCAGTCAAACTTGAATTAAATATATATTCCCATAATGGTGATTATCTTTTTTTTCTTGGCTTGACATTATTATAGCAAGCTAAAATAATAGGAGATAAGTAGCTATTATAAATGAACCATTAAAAGCAACAGTAAGCCAGAGTTATCATTGCTCTCTTCCTGTCTCTTACTTTATAAAAACTAATGTAGTGAATTGCCATGGAGTTGCCTACTTTAATAATAAATCTGTTGTGTCAGGGCAATGACCTGATGTTTTCTTTCACATATAATTTATAGTCTATTGATTTAATTCTATAAATATCTCACTCTATTGGTATAACATAAAACCATTTCTTAATTGAAAGACAAAGGAAGCTTGGGATGAAACCAAATGGCAGAATATTTTTATTGAAGATTTCTACTTGATCAATAGCCAAATAAATATGAGCTTATTTTCAATGACAGTTTCAAGTTTAAAAGACCAGAAAAAGAGATGCTTTGATTCATCATCTATTTGGGTAATCGATTTATAGATTTATTTAGAAATTTAGGTTTTCTCCATGGGATGGGGAGGGAGGCTTATGGAGACTTTTTTTTTTTTTAATTTTATTTATTTATTTTTGGCTGCGTTGGGTCTTCGTTGCTGCGCATGGGCTTTCTCTAGTTGCGGTGAGCGGGGGCTACTCTTCGTCGCGGTGTGCGGGCTTCTCATTGCGGCGGCTTCTCTTGTTGCAGAGCACAGACTCTAGGCGTGCGGGCTCAGTAGTTGTGGCTCGTGGTCTCTAGAGCACAGGCTCAGTAGTTGTGGCACACAAGTGGCTTAGTTGCTCAGCGGCATGTGGGATCTTCCCGGACCAGGGCTTGAACCCGTGTCCCCTGAATTGGCAGGCGGATTCTAAACCACTGCGCCACCAGGGAAGCCCTTATGGAGACATTTTAAGCAAACACTAACTTCTTTTTTCAGTGAGTCATAAACTAGAATGTGGAAAATGAACTCAAGTAGCAGACAGTTTAATGTGGCCAAATAAAACATTGCTGTTGTGCTGCTAAAGCTCTTCCCTCAACTTGTGGAAGAGAAAGCCAGCACTTTATGCTCTTTCAGCCAGTATCTCTGGCACCTTTCCACTTGGCTACACGTGCCAGGATGCCAGGCACCACACTGCCACTCTCTCACTTGAATAGAGCTGCGGACTTCCTCTTATTGCCAGTTTTAAATTACCGGCGACGACTATTACCATGGCCCTGTCAGTCATACCTGCTGTCCATCTGCACACAACTTGAGCTTAGTACCCAGCTCCTGAGATTGTTTTTCACTTGTTTCAGGCAAAAGCGTAATGAGTATCTTAAATATTGCTGAGAAAAAGCTGAGAAATAGCAAATATGATAGAAATTAAACACAGGATTCATTTAGCAGAAAACTTTATTTTTGTCCACTCGCCTACTTATTTATTTGTTTATTTTTCTTTGAATGTCACAGATCTTACCCAGAGAAGCTAAAAAAAATGACCATGCATCATTGTCATGTCACAAACATTACTCAGTTTGGAAGGAAGCAATTTGAGGATGGGTGTCCTATTACCATGCTTTATTTTTTCTTCAGCTAATGCAGATAACTGTAGAGAATATGGAAGAACACCTTAATACTCACCCCTTGAGGAGAAAGCAGTGATTTTTTTATGGTGCTCGTAACTCATGCCATCAATTTTATCTGTGGTAGGTCCATGTCAAAATTGGAGTAATTAAATGGAATGACAATTTAAATGTGTTCATGCCATTGCACTGGCAATAAAGCATGTGCAAATTTACAATGAAGGCTTGTCTTTCTCCTTAGCCATAGAGAATTGTAACAGCCATTAAGTTGCGTGGGCACAGGGATCCAAAAGGGTATTCATCAAAATAAAAACACCAGGTGGATACTTTGAGGATTATAGTGTCCTCTTATGCAATTATTCTTTTTCACTGCATATTTTTGACTGAATAATAATTACTTTTGCACAAGAAAAGGCAGGATGAACTAGTTTCAACTTGTTTTATTACAACCACCCCCCCTTTTAAAAATCTGCAAGGTAGCATAGAACCATAACCATTTATTCAGATAAAAGTGTATATTTGTTCCAGTTCTTAGCTTTCAAAGGGTAACAGACTCTTTCAAATACACCATACTGAGCTTTTAATACAAACACTTTGGTGCTACAAAACACACCATTAAGATGCATATCGCTGGTGTGGTTAAGTTCCTAAGATATCACTAGGAATCATCAATATGACAGAGATAAAGGAGACTTGAAACCCAGCCCAAGCAGTGAATTGACAGCCATCTTTAACCACCATGACCTAAGAATGACCCTGCGCTCTGCTGGATGCAGCAGTTAGATACATAGCAGAGCACAGGAATCAGATATCTCACAGGCTTGGAGGGCCCCACTGTGAGGCAACTGTAGAATCACTTGCAAGGCCTGATATACACATAGGTGACAAAGAGTGATGCCAATTCGATGCTCTTTTATATTTTGAAATAAAGTTCTGAGGGTTTAATGTTGACTTTCGCTGCTCCCTGCTTTGTAAAGTTAAGATTCATAGAAGAAAAATTAATAAGTTTTTATATAACTTAAAATATTCTAATTTGACCATGTCTTCAAATGCTCGTACTGTGTGTATATACATTTTACACATACACACATCAAGAATTAATTTTACAGCAGTGGAACGATATATTCTAAAGCACTTAAACTCACACATGGCATTTTATGGTAAAATTTACCCTTTGTTTTGTTTTTGGTAGCTGTTTATCTCTAAAACTTGCTTACATTTTAAATTTCTTACTTAAATCTTTATAACTTGGTTAATAATGATAGTTTAGGGGAAGCGCACATACCAAGCTGCAGAATATGGATTTAGGCTTGATTATCATGCTCCCTTGTAGAAATGCTGTGTGAAACGGTTATTTTAATAAAGCAGAGTCGTTAATAAGGGGATAGACATTTGGAGGAGCTAAGCAATAGGAACGCAGGTTACCGCATTAGCTTTCAGTGACAACAGTGGAGAGTTTTCGGTTGTTTTCTCTTGTAACACTCTTTCCCTAGGATTCTCATGCATGAAAAGTAGATACACTCACCTTTAAAAAAAAGATAAATTATTTGTACTTTTAGCATATGCATAATGACGAAAATGTTTACAATCAACTCGTGAAAATACAAATACGATGATATCTGTACAATCTCCTCCAAGTGTAAAATATGCTTAAAAATTATTCACAAACAACAAGTAATCATAAAAATCCTCTGTTTCTGTGAATTCTCTCTCATTTTTAGTTTTTCAAAGGCCACTGCAGCTCACAAGTTGATCCTGCTTTTGGAATTTGCCTGAGTCACTTTGGAAGCTCTACTGGCAGCACCAGTAGGAACTGGATTCCCAGGTCTTTTGGGGGTCTGTGACCCTGAGGCAGTGCTAAACACAGGACAGAGCTGGAGCTCCCACACTGACTCCACTGGAAGAAAGAAAAAAGCCCTCTGTCTCCTACTTGCAGTGCTGAAAAATGGTAGAGGTTTTGAGTCAGATCTTCACAAATACCAAACTTTAGCTGAATCACCTTCCCTCCAGGGCCATTATAGGATTCCAAATTCAACTGCCGTACTTCCTTTCAAGCTTATGCTTTTCCCAGGATGACATTTCATGGTTATTATTCCTTGCTGTGCTCTTAATGAGAGAAACAGGTAGTGATCTGCATACTCCAGTTGGCAATGCTTTCTAATAATATTGTAATCTGGGTTTATATAATAGTTTTCTGAAAAGTGTGGAGGGATCTGTAGCTAAGGGAAGAGTATTGCCTCCCTAGCTCTGTGACAAATGACGATTTTAATCTGATTCATAACCTTTTACAAACAGCTCCATCTTGACAAGACCACTGCATTTGGTGACCTATTCAATTTATTAATGTTCCACATTGGGCCTAAGTGCCTACAATGGGGAAATGACACCTGAGTACCAATAACCTCATTAACTTGGCTAACACTTCTAAATGGATGGCTTGGCATTATGGAAGTTTGCCTCATGGAAACCCTTCTACCTGAGGACATAGATAGTAAGACACAATCAGCTGCTGCAGAGATATATATAGTATGTTCTGCTGCTTTGCTCATTTGCATACGCCCCAATGCATTTTCTTTTATGTGTACTATCATTTGTGCCTAAATGACCCCTCCCTATAAATGGGATTCATCTTTTTTTTTTAATTTTTTAAATTTTTATTTATTTATTTATTTATGGCTGTGTTGGGTCTTCGTTGCTGCATGCGGGCTTTCTCTAGTTGCGGTGAGCGGGAGCTACTCTTGGTTGCGGTGTGCAGGCTCCTCTTGTTGAGGAACACGGGCTCTAGGCACAGAGGCTTCAGTAGATGTGGCTCATGGGCTCTAGAGCGCAGGCTCAGTAGTTGTGGTGCACGGGCTTAGCTGCTCCGTGGCATGTGGGATCTTCCAGACCAGGGATCGAACCCGTGTCCCCTGCATTGGCAGGCGGATTCTTATCCACTGCGCCACCAGGGAAGCCCCAGGATTCATCTTTGGCTTGACTTGTTTATCATGACAAATCTATAATGCTTTAGGAAATATAATATTTCATGGTTCAATTTCAGGAAGCAGAAACCATTTCGCTCTTTTAAGGAGAGATTTAAATATAGGGAATTTTGTTCCTATAAATTTGGAGTTATGAGCACATTGCTGGGCCTGCACGAGTGACTCCCAGAAGTGCTGAACTGGCCTGAAATTTTAGCTGCTGCTTGATCAGGAAGATGGGGAATCAGGAGGCTGCCATGGAACTGTGGAATTCAAAAGCTCCCCACAATAGCCTCATAAACCTCGTGACTGGACACTAGAATTAAGCTGCAGAAAAACCCAACATGTTTCCCCCGGCCCCAAATCCTACTTGTCAGCAGCAAGCAAAACAAGAGCAGAGTGACTGCTTTCACCTTCTGGATCTCATGTAATTGCATCAATTTGGTGGATCCTGATTCCAGAACTCTTGCTACAAGGGAATGTAAGGAAATATGTTTATGAGTTTTCTAGTCTCTGCACAGCTGGAAGGCACACTGGAGGAGAGTTGGAGTGGATGTTGATTGCTAATCCACCATTTCCGTCTCACAGTCTAGAGCAGCTAAAACGTGTAACAGGATAGGAAACCCATGGGGTCTCTTTCTCTTCCTGATGCTATTTGATTTTCGTTTAGACAAGTGAATTTTTTTTCACTATCATAGTTAAAATAATGATGATTCTACAATATTTTTCTACTGTTTGTCTGAAATAGCTTGGCACCTTCACAGCCCTTTCCCAGGTGTGATAACCTGGGTCTCCGAGATCCTCCATCTTTCACCTTCTGTTCCAACCAGTTGCTCCTGATTTCTCCATTGGCTCCCACTTGTTTTTGTCTCACTCTTTGCCCATCCCTCTCAATTTATTGCTTTGGTGGGATCTTGTTGCTTGGCCTCAGCTTTCTTTCTGGAAACCATCTTTGAGATCTTCCTTGTTCTAGGCTCATGAGCCAGAGGAAACCTTACGCAAATGCCCACTCCTATTCTTCTAGCTTCAGCCTGGATGTCACAGAGACCCTCTAGGAGGGTCTTGGGTCAGTAACAGTTATGTTACTGAAATACTCTTGAAATTTTTTGTGATAAAAACCTCAGACAGAGCTAGATATGTCAATTGAGCAAATGGAAAGATTTAGAGACTGCATTTACTTCCCATTGCTGAGCTGCCCTGACCTTGCTGGAATTGGCAGCTAGCACAGTCACAGAGTAGGCATGCAATATTGGTTGAATTAATCACAGAATTTAATGGCCATGAAGTCACATTTTCAGAAGTCATTCATGTATTTTGATAAGTAAGAATTATACTTTAAGTTTATTCATCTTCCTTTGGAGTACAGACCTTATAAAGTGCTGTGATGTCAAGCCATCTAACTATACAGTGTGGCTTAATTACAAAAGGGAGCGATTAAGCTACATATCAGTCAGAGCTCTTCATGTAATTTACTGACTCACAAGGCTGAAAGGCCAGGGACAGTCTTCAAAGGCAGCTGGTCGGGGCTCACTTGATGTCATTAGAACCTGTCTTCCTTTGACCTGCAGTGGTTATATGGCTGCCTTCTGCTGTATTCAGTTCTTTGTCAGGCTATGCATGATGCCTTCAAGCAACTACAAGAATACATTAACCCAATATCCAACCCAGTGTGAAAGAGTTCACTTTCCCCATAGCCAAGCAGAAGTCTAAGACCTGAACCTCCCCTGATTGGCCTGATTTAGATGATGTGCCCATCTAGGAACCTGTCAGTGACTGAGGAGATGGGATGCTCTGATTGACTTAATCTTGGTCTTAAGCTCCACCCCCAAATCCAGAGATAGAATCAGCTTTTTCATGGATTGAGAATGGGGCTGGAGTGGATCCCCAAATGGAAATTTAGAAATTGTTATCATAGGAAGCAGAGTAGATGTAGGCAGCAAAAGTGATACATGTCCACCACAGGCAGAAAACAAGCTCCCTCTACCAAGAAGATACTGTGTCCCCAGAAAATTATGAGATATGAGGTCAAGAACCATCCTGAAATTTCTGGCTGTGTTTCAGTGTTCTGGGCCACATCCAGTTGGCTCTCTGAAGGCACTTTATTTCTTTTCTCCATGAAACAAATGATATCAAAACTGAGAGTCAGGTCTTCCCTGGTGGTGCAGTGGTTAAGAATCTGCCTGCCAATGCAGGGAACACGGGTTCGAGCCCTGGTCCGGGAAGATCCCACATGCCACGGAGCAACTAAGCCCACGTGCCACAACTACTGAGCCTGTGCTCTAGAGCCTGTGAGCCACAACTACTGAGCCCGTGTGCCTAGAGCCCGTGCTCCGCAACAAGAGAAGCCACCGCAACGAAGAGTAGCCCCCGCTCGTTGCAACTAGAGAAAGCCCGTGCACAGCAATGAAGACCCAACACAGCCAAAAATAAAAAATAAATAAAATAAATAAAAAGCTGAGAGTCAGCTTTAAGGACATGAGTCTAGAGTCAAACATATAGCCCATGATGGAATACACCCTGCAGTTCTCAAGGATGATTCAGGACTCTGGGCACTATTTGTCTGGATTTCTGTTTTTAATTAAAAAATTTTTTTTACAGTAATGTAACACTTAAAAAATTCAAACATATACAAATGTAGAGAGGTGGTACAATGAACCCCTGTATACTCATTACCCAAATTAAATCCCTATCTAGATTTTGTCATTTTTTTCATCTATTATCTCCTTTTTCCCCTTTGCTGAAATATTTTAAAGGAAATCCTGGATATCATGCCTTTTTATCCCTACTTACCTCAATATTAAATGCCCTTTTTTAATAGCTTTGTTTTGTTATTGTTATTTAATACAAATAGGAATGATTCAGCTATAAATCCAAATGTTCTGGGGCTTAAGGAGCTTAAACTCCTTTCTCCTGAAACCACAGAAGCCAAATACACCTCTGACCCAGTGCTGAAAGATTGAAGCATTCCAAACAATAAGAAAGGAATTTTAAAAATAGGTGTATTCTAGGCCTACATGGACAGGACTTTGGCTGGCTTCCCGCTGAAGCAGTTTAGACATTTGAAAGATACCACAGCTACCAGGTTGGTGGATCTGATTATCTTTAGCAGTTGTCTTTTTATTAGGGAATTAAAGTTTTCTGTTTTTGAGGTTTCAACATGACTGTTTTCTTTTCCAGAAATTGATTTCCTCAGAAAACTACTTATAAAATGAGTGTGAAGCTCAAAGTTTATTTTAATGTTATTAATACTGTCTTGGGTTTCAGTACAGGCACCCCAATCTGGGTAGCTTGAGCCATTTTCTTATGTATAGTTGATATGTGGGGATAACCAAGTTCCCAAAGAAACCTGTGGTTAAAATTTTTATGCTACAATATTCGATTGGGATTATTGTCAGAGAGATTATAAATCAAAGTTTAGACATGTGGTTTAGCAGTATCTCTTTAAGTAAAATATCTGGGATAGTTTTTACAAAGTTGCCAGTGAACCTTGTTCTCTGAACCTATAATTCAGAAGGTCCCATGAGGCTTTGATTTCTGGCAGCATTTCCATTGCTATTGATCTAGATGAAACAAGGCAGAGGTGGAAAGAGCAGCTGGAAATAGCTATTGATTTATTCATTTGACTGATATTTATGGGGTTTCTATTACATGCCAGGCACTATGCTAAGTACTATGGGTAAATAAAAGATGAAATGACAAGGACCCTGGTTACAAGTAGCTTATAGTCTACTGGAGATAAGACCTTTACACAAAGTAGAACATGAAGTGTCATAAAGGGAATATGGGAAATTTGTAGGGGAAAAGATTTGCTACATACAGATTCTGAGATCTGAGACAGCTGCACGGCAGAGAGATGGCAGTTGAAATGAGCTGGGGAGTATATTTTGGATTTGGACATGCAGACATGGGCAGGAAAGAAAATAAAGGCCCGGCAGACCATTACAAACCATTATCTTTTACATAAGAGCCATAGGGAGGCTGCTGCCATAGTCCTTCGGGTATGCAGACAAACAAGTGGTATTGCTGTTTGTCAACTTATGTCATATATTATTTATGTATTACGTACAGGTTATGTATTACTCATTGTAAAAAGGACAAAAGAAATTACATGTCAAATATTCTGATGCTATATCTGATCAGTATTCTGTGAATCTGTTATAGCTTTGCTTCTGTAACTCTTCCAAGATTTTGGGCTGGATAGGCAGCAAGATATTGCTTTCATCACTCTTTAATGTGAAATAACTTTAATTCATAAACTTTTAACACCCTACCCATATTTATACTTTTTGTGTAAAATGCACAAAAAGTATAAATAAAAGGGGACAAGATATAATAAACAGCAATGATTAAGTTCTGTCTGTTTTATCTCCTTAAGTCTCTCTTGAATCTGTTTGTTTTTCCTCATGTTCAGTGTCACTATCCAATTCCAGGTCAGTAGTTCTTATCTAGAACTCTCTGCCCTTAGGTCCAATCTCTTCCATTCCATTCATCATCCAGTGGAGTAAAATTCTAAAACACCAACCTGATAACATCCTCCTTGCTTAAGAACCAACCCTTCAATGGCACTGCATTGCTCTTAAGGTAAAATTTGAATTTCATTAACATGATTTGCAAGGCCCTCCATGATCATTTGGTCAGGGTTGATGTGTGTGACCAAAAATGTAAGCAACTGAAAAAAATAGTTGAGTATTATGTTACAGGGTAGTAAACAGTAATAGATACCACATGATGATACATTTACTGAGCATATTTTGTTTAATATTTTTCTTATCCTGTTTCTTACATGAGCTATTTAGCTGAAGTTTACTTTATGGAATAGATGAATTCTTTCCTCTGTAAAGTGAATTTCTGCATTTTAAGTCCTTTCCATATCAGATCTCATTATAGAATTAAAAACTGACCCTTCTATAAGGACTGTTGACTTTAAGATTTAAAAATTTTAACTTTCAAACATTATCTGTTGAAAGGAAATACTATATTAAGTTTTAATATATACATTTATATATATTTAATGTATAAATTTAAATAAGTTAGGATTATTTCTATTTTTAAGACAATGGAATAAAGATCACCCTAGAAAGATGCCAACGACTTGATTGAATATAATACAGCATAATGAATAATCTTCATAATTATCAACCTTCAAATCTCAATAATCTACAGCAGGATGGCATGTGGTTTTCATATTCTGTTTCTTGGTGACTTTAGGAAACACAAGGTAATTTGGGCAAAAGAGGGAGTAAATTACAGAAAAATCCAATACAATGATTTAAAATCAACAATGAATTTAATAAATGGAATAGTACATTTATTGACACTTTTTCAAAGGGAATCAGAGTGACAAGAAAGTAACATCAACAAGATGTTGAGGGTTTCCCTGGTGGCGCAGCGGTTGAGAATCTGCCTGCCAATGCAGGGACACGGGTTCAAGCCCTGGTCTGGGAAGATCCCACATGCCGCGGAGCAACTAGGCCCGTGAGCCACAACTACTGAGCCTGCGCGTCTGGAGCCTGTGCTCCGCAACAAGAGAGGCTGCGATAGTGAGAGGCCCACGCGCCGCGATGAAGAGTGGTCCCCGCTCGCCGCAACTAGAGAAAGCCCTCGCACAGAAACGAAGACCCAACACAGCCAAAAATAAAAATTAATTAATTAATTAATTTTAAAAAAAAAGATGTTGAAAATAGATAACGAACAAGGACCTATTGTTTAGCACAGGGAACTCTACTCAGTGCTCTATAATGACCTATACGGGAAAAGAAGCTAAAAAAGAATGGATATATGTATACGTATAACAGATTTACTTCGCTGTACACCTGAAACTAACACAACATTGTAAATCAACTATACCCCAATTAAAAAAAAAAAAAAAAGATGTTACTAAAACATAGGCCAAGAGGTCCTGAACTTTTGAACAGTCTGCTGGGTTGATGCTGTCATTCATTCATTCAAATACTTATTCAATGTTCTTTCAAAAATATTTATTATTTTATTATCCATTCCAAGCCCAGTAAGCAAGCCCTGGGGTTGTAATGGCAAAGAAGTCAGAGTTCTGAGTCTCTTGGAATTTTCAATCTAGTGTGGGAGAGGATGGGATGGGGGGTGGAAATAGACAGTAAATAAGTACATAATAATAAGAAAGTTAATTTTTTATAGAGGTGAGTAACATGAAGAAAAAAAGACAGTGAAAGATGATAGAGACTGCAGGGGGAGTGGTTATTTTATATAGGCTGGTCAGGAAAGGACTTTCTAAGGACACAGCAAAGACCTTTATGATGAGAAAGAGCCAGATAAAGAAAGGACTGGGGGAAGAGTGTTTCTGGTTGAGGGGACAGCAATTGCAAAGCCCAGGATATAGGAATAAATTTGGCATGTTTGCAAGAAACTCAGGGGCAAGGGGGGCATATGAGGTGGACAGGCAGGGAAAAGATGACACCAGGCCATGTAAGCCATGGTAAAGAGTTTGGATCTTTATTTTAAATGAAATTATTGAAAATCTGCTATGCCAAATACTGTCTTCAAGGGGTTCACAGTCTAGCAGAGGAGACAGACATACAAAGACATACAAAGAAATAATGACAAGTCAGTGAGATAACTTTGGAAATACTAGTTAATTTCTACCTCTTTTCAGTGTTTCTCAGTTCTGGCAAAGTAGAGAAAGTTAGAAACTACACATGCCTGGGTACCATCACCAGAATTTCTGATCTTAATCGAACTGGGCTGAAGTTGGGCCTACATGTGTTTAAGAAGCTGCATAGGTGATTCTAATGCCATCAAGTTTGCGAACTACTGCTGAGGACAAAGGCTTGGCTCCATTGGGCAGATGTTGGTAGTTTCCAGGCAGGTCTACTCAAGAAACCACAAGTACAGCACCCTGGAAAGTTTCCTTGAAGATCAAGGCTGGAATCAAATAGCTTATATAATGTCCAGAAGTTCATGTTCATAAAGAAATGTGTTCAGGGGATAATCACAAAGCCCAGAGTAGGTAGCTTAATGAGTCTTGTGTAAAGAAAAAAAACTTAAAAGAGCAGCTTTTTAATAGAAAAATGATACAAGAAGAAAATAAAAGGTAACATACATATTTTAGAAGAGAAATAAAAATGAAGCTGTCAATTTGACAGTCAAATTATTGAGTCCTGATGGTTAGCCACTATTTGATGTTATAATAGTGTGCCCTAAATAGAGACATGTGCCCTACAGCAAGGGAAGAACAAAGGGAGCTATAGAAATGCTAGCTTTTTAAAATGGAACCTTGGCAGATGCTGTCTTCTGCAATGCAGTGATTCATCCCATTATTTGTAGAACTGTTCTTGGTACATTCACTCAAAATAAATAAGAGGGTTTATCAGTCTTTACTTTTTCTCTTACTCTATACTCTGAGAAAGCCAAGGCAGTGACAAATTATATTTGGGTCAGTATCATATTCAAAAATTAAAATTGGGGTACTGCTAACTCCATTTACAAAAATATTAAATAAATAATATTACATCTCAGTGACTTGAAAAAATTAGAGGCAACACCTCGAGACTTACTCTTTTCCTTAGGCTTTGTGAACAGCAGAGTTGAACAGGGTATGCATAATGTATTGAGTTGATTTTGATATCTCAGTTTAGCACACACACTAACTTCATTGCTGCTGAGTTGTATGGGTGTGTGTGTATGGGCGGGTGCGTGTTTGGAAATGGTTTGAACAATTGAAACATATCTATTTGTATTTCATATTTTCTGTATTATTCTATATAATAGTTTCTCCTTTTTATATACTTTTGATTTTGTTTACATTTCACTAAATTACCTTTGCTAGAATCTGGTAAGGAGCTGTCAACAAATAATGAGCCTCTAGTCTGTCACAATTATACTGCTCCAATCTTACCATTCTATTACTTAGAGACCATTCCAATTACCTATGGAATTAAATACATACTTTTTTCTAGATGACCTTTAGGACAATGACTTCTAAACTTTTGGATTCATACACTTGTAAAATTTTAAAATAAAGCACTGGAACTCATGTGGCTTCACATGTGTTATTTTCCCAATTAAGGCTTTAAGGAAAATAAATACTGTCAAATCGAATCATCAGTTCATTAAAAAATGTTAACTCCAAAAAAGTAAGAAATGACTGCTTTGATATTCCTTCTAATTCTAAAGTTCTATTTTAAATGCTGAATGTATAGAGGTGATAGTTGCCTCTCCATATTCCTCTGTAATAATTGCCACCATGCTTAGCACAGCGCTAAATACATAGGTGGTACCCAGGAAATATTTCAAAACTGATATTTCTTTTTGTTTTAGACTCAACATGATGTCTGACACAGCAGTAACTGCTCCATAAAGGTTTACTGAATGAGTCAATGAATAAATGAATGAATGTTCTTTGTTAGTATATCCAGAGATTTCAGACACTGATTTTCAGTACTTGGAGCAGGTAGATCATGTGCTGCTGTAAATAGCCATAATTAATGGACATACAAATTTTGGTTACAAATGGTTATGTTCTGTTATTAATTAGCTCATCTTATATAGGTAATTTTAAATAAGTACTTAACATTTTTCCATTTAAATTTTTATTGTGCTGACTGTGAACTGATCAATAACCCTGTAAGCAGTTATTTACTTATTTAATTTTTAAAAATGGAATGAAAGATACTTTAAATTCTATGGTGCTTTATAGGGCTTCCCTGGTGGCGCAGTGGTTAAGAATCCGCCTGCCAATGCAGGGGACATGGGTTCAAGCCCTAGTCAGGGAAGATCCCACATACCACAGAGCAACGAAGCCCGTGCGCCATAACTACTGAGCCTGCACTCTAGAGCCCACGAGCCACAACTACTGAAGCCCACATGCTTAGAGCCCGTGCTCTGCAACAAGAGAAGCCACCGCAATGAGAAGCCCGTGCACTGCAATGAAGAGTAGCCCCGCTTCGCTGCAACTAGAGAAAGCCCGCACACAGCAATGAAGACCCAACTCAGCCAAAAATAAATAAATAAATAAATACAGTGCTTTACAATTTTCAAAAGTTTCACACACATGATTTCATATAATCACATAGTAACCTTTTTTTAAAAAAAATTCCCTACCCCTCTATTGCCCCTTTCCCCTTCCCTCTCCCCACTGGTAACCACTAGTTCTCTATATCTGTGAGTCTGCTTCTTTTTTGTTTTATTCATTAGTTTGTTGTATTTTTAGGTTCCACAGGTATGTGATACCATACAGTATTTGTCTGACTTATTTCACTTAGCATAATGCCTTCCAAGTCCACCCACGTTGCTGCAAATGGCAACATTGCATTCTTTTTTATGGCTAATATCCCATTATATATATATATATAATAATAAATATCATAATATTAAATATATATAATATATATTTTAATAATATGTATTATATATAATGGGATATTATATATTCCATTATTAATATATATAATATATAATGGGATATTATATATAATATATAATAGATTATATAATAATATCCATATATATTTTATATATATATATATAAGTTTCAATGGCTCAAACCATTTCCAAATACGCACATCTTCTTTATCCATTCATCTGTTGATGGACACAAGTTGCTTCCGTATCTTGACAATTGTAAACAATGCTGCTATGAACATTGGGGTGCATGTATCTTTTCAAATTAGGGTTTTGGATTTTTCAGGTATATACCCAGGAGTGGAATTGCTGGGTCATATGGTAGTTCTATTTTTAGTTTTTTGAGAAGCGTCCATACTGTTTTCCACAGTGGCTGCACCAATTTGCATTCCCATCAACAGTGTAGGAGGGTTCCCTTTTCTCCACATCCTCATCAACATTTGTTATTTGTATTCTTTTTGATGATAGCCATTCTGATAGGTGTGAGGTGATATCTCACTGTGGTTTTGATTTGCATTTCCCCGATGATTAGCGATGTTGAGCATCTTTTCATGTGCCTGTTGGCCATCTGCATTTCCTCTTTGGAAAAATGTCTGTTCAGTTCTTCTGCACATTTTTAAATCGTGTTGTTTGTTTTTTTGATGTTGAATTGTATGAGCTGTTTATATATATTGGATATTAACTCCAGTAGTTTTTATATCTTTCATTTATTCCATTCTGTCCCTTAAGTACTATGATCTTTTCTTTAACTGCACAACACTTTGACATTGAAGAGTTGATGTAAAAGTTCAGGTAACTTCTGAGGGAAACGATACATGTGTTTAAATGTTTCCCAATCCTGCTTTGATCTGCAGGCTGCATGCTTCTATTGACTGCTAAATTGGATACAAGTGACTTAGCTCATTACTCTTTTATTGAAAGTTATAGCAATTAGGATCAAGAAACCACAAATGGATCTAGATTTCACTCCAATGGGAAAAAAAAGATGTAAACGTAGTATTGGCTTACTGAAAATATTCAAATTATACAGAAGTATTTAAAGTAAAAGTTCCCTCCTGACCATCCCCTTTCCCTACTTCTAAGGGAAAACTCTTGCTAACAGTTTTGTATTTTATCCTGATACACACCCACACACATACCAGTTTTCATATAATTATGCTTTTTAAAAAATTGCAGTAAAAACAGGTAACATAAGATTTACCATTTTACCCGTTTTTAAGTGTACGGTTTAGTAGTATTAGGTATATTCACATTGTGCAACAGATCTCCAGAACTTTTCATCTTGGAAAACTGAAACTCTATACCCACACAACAACTCCCCAATTCTCCCTCCCCTCAGTAACTACCATTCTACTTTCTGTTTCTGTGAATTTGTTTTAAAAAACAAAAGTAGAATCAATGTACAAATGCTATTAGATAATTTGCTTTTTTAATTGGACCATTTATGAAGAAATTGCTTCCATGTCCCCATTCTTTAAAAGGTAAAATTTGCTTGCAATTCCCAACCCGTTGATTTCTTATGATTATAAAAATACTACATTCTCATTATAAAATGTTTAGAAAGTACTGAAAATGATTAAGAACCAGAAAAAAATTACCTACAATCTCCTCAACCTAGAAACTACCACTACTGTTATTTTGACACAGTTCCTTTTGATCTATTTTAAATTCACTTTCCTCTCTTCATTCCTATTTAGATCATAATATACATAACAATTTTATTTTATTATTATTATGTTTTTGAAGTATAGTTGATTTACAATGTTGTGTTAGTTTCTGGTATACAGCAAAGTGATTAAGTTATACATATATATTCTTTTTCACATTCTTTTCTATTATGGTTTATTACAGGATATTGAATATATCTCCTTGTGCTATACAGTAGGACCTTGTTGTTTATCTATTTTATATATAGTAGTTTGTATCTGCTAATCCCAAACTCCTCATTTATACCTCCCACACCCCCTTTCCTCTTTGGTAACCATAAGTTTGTTTTCTATGTCTGTGTGTTTGTTTCTGTTTTGTAAATAAGTTCATTAGTATCATATTTTAGATTCCACATATAAGTGATATCGTATAGTATTTGTCTTTGTCTGACTTACTTCACTTAGTATGATAATCTCTAGATCCATTCATGTTACTGCAAATGGCAGTATTTCATTCTTTTTTATGGCTGAGTAGTATTCCATTGTATATATATACCATATCTTCTTTATCCATTCATCTGTCAATGGACATTTAGGTTGCTTCCATATCTTGGCTACTGTAAATAGTGCTGCTATGAACATTGGCGGTGCATGTATCTTTTCAAATTAGAGTTTTCCCCAGATATGTTCCCAGGAGTGGGATTGCTGGATCATATGGTAGCTCTATTTTTAGCTTTTTTAAGGAAACTTCCATATATTTTCCATAGTGGCTGCACCAACTTACAGTCACACCAACAGTGTAGGAGGGTTCCCTTTTCTCCAAATCCTCTCCAACATTTATTATTTGTAAACATGTTAATGATGGCCATTCTGAGTGGTGTGAGGTGATGCCTCATTGTAGTTTTGATTTGCATTTCTCTGATAATTAGCAGTGTTGAGCATCTTTTCATGTGCCTATTGGCCATCTGTATGTCTTCTTTGGAGAAATGTCTATTTAGGTCTTCTGCCCATTCTTTGATTGGGTTGTTGTTTTTTGTTTGTTTGTTTTGTTATTGAGTTGTATGAGCTGTTTGTATATTTTGGAAATTAAGCCCTTGTTGGTTACATCATTTGCAAATATTTTCTCCCAGTTTGTAGGTTGTCTTTTTGTTTTATTTATGGTTTCCTTTGCTGTGCAAAAGCTTGTAAATTTGATTAGGTCCCAACACATCCAATTTTATATTCTGCCTTTTTCATTTAACATTATATCATAAGCATTTTGGCTTTTCACTTAAAAATATTTTGTATACATAATTTTTAATAGTTGTAAAATATTCTATTCCTTCTATTACCATATTTGCTTTAAGCATTCCCTTTGTTGGGCTTTTAGGTTGTTTCCAGCATTGTGTTATCATAAACAACTCCAGCACATCTTCAGGGGTAAATAGTCAACATTTGCATTACTTTCTAAGGGTGGGTTCCCAGAAGTAGTAATACTGAGTCAAAGGGTGAGATTATATGCAAGGCTCTTGATTCAAAAGAAAGGACCAATTTTTTTCCCCATATGAAGTGAGCATAAATGTCCATTTCATTGCACTCTGGCTAGTATTGAGAATGAAAATAAATTTCAGTATTTTCCAATTTGATTTTTGGGGATGGCATGTCATCATTTTTTAATATTTTAAAATATAGAGATTGTTCTCTTCTTCTCCACTTGTTCTTTTTATATTCACACATATATTTTATGGTTTTTTTAAAAAATCAAATCCCTACATAGAATCTAGCACATAAGGGAAGAAAGTTAACATATTTAGGATCTAAGATTCTTGAGTATAAATAATTTGTCTAAATTTGAAATAAGTAGCTAATAGTGCTATATTACAAGTAATGTTTATAGTTGGAACCAAGTCCTCATGTATCAGATTGTAAATATTGTTAAATTATACCTCTACCACTGTTTCTATAGAAAAGAAAATGGAATATAGAGATTAAAAAGTATAAAAGCCATCTGAAATGGCACGACCAGGAAAATTTTGCATAAACTCCTACAATAAAGAAGCTAGTGAAAGCAAGTTTTATTGTGAAGTAAAGAACAAGGACTTTTATTTAAATGGGTGAAAACATTTCCATTTAATTTTAATGTCTTTATTTTTTTTTTTAATTTTTTTTTTTTTTATTTATTCATTTATTTATTCATTCATTTATGGCTGTGTTGGGTCTTCGTTTCTGTGCGAGGGCTTTCTCTAGTTGTGGCAAGTGGGGGCCACTCTTCATCACGGTGCGCGGGCCTCTCACTGTAGCGGCCTCTCTTGTTGCGGAGCACAGGCTCCAGACGCAGCAGGCTCAGTAATTGTGGCTCACGGGCGTAGTTGCTCCGCGGCATGTGGGATCTTCCCAGACCAGGGCTCGAACCCGTGTCCCCTGCATTGGCAGGCAGATTCTCAACCACTGCGCCACCAGGGAAGCCCTAATGTCTTTAAATGATGCATTTCCTGCTGTTAATAGCAGTAATCCCCATGGAGAGTAACATTCTTGTAAAAGTCATAATAGATCTCTGTTCGCTCATTTAACAGCTTGAAGGTACACTTTTAGACAGTGGGATGGTAATTAATCTTTGCTGCAATATTTCTTCAATTACTTGTGAAAAAGCAGGATTTTTGTAAGGGTATCATTACAATGATATGTGAATCTGTGGAATTACTACTATACATTTGAAAGGAACTTTAAAATTTTTAATTAGAGATAACCATTTGCTAATTAACAGAGTCATCTTTACCAATTAATTCTTTTCTTTACAATTGTAAATCCTATCTTTGGGCCATGCAAAGAATTATATGTCTTTACATGTCCTACTGTTTCTCATTGAAAATTTATGTCAAAATATTATTCTGATATTTATTGAAGTGTTTTAATATACTAATAGTCTAATTTACATTCCATGGCCAATAATCTTAGTTATAATCCAAGAACACATTTCTATCAAATTAAAATTTCATGTATTGGAAAAGTAGACTAGCTGAACTGGGTCTTTATAATATACTAGTTTACATTCATTTTCATTTTTCACTAAAGGCTCTTAATAAACTTTATAGGCATTTTCCTAATTCAATAATTATTATTATTCGTTTTGAAAGAGAAACTCAGGTGATAGATGTTACTGGCTTGCCAGGGTCATAGAGTTAAGAGGAAGATACTAAGATTGCTGATTCAGTTCTTATCCATTAGACCAAACTGTTAGTATATAATGGTACATAACAGTTGTTAACCTTTTGGAGTCTGTGGAAAACACACATGTGCATCTGAAAGGGAGCATGTTCTATATCAATACACAGCTAAACCAAGATTTGATTAAGGAAGAGCTCATTAAAAAGGAAGCATTGGGACTTCCCTGGTGGTGCAGTGGTTAAGAATCTGCCTGCTAATGCAGGGGACATGGGTTCGAGCTCTGGTCCGGGAAGATCCCACATGCCGTGGAGTAACTAAGCCCATGCGCCACAACTACTGAGCCCATGTGCCACAACTACTGAAGCCCGCGTGCCTAGAGCCTGTGCTCCGCAACAAGAGAAGCCACCACAATGAGAAGCCCATGCACTGCAACGAAGAGTAGCCCCACTTGCCACAACTAGAGAAAGCCCGCACACAGCAACGAAGACCCAATGCAGCCAAAAAATAAATAAATAAATAAAATAAATTAAAAAAACAAGTATAATGTTGGAAAAAAAAGGACTTCCCTGGTGGCGCAGTGGTTGAGAGTCCGCCTACCAATGCTGGGGACATGGGTTCGAGCCCTGGTCTGGGAGGATCCCATGTGCCGCGGAGCAGCTAGCCCGTGCGCCACAACTTCTGAGCCTGCTCTCTGGGACCTGTGCGCCACAACTACTGGGGCCTGCGCGCCTGGAGTCTGTGCTCCGCAAAGGGAGAGACCACCGCAATGAGAGGCCCATGCACTGCAGCGAGGAGTGTCCCCCACTTGCCACAACTATAGAAAGCCCACGCAGCAACAAAGACCCAACACAGCCAAAAATAAATAAAAATAAAGTACCTTTTAAAAAAAAAAAAAAAGAAAGTATTGATAACTACAGTATTTTTCATTGAGTTATCTCAGCATACTTGCGAAGTATTATCTCATGGTAAATAAATATTACAATTTCCTTTTCCTTATCAAAATGTGAAATGGATTTTTTTTTAAAAGAAAACAATTCCATAATCACATTATTCTGACTGAACTATTCACTTGTGTATAAAGTACATTGCTGTTTGTAGACTGTCTTTCAGGCTTTGCTCACACCATAATTTTTTTTACATAATTACAATCATAATATACATATAATTTTTACTACAGATTTTTATAATTTTATTTTACATTGAGATTTAAGTAATTCCCTAAGGACCCATATGAATTGAAAATTCATAAACTCATAAAGTCCAGGCATTCTAATAATCTGTCACATACTGAGACTATATTGCAACACAGACTATTTTGTTAAATCTTCTTGACTTCATACTGAGAACCTGCTGGAATCATGTAATCAATTCTTTAGATATATTTGTAAAAGGATAATAGCAATGCAGAAATTCTCAAGGATGTTTTAGAATAGTCAGGCACAAACAGGCCACCTGGGGCAGAAATGGCAAGGTGGGAAGGAACAAGACTGTAATTGAACTGAGGTTTTTGAAATGGTCATTATCGGGAGACTCTGGGCGGGTCTAGAGAAGAAGGCCAGGCCGATGGGCACTCCATGGTATGTGAGGTGGAAGACATACCAGTAAAATTACATATGTGTTGAAAGTCCTGTGTGGGGATCATGGTGTTCCTCAACAAGCATGAGAAGCACAGAGAATCCAGCAGCTTGTGGTGTCTGAAAATCTGCATGGTCAGGTTGGTTATTGTAAAACACTTTCCTCAGGACTTAGGGTTCTCTTCCCTGACAGGGGCCTGACAAGAGCCTGGCTGGATCACAATCCCCAGGGACTGAAGTACCAACTCAAATTCAAGGAATGAGACCATCAAGGATTCACTTACCATAAATAGAGCTCTGGATGGACACCGACCTATGGAATAAGACCAAAGTGCACTTGACAAAACTTTGCTAGTTGGGCCAGTCAGAAGGGGTAAATTGAACTTGGTTCCATAGTACTGAGTTAAAACTCATTAAATCATTATTGTCTAAGGTCAGGGTTGATTGTAGAGACAGGGTCAGAGTTGAGCCCAAGGGTGAGAAGGTAGGGGAAAGGGATGAGGATGAGAGTGGAATGCAGTTGAAGTCAGACAGCTTGCGCTGTCTGGAAGGGTGAGAGAGGAAGGGAAACCTGGCAGGAGTGGATTGAAAGGATGTGGCTGAAATACACTGGGTGTTTTTAATATTCTTTACAACTCAAAATGGAAGGTCAGAAAATTATTTCTTAGTTTCAGGGATACTTGGGGGTAAAAATCACCTGAGATTTTTCAGTGAAGATGCACAAGGATTCAGGCAAAATAATATAATGTTATACCAGCTATGTGAAAGCTTCAGTTGCCACTTTTAGTGGCTTGTCTTAATGTTCAAACCAGCTTTTAATTTTTCCTGAAATAATCTTTCTTTCTAGATAAGTACTTGAAGTCCCTTTCATTTAGTGATTATTAAAATGATATGCATGATTTGACTTTCCCCTTTTTGGCCTCCATTCTTTTTTTAAAAATTGAGATATAATTGACATATAACATATTAGTTTCAGGTGTACAACATAATGGTTTGGTATATATTGTGAAATGATCACTGCAATAAGTCTAGTAATGTTCATCCCACACATAGTTACAATTTTTTTTTCTTATGAAAACTGTTAAGATTTACTCTTAGCAACTTTCAAATATAAAATATAGTATTATTAATTATCATCACCATACTATACATTACATCCCCAGAACTTATTTTATAACTGGAATTTTGTACCTTTTGACCACCTTCATCCATTTCTCTTACCCCTCCCCCTGCCTCTGGTAACCACAGGTCTGTTCTCTGTATCTACGAGGGGTTTTTTTGTTTGTTTTTGTTTTAAAAGATTCCACATATAAGTGAGATCAGAGGGTATTTGTCTTTCTCTGTCTGACTTATTTTGTTTAGCATAGTGCCTTCAGGGTCTATCCATGTTGTCAGGAATAGCAAGATTTCCTTCTTTCTTAAGGCTGAATAACATTCCATTGCATATATATACCACAACATCTTTATCCATTCATCTATTGATGGACACTTAGGTTGCTTCTATGTCTTGGCTATTGTAAATAATGTTGCATTGAACATGGGGTGCATATATCTTAAGTTAGTATTTTCGTTTCCTTCAGATAAATGCTCAGAAGTGGAATTGCTGGATCATATGGTAGTTTTTGTTTTCATTTTTGAGGAATCTTCATACCGTTTTCTATAGTGGCTGCACCAATTTACATTTCCACCAACAGTTCACCAGGGTTTCCTTTTCTCCACATCCTTGCCAACACTTATTTATCTTTTTGATGATAGCCATTCTAACAGTTGTGGGGTCATATCTCATTGTGGTTTTGATTTGCATTTCCTTGATGATTAGGGATGCTGGGCACATTTTCATGTACCTGCTGGCCATCTGCGTGTCTCCTTTGGAAAAATGTCTGTTCAGATCCTCTGCCCATTTTTAAATTGGATTGTTTGTCTTTTTGCTGTTGAGTTGTATGAGTTCTTTATATATTCTAGATATTAACCCCTTATCACATATATGATTTGCAAATATTTTCTCCCATTCAGTAGGTTGCCTTTTCATTTTGTTGATGGTTTCCTTTGCTGTGCAGAAGCTTTTTCATTTGATGTAGTCCCACTTGTATATTTTTGCTTTTGCTGCCTTTGCTTTTGGTGTCAAATCCAAAAACAGCATCGCCAAGACCAGTGTCAAGGACTTACTGCCTATGTTTTCTTCCAGGAGTTTTATGGTTTCAGGTCTTATGTTCAAGATTTGAGTTAATTTTTTTTATATGGTGTTGGCCTCCATTCTTGTTAGGTTGACCTAAACCTTAACTGTGAGATCATCAGTGATCTGACCAGGCAGAGGAATTTCTTAAGAATTTTAAGTTGTGGTGATCATATAATTTCTTGTCTAAACTGGGAGAGTGAAAGAGGGGGGACAACAGGTATTAGCTAGGGACAACAGGTATTCAGCTTGGACAGCAGGTATTAGTTAGGGCTGTCCCAAGCAAACCAAGTTACATGGTCACCCTAGAGTTAGCATATAATTCTCCTTGGTTCTCTAACATTTCTGTGTGTCTTGTGAGTATAGCCACCGCCAGCCTTTTGTTTAGGACTGTTTTTTCAAGAATGGTGCTATGGCAAATAGCCTTGGAAGAGAGAGTATCTCTCTCTGAAGTAGAAGGAAAAGATTGGGGTTTTCTAAGCTCAGGGTTCCTTTCTTTTAACACAACCCACGGTGTGTACAGGTGTCTCCTAGCCCTTGTGTGTCCCCTTGTGGGAAGTGGGGCTTGGAGAACTGGCACAAGAAAATGATGCTCTGGCTACTGCTATTCTGTGGTAATAAACTGACTTTTGTCTCTGATCCAAGAGTTTTGTGTCTTCTGCTAGCAACCATGAGCTGTGGCAGGCTGAATTGTTAGTGTGCAAATTGGGTGAAGTGTCAGACCCTTCACATTTCTTGCTACTCAGTACAATTGTAAATCACTATACAAATGTAAGATTTTTACTACTGCTACTACTACTATTGTTATTATTAATTCAGCTGAAATTTCATTCTGTGCATTTAAGAATTTCTCATCAAAGAAAAAAAGCAAAAAGCAAAAGCAAAGATAGGCATTATTGGATCTGGCCTTATTTATGTCAAGATAGATTCAATCTTCTTTCAGTCAGATTACATATGTAACTATTATGGTTAATAATTAAATTATTAAAAATAAATGATAACTATCTCACTGCATAATTAAACTGCTTAGTTCTATTATAAATTGATTTCTTAAAACTGTATAGCATATTTTGATCTCAAAGTGTGTGTGGATAGAAGTTTTTCTTCTAGAATAATGATCCACACTTTCAAGGAGTATATAACTTTTTTTGGTGTGATGATGAAGTTGGATTTATTATTATTTTTATAACAGCTTTATTGAGATATCATTACATACCATGCAATTTACCCATTTAAAATGGTTCAGTGGTTTTTAGTCTAAGAAGCATGTAACTTGAAGCATGTAATAAAACGTGCCAAATTCCAAATTTCTCTTTCTTGTACCCTAACTTATCCCAAGTGCATTTTTATTCCTTCTTGAACTTTCCTTAACCTTTTTAAGTATTCCAGGGGTGAGGCACCCTTACAAGCCATAGAATTTTAAGGTGGCAGATAATTGCAAAGAGATATACAATGCACACTAATGATAAAATTTAGCACTTAGGCAGTGCTTTAAGAACATTAAACAATTAATTTGCACAGCACCCCCTGTGAAGCAGTAAGTAGCATTGTCTCCACTTTCACAGTGAGAAAATGTACAGACAGAAGCTAGTTGACTTTATTGCGATATTAAAGTAGTGAGATCTTAATACAAATTAAAACTCTTCTGTATTCAAACTTCTGAAACAGGCTCCATTTATGATAGAAGTTTATTTGGTGGTCCTTGGAAAAGGTATATGTCTTGTATATGTTCATATTACTTATTTATTTTGCAAAGCATATTGTTGAAATTCCTTCATCCAAAAAATAGGAGTCCTTTAATTCGCCAAGTGTTTTGAATTAAATGATCTTTCATAGCAATCACAAGAAGATTATTGTCCTCAGAAGTGGAACTGTGTGACAAACTATTTCAGTTATAATAAAATGAGACAGGGGTCAAATATTAGTTTGTATTAGTTTAAGGATCAGTAGTTGATGTTACTATTTTACTCTTTTTTTTTTATAAGGTTTTGCTCAATTAAGTAGATCAGGACCTAGGACCACAGACATTCCCTTCCCAGCATAATGAGAGCCTCTGGGAACTACAGTTTTTTCTTTTTTTTTTTTTTTTATTATTTATGGCTGTGTTGGGTCTTCGTTTCTGTGCGAGGGCTTTCTCTAGTTGCGGCAAGTGGGGGCCACTCTTCATCGCGGTGCGCGGGCCTCTCATTATCGCGGCCTCTCTTGTTGCGGAGCACAGGCTCCAGACGCGCAGGCTCAGTAGTTGTGGCTCACGGGCCTAGTTGCTCCGCGGCACATGGGATCTTCCCAGACCAGGGCTCGAACCCGTGTCCCCTGCATTGGCAGGCGGATTCTCAACCACTGCGCCACCAGGGAAGCGATACTATTTTACTCTTATAACAATCTCACATACTGAAATACTGGAACTTTCCATATCAAAATGACACACAGCTCATTTATTATCAGTTTAATTTCTAAATAAATGCTTTACATAAATTATCTGTTTTAGAATGGTGATGAATTGTGTTAAACTATTTCTCTCTCTCTGTCTGCTTGTTTGATTCTTCTTGCATCCATGGGAGAGATGGCTTGTTGTAACAAGTTATGAAACTGTGACTAGAACAAGGCCAAAAGACCTTTTTGGGGATTGAGCCCTTGACCTCAGCTCTTTACACGTATAGACTGAGCTAATTAGCCGCAGTGCCTATTGCAGTATGATACAACTTGGCAGTTGCTCTTCAGTAAGTTAATTACGTTATTGTGTCACTAGCTTAACAAATATTTATTGAGTGCCTACTATGTGCAGGTGGTGTGCTAGATACTGGATATAAGAGGTAAAAGAGACATACTTGTTGTCCTTGAAAGAAATAGATGACTATAGCTAGCAAATAATTTCTAAATTCCCTAGCTGTGAATCAAAATATACAGTTGCATATGTTAACCATATTTTTGTTTAAAAAGGTTTCAGTGCATATCCATAGACAAAATAGCCAAACTATTCTCTAGGAATGAGCTACTTTATCAGCTTTTCACCATTTCTCCTCTTGGTGAACCGTAACATGTGTGTGCCAAAGAAATGGTGCATTTTGACAGAACAGGAGCTGGTTTAGCTTCAGTGTGTTTTGTTTCCTCTTAAAATAGCATCACTAGCAGCTCTTATCCTTGACCTGATTTGGGCACTTGATAAGGCATTTGGGTCAGTTAGATGTGAGTGGACAAATTCAATGAAAAAGCAAGTTAATAAAATTAACTTGTGAAGGAGCAAAGGCATCATCAAATAAAGTAGTTTTCTTATTCAAGTGCTCTAAAAGGAAGATTTAGGTTTGGAATAAATTCAAGGCTTAGATTTCTTTTTCCTTTGGTAAAAACTATTTTCTAAATAAATTATATCAGTATAGATATTACTTGAAAGCGAATGGGAATTTCAACCTTCAGTAAGAGATATGCTTTAAAAAGTACATGAAAAGTACCCGAAAATGAGAAGCAAATATTTTGAATTTTATATTTAAGGTGACATAAAATCACATACATTCAAAATGTGACTTTATGAAATGACATTTCTGACCAAAGAAAGTGGACACTTTCTTTTTTTCCTCTTCTTCTTCTCCTTTAAAAGACTGTTTTCCCCAGTATGGAAACATTTAGTAGGCTGCATTACATTTGAAAAACTTGTTAACCTTGGCATTTGGTGGTGACCTAGAAGAGCACTTAAACTTGCCAAACACATGGGCAAAGATGGTTCTTTCAAACAGAACAACTTTATTTAAGAAAGATAAGGTTCAGAAGTGAAAGTAAAAGGTAGCTTTATATTCTGAAATACTCTAAAGATAACATTAGCATTTATGACTCACCTTCAGAGCTAGAAGACGGGTCCCCACACTGCTTGACAACATATCTGAGTGACAAAAAGGAGAGGAGTGACTTCTTACATTCACTGGTTAAACTTATCCAGGTTATTTTTGAATACAGGCCGGAGAAATCTGATTAAAATTTTGTCTTGGTTGTTTAAGAAGCTGCTTAAAATACAACATAGCCTTATTTAACTAGTTTATTTTTATTTAAGAAAATGACCGATCCCAGAGCCTATATACAATACGGAAGTTATGTGATCTAAGGACATAATATGAACAGTTTGCATTTATGTAGCTTTTAAACTACTGTTCAAAGTTTCTTTTTCTTTTTAAAGTGACATGTACTTATTGTACAATGTTTGGAAAATACAAAATAATACAGAGAAGGAAAAAATACTCATTATCGTCCTACTCCCAAATAACCATTATTAGTATTTTGGTGTATTTCCTTCTAACCAATTTTTTTGTGGATACATATTTCTTTTTTACATACTTAAATCAGATGTACAATTTGGTACTCATTTTTTTACTTTTAATACTACATATTATTTAATACTACATCTTAAACATTTCTCATGTTGTTTGTTATTACATCATCTTTTTTTTTTTTTTTTAAATATTTATTTATTTATTTATTTATTTATTTATTTATGGCTGTGTTGGGTCTTCGTTTCTGTGCGAGGGCTTTCTCTGGTTGTGGCAAGCGGGGGCCACTCTTCATCGCGGTGCGCGGGCCTCTCACTATCGTGGCCTCTCTTGTTGCGGAGCACAGGCTCCAGATGCGCAGGCTCAGTAATTGTGGCTCACGGGCCTAGTTGCTCCGTGGCATGTGGGATCCTCCCAGACCAGGGCTCGAACCCGTGTCCCCTGCATTGGCAGGCGGATTCTCAACCACTGCGCCACCAGGGAAGCCCTACATCATCTTTTGAAATAATTTTTATGATTTGAAAATTGTGTATAATGTTTTATTGAGTCAAATGTAATTTACTTAGCCATTCTCCTTTGTTGGAAGTTTAAATTATTTCATATTTTTATTATTATAAATAATATTTGAAAAGTGTTTTTAAAATTATTCCATGTAGGGAATTCCCTGGTGGTCCAGTGGTTAGGACTCCATGCTTTTACTGCCAAGGGTGAGGGTGCAATCCCTGGTCGGGGAACTAAGATCCTGCAAACCACACAGGGTGGCCAAAAAAAAAAAATTATTCCATGTTTACATTTTTTCCCTAGGGTTGATAACTAGAAGTATGATTAGTGATTAAGAAAAATGAAAAAATGTGAGACGATGAATATCATCAAATTGTTTTCCAAAAACGTGTAGTGCTCAGATTCCTTCCAGCCAGGGCTGTGGGAAAACACCCTGGGATGGTGGTTACGGGTGGGGAGGTGGGAGAGGGGAGCGCCTGAGTAGGCTCTGCAAGGCTGGCAAGGATTTTCACGAGGCATGGTGTGGGACAAGACGGGGAGGTGGAGGGGTGAGGTAGGGTATTCCAGATAGAGCAAGCAAATGGATGTGAGGAGACTGCAAGAGGTGATATTTGAAGAACAAATCTTAGCTAAGTAAACAACGATTTTTGTGTTTTAAAGAAATACTTATCTTCTACAAACAAACGTATGGGCACCGGGGGGGAAAGGGAGGTGGGATGAAGTGGGAGTTTGGGATTGATGTACATATATATCAATATATATCTCTCTCTATATATGTATAAAATAGATAATTAATGAGAACCTGTTGTATAGCACAGGGAATGCTACTCAGTGCTCTGTGGTGACCTAATTGGGAAGGAAATCCAAAAAAGAGGGGATATATGCATACATATAGCTGATTCACTTCGCTGTACAGCAGAAACACAACATTGTAAAACAACTCTACCCTAATTAAAAAATAAAACAAAACAAAATAAAAAAAAACTTATCCTCTTCCCAGGCTCTATTAGAAAGATTTTGCTAAAAAATATTGTTTATTCTATCTTGTTGTTGGCTTTTAGTAAACCACAAAGCATTAGTTTGTAATGGTACTTTTCTTTAAAAATAAACATCCTAGGATTGTTTTCTTCATGTTTATTAATTAACCCCTAAGCATGGTGCTAAAATACTGGGCTCATTTGGGGTACTGGATGACCAAACTCACATGTTTTGAACCACTTGAAGACTTTTGTTGAGAGAGCTGAAAGGCAATCAGTAGCACTGTGTGTGCTCACGACAGCTCACGGCCTAACAAGCGCTGTCAAGCAGCAGTGCACTTCAGCTGTTCGTTTTGCTGAAGGCAGATAATTTATGCTACATCCCACAGCACAGATCAGGTACATAAAACTAGAGAGGAATGTTAATGGAAAATGTTACAAATTCTTACAGTGACAGAGTTTTTAATATTTAACTGATTTAATCAGGTTGCAATATCAGATCATGGGAGAATTTGAGTGAAATGTAGATAACGATAAATGAAAGAACTTTGTAAGAGTCAAAGAATACAATACATTTGATTTAAAACAGATGGTAGTGTCTGGCATGTAGTAGGCATTCAGAAATGTTTATCGACTGAATAAATGAGTGGTGTATTTATGTTTTCTGATGTGCTTCATATACATTTAAAAATTTTGCTGCTACTGTATTTTACTGAACTGGCAAACTTTAAAAATATGCAGAATGAATTTTTGTAAGGCTGATAAACCTTTAATCAAATGTGTTTTGTTTTATTTTTGCTAAAATTTTTGTTCATTTATTTATTTATTTTTGGCCACACCGAGCAGCTTGCGGGATCTTAGTTCCCCCACCAGGGACTGAACCTGCAGCCTTGGCAGTGAGAGCACAGAGTCCTAACCACTGGACCTCCAGGGAATTCCCTATTTTTGCTAGAATTTTTGAGACACTTGCCTTATTGCTTTTAGGACTATGACTTAATTATAAAGTAACAATACATAAATATGAGCAGAATATTAATCATAGCTCTCAGAGAAAACTCAAAATTTTCAATTATCACAGATAAATTTTCTGCTTAGTTTACTTAAAGCATACTAATGAGAGCCAGACCATATGGTGAACCAATCTGAAAGTATTCTGATACCCTGGGTAAATTACTTTTTCCTAGGAAAGATTGCTAGACAAATTGTCTTACAAGAGAAAGTTACTTCTGATAAGAGTAAGAAATGATTCCCAATAGACAGTATATTTTGCTTTCTCTACTCAGAGAGGTGGGCTTTAAATTTAATTAACAACCTTCTGATTCTTCTTTTGCAGTGAAGGAAGCAGTAATACCTGAATTATTAAGCACTTTTCATGTGCCAGGGACTGTACTGAGGAATGTAATAAGACATGCATTGTCCATTTTGTCATCACTCCAACGTTATGAGGTAGATATTATTTTATTTTATTTATTATCATCCACAAATGTGAAGCAGAGGTATAAAGCCTATGTGACTTGTCCAAGGTGGAGAGGTAGAGTTGAAATCCAAACCCAGCTCTGAGTCTAGGTATTTAGTCACTGTGATTTTGCTGCCTTTCTATGCAGATGTCCAACTTGTTATCTTAGACAGCTACAAAACAGGAACATTTGAAACTTTTCTCAGTCACCGGTGAGCATGCAAGGTCTGTTCTTATGTTTGATTCTACAGGAAAGTTTTCACTTTCTTTCACTCTGACTTCCTATTCTCTAAGCCTTAGGAACCAAGGTTAGCTAGTAAACTTGTCTTTTGAAACAATACTGTAATAACGAACATTTATTGGCTACTTACTATGTGTGGCACTTTCTAATTGCTTTATAAACATCTTATTTAATCATTGCAGCATCCTGAGGAAGGTACTATTTTATTAGCTCCCATTTTATGGATCAGGAAACTGAAACTTAGCAAAATGAAGCAACTTTGCTGCAAAAGTTAAGCAACTCAAAATCACATAGGTTAAGGGCATAAGCAGAGGAACTGGAATCTGAACCCAAGAAGTTTGACTGACAATCGGCTTACTGAACTGCCTCGCTCTACTGCCTTCCTAAATCATAAGCAGTGGGCCTGTCTCCTAGCAGGTTCAGACACCACTTCTCCTACCCTGTGAAGCATGCCTCCTGCCTACGTTCCCAGTCCAAGTTAGAAGCCTGCAAGAGTCAGACTCCCGTAGAACATCGCTCTGAGCTCTATCAGGCCTCCACATGTTGGGATGTTCTATATAGATCTTTTGTTTTCTCATGGCTAGAACATTGACAGCCTTCACAATTCCCCTGAGGGAGGACAAACTTTTATCTGACATGTGAGCCTCTCTCTGATTACAGATGGAGGGTGTGGATTGCATCTGTCTTGGGGTAGTTTCTCTCTCTCACTTATCAGCTGAAATGCCCCAAGCACTTGCCTGCCTCTTTCCTTCTCCCACCATTTCCCACAGGTTTTTTTTTTTTTTTTTTTAAAGGTAAAACATAGATCTTTCTGTTTCATGTCGCACCAGCTGCCTGGTTTGCCCCCCTTTACCTCCTACCACCAATTGGAGCAAATGGAAAGGAATACATTTGCTAGAATGGGACTGACCCATGCAGCCTACCCCTGTTGGCTCAGTGGGTACTCTCCGCAGGGGAGACAGTGTGAGTTTTTGTAATCTTGCTACTCTCCCTGGGAGGTCTTTTAAGGGCTGGGGACCTAGGGATGTTTTTCTATCAGACCTTCTTTTTTTTTTTTCACCTAGGTTTGATCTTGCATTCACTGCTAAATCAGATAACAGTAACTAATATCTGCTATAGAACTTTACAGTTTACAAACTTCTTTATATTTAGTTTCTCATTTAACCCTTACAGTTAAGCCTTACACTTAACCCTTACAGTCACCTGGTGGTATTATGCACACATTTGGGGATGAGAAAACTGGCTTAGAGAGGTTAAGTTGTTTGCCAGATATCACAAAGCCCAAGATCTTTTGCCAGGGAATCCCCTGTCCTTTCTACTGTATGATGCTATGGTAGCTTTTAAGTAGTATGATCATCTTGAGAGATGCTTTGTGCCATGGAAACTCTTTGAAGTGGAGAGCATTTTGGAATGTGGAGGTCAGCACAGTGCCCAGGCTCTAGCAGGTGTTCAATAAATTTTTGAACTGAGCTAGTCAGACATCGTCACTAACTTGTAATGTGTACTTTAGCCTCAGGCAAGCCTTTTAACCTCCTTTATTCTTTATTCTTTATCTGCCCTGATGGTCTCAGAGGGTTGTTGTGAGGATCAAATGAGATGACATATAGTTTTACAGAGTGATACAGAAATGTAAGGAATTAACTTTATGCCACTGTTTTAAATCTGAATTTTCCTGGCAAACACTGTACTTTCTGTTTCCTTTATGAATATCTTTCTTTGGGATGATCTTGTCTCAGAAACTCTATGGGAATATTTTAGTGACTGATTGCATCCTTTTATTAAAAAGAAAAGAGGAAGGCAAGCAGAGAAAAAAAGAACAAGGGTTAATGTAAAGGGTAAGTATTAGGGAGGCAGCACTTTTTTTTTTTTTTTTTAAATAAATAAATTTATTTATTTATTGATTTTTGGCTGTGTTAGGTCTTCGTTTCTGTGCGAGGGCTTTCTCTAGTTGTGGCAAGCGGGGACCACTCTTCATCGCAGTGCGCGGGCCTTTCACTGTCGTGGCCTCTCTCGTTGCGGAGCACAGGCTCCAGACGCGCAGGCTCAGTAGTTGTGGCTCACGGGCCTAGTTGCTCTGCGGCATGTGGAATCTTCCCAGACCAGGGCTCGAACCCGTGTCCCCTGCATTGGCAGGCAGATTCTCAACCACTGCGCCACCAGGGAAGCCCGAGGCAGCACTTTTAAAGAAAGATAAACAGCAAAACAGTTGAAGAGGAGGTAAAAAAGCAAACACTTACACAGTTCTTACTGTGAGCCAGGCACTGTCCGATGTGCTTTTTGTGTATTAATTAATCCTCACAGCGATCTTATGAGGTGGGTACTATTGTTATCCCAACTGTCCAGATGAGGAAACAAGGCACCACGCAGTTAAATAATGTGCTCAGGTCATACAGCACTAAGTGGTGGAGTTGGCACTGGGGCTAGTCAGCTTTACTCCAGGGCTTAGGCCTTCGCATTTCACTGGCTGCCTTTGGAATCAGAGGTGTGAAAGAGGCAGCGCATGGGTTGTCTTTTAGAAAACTGAGGAAAATGCTTAAAGAGAGAGCGTTCAATCCTACTATAATGTAATTCCTCTTCAAAATGCTTTTTGCTCACTTTTAAAACACAGATGCAAATCACTAAAGCCATAGGATTAGTAGATAGTTTTGGAGGTCTTTTAGCTTGTCCCTCAACCAGAACGAGCCCTAGCTTCTTTCACTGATGCTTTTCTAAATTTTATTTTTCTATTTCCTGATAATTTATTCTCTTCGCCAAACTATTGTTCTAATAGCCTGACTAAGAATGAGGCTTTCTTAGTATTTTCTTTCTTTCAGTCTCCTTACACTGAATAAAGCTACTATTTCTTTTTAATTTAAATTTTTGAATAGGCAATATAGTCATATAGTTCAGAAATAGAGTATAAGAAAGTATATCATGAAAATTGTTCTTCCCACTCTCCTTTCATCATGCCTGGTTCCCATACACCCCCAGCTGCAGTAACCAATGTTTTGTTTTTAATGTATCTTTTCAGAGTTTCTTTATGAATATAAAAGCAATTATGAATGTTTTTTCTTTTTTAATGCAAAAGTGCCACTATTCTGTGTCTTCCTTTTTTAATTTAATATATCCTGGAAATATCTCCATATTAGTACTTTGAGAACATCCTCATTTTCTTTCTTTTTTTTTTAATAACTCATAGTACTTCATTTTATGGAGTGCCATAATTTATTTAACCAGCCACTATTGATAGTTATTTGAGTTGTTTCAGTCTTTTCAAAGCTGCCATTTTAAATGCTTTAGTGAGGGGGCGTGGGGGGCAAATGTAAAAACAAGGACAAGAGTAAAATCTAGAAAATCTCTAGATAAAAAATTGTGATCTAGGAGGCAGGAATAAAAAAGTTCTGGCTCTGCACTGTGATGGAGCACATCTGGAGTGCCAGAGGCTTGCATATTGACTACACCTGTCCTAGATAGAGAATGAAGGAAAACAATTTATTCTTGTAAAGCTTCAATACATCTGAGCTTGGTTTGCTGCAAAGGCTCAGGGTGAGGACAGATTGACAGCTGGTGTATGAGCTGCCCAAAGGTAAACTCCTGTAATAAAGAAATTGATAGCATGATAGATAGAGGTGAGATAAGGACTGTTATCCACAGGTAAAGTTCTTTCAACAGGCTGCTACCAATTCTCATATATAACTTCCAATAGAAAAAAAAAATAGTTTAACAGCTCTATTCTTAAACCTGTAAGTAAGCTCTGACATCTTATCAAAGAGCAAGAGGGAAGATTTATCTTTGTACCTTGGACACATGTCAAATAAAAAACCTCTTTAAGGGGTAAAGTATTTAAAATAGAAATGACATATCTTAAACATATTATATTTAGGAGTTTATTAAATGCTTATTTTGATGACAAGATCAAGAAGCAATTTAATCTTAGACTTTCTAATGTTAATACTCATATACGTGGGATTTTATGTCTTAGCTTTGATATAGATCCATGGTTAACCTTTGTTAATAAATAAAGAATAGCTTGTAAGCTGATATCACCGATTATCACTGTGCTTAACAAAATGGAATATACCTGAAAATGCAAATGTATAATTTATATCAGTGCTACACAAATACAGTTTTATGGATTGATAATGAAATGGAAGATAACAACAATTAGCTCATTATTGTTGCAAAAAATTTCCAGATTTGCATGTTTAAGGAAGAAAACGTAATATTACTAATGTTGATGTTCAGATGTAAACTCAAAGGTTTTTTTTCTTTCTTTTCTTTTTAAATTTTACTTTATTTTTTGGGTTTATTCTCTTTTTTTTTTTTTTTTTTTTTAAGTTATACAGCCCGGGCTTAGTTGCCCTGCGGCATGTGGGATCTTCCTGGACCAGGGCCCGAACCCGTGACCCCTGCATTGGCAGGCGGGCTCCCAACCAGTGAGCCACCAGGGAAGCCCCTCTCTTTTTCTTTTTAAAGATCCAGATGAAAAGAGAGAAGTGTCAAGGACATATTGGCTTCAGGTTTATAAATATTGGTCCTAGTGAGGATGATAATAGGCAGATATAAAAAAGGAGGCTAAGGGGGAGTTCCCTGGTGGTCTAGTGGTTAGGATTCAGTGCTTTCACTGCTGTGGCCTGGGTTCAGTCCCTGGTCGGGGAACTGAGATCCCATGCAATCAGATTTCTCTAACCTTGATTTTCGATAGAAGCTTCCTCAAAAAGTTCATTCTATGGATATAATTATTAGAAATAGCAAGGTTCTTTAACATTTGGAGTTAATGAAATTGTAAGGAGTTTATCGGGGCTCATTTTGTATTCTTTGCTACTTTGGGAAAGTTTTCTGAAGTTAACTGAGAAAAACATTTAAAAATTCTAAGTAACTGTGAAATCTAAGTAAGTCTGGAGCAAAAGCAAATTGACTAACTTGTTTTCTCCTCTGTGAATATTGATAATGTTCAAAAATATTATTTTCCAAAGCGACTTCTTTTCTTTTAAAAATTTGACCAATAACACTGGGAAATTTTTTAAAGTTCAAATAAGTTTAATAATTTTATAGCTTTTGAAAAAATTTTTTTGACTATTTGAGGGTGACAATTTCAGAAACATAACTGCTTATGCTTAAAACATAAATATCTTGTTTATTCTTGAACCTAAAGATTTTGAATCCATGATGAAATAAACAAATCAAGTTATGTCTTCCTAAGCAGTCCACTTGGACACTGACTTATTACCCTTCCACAGGCTAGCAGTCCAGTTTTTCTGAAAGTGTGAACCAGTTACATTAGGCTCACTTTGGATCTTTAGTTATGATTATTGTTATGTCATATTAAAAAATAAAGTCATTTTCTTTTAGAGACACAAATTAAAGTATTAATCGATAAGATGTTAAGATATATGGGATTATCTTCAAAATAAATTAGTGATGAAGGGAAAGTGGGTGTGATATAGATAAAACAAGTGTGATCTGTGTTGATTATTTATTGAAGTTGGGTAATGAGTAATCTTTTACTATTCTCTAAATATGTATGGTTTGAAATTTCCATTGCAAACAGTTAGAACAAGAATCTCTTGTGGTCTTGTTAAAAATTCAGATTCCTAGGTCCCACCCTAGATCTTCTGAGTCAGCATCTCAAGGGTGAGACATAGAAAATGGCATTTATGTGGTCCACTTGAGCTCACTGAAGTCTGAGGACTGCTGGTAAAAGGTTACTTTGTGCACGTGATTCAGTGTATTCATGTCATCCTTGCATGCATTTCATGTTTTCCACACATTAGCCTATTTCGATTCACAGAAAGCAATAGCAAATTAAAGTAATTATTGTATTTGGATAAGTCAAACTTTAAAATTCAGTTTCAAAGGACTCATAAAGTGAAACAAAATAAAACAAAAACCACGTCTGCTTCTAACTGAAATATTCAGGCAAATAGATTAGCTTTCTTTTCACTTTCAGCTGAGACTGGATTATTCTTGTGTATGTCTTTTTTTCAGCTGAAGTATAGTTGATGTATAGTATTATATAAATTACTGGTGTACAACATAGTGATTCACAATTTTTAAAAGTTTTACTTCATTTATAGTTATTATAAAATACTTGCTATATTCCCTGTGTTGTACAATATACACTTGTAGCTTATTTTATACATAACAGTTTGTACCTCTTAATCCTCTATCCCTATATTGCTCCTTTCCCCTTCCCTCTCCCAACTGGTAACAACTAGTTTGTTCTCTAAAATCTGTGAGTCTGCTTCTTTTTTGTTATATTCACTAGTTTGTTGTATTTTTAAGATTCCACATATAAGTGATATCATACAGTGTTTGTCTTTCTCTGTCTGACTTATTTCACTTAACATAATGCCCTTCAAGTCCATCCATGTTGCTGCAAATGGCAAAATTTCATTCTTTTTTTATGGCTGAGTAGTATTCCATTGTATGTATGTACCACATCTTCTTTATCCATTCATCTGTCGATGGACATTTAGGTTGTTTCCATGTCTTGGCTATTGTAAACTTCACTAGTGCTGCTATGAACATTGGTGTGTGTGTAGCTTTTTGAATTAGAGTTTTCATCTTTTCCAGATATATGCTCAGGAGTGGAATTGCTGGATCATATGGTAACTCTATTTTTAGTTTTTTAAGGAACTGAATAGTATTCCATTGTATATATGTACCACATTTTCTTTATCCATTTATCTGTTGATGGACATTTAGGTTGCTTCTGTATCTTGGCAATTGTAAATAATGCTGCTATGAACATTGGGGTGCATGTATCTTTTCGAATTAGCGTTTTTGTTTTTTCAGATATATACCCAGGAGTGGAGTTGCTGGGTCATATGGTAATTATATTTTTAGTTTTTTGAGAAATGTCCATACTGTTTTCCATTGTGGCTGCACCAATTTACATTCCCACCAACAGTGTAGGAGGGTTCCCTTTTCTCCACGTCCTAGCCAACATTTGTTATCTGTGTTCTTTTCGATGATAGCCATTCTGACAGGTGTGAGGTGATAACTCATTGTGGTTTTGATTTGCATTTCCCTGATGATTAGCGATGTTGAGCATCTTTTCATGTGCCTGTTGGCCATCTGCATGTCTGAATAGGCGTTTTTCCAAAGAAGATGTACTTAGCTTTTTAAATACATGTTTATTAATTTACCATAATTAAATTATATTTCTTGACTCAAATTTTTTTCCAATAGTTTTTGTGAAAATTTCCAAACATACAGAAGACTCAAAAGAATAGTATAGTGTACCCATATATCTACGACTTAGATTCTACAATTAAAATAAGGTGTTCTAAAAGTCTTAGTGCAGTTTTGTGCTTTAATAATTTCAGAAGTATAAATGCTATAAACATAAAAATATCACTTTAAACATTTATTTGATTTTACATTTATTTAATCTTGTGAATTTTAATTTTTTTGTTTTGCATCTTCAGAGGGATTAAAAGAAAAAAATAAGATTAAAAGTTTATTAGTCAAAATTTATAAAACTAAATACCTCTAAAAATTGGAATAATTAAATTTCCAAATAATAACAATTTGTAGCATTAGATTATTAAAACTACAATTAGGGCACCACCTACAGAGTGAAAAGGCAACACGCAGAATGGGAGAACATATTTGCAAATCATATATCTGACCAGAATATGTGAAAAACGTCTACAACCCAGGAACAGCAACCACAAAACCAACCTGATTGAAAAGTGGACAAAGGACCTGAACAAATATTTCTCTGAAGAAGATATATAAATGGCCACTAAGCACATGAAGAGACATCACTAATCACTGGTGAAATGCGAATCAAAACCACAGTGAGATACCACTTCACACCTATTAGAATGATTGTTATTTAAAAAAAAAGGAAAAAAAAAACCCATGGCGAGTGTCGATGAGGTTGTGGAGAGGTTGAAACCCTCGTGCACTGCTGGGGGAAATGTAATATGGTGCGGCCACCATATTGGAAAACAGTATGGTGTTTCCAATAACAATTAAACATAGAATTACCATATGATCCAGCAATTCCACTTCTGGGTGTATACCCAAAAGTGAAAACAGGGACTTAAACAGCTATTTGTAGACCCATGTTCATAGCAGTTATTCATAGTAGCCAAAAGTAACCCAGGGATCCATTGACAGATGAATGGTAAACAAAATGTGGTGTATGCATACAGTGGAATACTATTCAGCCTTCAAAACGGAAGACATTCTTACATATGCTACACAACATGGATGATCTTTGAAGAGATTATACAAACAGAAATAAGCCAGTTACATCACAAAAAGGCAAACACTATATGATTCCACTGATGTGAGGTACCTAGAGTCATCAATTCATACAGACAGAAAGTGGAATGGTGGTTGCCGGGGGGCTGGAGGGGAGGGAGGACTGAAGAGTTACTGTTTAATGGATACAGAATTTCAATTTGGGAAGATGGAAAGTGTTCTAGAGATGAATGGTGGTGCTGGCTTCACAGCAGTGTGAATGCCACTGAACCTGTATACTTAAAAATGGTTAAAATGATAACTTTTATGTTAAGTATTTTTACCACAATAAAAGGTGCTTTTTTAGAAATGTTGAGCAAATACTCATAATTGAATAAAGCAAATTTTTGTGTTAAAACACTAATATTAAAAGAAGGGGAAAAAGTCAATTTTAAGAGCAAATTAAAAGGGAAAAATATACTGCTTCCTCTTAAGGAGGACGTTGCAACAGAAAAGGGATCGTCAAACAACTGAGTCAGACAACAGTCAGTTTAATTTGTGACCACGGTCACAGTGAATACAGAAAGAAATTAATGGGGAAAAATTGCTGGCTCTGGTAAATTTTTTTCTGTATATTTCCATTAACTTATCTTTCTCTCTCTCTCTCCTTTTTAACTTTTCTTCTTTGTCAGTTTAAATGTCTTCAGATATAAATAACTTGTCTATGGATGCAAATAGTGTAGCACTTTTCCCAAAGGCAGAATTTGTCCATACGGTAATTTAGAAAAGAGACAATTTAGCTCCCTAGTGTAAATTGCCATGACTACCATGGATATGCTTCCTGGAATTAGGGACAGATAAGATTGAAATTATTATGAAATCACTAGTTTTGGCCTTATTGAATTAGTTTTATCTGAAAGAGTCCAAAATTGAGTTTATTATCTAGCCTAATTGGAGAGTACTTAGCAAGAACCCCATAAAATCTCACAAAAGTCTTTATCTAGTGTGCAATAAGTGCTACAATGATGATGAGCTGAAAGGAAAACTAATTTGGGTATTATAAATATTTGGATTTATAATGCTTAAGCTTTCTAAAAATTGAAGATCTAGAAGACTAGAATGCAAATCATGTATGTAGATAGTCAACCCTGACTCCACCACAGAAAGCACTGCTTTAGAGATCACTGTCATGTTTCCTTCAGCTTCAAAACAAAGTGATAGAATGTGATATGCTGTCTTCCTGCCAGAGGCAGCAACAAGAATTACAGATATTCTATACTATTTGGACCTCCAAAAAGAAAGACGAGAAAATACCAGAAGATTAATGGTTGACTTGGGCTTAAGATTTGAATACTGCCCTTTCCTGAGCCTTTTTCTTTTTCTTTACCAGCACCCAACAACCCAGCTCAAAAAAAATCAGCCTTTCTGGACAAGGGAACGAAGAAAGGGAATTGGGTGAGAATTGTTTAAAAAAGGAGGTGGGAGGAGGGGAAATATGTTTTCTTGCCTATGAAAATCCATAGGTAACAAATTCACATTGTACAAAGTTTTATTTCAAAAAATGCTTTGCAATTAGCTTCTAATGTATATCTGTAAACTCAGATGTATTCCCTTTGTTTTTATGTGTCTCTGATCTGCCACCTGCCTTGGACCCAGGACACACCAAATTGCTTGGGTCATCTGTCCAAGGCTTCCATCTTAAATTAAGGGTTAAGCCACTTTCTTGCCTCCCAGAGGTACATTTGTGATTTTGTTCACATCTTTTTCCCTGTGAATCAAAACAAAAATTTGAACTCAAATTCCTTTTAAGTGGTTAGGCTCTGTAAAATAAGTATGGCTGTCACGACATTTTGTATGTACTAATACACACAAAATACATCACACACACATACACATATACACACATAGATGTAATTTTAAAAAGACTCTCACTGTTTAAAAACAAAATCCGAAATAATGTGTCCCTCTAAATTTTATTTGGGATTACTAACCAGAGACCTCTTTCCTTTATGGACTACGGTCCCTGAGCATGCTGAATCCTCTTTGGAGAGCACAGTGGAAAACTCCTGAGTGTCACTGCCTCTGTTATTGATGTTGATGGCAGAGCCTTCTAATTCTAACCCCTGCTGAGTCTTTAGAAACCTAGTAGATTGTTAACATGGTTAGCGGGAGTTCATGAACTCTGCTCTGTATAAATGCAAAATCCTGAGAACTTTGATATGGAATTGGAATTAAAGGAGTTCTATTCATATTTCTTAAAATATTTTAATAGTTTATATTTTAAAAGGACAAATTTATAGAGCCTGTTGGGTTTTAATCTTATAGTTTCTACCATATATATATTGCATTTTCAAACATGAATGCTTAGAGAATTGTTATGAAGCTCATTTTTGGGCAATATGTTTATACCCCCCAAAGCCATTTAAAAACAAATAGCAAATTTTTTCTATATGCTAATGGGGCAATTTAGAAATATTTAGTTATTTACATGAAGGAAATGTACAGTAGCAATGCAGTGCAAATCAGTCATTTGGAAATGATTAGAACCTGAAGTCATTAAAGGGTGTATTTATTACTCACATAAAATTAAGGAAATATCTAAAGGAACAATCATCACATTAGATTTACAGTTAAGATACACGGTTGTATTGTGGTTGTAAATCAAGTGTATTTTTCCAGAAGGCATTTGAGTACAGAAGCTAGAAATATTTCCCAGTGGCCACTTTAACTTTTCTGTGCTTGTCGAAAATGAACTCAGCTAAATAAAGAAAAAGAGAGAAAGGGAGGCAGAGGTACATGGAGAGAAAGAGAGAGAGAGAGAGAGAGACTGGAGAAAGAAAAGCTAAAGTGAATGAGAGGCTCAGTTTTTTACTTCTTGTGCAAATTTCCTACCAACCAGATAGCATTTACCTGTAGATTAATTTGTTCAAGTGCTTTTAAAGTATGTACTAAAAATACAGAACACTGTGGCAAGGTTCTGTTTAGTCCTCAACTCTGTAAGCAAGGAATAAGGTCTTTTTCTATGTGGGAAAAGTAAATATACTGAATCATCAAAGGGGTGGTCATCTATCTCTCTTTCTCTCCCTTTCTTCCTGTCTCTGCTACCCTCTCTCAATCCCTCGTTTAAGCTGAAGGAAAAATTCTGAACTTATTCCAGCTATGGGCTGATACACAGGGCAAGACTACATGGACCCAAAGAGCTCTCTCTGGGAAAGGGTAGCACTTCCTGGAGAGTCCTAGGGTTCTTTCTTTGTGTGGAAATCTGATGCTCTTGATATCCATTAGCATTTACTGAATGTTTAGTGAACAGCTGGGGACACCAAAAGGAATAAGAGCTGATGCCTATCTTACAGGAGCTTGCAATCTTGGTCTCATTTGTCCAGGGAGACAAATATATAAACTGGTACTTGCAGTCTATCTTGAAAAGTGCCCTGATAAAGGACCAAGGATACCACAGGCAGATGTAAGTAATTTATTTGGAGTGAAGAAAAGCTTTACAGAAGAGTGACATTTGAGCTTAATCTTAAAGAATGTGGAGGCAGGGAAAAGCATTTCAGACAGAGGGAACAGAACATGCAAAGGCAAAAAATCAAGGATCATGTGTTTGGGGAGTGGTAAGCAGCTTGATGTGGCTGAACTGTAGGGCTTGAAATAAGAGTTGTGGGATGCAGTGGGGCTGTTGAAGAAGACTGAGGCAAGGTTATGAAGACCTTGTTTGGATTTGGATTTTTATTTTGGGAGGCAGAGAGGAGGTATCAGAGGTTATTAAGGTTATTAAAAGAGTAAGTATCAGATTTATGTTTTAGAAAAATCACTTTGGTACAAAGATTGTCCAGAAAAAAATACCAGAAACAGAGAAGTTGGGATCCAGATGGGAGATGAGGAGAGCTTTATCTAGGACAGTGACAGTAGGATTAGAAGAGTACAGATTGGAGAGAGCTTCAGGAATTAGAATCACTAGCACTTGGTGATAGATTGGATTTGGGAGTTGAAGTAGAAGAAACAATAAAAAATGATTTTTTTTACTTTGAGAACTGGTAGATAGGGTTGGATGGTGGGAAGAGGTTTAGGAAGAATAGAGATAACAATTTTGATTTTAGACCTGATCACCAGCCAGCTGGCCATGCCAGTTTGGCTTGTTGGTTTTAGAAGAGAGAATTGGTTTAAAGATGTGTATTTGGGAGTCATCATTATTTAAAGTGTAGGAGAAGCCATAGAAATAAATAAAATTGTTCAGATAGAGCTTCTGGAGTGAGAGCTCCAAAGAGTGACTCTGGGGATGAATCAGGGAGGGCACAAGAAAAGGAGGAATAGAATAGAGATGTATCCAGAAAGCCAAGGGGTGGAGAAGTTCCAAGAAAAATGGAGCAGTCAGTAGCACTGCCCACTGTAGGCAAACCACCCCTGAAGTGCTTTTCTCCAGGCTGTGCATGGAAGGAGTGCTCTTTTGGAGGCTGGGAAGAGAGAGAAACTACTTCCCATTGAGTACATATTTCCTTCTCTCTCCTTTTTCCTCTCACTCCCTCTCTCCTACCCCTTTACTCTTTTCTTTTAAATTGTGATTGCTTCCTGAAATGAATTTGGGGTTCCTTCCATTCTCCCTTCCAAAACAAAACATACCACATTACTTGCATTGCTAGTTCAAAACTAAAAAATGCTGGAATTTGAGCTATGATTCATCTCACTTTGAACGCAGAATTTATTCTTCTCTGTGGATTCAGTTTAGACTTTCTTCTCTGCTCTTGAAACTTGCTTTCAATAAAGCCGTCCCCCAGAGCCCAGGTCTCACTGTTGCATAGGAGGGATACGCAGCCTGCACCAGGGCTGAGGCTGGACTGAAGGCTGTTCAGTACTTTGGAGTTTCTGCCTGACTGCTTTGGCATCATTCGAGAAGGAATCCAAGTTTATAACACCGTCTGATTAAGAGGAGCCAGGTATTCTTCCTTTCGAATTCGCAGACTCCCTAAAACTTCCTGTTACGAAAATTGCATTCATCAGATTCTTCATCAGATCAACAGGAAACCCAGTCTTTTGGGATTCAGATAACTACGAAGGCCATCATCCCTTGTGATCAAATATCCCAGGGATATTTACTTCAGGGATTGGGAAATCTTTCTATCCAAGATCACTGACCCATAGAAAATGAATAATAAAGTAAAAGGCCCACAGTTCTAGCAGATGTGAAAAAAGTTAAGAAGAAATATATGCTAAAAGGAATGAAAGAAGGAGGAGAGGTAAGGTGCTAACACATCTTAAAGCACCCACTATGAGCCAGATACCTGCTGGGTATTTTTAGTTTATCTTATTCCAACCTCATAACAACTCCATTAAGTAAGTATCATCCTACCCATTTTACAGATGAGGAAGCTGAAGTTTAGAGATATTAGGTAAGTTACCAAAACCACAAAACTAATTCAGGACTGAGATTCATACCCTGACAGTGGGTCCAAAGCCCATGTTCTCACCAGAAAAAAAAGAAGGTGGCAAAAGGACTAAAAAGAGAGAAAGACATAAAAATGGATAAGAAGGAAAGAGCAGTGTTTCTTGCCTTTTCAGCTTGTGTTCCCTGCAACTCCAATTGTAGGGCTTTCAATCTTTTCCTTCCTTCTTGTCAGCTGTCAGACACTTCCCTTTCAGTTGCCCAAGAATTCCCACCAGTTGACCTTGTGCCTTCTCTTACCGGCTCAGGCTGGAATTTACCTTTGCCAACATCTCCTCACCCCTCTTTGGGCCTGCGGACTCAGAGGATTGCGCACATGTCTGCCAGGAGAATTCTCCCAGGAAGAGTCTGCATCTTACCACAGGAACACACGTTCATGCTGTTTGCACAGCTGTATTTGTTGCTCTTAAAGGTAGAGAAGGGAGGCTCAAAAGACACTTGGTTTTAGAAAACTTTTCATGGTTTAGCTAGAAGAAATTAAACTAAGGGCCAGAGGTTTCCCATTGCTTTTTCTAGAGGCCAAGTTTCTTTTCTTTTTGAATTCTCTCTTGTCAGTGAGGAAGCATTATAGCAACTACTATGTAAATGTTACCATTTATTTTTGAGATTTGCCTGAAGGCAGTTTCTCCCTAAAGAAATTATTTTTCTCTCTTTCTAAAAAATATTTAAGTTCTCTTTCTAAATGGAGTATTTGTGGCTTTTCTTTGACCAGAACTAGGCCATTGGATTCAGTGACTGCGTGACCACCAATGCTGAATCCTCTTCCTTCTGCCTCTCTCAACAACTCTGGGTCTGCTTTTCAGTTTAAAGCAACTGTTCATGGAAATCCTGCCATGAAGGAAAATATTGTGAGTCAATAAACTTTGGGCCAAGTCCGGCCCTCAGATTACAAAGTCAGTAGTGCTTGTGTATGAAGTAATTTGCCCCATAATAGTAATAAATCTGTATTTGTATGTTATAAACATAAATGGCTAGATGTATTTCAAGGTCTTGCTTGAAATTAGTTAAAGGGATTTCCCTATGCATCCATAACTAATTTAGTGACTATTCATAGAACTATTTTTACCTAGATCCTAATTACTTGTGAGTAAGCTTTATTTAAAGACTGAAATAGGGAAGAGGTATTTATTTGTAGTAAACTTAGGGCCTCATCAATATTTCCTTGTGTTGCTTGAGCATTTATGCCTTTTGGGGCAGAAGCGGTGATATCTTACCTTAGTAACTCAAGGAATGCGCTGAGTGATTAACAGGGAAAATATTAGATTATTTAGTAAAGGGATGTTAATATTTTGGCGACTAGAAAATTGTTGCTGTCCTCATGTTACTCCAAAGGTTACTGCAAAGGTTCTTTTGAGGTAGGTGACCTGTTTATGTGCTGTCTCCAAACTAAATGGATTCCAAATCAGATTCTGTGAAGTATAAACCACATTTAAAAATTATATTTGGACCAAAAGTTCCTTCTCCTTTCCAAAGGAATTACAATTTTGATCAAATCAATGCTGAACAATATTACTTTTTCTTCCTAGCTGTGGTGTGTCTAGAAATGGTTTGTGACAGAAAGTCTTTTTATAGCTTTGCTTTCAACATGCATTTATGTTTTAATGATACATTCTCCGCCAGTAAAAATACAATTGTAGCACACAGAAAATCAACACATTTTAAGCTTTCTAAGTATATTTAAACTGTCAACAGTGTGCTGTCTGACATACAACATTACTCTGCTTCCGCCTTTAATGGCTAGGTTGTTTTCTAAAGACAGTCTAGTGACACAAGACTCCTAAATCCTTTTGGACCATGTGAACTAAGAATGACCTGAGTGGATGGGGATGTTTTGGCCATCCGTCATTGATAGCCATATTGATCTGGATGTTGGCTGAGGGCACTGTGTACTGAGGGTATGGCAATTTGCTGAAGTGATGATAACCATCACTGATACCTTTGTGATGGGCTTGATTTCTCATTATGTATTCCCCAGCTATGGAACCCTTGGTCAGTAAGTAACCTGGTTTTAAAAGTACACTTCTAGGTCAAAAGGGTACATCAGTCCTCATACATTATGCTCCTAGGTCACCCTTTTAGCATGTCTAAGTAAAGTACAAAAAAGAGCTTCTCTTTAAGTTTTTATTTTCAAAAATTTAAAAACATACAGGAATGTATACCTTCTACCTAGATTCATTAATTGTTAATATTTTGCCTTCTCACGTATATCTATTTACCAATTCAAATAAAGTTTCAGATATCATGAAGTATTTAGTTCAACCCTAAATAAATTCAGCAAACACTTTCTAAAAGTAAGGAAATTTTTCTACCTATCCACAATACCATTGTTGCACCTAAGAAAATTAACAATAAAATCCAAATATTTTTTAATAACCTATCCATATTCTAATTTCTCCATTTGTCCTCCAAATGCCAATAGTGTTTTTTCAAACTAGGATCCATTTATGGTTAATGTGTTACATCTAATTGTTATGTCTCTTAAATCAAAAGAACTTTTTAATGTTCAAAAAGCATGGCAAAAGTGAAGAAAGAAATACTGATCTTGTATTCTACTATAGACAATTAAAGTGTTTTGTTCACACGCACTCTACCCACTAAAGTCTAAAGCAATTTAGATTCTACCTGATGAAACTCTCACCAAATTTAAATTTGGAGTAAGGCCTCTTTATTACTCTTTTAGGAAAGAATGATTTTCCTTTTTGGGACAAACCTCCTTTTTAATCTGTGCATGGTGGCAAGAAGTAAAACTCTTAAAAGACTGCCTTAGATAGATTTTTAAAATTTTATTTTTGATAAATAAAAATTGTACATATTTAAGGTATACAGCATGATGTTTTGGTATATGTATACACTGTGAAATGATTACCATAATCAAACTAATTAACATATATTACTCCTATAGTCACCTTTTTTTTTTTTTGTGGTGAGAAGACTTGAGATCTACTCTCTTAGCAAATTTCAAGTATATAATATGTTACTATTAACTATAGTCGTCATGCTGTACATCAGGTCTCCAAACTCGATTCATCTTATAACTGATATAGGTATTTATGTATTACTAAGTAGTCAGGGAAAATTGAATGGCCATATTAGTGCAAGGAATACATTATGAATATGGTGAAAAATCATAGTCGTGAGTGACAGATCATTTCAAAAGTAGTATTTAGTTCTAAAAGTTGATACATAGTTCAGTGGTTTGGTTTTGCATATAGTGGCAGCGGGCTCACTTGGATTAATATAGGAAGCAAGTGATAACAAGTGTAGTAGAATTAGAATGTGTGATAATAAACACAAATATAATGAAATATATTTTCTATGTATGCAAACAACCCTTGTTTTTCACCTGTGGTTTCATAAAGATGTTTCTTAAAGGTAGATAACAACTCTCTGCTGTTGTCTTACATATTACAAAGAGCCCAGTAGAGCACTGTGTGTTTACACAGTGGACACTCTGTAAATGTTAATTGTTGATATGCAAACCACCTTTCACCCTTTGATGGGATCTCTAGATAAAAGAAGGCAATAACATTGACGAATTATGTAAGAGGAAAAAACACTAAAGGGCCCCAGGAAGATAATATAATTTTTCAATGGTTACTGTAACTTACATTGGGACTTGAAAACGTTTCCACTTATTAATGCACTTAATTCAGCATATAGTTGTTAAGAATTTTTAATGTGCCAGGCGCTGTGTAGAGGCGTTACATTAAAAACAACCCTTTTATCACAGAAAACTTCAAATGTTAACAAAGGTAGAGAGAATAGTATAGTGGATCCCTATGTACCCTTCATTCAGCGTCACTAAATTATAACATTTGGCCAGTCTTGTTTTGGCGTACTATTTGGGAGGAGTGGTGGTGAAATATGTTAAAGCAAGTCCCAGGTATCATGACATTTATATATAATATAAATACTTCTCTGTGAATTAAACTGTGAAGGCTTATGAAGACTATGAACTTTGGATTTCTAAAACATTTTGACTAGAGATAGATTAGTAACTTTTTTTTTTTACAGCTTTTTTTTTTTAATTAATTAATTAATTTATTTATTTTTGGCTGTGTTGGGTCTTCGTTTCGTGCGAGGGCTTTCTCTAGTTGTGGCAAGTGGGGGCCACTCTTCATCACAGTGCGCGGGCCTCTCACTATCGTGGCCTCTCCTGTTGCGGAGCACAGGCTCCAGACGCGCAGGCTCAGTAATTGTGGCTCACGGGCCCAGTTGCTCCGCGGCATGTGGGATCTTCCCAGACCAGGGCTCGAACCCGTGTCCCCTGCATTGGCAGGCAGATTCTCAACCACCGCGCCACCTGGGAAGCCCAGATTAGTAACTTTAAAAGAGTCAAACCCTACAGTTAGTACTTTATCATTGACCAGTATTCATTTAATAAAGATATTTGTTCCATAGCAAAGTTGAATAGTTTGGAAAAGCATTATATCTTTATCTGAAGCATGAAATGATGAAATACGAATAATAAGCATGTTCATAGAGCTCAGATTATAAAATAGTCATCAACATATATTGATTTAAATAATGCAGGTTGTGGTTTTATGAATATATATGTGTGTGTGTATCTATCTGAAGAGAACAACATTAAATTTAAGATACACATATACACACACACACACATGCAGTGGGGAAACGGTTTATAAGTCTTTCAGGCACACACTGTTCTCTGTCAAGTCTAGGAATAATGATAATGCAAAATTCCTGTATAATTTGTCATTTTATGATGAACTTATGATCCAGAAAAAAATCAAGAATGGTTTGATTGGAGACAATTAGGAAAAGACAAAGAAGCAAAGGCTCAAGCAAGTTTCAACTCAAGTAAGGTAACTTTTAAGGGTAAAGGTAGAAGAGGAGGGCCCAGTTTGCTCACCCTTTGCTGTGCTTCCACTGTGTCCTGGGATAGGCCCATGGATGGGTTCCCTGCATTGTCATACTTGCATACAAAGCCTACATCTGAGTTTGTACTTCTCCTTGAATTCTAGTCCCTCATTTTGTAACAGAATCTTATAGTGTCAAGCAGAAAAGGACCTGAGAAAATATCTGGTCTAACTAACTCCCTTATTTTAGAGAAAGAATGCTGAGGTCCAAGTTTCAGTGACTTGCAAGCCTGCAGAATGAGGACTATAATCCAGGTTTCCTGATTGCTAGGCTAGTGGTTTTCTACTTCACCATTTAGCCTCTCCAAGTTGTTTCATATTCATGGGTAGTTCAGTCTTAAGGTAAATGAGATAACCCTCTGGGGACTCAAATATGTACCAGTTTTCCTAGACTACCTCTTGAAAATGATTAGAACAAACATTTCCCCTGGCCTAATGTGAGGGGCAGAACACACCATCTTTTCAAGTAAAGATGTAGTTTGCTTGCAGTAGTGATGTCTTTACTTTATAAATGTGCACATAATTTCACACTTTTTAGATAGCCTGACTTTAAGAATGGTTACTTACTTTACTGTAAGAATAGTTTGCACAACCTGCACTCTTGTGTAACACTGACTATTGCATAGACCAAGCAATTCGTAAGTGAATTTAGCTAATCAAAATGGTGGCGCACACACAGACACACACACACACACACAGAGTAAGCTCTATAATGGAGGTGCTAATTACCAGTAATTCTGTTTGCCTGGGAAAGTCAGGGAAGGCAGTGTCATGAACCTGACATTTGACAATTTGACATTTGAGCTGAGTCTTGACATATATATTTTGCCAGGGATATGTGGGGAAGAGTGTTGCAGGGAGAGGAAACAGCATATGCAAAGGCATGGAGGCATATTTTGTTTAGAAAAGAGGGAAATCCTTTGACTCTAAGAATGTCAGTTGGTTTGGAGCACTCTTGGAGTTTGGGTCTGCTCTAGATTAAGTAGTATATGGTGATCACTAAGCCTTCTCTTCCTTGCCACATCAGCCTGCCCAGCGTTCTTCCCTGCACTCTCACTTGGTTCTCTCCAAGAGCAGATGGGGGTCTTGGGCAACTATCACCAGCTTAACCTCTTGACATCCTTAAACTCAGTGTCACTTGGATTCTGTTCAGATCCATCTTCACTGTCTAATCCCTTTGCACTCTACCTACTGCAGTGGTTTTCATGTATTATGGATAGGGCATAGAAGTAATCTAAATATCATTTTCTTAACAATTACTCAGAATTCTCAAAAAATATACCAAATAACATTATTACAGTTTCCAGTGTTATTACCATATGGTGTAATGGTTAAGAGCATTGGAATCAGACTTTGGTTTGAAACCTGCTATGTTACTTACTAGATTTATGACCTTGTTTGGGAAGCTTATTTAAGATCCAAGAGTGTGTTTCTCCAAATAAAGCATTCAGTTTAGTGACTGGCATATTGTAAAGCCCCCTTTCCCCCCAGAAAAGTAGATTTTCAGGACTATTCTGATGGGGCCCAAGTGAGATACTGAAGAAAAAGAAAAAAGCTGCACAATACGGTATTCATCTGTACTTGGGCGGTTCTATGAATGTTTTACGAAGATTTTTTTCTTATGTCTTTTCTGATTTTCAGCTCCACTGTGGGCAGTTCAAGGCGAGGGACTATTTTTTCTTCTGTTTGTTTTTCTCTCTAGCAGTTAAGGCTGACTGTACAGATGAGTAAGCCATATAAATATGTCCTGGACTTAGCTGATGTCCTGGACTTCCCAGGGCATCCTGGATGTGACTCTAACCTTTCCTCTCCCACTGGAGCCATCCTTGTACAGATTGAATTCCATGACAGCAGGTGCCTTAGAATTCAACCTTGTGCAAGTCCTGAGGCTTTGGAGTATGACATTGGATATTTGTGTGTGTGTATGTGTGTGTGTGTGTGTGTGTGTGTGGTGTATACACATATATGCTTGTATATACACACATACATACACATACTATCACACACTTAGAATTTCCTACATATGTGGAATTAGTTCAGCATTGGTATTAGGTTAGGGAGAAAATGCTGAAATGTTTGTCTTTTGCCTAAGCAGTGGAGGCTGGGCTTTGTACCAGTTAAAATGACAGTCATTTTTCTCTTCTGTAAGATATCTCAAAAGTTGCACTCTTATCTTTCTTACTCTAATGTTAAGTACCCAAATAAAATATTTTCTCAAATAATCCCCTTTATGTCTATAGGGCTTTGAAATTTACAAATCTCTTTAATATCCATTAGCTGGCATAAGTACTAAATACATGCTGATGAATCAGCGGATGAGTTCCAATGACTACTCAAAACAGACCTGTAAGGTAGGCAGAACAAGTGTTAGTATTTGAATGTCATTATTCCCATTTCATTCATAAGAAAACTGAGAGCTATTGAGGTAAACCACCTTGCTCAGAGTCACGCAACTAATAAATGGCACAGCCAGGACGCAGCTTAGGTCTTCTGAGTCCCAAATCAGTGCACTTTCTACTACTATCATTAATTACAGGAAAAACATTTTAAAAAACTCCAGTACTTAGGGAGAGATTATATTACTGCAATTAATTCTCCTGCTTGCACGCCAGATAATTGGTGCTTCTGATTATGGCTTATTTGTATATCTCCTCTGTATGATAACCTTTAGACTATATTTAGTCTTAACTGTGAAATACTTCATGCCCCAAGAAATATTATAAGAATGGAGCACAGCTATCTATCAAATCCAGTGCCTACAAAGCAATACATTCAGTATGTATTAAATCTGTTATCCAGATAGATTAGTATCCATGCTGTCTTCTTAACTAACACCTGTCTCTCACATTTCACTGAAATTACCAGTGAAACTATGACTAATAAAATTGGTTTAGAACCAAAATTCAATAAAAGCAAAGTTAATTATGTGTTTGTAAGAGAATAAGCGTACAGTTAGATCAATATGCAAATTGTGACCTTCAGTGGTCTTTTCTGTCTTCCTTTAAGCCCTTAGTCTTGCAAAGATTAATTTACTACTTAGGGCTTCATTTTATGAAGCCACTAGGACTTAGATTACTAGATTTTTAATTGTTTACACATCAATGATGTGTATGTATTATGTGTGTCTCAATCTCTATATCTTTGTGGGGGAGGCTTGTTCTAATAGCAGAAATAGTGCATGAGGCAAATAAATATGTTCAGCTTCATGTTAACAAAAGACCAGACCAACTTAGAAATTTAAGTTCACATCAGCATTTTCTAGGCACCATTGTTTGACACCATGGTCGGCACCGTGGCAAGTACAAAGTTGCATAAGACATTTTCTGGCCTCCAAGAATTTACAGTCTAGTGGAAGAGATAGTCATGTTCACAAATAACTAAATTATAACTTAGTGTTTGTTAGTTTTTAAATAGAGACGTAAATAAAAGCAATAGAATGGAAAACAGATGGAGAGATTTATTCTATACTTGGGAAGGCTTCATTGGGGAGTTGGCATTTGATCAGATCTTATGTAGGATTTTCATTGGAGGGAGTAGGAAGGCAAGGGTGGGTGGAAGAAATAACAAGAGCAAAGGCACAGAGGACATAATGCAAGCATAACCGGGGAGCAGGGAATAGTATCCTCCATCATACTATTCAAAGATATGGGGAAACAACATCTGGCCCAGCACCTTCATATCCTGACATTGGGTTAGTTTGCACAATGGTTGATAGATGGATTCTTGAAAGTCATTCTTATGTTGGGAACAGCTGGTAATAACTTACTTTATACAAGGAAGTGACTACAATTACAGAAATATCTCACTAAGCCCATACTAAATGTATCACCAACTTAACTTCCCCTTGGATCTCAAAATGTTTGTGGCCACTCTAAGACACCTCCATTTGACAGCAAGTGTGATGGGAGGAAAGTCAGAGTGGAAAGAGACAGTGGTTGTTACCTTACTGAAGATACGTATCTTATTTTTGCAAATTTTACAAAAACATATGACATCATAAACATATTGCTGGAAGCTTAAGCTTCGTTAGATTTATGGTAAATTAACTTGATCATGATCCTGCTGCTAACCTCCTTTCTGTAAATTAATGAAGTGCTTTTTCCAGAAGTGCTCCTTAAACACCTGCTAACAGGTTAAAGCAGATTTCCCCAGTGTTCCTGAAGATCTTTGAGCATACGGTAAGTCCCCTATGTACGAACCTTCAAGTTGTGAACTTTCAAAGTCCAATCACGTAAGTCAGTTCACATGTCTGGCGTACGTTGTCACGTGTGTGCATCCTCTACAAGTGGTTGTGCTTTTGTGTATTTTACTGTACAGTACTGTATAGAGTACAGTAGTACAGTATCTTTATTTCAAGCCCAGGATGTCTGGAAGCAAGTGTAAAAGCAGCGGTGATGTAACTGGTACTGCTAAGAAGTGCCAAGCGCCAAGAAAGGACGAAGAGAGACAAGAGGAAGAAGTAACTGAAGAACTGAAGAGATTCACAACGCAGGAAACGGCAAGGGGATTTTCTTTATTTGAGGAGGCACTGTTAGTTTTTGAGGCATAGGACCCGAACGTAGAATGGTACACGAAGGTTGCAGCAGCTGTTCAGGATGCAATCCTGTGCTATAATGTCATCTATGACGAGAAAAAAAGAGCTACTACCCAGACATCACTGGATCATTTTTTCGAGAAGGTAGATAGAATTGAATCCCGCAAGGAAACAGAACCTGTTCCATTAATGTCAGGCGTGAGTGAAATTTCATCTTGCCCTCTGTCTCCTATTGCTGATGATCCTTCAGCTCTACCATCTCCCACCTCCTCTCCCTCCTCCAGTCGGTAACTAACCCTTTTTGCCTGTTCACTCGATGCCAGCCCCTGTATGCCAGCTGTTGTACTGTACTACTGTACTTTTCAAGGTACTGTACTGTAAGATTAAAAATGTTTCCTTTATTTTTTGTGTTGGTTTGTTTTTTATGTATTATTTGTGTGAGAAGTATTATAAACCTATTACAGTACGGTACTATATAGCTGATTGTGTTAGTTGGGTACCTAGGCTAACTTTGTTGGACTTATGAACAAATTGGACTTATGAACGTGCTCACGGAACAGAACTCGTTCGTATGTTGGGGAGTTACTGTACTTGTAAACAAAAGCATCTGAGCCTGTAGGTGATACGCGGGGATAAAGCAGGCAGTGAACTCTTAGCTCTCTGTACCCAAGCTACTGAAAGGTTCCATTTGAACCAGTGTAGAAGACAACTTATTTATATTCTTATTAAGAGTGGACTACATAAGAGAAAAAAGGGGGGAGCTCTTTCTGCTAGTTCTATTGCATTTTGTTTGTTATCAGGCAGTCTGAAAAGTTGAAATTGTTTAATTCCCAGTTAACTTGAGATTCTTTTTCTTGGTTCCCTTCCTCAGCTTAGTTTTCTCCATTATTTTCTTTTCAAACAAAGCAAAACTTACATTTTTTCGGTTAAGATTCTAAGGTCATCTTCTTTCAATGCCAATTATGTAATGTGGAATAAAGAACTTTTGTCTTTAAGGCTATCAACTAACTGAGGACCTTTGTGTTGTGGAGAAATGTTGCATTTTGAAAGAAACAAATTATTTTTGTGAACTTCCTGCTCCCTGGCCAAGACAGACTTCCCATTAGTGTCCATTTAGGCCCTGTTGGCTTGCAGGGTCATTCTACACCTTTCTGTCTGTAGCCATCAAATGATATATGCTGAGGGATCTGGGATGGTTACACTGAAAAGAAATGAAAAGAAACTTAATAATTCCATAAACATTTAGTGAGCACCTATTTGAGGTAGGTGTTGTGATTAGTTTCTGGAAGTACAAATAGAAGAAGACACAGTCCCTGCCATCAATCTAATAATCAGATAAACACAATATGGTAAGATAAATCCTACTGAGGAATAAAGTGCAAAGCATGTAATAATATTCCTTGCCTGGTGGTGATAGGGAAGGCTTCCGTGTGGTGGTATCATCAAAGCTAGATCTGAAAGGATCCATGGGAATTTGCAAAAAACAATAGGTAAGGCACTCTGGGTAGAAGGAATAACACGTGCTAAGACCCATTGTTTTTGGAAAAGTGCCTCAGAAAGTGAGAAATGTAGTATGCAGGAGCATGTGGTATGTTTGAGGGAATGGCTGGAGTTACAGCAGCGAAGTTAGATAGAGGCCGATTAAGACTAAGAAGGTTTGATTTTATTCCGTGTGAAGTAATACAATGTGAAAGGCAGATAAAATATAAACTCGAGGAGATTTGTTTGCAGATGATCCATTAAGTTCTGATCCAACAGAACTAAAATTTGGTAATTTACACAAGGTAACCTTTCATGATGCTTTTGGATTAAAGTGAATCATTTCATTGCATGTTTTCAGATTATCTGCAGTTACCACAGTGTGAAACATACTGATTGTAGGCTTTATAGACTTTAGATGCAAAGCACATCATTCTCTTATTTTCCTTTAGGTTAGAAGAATAATTACAAGTTTGGATTGTTACAGTAACAGGGAAAAAGCTGAGGTGTTTTGAAGAAGTAGTAAGTTTTTTTTAAGGCAAAAACCTCACCCCATGATTTAATTCAGTTTCTGTCTTTGATCAGGTGCCATTTCCTAATAGATACAGTGAAATTATACTTTAACTAAGACAAAGTAAAGGGTGTGTTTTCTTTTAAACCATAGACAAATACTTATAAGGAGGTACAAATTAACAGTTGGAGAATTTTTATATATATATATATATATATATATATATATATATATATATATATATATATATTAGTTGCTCTCATTTGTTTTTTTTTTTTTAAATTTATTTATGGCTGTGTTGGGTCTTTGTTTCTGTGCGAGGGCTTTCTCTAGTTGCGGCAAGTGGGGGCCACTCTTCATCGCAGTGCGCGGGCCTCTCACTATCGCGGCCTCTAGTTGCGGAGCACAGGCTGCAGATGCGCAGGCTCAGTAATTGTGGCTCACGGGCCTAGTTGCTCCGCGGCATGTGGGATCTTCCCAGACCAGGGCTCGAACCCGTGTGCCCTGCATTGGCAGGCAGATTCTCAACCACTGTGCCACCAGGGAAGACCCCTGAGAATTTTTTAAACTGGCCCTCTTTTCTCCCAGGACACATAGTGAATATGCAACACAGAGAATAAAATGAGTAAAAGACACTAAAATAGTTTTTACTAAGTACTGTAAATTGTTACTAATTATCAGTAAGTGGGAAATGGACCAGCAGCCTTTCTTATTCATGAAAACTCTGAAGGTTGTAAAACAAACAAATAAAAAAATTGATTTTCTCTTATTAAAAGAAGGTGAAAAAATAATAATTTAAGAAGGTGAATTAACAGTTAACACTGAATCTCACATTATTCTAAGCCTGTTAAAATAAACTTACAAGAATTATAGCTGTCACCCTTTATCTCCAGTTTTATTAGGCATAAAGGTATATGTCTAAATAGTATTCACTGAGTGCTTATTCTTGGGCGTACTGTATGCTGTGGAGGGTTTTTCCAAGTATACTCAAATGAAAAATTAACTAATAGTGTAAGACACTAGAAAACAAGTCACAAGATGGTCCATGATTATGTGCCAAAGATGGGGGCAATCGTAGGTGTTGGGATCCACAAGAAGATTCCCCAACAATGAGTGTTATTATTGTTTTACATAAATGACTTATTTTACATAAATAATATCATAAAGTATACGTCATTCTGTAATTTGTTTTTTGACTCAGCAGTATGTCTTAGAGATCTTTCCATGTTAGTACAGAAAAAAATCTATGTTGGGAATTCCCTGGTGGTCCAGTGGTTAGGACTCGGTGCTTTCACTGCAGTGACCTGGGTTCAGTCCCTGGTGGCGGGAACTAAGATCCTGCAAGCCACGCGGCATGGCCAAAAAATCCCAAAAAAACAAAACAAAAAAACTATGTCGTTCTAAAGTTGCATAGTACTTCCTGGTATGTATATACCATAGTCTGTTTAGCCATCCTCCTATGTTGTTTGGCATTTAGGTCACTTCTAATATGTAAATAGACTTAAAAAGAGGTCTGGAGAATCCAGAGGGTTGAAGTAAGTCTTAGCTTTATCTGTTATGTTTAATTTTTTAATAAGGAGGATATATTAATGTACTATTTGTACATTATATTTGTAATTCACATGTCTGCAATAATTAAAAGTTAAACATTTTTATAACACTTATTTTGGAGCAGCCATTTGACATTTGTCCCCACTTCCATCGTCCCTACAATATGCTGTCTATCTGCCCTACCTCTGATATTTATAGCCAATGACCCAGCTTAGACAGGTGTCTCAGCTTTCCACTGAGCACTGGTAACCATTGGGGTTGGAGCTGTCCTTAAATTCCAGTCCCTTTGGCTGAAGCTTTGTTTCCTTTGTTTCCTTGCTGTCAGCCTCTGAGGCCTCCAGCAAAACAGAAGGCAATGTGTATTTTAATTCTCAGTGTGGTTGGTTTTCTGAAAAGCACATCTTGATTTAATATTGTGATGTGGTTACTTTAGATTGAGCTTTCTATCCCATCTCCTTTTTCCAAAAAATCAAAAGATAGTTCTTGTTTTATAAATTTTAGTTTTCAAATAAATTTCATCTTTGATGGCTTTCATTTAGAAAAATTTGGCCTTTAAAGTACTTTATGAACTCTATTTAGTATAAGTCTATATTTAATAGCGTACTAAGGAAAGAACACGACCAACACTATAAACTCTAACTAATAGAGTTGCAATTAAATCTTTTGGGCCAGTCTCTTTTCACACTGTATTTTCAAAGTCATCTATTTTCTTGTGAGGTAAAGATATAAAGAAACTTAAAGCAGTCATTTCAAGCAAATTAACCACATATAAATGTTTCTGGGCTTGTCTGAGATTTTTCAGAAAAAAAGCTGTAGATCTATTATAATCGTTGTCAAAAAGAAATCCTTTAATCTTGACTTCACTTCAGTAAATTGAGATTAGTTAATAAAATTTGGAGTATGTTTTTCCAAGTACTAGATAAAATGACTGGTCTCTATAAATAGCATTTTAGAACAATGTCACTTAAAAATTGCCTTCAGAGTATTTCTAAAAACTCACTCCTATTTACCCAATAAATATTTATATATTTGAAGCAGAAGTTTAGCAGAAAATATTTAAAATTAAGTACTTAAGAAAATAATCTCATCTGCTCTTTGCTGTTTTAAGAGCTGTTTTGGAAATGCCCAAGTCATCATGCAGTGATGGAATATCATACACATTGCTAAAGGTCAAGCCATAGTAATCCTGACAGTCTACTCCAGAGCTTTGCTTCCAAATATGATCTTCAAAAACTGTGTTTGGTGTCTTTTTCCATAATAAGAGAAAATTGTGAAAGACTTTTGATACTTGAAAAATATTCCTTCCAGTTTATGGTTGTGAGAGATGAAGGGAGTGTGTGTATAACTTTCACATTTCTTAGCAGGATAAATAAAAATCCTTTCCTTCTCATTGAGTGTTTATAGATGAAATAAAGAAGCAGATAGAACAGAGGTTATATGCAATAACTAACCTAAATGAGAAATACATAGTCATTGAAATCTAAAAGGCAGGGAGGGTTCGATCTTTGGGCTCACCTATAATTTGTGCACCATAAATGTAGAAGGAAGTCAGCAGGGACTTTTTAATGACAGTGCTGTCTATAACAGTATCATCAAGCAAGACATTGGCATAAATCATTGGCACTTTGCAAAGTGTCACTTCTGTCAACCTTCTAGTGATGTGATCTTTAGTCTTTCAAATCCATAGACTGGCATTTGGATCAGCTAAGCATCTTACATCCTGTCTTGAATATTAAAGCTGTTTTAGCCACTATTGAAATGCTGAAGTAATGCTTGTTCTAAAATATTTGTAAGCAACTGACCTAACTAAGCTTTACTCTTGGTGAAGCTTGCAGAGTTTCCTGTTTGCAAATGCAAATGAGGCTGTTATTCATTTTAGGAAGTACCCCAGGAAAAAAAGATAATGAAGCAGTGATTTTTATATCACTTCAAAAGACTTTTATTAGTAAAGCTTTTATTTTAAGTTCAAAGGCAACTTTACTTTTGGTTTAAGTTTAATTTACAAAATAAACTGCTTGTTAAAGTGATTGATATGCAGTTGAATAAATTTCATAAAAAACAATAATGGTAACATTGATAAACGTAATCAATTAACTTTGCCTAGATGAAATAAAATTAATCCACATCTGTACGTAATAAGATGGAAAATCTGTATGCTTTACTCCAATTTAACTTGAATGAACGCTTGTACTCAGCAGGATTGCTGTTTGCATCTCTGGAGCTCAAGTCTTACAGAACTTGCATTGGTGTTTAGTGATTCTGAAATTAAACTGAAAACTATCTTGAGAGGCATAAAGCTTATTAATACCTCCTTATTAAGTTTTCATCACAATTTTCTCCCTAAACCTTATGCTCTGAGTACAGTGTTTTGAGAAGACTAAATCTGAGGTAGCAGAGCTCGAGTTATACTAGATCAGTATTATGGTTTGGGTTGCAACACTGCTGTTAATTTCATTTTAAGTTCTTTCAGACATAGATATTTACCACCACAGGAAGAAACCCTTGGAAGTGTAAGACATGCTGTCTTCCCAGGGGTTATGTTTCTACCACCACCACCACTGTTACTCCTCACCCGCTGGTTTAGCACCCCAGGAATCTAATAGCCTTTCAAATCTGCACTGTGATTTACAGTGTCCCTGTATGCTTGGAACAATCAAATTCCCCTTTGTCCAGCTCCGCATGATCCCAAGGAGAGTAGAGAAGGCTCCTGTGTGAAACTTTCAGTGTGGCTGCAGACAAGAGCAGTTGCAACCCCAAATTAAAGAGTTTCCAAAACTCCTGGATTCGCAGAGTATCACTGAGACAGCCAGAACCCAGTTGATCCAGTAACACAAGACGTAGAACGAAAGGCTGTGGCAATCCCTGGGGTCCGCTCAATTTCTAGGGTACTCTTGGTAATAGAAGTACCCTTTAAGTTGCTACAAGACTCTAGAAAGACAAGACATATTCTCAAAAGTTGCTAAATGTTTTTTCTTTCTTTCTTACTTTCCTTCCTTCCTTCCTTCCTTCCTTTCTTCCTTTCTTTCCTTCCTTTCCGCCTGCTTATTGGTGGCATCTTCCCATCTGAGTCTTGGCTGCCTGCCTCCAAAGTGACTGAACACTAGCACAAACTACAAAGTATTGGCTCCTCTGTTTGTAATTTTTGTTTGTTTGTTTGTTTTAGAATGTGTGAACCTTCATTTAGAGAAAATCCTGGCTTTAAAGGAAACAATCAAACCACTCTTTTCCAAAGCTAAGTTTGGCAGAAGAATAATTTTATTGGACAAGGCACTAGGCTCCCAGTTTTAGTTTCAACTCTGTGCATAATTAAAAGGGAGAAAAGGTGAAGCAACAGAAAATGGTGTTGCAAATGAAACAGATCCTGTCTTTCCCCCAGCCCTGTGACTGACCTTCTTTCAGGTCTCATAAAACAGCGCTATTTCAACCTTCTAGTTATGAAATGGGAATGATCATCCATGTTTACCACAATAGGTGCTTATAACAAAGGTTTTTTAAATTCCAAGTAAAAAAACCTCAACAATCTGCTGGTTTTGCCCAGACCTAATTGTGCATCAAACTAGAAATAGTAGAAACTGTTTTAGAAAGTAGAAATAGCCTCTCTAAAGAGGTAGCTTATTGTGTAGAGCTGATGGCCTCAGATTGGTCTCCATCCTTTCTCTGCTTGGCAGACTTGTGCAGGCTGCGCTCCTCTGGCTTCTGAGTGATAGTGGGAGACTGAAGGGCAAGAGGAAGGAAGAAGCCACCCTATTTCTGTCTTCCCTCTGCCTTGGGCAGCAAGTTTTGTCAGCTGTGACGCTAGCTTCTGCGAGGTGGCCCCAGTCTCCAGACTCCAGTAACTGCCTCCCTCCCTTGGCCTTCTAGGGTTAGGGGTGGTCATGCAGGGCTTCCTGCTTTTGCTTATCTTGGGCGGCCTCACTGTCTCCAGTTCACGTTTCAGCTCTTCTGTCACTTGTGTTACCCATTTCCTCTGCTTCAAATACTCCTGTTGGCTTATTTACCTGATTAAACTCTGATTAATTCACGTCTGCGATATTCAGAGTGATAATTTTACCTTATCCTGCCCCAAGAGAAGACAAGAAGGAGACAAGATGAAGGAAGGAAGGAAGGAAGGGAGGGAGGGAGGAAGGGAGGAAGGGAGGAAGGAAGGAAGGAAGGAAGGAAGGAAGGAAGGGAGGGAGGAAGGGAGGAAGGAAGGAAGGAAGGAAGGAAGGAAGGAAGGAAGGAAGGGAGAGCTTTCAGTATATTTCTGCTGCTTCTTAACACTTTCCCCTTGCTCTGTCTTTCCTTAAAACCACAAGGTAGCCTGTTTATGAGTAGTGTCCTCTTGGGAGTGAGACCGGGACCAAGATGTAAGTAGGCTGGGAGTGGAATGGGGAGGAGTGCAAGAATCACTTATAGAAGGATCCCAGATGAACCCACGTTACTCTGCAAGTGGGACCCCTATGTTTTCCAACTAGATTCAGGCCCCTCCCTGATGGCCCCATACTTCCATCCTCTTTTTCTTTTCCATCCCACTGCCCACTCAACCCTCCAAACTCCTCACTACCTCTGCTATATTTTTTAAATAAAGTTTTGAGAATGATTTAGATTTATAGAAAAATTGCAAAGATAGTACAGAATTGCCATGTACCCGGCATGTAGTGTCCCCTGTTATTAGCATCTTACATTAATTTGGTACATTTGTCACAATTAATGAATGCATATTGATAGATTATTATTAACAAAGGTCCATACGTTATTCAGATTTCCTTAGAATTTTCATAATATCCTTCTGCTGTTCCAGGATCCCATCCAGGATAGAATATTACATTTAGTCATGTCTCCTCCTTAGACTCCTCTTGGCTGTGACAGCTTCTCAGACTTTCTTTTTCTTCGTTTCTGATGATCTTGACAGTTTTGAGGAGTAGTGGTGAGGTATTTTGTAGAAAGTACCTCAACTGGGATTAGTCCTTGATGTTTTTCTCATGATTAGACGGGGGTTATGTGTTTTGGTGAGGAAGACCACAGAGGTAAGGTGCGGTTTTCATCACATCATATGAAGGGTATAAACTATCAATATGACTTACCACTGTTCACCTGGCCGAGGTAGTGTTTGTCAGGTTTCTGTACTACAAAGTTACACTCTGTATCCTCCTTTCCATAGTGTATTCCCTGGAAGGAAGTCACTATGTGCAGCCCACACTTAAGGAGTGGGGAATTATGCTTCTTTGAGGGTGGAGTATTTACATAAATTATTGGGAATTCTTTTAATCATGAGATCTGTCTATTCTCATTTAATTATTTATTTGTATTAATATGGACCCATGGATATTAATTTTATTTTGGGTGTTAAAATCCAATGGTACTTTATTTATTTTGTTGCTCAAATTGTTCTAGCTTTGGCTATTGGCTCCTGTGGCCCTCTGACATATGCAATCATTATGGCTTTTTTTTTTTTTTTTTTTTTTAGCACTTCCTTACTTTCTGTAAGACGCTCTAGGCTCATCTTGTATAGTTCCTGATCCAGTCTTAGAATCAGCCATTTCTCCAAGGAACCCTGGTTCCTTTTATTGGAGAATAGTATTAGAAACCAAGATCTGGGCACTAGGTGTGCTCATTGCAACGTAGATGTACCCACTCCCCTTAATTCCATCTATTAGCATAGTTAACCAGTAATTCTTCAACACAAAGCTCCAAGTTCCTTTTGATTTCTTTACTCCTGAAGATAATTTGCAAGACAATAAAGCTCAGGATGAAAAAGCAGAAAAAATAGGTGTTCGGGTTTAGGTTGGCTCACTTTTGGGAACATCATAGATTAGAAAATTAGACCAAATGACCTAAAAAACCACATCCAGTGCCAAGGTTTTATGATATCTGGTTCTAACAGCTTGAGATAGGATGACATTCCATTTATTTTCCAGGTTACCTGAGACAAGTGAGATGGGAATGTGCATGGGGACAGGGAGTATGCTGGTCTGATTGGAGTAGAGACTTTTTATAAGCAAGTGCTGAGAGATATGGTTGGAAAAAAGATTGGGACTGTGTATGGGGGCCTGACTTTGAATACTAGGCTACATTCATACAGCTGTGGTAGCCATTTTATTTAAGAAACCACGTTTATATGTGCATTGTTTTGTAATATACATAAAATAAAAATTATTCAATGTGAAGTTGGCCGTGCAGGGGCAGGGAAGTATTAATGATTTGCCTCGCAGGTTGTTGACTCCACTCGGGGTCATGGCTGGAGGTGCTAGTTCCCTTTCTGTTCTTTAGTCTCTACATATTAAGCATTCTCTTTATTACCTAGTGGACATAGATATTCAAGTAAATTATAAGAGCATTTTAAATATACTGTATGAAATCAAGTCTGAAGTGGACTGTGCAGACTCATTCCCCTTCATAACATTCTGCTCCTGTTAGATTTCAAGCACTGCTAGGAAGCCCTAGAGGAAATAGGAAAATGGTATATGTAACCCAGCTGTCTCACTGGATGATTGTATGTGTACATGTGATCTTTTAAAAAACATATTTATTTATTTATTTAGGCTGTGCCAGGTTTTAGTTGTGGCATGCAGGATCTTTAGTTGCAGCATTCGGACTTCTTAGTTGTGGCATGCATATAATCTTATTGTCTGAGACTAGAAGATTATAGGAGAGTGAGAATAATTTTAAAGCCTTGGGCAGGAAATATTAATAGGTCTTTGTCTTTAAACTGACATAATAAATATTGTCCCCCTTACCTTTTCCTTCTGTGTTTGTGTTATTTATTAATTCTCCCACCCCTTTGTACCCTGAACTTTGACATTTTCATATATATATATATATTTTTTTTCATTTTTACACATATTTATTTTTTCCCCTTTGCGATTCATCCTTCTGTATCTGAGTTTGGGTTTGGTGGTTAACCTATTTAATATGGTAATCACTCTCTGAAAAGATAATAATTCATAGAGAGGCAGTTTACCTTGCCCCAAACCTCCACTGAATTGACAACCTCAAAGAGGGAGTTCTAATCCTCACTTTTTAAATTCTTTAATATTTTATGACCTGCTCTCCCCTTCCTTTTCTTAGCTCTGTAGTTAACAATTTTCATCTAAGCCTTAGTCTGAATATTTGCATTGACCACCTGCAAGTGATAGTTGTTCAGATAACAGGGAGTCATTATTTTCCGTAAGAAGACCAAATCTTAGTTTTTTTGACCTACTCTATAATTCTTGCTTATTCAGATGTGGATATTTAGATGTTTCACTCAACTCCATTTAGAGGATAAAACATTTAGTCTTATTTATAAAATATTTTAGGAGCATTTCACAATGGGGTTTAACAAAACAAAGCAAAACAAAACACCTCATTCTGCCTGTATTCTATCTGACATTAAAACACGTCCGATTGGGCTTCCCTGGTGGTGCAGTGGTTAAGAATCCACCTGCCAATGCAGGAGACACGGGTTTGAGCCCTGGTCTGGGAAGATCCCACATGCCGCGGAGCAACTAGGCCCATGTGCCACAACTACTGAGCCTGCGCTCTAGAGCCCGTGATCTGCAACAAGAGAAGCCACTGCAATGAGAAGCCTGTGCAACGCAACCAAGAGTAGCCACCGCTCGCTGCAACTAGAGAAAGCCCACGCACAGCAACGTAGACCCAATGCAGCCATAAATAAATAAATAAACCCCCGAAAACACGTCAGATTAAAACCAAGGGTGAGAAACAATGCCTTGGAGGCAAACCAGAGCACCAAAGGACTAGGCTACAGGATTATAGGGAAGCAGAGGTGTCTTCTGAGAGATGAAAAAAGGATTTTGGAAGAACGAGAGTGAGAGATTGTTGCTTCTTCCTGCCTTTGCTGGGAAGTGTCACAAGGTTTAAAAAAATGAAAGTGGATAGTTAAGGTCAAAGACTTTTTGGGGTTCAAAATGGTGAGGGGAGAAGGAGAAAGTCAAGTTGATCAAGCCCAGTGATGAACTTAAACTGTGTCGGGTCAGGACTAAAGTAGGTCTCCCAAAGGGAAATCACCCATTATTTACTGTTTGTTAATAAAGATGTATCTTTTATGCAGTTTTTATTTGATAATTATGACTACCCCCTTTTTACAGATGGGGAATACGTACCATTTAACCTTCTACAGGTCAGTTAGGGGGAGAATAGGAACAGATAGACTGTTTCTTAAATTTGCCTGCCACAACTAGACTTCCCTTCAGATAGATGATGGTTTCCTTTTATGATTTTCATTGCTGTTTCTACTAGCTCAACAAACTATTGGGAAGATGGCATTTTAAGTGGGTGTATGATATGACATGCATAGAAAGAACTATGCATTTGCATCACTTTCCACCTTTCTAAGCATCACAATGTAAGTCTTTGCCAAATGCAAGTGGAAAGGAAGGAGCCATGCCGACATTCTCCGGCTGGCCTTGGACAACGCTGACAAAACACATCAGCCACTCAGCACTTTTCCAAGTAGCAGCTAATGCCCGGATACTCAACTTTAACCCGGGAAAACGAGGTCAATTTAGGAAAGAAAAGCATGTCAAAGATTGTGCTGGTAGTCTGCTGGGGATGCTTGTCTTCTGAGATTTCCTTCAGCTCACTGTCAGCACCCTCTTTGGGGGTAGTAATGCAAGTGCTTATCTGACAAGGAAAGAATTATATGTGGATTCATCATTGCAAGCTAAGGGAAAGAAAACAGTTTTAATCTCAGAGTATTGGAAGAAATCATAATAATTAACATTTTTGAGCATTTACTAAGTTAGACACTATGCTTAGGGTGTTACATAAATTATCTTATTTAATCCTTAAAATAATCAGAGCTACACCTCATCTTTCTCCTTAGATTAGTTTCTTCCTTTAGGGGACATTGTGATTAAAACACCACTTATTTAAAACTTCATCCTGTCTCTGGCGTATACTTTCCAATAATTGTACTACATTATAAAATATTCTGTCTATGACCCGAGTTTCATTTAAGCTCAAATATGCCGTATTTTGCTGCATAGCTCCTCTTATCCCATTGTTTATTTACCATGAATTACGAGGATAGACAACGCCTGTTCCAGTGTCTGCCCCTTGCACACTGAGAACCATGCATGTATGGTTGATAAGGCTTCAGAGCTGCACATATGGGAGAATCCAGCTCACCTCCACAGCCTCATCATCAGTTCACACACTGCTAGCCTAGTGTGGTAGGCTGAATAATCGTCCCCATGTATGTCCAATGCCTTTGGTCCGGGAACCTGTGATTATTTCTTTATATGACAAAAGGGACTTTGTAAATGTGATTAAATTAAGGATTTTGAGATGGGGAGCTTATCCTGGATTATCAGTGTGGGCCCAGTGTGATCACAAAGGTCTATAAAATGGATACAGGAGAGAGAGAGAGAGAGAAGCAGAAGTTGAAGTGATGTGCTTTAAAGATGAAGGAAGGGGCCACAAGCCAAGGAATATAGTTGGCCACTAGACGCTGATAAATCAAGGAAACAGATTCTCCCTCAGAGCCTACGGAAGGAACCAGTCCTGCTACACCTTGACCTTAGCCCAGAGAAACTGACTTACAGTTTATGACCTCCAGACCTATAAGAGAATAAATTCGTATTGTTTTAAGACACTAAATTTGTGGTAATTTGTTACAGCAGCAGTAGGAAACTAATATATTTAGTGTACAATTTAAGTCTTGTGAGACAACAATTATATGGAGTAACTGTAGAAATTAATGTGCACACAGTGCAAAGTGCAGGACATTACAATTCTGAGTTCTCAAGATTGGATGTTGCTGAGTAGCACCCCTCCATGAGACCTCTTGTCCCGTCCTCCCTGACCACTGCTGGCACTTTCCAATCCTCACGGACACACGGGAACAAAACTACTTCTCTCTGGGTGATTAGTCAGTCTTCATTCTCAGAACAAGAACCATTTTACATTTTTTTCAAGAGAGGTCTTAGGAAGAAAAGATATCTTTGATTTACTCTCAACAGCTCTTAGAGACAACTTTGTCTTCACTTGTGGGTGTGCTGAGAGAGTCATTCAAAATAGAGAGCTTGGATACCAAGGGTAAGCAGAAAGGAAGATCTGATTGTTTTGTCCTTTGTTATCTTAGGATAGTAAAAATAATTAATTTGCTTACCTTTTGGTGCATTTTTATCAGTGAAACTTCACAGTGCTTGATGTTTAATACTATTTGGAATCTTAGCAATCAGGAGCTGCATAAAAGGCTTTGGTAAATTCTGTGGTTCATCAGAGAAGAATCCCAAGCATTGTGGTACAAGAAGAGTGATAATCTCAGAAGCAGCATCTCAAGAAATACATTAAAATGATAGAGAAAAAGAGGAATTTTACTGAAGTATCAACTACCAAACTTTCAGGGAGCATTTAATTACTAATATAAACTCTAATAGGCAATTAAGAAATAGAATGTTCTGGTTATTAAAGTATTTATGTAATTGAGACTAGCTCTATGTCAACAATTGATTTTCAAAGAATGTAATAGATTAAAATTCTGTTAATGCTGAAGCTAAATTTCACATAATGTATTCAAATTCCCATGATTCAGATCTTATATAGGCTTATGTTATGAACCTAAAATATCACTGAACTGTAGAGGTACAGAGAAAAGGTCTTTTTTTACATATCTGCCCCTCACCACCACCAGTAGCAAAATTAGTGCCTTATTGGCCCTGAAGAATCCAAATGGTGAAAAATATTTCCTTATCATGACTGTTACAAATTTAAATCAATGTAGGTGTCTTTCCTCAGAGAAGAGTATATGTGGGTTATAGTAAATTCCAAAAGACAAGAGCAATTGAAGTAAAATTATTAGCCTTTTCAGAGTCTGTGTGACTTCTCCCTTCCTCTCCATCCCCCACCGAGGGTTAAAATAGTGAAGTTGAGCTAAGGAAATACGCTTGTAAATTTTCAATAGCATCTTAATTTGAAATTGCAGTTTGAGAAGACTAATATTCACACTGCTTTTAAGAAATGTTCTGTGCCTATACATACTCAATTAAAATGCCTGTATTTAGGCCAAATCACTTCATTGTGGTTATATTCCTGGAAGTGTTCTCATTCCCCTGACTGGCATTTCCAGGAATAATGTTACAGCTCTGGCCAATCAGAGGAAAAACAATGGAAACAGTAAAAGTATTTCTCCTAATTGCAATAAACAGTTGAAGAAAATATAAGGAAAGCAAGTGACAAATGTACACACGGAAAGTGAGTTGCTAAATGAGTTCCTTTTGGATAGTTATTCCTCCTAAAAGCACAATTTAGCATCGTTCAGTCACCATTTAGTCTTTGAGTGTTGGAAACTGAAAATCTGTAGGCATGAAATTGCACTGATTCAGTGTCTTCAGGAAATATAAAGTGGGAAATGTTAGAATAAACCGTACATGTTATATACAGGAAATATTAGAAAGTAAACTATATAGGCAAAATTCTCTTTCTGTCACTTTTTATTACCTCCTAAATGAAAGTAAATATTTCTGGGTATACTATTCTAAATGAAACAAAACAAGACTTGCATTTTAAAAAATTGTCTTTATGTTTTTCTTCTTCGGTAGTATTAATTTCTTAATTAACTTGATCTGGAGGTAAAAAATGGTAGAGCCATCATTATTGTTGAATATTTTAAGGCAGAATATGGTCAGTTTCCGTGAAAATCCTGCCAATTCTGAAGCCTGTGTGTACAGAGAATGTCATCCTTATCTAGGATCACTGTTGGGGGTATAGATCGTACATGAACTCTACCATTAGACTCATAAAAAGACTGAAATATTCTTGAGAGGTATTCATGTAACAGTCCTCTATAATAATTCTCATCTTTTATCATATGAATGAGGTTTTTAAAAAAATAGTTACTTAGAAAAGCAGTCAGTTAAAGCAAATTTTGATTCTTTTTGTAAATGACTAGTTCAATTTTATTTTTATAGAAAAACAATAATAATATATAAAATAACATATTAATACACACATACACTATGTAATATACTTGAACATGTGATCTCAAATGCTGAAATAGCAGATCTCTTTATTGAGTTGGTTTAGCATTGTCTTTTCAGATGGTATCATTGGTAATTAAGTCATTCCCTGGTGAGACAGGCAGATTTTAAAATGTGATTTATATCTCTGTCTTTCAGCTCATTGCTAATTTTAGGGATAAATATGAAGTAGCATAATTTTACATATTATTTTTCAACGCTATTGGGATGATCAAAGTAACAGCTGTTTCTCTGGGGTCTTGATTGATTTAAAATAATGTACCTAAAATACCAACTTTCCCACTTAGTTTGCCTCAGTTATGATCCTGCAGGCAGGCTCTACATCCATCTTGCAGAGAGAGAAAACAAGTTGATGTTTTTAAATACCCTTTTAGCTTTGACTAACAATCACACTTATATTTTAAATGAGCTGATGAGAAAAAATGTTGTTCATGTTCATGAGTTTTTAAGAAAACTTAAAATTAACGTCATGTTTTTTCCTCCTGTTAAAACAAACCTCTGAGATTTCACCCTCAGGCTTTGACAGTTAACAGTTAACAAGAGTTTGAAGAATGCTCTTACCACCATTTCCCCTGGAGAACTTTGTAAGCTTTACATGTAAATGCAAACAAAAATTTTTAGGCTTTTGATCTTGGGGATTTGATGAAATCTCCAAATCTCCAGAGCAAATTTAAGGATTACAGGCTATAACAAGTACACATATGAAAGCATGACAAATTAACGGTAAATATCTAGTATTGATTCCAAACAGGAATATGATGGATTTATTTATTATGACGGCATTCTAGTCTGAGTGACTAAAAAAATAAATGTCACCAGAAGGGGTGGTAGTGGGAGAAAGATGGCAAGTCTGTCTATTGACTGTATTCATATTCATTTATATGCAAAAGAAAGAACACAGCTCACTCAAAGGCTTCATTTACTTTAATCCCTTTCTTCCTTTCTTTTTCTTTTTCTCTCCCTTTCTCCCTTCCTTCCTTCCTTCCTTCCTTCCTTCGTTCCTTTCTTTCTTTCTTTTCTTTCTTTCTTTCTTTTTTTTCCTTTCTTTTTCAAACTTGTTCTAAGCAGAGTGAAATTCAGTTCTGATCGGACCTGGGTCACCAGGGAGTTGATATCCCAAAGGTCTTTTTGTTTCCCTTTTGTCAAGATCTGAGTGAGCTGGTATTTAGCTGTGGGAGCATAGGAAGCCTCTTGCTAAGCAGGACAATGACTAGGGCTTGTGGAATTACCATAGCCTCACATAGTAATTGTCATTCTGAGAGGTGATCTATGCATTCTCTCTCGCACTTAGTAGCAGTGGTAGCAAGTTGACCTGGTCATCCCAGGTTCAAGTGTCATTGATTGGCTGATGATGGACAAGGCAAGACATGAATCTACTTGACATTTCACTCAGCAAGCATCTTAGATGTATTATCTAAATCGGTCTTTTTCTTTTACTTTGCTCACAGTTTAGCAACAGTAGCATGCAGGGACATATCACCTTGTTTGCATCTGGTAGAGACTCTAGGAAGAAAAAGGTCTCCTACAATCTTATGTAGACATTTCACATTCCACAACTATTAGATAAGTTGATTGAACCATGGCAGGTACTAAAATGATCAGAAATGGATGCAGTTGTCTCTAAAGAAGAACAGAAAATGAAACTGATCCTGTTTCTTTTATACTAGGGGTTATTGTTGCTTTCTTTCCTTGTATGTTTTAAATACTGAGGAAAATGAAACTTAGTGAAGAGATAGTTCCTCTTTGGAGTTCCCCAAGGAATTTACACAAATCCAAATATATGAAACTTGAGAATTTTCTTTAATTTCAATATAAAAACCTTGTGAAAAGGAGCATATTTGTTTATATCCTGGATGCATACTTTTGTTCCTTTTATAAGCCTTGATGTCTAAACTGAAGGGAAGACTTTCCCAGGCTCAGTGGTGGGTAATAAAAATAACTAAAAATGTGGAAAGTGAGATTTATAAGGAAATAAGGCAACTGATAATAATATCTGGGAAGAGGCTAGAAGCATAAACAGAGGGAAATTCTCAGTGAGATGGTAGTCACTCTCTTTGGCTTGGGCCTATAGGAGACATCTGTGGAACTGGAGAGGTTTTGATCTTAAGTTCTGTACCCATTCTTCTGGATGACATGATTGATAACATTCACAATGCAAAATAGAATTCACATATTTTGAAAAATCTTTCCCATCTATACATGTATCTTCAATTTTAAAAAATACACACATAAAATCTTGCAATGTTGATTTACATTGTAAATAATTTCTAAAAGAAAATTTCTTGTAAATTGTAAAAAAATACCATCTACAGTATTTTACAGGGTACAATTCCACATGATACCACTTTGGAAAAAGGACAAAACAAAACAAAAAAACCCTTTCAACATAGAAGTTCTCAGTTGAGAGTTATTTTTGGTATAATTTTCTTTTTAACCTTGGTTAATACCACAGTTCAAAATTTTCATCTTAAACAGGTATTCCCAATAATTTTATTGATACCAATGTAATGCTGAAAAGTTTTAGCAGAGTCTATTATAAATATTGAAATTAGAGTGTAGGGGTAGACAGATACCTAAGTTAGCGGTCCAAATTGAACACATACTAGTTTATGACTAAGTAAGGAGCCTCACATTACTGCATTGTGTATAGGATGAGGTTTATTACTTAAATGTACCCTTAAGGATTTGGCCTCTCTTCATCCATCCCAGTCATTTACTGTGACTGGGGAAGAACATTTTTCTGGGGAAGGAACCTCTCATGCCAGCTTCCTTCCATACTGGCAGACTGAAGTCACTCAGGAGTTTGAGACCTTTGACTTTCTGTTATACAGATGTAAATACCTAGGAAATACTCAGGCCATGACCTAGGAATTGCAAAGGGATAATCCCGCAAGAGAAGAGAATAAAAGTACTACTCATCTACAAGTCTTATTTTTTAGCATATAGGCGATCTCTGATGAGACTGTTTGTAATTCAAGAAAAGCAGTTAATAAAGAGTGAAAGGACAGCAATATAAACAAAGTTAGTTTACAAATTATTAGTAAGTACATTTCTGAGTAATATAGTATTGTGGTGGATTGTATTATTTTTCATGGTAACTTCTATTATAAGAGAACATCTTCCTATAAGCAGAAGTGCTATATGCTAGATCCTAGTTTAAGACACCCTGTATATAGATAAACAACAAGGATTTACTGTATAGCACAGGGAAGTATATTCAATATCTTGTAATAACCTATAGTGGAAAATAATCTGAAAAAATATATATATATAACAGAATCACTTTGCTGTACACCTGAAACTAACACAATATGGTAAATCAACTGTACTTCAATAAAAGTAAATAAATAAAGTAAAAGAGAAAAGACACTGTATAATATATTTCCAGTAGCTCTTGCTCTTTTCCATTTGCCATGAAAATAAGATGACCCAGGGCATTATCAGATAGGAGCCACTGCTTCAACCGAGGCCTTGGCATGAGGTTGGGGCAAAGCCACAACCAATCTGCAGCTCACATAAAAACTGAGCAAGAAATACTCTTTCTTCTTTTAAGTCCTGAAATTTTTTGGAGATGTTATTGCTGAATAATATGGTAAAAGCTAACTGATAACACTGATCAAAAAATATTTTAAATTTTAAACTTTAAGTAAAGTTACTTTGTAATCTTCAGTAGTCATTCATTCATAAATTTTATTCAGTACCTTTCGTGTTCCAGGTACTTGCTAGGTGCTGGAGATACAGTACTTCATGACGCTTCCGGTAGGGAAGGTTTCAGTGCAGGAGAGAGACAGAGATAAAAGCACACAATTAAAATAACTATGGCTGTAATAATTTCATAAAGGAGATAAACAGAGTGCTATGAAATAATAACTAGAGATGGAGGTTGAAGGAATCTACTTTATAAAGCATGGTAATGATAGATATCTTTAAGAAGGTGACATTTAAACAAAGACCTGAAGAATGAGAAGCTAGCTATAGGAAGAGCATTCTAGGTCAGTGAGCAACAAATGCAAAGGCTCTGTCTCATTCTTCAACTTCCAGCTTGACCAGTATCTAAAAGATAATAGTATTCTGAGAGATTGTGCTATAAGTCACTTCAGGAGATAGACCCGAGTTTAACCCATCAGTAAAGCATGGGATTGCGCTGCCTTCCTTAAATAGAGCAGAATCTAAAAAGCATCTTCTCATTGGGTTATAGCATGCTAAGCATAGGAATGAAGAAGGGATAATGGTGGCAAGTTCACAAACCAGAGTAAACGGTAGTTTTACTTTCTCTGAGCAATATCCCAACCAGCTCCCCTGCTAAGCATTTCCTAGGTAGTTAGAAATTTCTTGTCCTCTCAAGAATACTCTGGAGCAGGCCTCTCAGAGTTCTAAATTGTGTCAACGAAAAAATACTTCCGGAGTGTCAGTTCTACCCAAAGGTCCCACGCCAATGTGGACCTACACTTTCAGGGGTTGCCGCCTAGATGATTTGAGAGGTATGGGCCACTGTTGCACTGGTGTTCTACTGGATATTAATAATTTAATCACGCCACACAAATGCTTCCAGTGGAATCATGTTCATCCTGCATCTGGACCAAAGCCGGAGAGTTGCCTGCATGTCTAACCTGATTTCCAAATTATAGGTTTCTCTTATGTTCACACTGACATGGATGAGTGGGGACACTGAGGATTCTCAGAGCCACCTGTTCAGGCAAAGAGATCACGCTAAAAGCAATTAAGTTCATTTAAATTCAGGTGACTTCTCCCAAAGCGCTATCCCCCACCCTTTTCTGTCCCCTAAGGCAAAAGGTGCAGGGAAACAGATCTTGACTTGGTCTTTAAACTCTAAATTCTGCATTTCTGTGATTCCTAACTCGACAAGTACATTTAGAAATCAAAACTCAAAGCTGGGTTGGGAAGACAGCCAATTCCTTGCCTATTGCACCTGGTCCCTTAAAAGATAATTTATATGTGGGGCAAAGAAGTCATTGGGAGTGTTCTCTCTAAAAGGAGAAAAATGCTTTTATCTTTTACAGACATAATCTACAGACAGCAGCAGACAATTTATATGTATAATGCCCCAATTTGACGTAGTAGTTAAACTATTTTATCTGGCCTTTGCAGTGATAGAATATACACTCCTGTATAGCTCCCATATAACAACAACATAAAGCAGAAATAGAATATAGGCAGATAAAATTGTGTAATGCTCTCTTGATGATGATTTGAGAAGCAATTGCTACATTTCATTTAGAACGGGGAGAGTGTCTGCTGTCTCCTTAGAGAAAGCCATTCTAGTCTAATTAGGGATGCAGGTACACACGCCTAGCCATTCTGATTTTTCAAAGTTATTTTCTAAATGAATTCAAGGCACAATTTAAAAATACAGTTAGTATTAAACTAAATAGCATTTTTTTCTCTTTAGAAAGTGGATGTAAAAGGGAATAGTTTGTAAGCCATTTCCCTGGCTAAAATGCTAGTTGCTACAAACTGATCATCATTTGGATGAAGAGTGTTAAAACTGAAAAACAGAGAATACCAAGGTAAGTGTATTAGGGAATAAAATTACGAATTAAGCCAGCTTTAAATTAGTTATCAAGTATCAGTATAAATCCTCAAATAAAAGCCCTGTGTACAATTCATACAAAATCTAGGACATTTAAAAAATATGTGCCAAATCTGAGTGACTCTGAATGATAATATTGAGAAACAAATTTGGGATATATTGAGGATCTAATTACTAGCAATATTTTCATTGCTTAATTTATTTATAATTGTAACATTAATGTGTTCATTTTATATTTGTTTAAATTTTTTAGCTAGTACCCAGAAGTACTTAGTACATGCCCTTCTTTGGAATACCTATTTAATAAGATAGCTTATTCTTACATACATAAAGTATCTGACTATATTATCCTTTACAATATAAACATCCTTCCCTTAGATCTTTTAAGTAGTTTTATGTGATCAAGTGAAGTGGTTAGTATTTAGATAAGTTCTCAGTAGTAATGATCTAAACAGAGTAGAACAGCATGAAGGAAGTTTGAACACTTTAAAAATAATAATTTTTAAACAATCTCTTCACTTTTACTTACCACCCTATGTTGGTAAGTAAAATATGATCTTTATTTCTTAAACAGTTTAAAATTTTCAAATCAGGTGTGTCCATAACATTATTTGAAAAACTTAACTGGTAAAGCAAGCCAAACAATCAGAAATCTATGTGAGAAATTTTCTTTTGGGGGGTTATATATCAAACTTAGTTTTAATTTGAATCAAGGTTATACATGCACATAGTTTAAAAAATTAAATAGTTCTGCAAGCCTTCCTTTGATGGCAGGTCTGTCCCTCCCTTTCTACTACCATAACTCCATTTCCCAATTACTAGAGGCAACCACTTTTAACGCTATTGGCTGTTTCTCTTGGTATTTACCCCTATGTCACTTATTCTCATACTGATACTTCTTGACTTTTAATTTTTAGGCACTATGTATTGACATCCCCTTGTGGAAAATAAGAATTTATCTTTCACTCTTCTTGCCATCAGTATTCTCATTCCTGCCTGGTGCCTTTCTACTTTCCCCATTTTCCTCATATAATTATATTGTAATTTTGTTTAATGCAGTGCTTACGTTATTATGACCACATAAATGCTGAACCATGTAGTTCAGCTGAACCATGTAGTAAACTATTATAATTTTTCTCCCTGTACCAGTATTAAAAAAATAATTTTTTCAATAATGCTCTTTTTTCATTTAATTTTCTGTGCACATATAATCAATTTATCCCCTAATCCTTCCCAAGTTGTACAAATCTCCTTTTAGCACATTCAAGCACTTCAGCAATTTTATTAATTTTATTTTTTTGAAGACCTCTCTCTTATGGCCTTCTGATTTGTTCTAGCTTGGGCCATTTGCTGTCTACACTTGCTGTTTAGCTATTATTCCAGTATCTTTCTTAACCATCCTCCAGTGCAAGTCAACTTTTTCTATAAAGAGCCAGATAATAAACATTTTGGGTTTTTTAGGCCAGATGGCCTTGCGCACATTTACTCAACTTTGTCATTATAGCACAAAAGCAGTCATAGACAATACACAAATGAACGTGACTGTGTTCTAATGAAACTTTATTTATGGACACTAAAATTTGAATTTCATATAATTCTTATGTGTCATAAAATGTTCTTTTGATTTTTAAAAACGCTTGAAAATAGAAAAATCATTTTTAGCTCATGGGCCATACTAAAACAGGTGTCGTGATGGATTCGGCCCGTGGGCTATGGTTTGCTGACCCCTGTTTCAGGAAATTCTCTTTGCTTGTCATTTGTGTTGGATCCTCTGGTTTCCTGGATTTCATGTCTTTTTCTGTTTCACATTCTTATTTTGATAGATCATATCTTCTAACAGCTTCCTAAAAAATTTTGAGAACTTGAATTACTGAAATCCATGTTTCCACCTTCATATTTAAATGTCTGAAATTTAAAAATTTGAAGGCATTTCTTCATTGTTTGCCAGCTTGCATTATTGTTATTGAGAAGTCTGATACCATTCTGATTCTTAATCTTATGTATATATATATATTTATAAATCTGAAATCTTAAAAATTCTCTTTCTTTGTGCTAGGGTTCTGAAATTTCATAATGATATTTTTAAATAAAGGTGTGGGTCTGTTTTTATCCATTGTGCTAGGTACTCCATGGATCTTTTTATTCTGGAAACTCATGTTCTCTAGTGCTGAGAAGTTTCTTGTATTATTTCTTTTTTTTTTTATTTTTTTATTTTTTTATTTTTTTAAATTTTATTTATTTATTTATTTTTGGCTGTGTTGGGTCTTCGTTTCGTGCGGGGGCTTTCTCTAGTTGTGGCAAGCGGGGGCCACTCTTCATCGCGGTGCGCAGGCCTCTCACTATCGCGGCCTCTCTTTGTTGCGGAGCACAGGCTCCAGACGCGCAGGCTCAGTAATTCTGGCTCACGGGCCCAGTTGCTCCGCGGCATGTGGGATCTTCCCAGACCAGGGCTCGAACCCGTGTCCCCTGCATTAGCAGGCAGATTCTCAACCACTGTGCCACCAGGGAAGCCCGCTTGTATTATTTCTTTAACGATTTCCTCCAGTCTCTTTTTGGAACTTCTGTTAGCAGATTTTGAACTTCCTGAATTGGTGCTCTTCCACTTTTCATCTTTTCTCACTTAAAAAAAATCTATTTGTCTTTTTTGTCTCCTTTCTTGGATATGATCTCAACCCCTCCATGGATTTTTTTCAATTTTTAATTTCCAAGATCTCTTTTTTTTCTGATTTTTTTTTAAAAAAAGCATTCTATTTTTCTTTTATGTATGTAATAAATTCTCATATCTTTCTGAGGTCTGATAAGAGAAGATATCTTGTTTCTGTTCTGGAAGTTTTCTTCTCTAAGCATAGTCTCTATTTCTTCCAATGTGCTTTTTTCTCTTTGTTTTGGTACTTGACTTTCATGTTAGAGATTTTTTTTCATGTCTTGGCCATCTTTCGGTGATTAAGAATGGTGAGATTATGGTTGGAAGCTCTGAGCATGTGAGTAGAGCTTGTTGACTATGAGCTTTTCTGTAGGTTGATCTCTTTACTGTAGGCTGTTTGTAGGAGAGCACCCAGTATCAGAATCTTTATGTCTGTCATCTTGGGCAGGTCATAGTTCCCCCAAAAGAAACATGCATTTCCTTCTTAGAAGATATGAATCTGGCTGCTGAATTCTGGGAGTAGAATAGGGCAAGAAGGCTAAGAGTTTTAAAGTTCAATATATAAACTTTTAATTAATCTCCCTGTTTTTAGTATGATACTTCTCTCTAACTGTGCCTGGATTCCTCCAGTCCAGAGTCCCTCTATTTTACCCTCTCCAGAGAATAAATCTCCTGTCTTCTACTGAGATGGGAAGGGGAAATTATCCGGTTGCATGGAATTGAGGAAGGAATAGCTCTACATTCACCTCTTCACTTCCATAGCAGCTTGTGACGTCAATTCCTGGGCCTTTTGGGGGTTCTTAGAAGCAATTAGGTTGCTTCTTAGCTAGCCCCCCTGACAGTTAAGGATTCAGCTTTTTGGAGTTTCAGCGTGTTTATCTGCTTTCTAGATTCCAAAATTTTGCAACTTCACCCTTCCCCTTACTGTTCTCCTTGTGGGTTTGTCTTTAAAACTCTCTACCTTCATTAGTGGGTTTGGGGAGGGAGTGGAGATAAATGAAAGTGTTCAATTTGTCATTTTAAACTGGACCAGTTTTATGTGAGAATGTCTCCCCTTTTGAAAACATATTAACTTATTTATATATTTTAGTCAGATATCATTTGGATTTATAAAATATATCTCCATGTGAGGCATAGGGTGTGAAGAAATATGTTAATTCTCAAGGAGGTAGTGAGTGGTTGCATGTATTTCTGGCAGCTGCCTAGAGTTATGTGTCCTAAGTTTTTTACATATTTAAAATGCATAATGTGGAAATCTATAAGAGTTGTTCTAAAGCATATTATGTGTTATTATATTGTTGTAAAGATAGTCTGTATTTATTAGTACTAGGTTTAGTTGGTATATTGACAAAAACCCTCAAGTAACAATGGCTTAAATAATATATGAAGGTATTTCCTTCTTATATAAATGAAGTCCAGAGTTTATAAGGAGGCCCAAGAGCAACAGGAATCCACCAGATCCTTCTATATTGTTGTTTCATCACCCTCAATATGTGTCTTCCTCCTAATGGTCCAAGACGGCAACTTGAACACCAGTCTTCATGTTCTCATTTAAGCCAGCAGGTAGAAGGGCACATACCCTCTCTTTAAGGACACTTGCCAGAAATTGCATACGTTACTTCTAATTATATCCCATTGGCCAGAAATTAGTCATATGGCTATAGCTAGTTGCAGAGGAGTCTGGAAAATGTAACCCTTATTTTAGATAGCACAATAAAAAAGCCCTGGACAATAGGTCTGGAGACAAGGTGCTACTTTTGGTCCTTTAATTATTTCTGTTCTCTTAGGCAAGTCCCTTACCTCTTCAGGCCTTGTTTCTTTATCGATATGTTGAAGATCATCTAGTAGTAAATGCAAAGATAGGAATGTCCTGGGAGGTAGTTCCATACACATAGGCTTACTCTGTAGATTCAAGATCTGTGGCATTTAGTTAAATTTAAGAACATGGGCTAAATTCTCAGTATTTTAAACACAACTTCTTATTTTGACTTAGTTTATAATTAGATGTATAACCTTGGAAAAGTTCTTTAACTATTTTTGATCTCACTTTGATAATTCATGAAATGGGTTATTAGTATAGTCTCACAGATCCCAAACCATGCACTAAGGTGCCTTGGGATGCTGCAGTAAACTCACAGGAGAGTTGTAGGATATCTTAAATTTTTAAGGGAAGTACAGTGCTACTTGACATCTTTCAGATACCAGCAAAATGCTAGCTTGAGATAGTTCACACATTAGCTCATGCTACATTTGTTTTGATTTCATATCTTTGTAAAGCTGGGTTTTTGTATATTATTGTAATAAAAAGCAAGTACTATGTGAAAATCAGTGTAGAACAGGAAAGGAGGGTGATGGTGTCCAGTTTGATTCCAAGGTTTGAGATGTACAGTGCCGAACAGGTATACACATCTCATTTGGAAGTAATTGTGGTTGTTTAAGAATTAAATAAAAATATGATTTTCTTTTAATTTGGATATTTAACAAAACAGCTACTACTTTTTAAGGAAATAAGTAGTTATTAAGTGTTTGGGCCTAGCTACTTAATAAATGGGGCTATTATTTATTCTTTTTTGTATTGTCTTAGGAGAGTACATGCCCTAAAGATTTTCCTTCTCATTTTCAAATTTAGAGTTAGGTTACTGGCTCTTAAGTATATCTACCTTTTGCTGAGGGAGCTGCCTTACTGGGTCATGAGATAGATTCTCAGCCAAAAGGCTGAGCAGAGATTTGTTTCTGGCAAGCTAAACTGGAACTTGGAATTCAGTTTTACAAGGAACAATGTTATGAATATTTTATATAGTTTAACCAGTCCAATTTTTAGCATTTATCAAATGTGCAAGAATGTATTTGTGACATTCAGATTTTTGGCATCTTAGATAAAACACCCAAATGACTGACCAACATCTTTTCCTGGAAATACTTGGTAAACAAACTCATTGCATCATCAGAAGCTTTCTTACAGCACCTTTCCCAAACTCTATTAACTTTATAAAAGTGGCCAAATCCCCAGAGCAAACAACCAATCAAAACTCTGGGAAAATCAAACAAGCTTTAAAGTTCAGATATGCTGACTGATTAGAAAAAGGAAATTTTGTTTATGTCAAGAAAGTTTTGAATGGCTTAATGAGAATATTAACAATAATGAGTTGCTAAGTTGCTGTAAGTTTAAGAAGCATTCCTTTGAATTGGTTTCTCAATCATGTGGGAACTCATCCTGAATGTAGAAGCTGTTCTCTTGTATACAGCAGTTTAATCAAAGAAGAAAAAATGAAATTAGGTGTCCTTCTCCAGAGTATCCAAATAACATCCAGCAGATTTGGATGGTGCAACACTATGAAGACACAAAAGCAGGGCAAATACTTTCTTTTTTTTTTTTTTTCTTTTTCCATTTTGTATGTTTTTATTTTGAAACAATTTCAAACATAAAAAAAGTTGCAAGAATAGTGTAGTGAACCGACATACTCAACACCTAAATTCACCAAATGTTAGCTAACATTTGCCACATTGTCTCATACACAAATGTTCACGGTAGCTTTGTTTGTGATAGCACAAACCTGTAAACAACTCAGATATTCATCAACAAGTGAATGGATAAAAAAATTTTGATATACATACAATGGAATACTGCTTAGTAATACAACAAATGAACTATTAAAAAAGTATGAAAATTGCCTGTTGTTTTCTTTTAACATCTTTATTGGAGTATAATTGCTTTACAATGGTGTGTTCATTTCTGCTGTATAACAAAGTGAATCAGCTATATGTATACATATATCCCCATATCCCCTCCCTCTTGCATCTCCCACCCTCCCTATCCCACCCCTCTAGGTGGTCACAAAGCACCGAGCTGATCTCCCTGTGCTATGTGGCTGCTTCCCACCCACTAGCTATCTATTTTACATTTGGTAGTGTATATATGTCCATGCCACTCTCTCACTTCATCCCAGCTTACCCTTCCCCCTCCCCGTGTCCTCAAGTCCATTCTCTACGTCTGCGTCTTTATTCCTGTCCTGCCCCTAGGTTCTTCAGAACCTTTTTTTTTTTTTAGATTCCATATATATGTGTTAGCATACGGTATTTGTTTTTCTCTTTCTGACTTACTTCACTCTGTATGACAGACTCTAGGTCCATCCACCTCACTACAGATAACTCAGTTTCGTTTCTTTTTATGGCTGAGTAATATTCCATTGTATATATGTGCCACATCTTCTTTATCCATTCATCTGTTGATGGACACTTAGGTTGCTTCCATGTCCTGGCCATTGTAAATAGAGCTGCAATGAACATTGTGGTACGTAACTCTTTTTAAATTATGGTTTTCTCAGGGTATATAGGGCAAATGCTTTCAACATGACTATCCTGCTGTTTTGATTCTGGGTTGGAATTCTCTTCTCAGTTGAATCAGTGTGGCTAAGATGAATTTTTATTATACATTAATCAGGTTCAGTGATGTTTCTCACTTATAACTTTAATTATAATTTTAGTTTTTCCTGAGATGTCTGTTTTTTGATACTTATAGTAAACCTGATATTTTCTTATACTAGAGAGAATGACATGAAAGTTTAATTGATATATCTGCAGATACCTTGTTACACGTGTGACATGTTTATATACCCTATACTGAATACACAATTTTTTAAGGACAAATATGTTACAGTGAAAATACAAAGCACTCAGTTTAGAAGATCACTTCTAGGGAATTCTCTGGCAGTCTAGTGGTTAGGACTCTGCGCTTTTACCGCTGAGGTCCTGGGTTCAATCCCTGGTTGGGGAACTGAGGTCCTGCAAGCTGCGTGGTAAGGCAAAAAAAAGAAGATCACTTCTTTATGGTCTGCTTTGCTGTATACTAGCTATGGTCTTTGTCAAGTCATTTACCTTCTCTGTGCCTTAGTTTCCTCATCCACAAAGCATTAAAAATTGGCTGCATATAGTACATATCCCATTTACCAAGTCTCAAAGTTTCACATTCCTAGTACTCAGGGATTCAACATGAAGCCAGATATTCATGTATTTTACTTCCTGGGTGCGTTCTTTCTCAAGCCTTTTCTTCTTAGTTTATCCTAGAAATTTATAGCTTAAATTTAGAATGGGATCTAAAGTGCTTCAAGTTATATAAAGGCCCTATACACGCATGATGAGGTTGAAGAAGGTGAAATGTATGACTAGGGATAGCAATCTGTCTGAATACATCCCCCATACTGTTTGCCACACTCACTGGTATGCCTTTAATTACAAGACTGAGTTTTTAGAATTGCAGAAAAAATTTCTTACTCAGCAATTTACATGGGTGAATGTTCTTGATACTGCTCTACCCCTGTCTCCCAACCCCCTCCCCCTTATATTTCTAACTGCCTATCACTACTGACCTTAGTAATAACCTCATGTCCTTGACAATTTAGAAACATGTACAAATTAATGATTTGGGAGAAAATTAGTGGATCCTGAAAGCTGAAAAATTTCCAGACGTATTACAAGCTGGAACCAGTTGCACAGAGTTACTGGGTCCTTGAAAGAGAGTACTGCAGAATAAGGGGCAAGATATGCCCTGATCCTGGGATACTGCAGAACCCAGAAAAATATAGGTCTCAGTTTCTAACAAAGCAATAAACATGCATAAGGAAAGAGTTATAAATATCACCCCAGCATGCCTTCCATTAAAGGAAAACACAGAGATGCCTGCTGAAACTAAAAGTAATGTTTAAAAAACAGCTCATTCTCTACAAATATTATGAATTGGATTCTTCCAATAGCAGTAGAAACTTGGATCATACATCCCAGGAGCCCCAAACATGAAAGCTTTAGCGATTTTAGGATTAATCAAGATCACACCATCAAATGTGCAGTCTTTTTGCTATATATGTTTTTTCAGTGATTTGCCTTCTTGGCTTACCCACTGGGTTTTGCCTGTTTTTCCTCATTCTCCACTGTGTCTTTAGACAGTGCTGTCACTGACAGCAGGCTGAGTAAATCATCAGTTGCATGCTGATGAGCTGGTTTCCCTTCTTTTGCCAGATTAAATCAGGACAGCCTTCAAGTTTGGAACAGGAGAGGATGGTCTGTGCCATTACTGCTGACCTTTCCTTTCTTCTCTTTTTATCTGGGGCTTTTCCCACAACCAAACCCTCTTCTGTTATGTCCTCAATTTAGGATACTTCCTTTCCTTCATCTTTTCTGCCAGGAACATAACTGTTTCATTGCCCTGCCAATTTGTTTTCTTGCTGTTTTTACTGATTTTACTTTGTGTTCCTTTTAATAAATAAGTATGAAATCTTATGAAAGTTTTAAGGGAGTTCAAAAGTAAAAAGTCTATTCAGGGACTTCCCTGGTGGCGCAGCGGTTAAGAATCTGCCTGCCAATGCAGGGGTCATGGGTTCAATCCCTGGTCCGGGAAGATCCCACATGCTGTGGAGCAACTAAGCCCGTGCGCTACAACTACTGAGACTGCGCTCTAGAGCCCGCGAGCCACAACTACTAAGCCTGCGCGCCTGGAGCCCGTGCTCCACAGCAAGAGAAGCCACCGAGATGAGAAGCCTGCGCACCACAATGAAGAGTAGCCCCCGCTCGACGCAACTAGAGAAAGACCGCGCGCAGCAACAAAGACCCAGTGCAGCCAAAAATAAATAAATGTTTTAAAATAAATAAATAAAATAGCTAAAAAAGTCTATTCATTGACATTCTGAAGAACCAATATTTACAAATTCAATTTTCATATAAGATGGTGATAAGGGGGAAAAAAAAAACCTATATGTTATAATTACCCAAAGTTGTTTTGAGAAATATATTCCAGAAACTTTGATATGCTAACACGCATTTTAAATCTCCAAGAGAAGATTGTAAACTGCATTTCCTGAACTTATTAGATGATGAATCCTTGTTTGCAAAGGATTTTCAGTGGAGTGTTTCCAAGAACACGCTCTCTTGGAAATGTTGTCATATTTCCTTTTCCTTCAACTTATTTTATAATTCAGCTTTATATGTAATTTAGTAACTAATCATAATTTCAAAGAACCACAGACTTTTTTTTTTTTATCCCCGCAGTTGCATTTTTTAATTAATTAATTAATTAATTAATTAATTTTTGGCTATGTTGGGTCTTCGTTTCTGTGCGAGGGCTTTCTCCAGTTGCAGCGAGCAGGGGCCACTCTTCATCGCGGTGCGCGGGCCTCTCACTATCGTAGCCTCCCCTGTTGCGGAGCACAGGCTCCAGACGCACAGGCTCAGCAGTTGTGGCTCACGGGCCCAGTTGCTCCGCGGCATGTGGGATCTTCCCAGACCAGGGCTCGAACCCGTGTCCCCTGCATTGGCAGGCAGATTCTCAACCACTGCGTCACCAGGGAAGCCCCGAACCACAGACTTTTTAATAGTGATCTTTGGGACCTTTTTATTAGTAGTGATTTTTCTGTGGGAAATTTGGCCTGAGAGTAGATAAGGATTTATTGTAAATTTAATATGTTCAAAATTTTTAATATCCTAGGAATCTGTATATATCTATTTAGATAGGAAACCTTCTTGCTTCAGTTTTATTTTCATGTTTACCTTAAGAAAAAGTGTGGAGAGCAGTGTGGCTAGAGTTCAATTTTTTCCCCTAGTATTACATATTTACTATTTTATGTACAATAGGAAGAAGTAACTGAAGCCATGGGTACAAATACTGAATTTTACCTGCCAATATGAGCTTCTGATTTGTCAATATTTCAGAACATTGCTCTTGGGGCTCAGCATGTCACATTAGCATACAATGAAGCCTCCTTTCTCTCCCAAAGTATGTTCTGTATCATGACTATGCCCCAGTCAAGGCCCCAGTCATCAACTTTAAACCCACAAGGTCACTTGGTCATCTTGTGATTACAACAGCAGCTTTACTGCTTGTAATTGTCCTACAGCTGTGGCAGGTCAATGGAAAAATGTTCTTTAAACACCATAAGCATCTGATTGTGCAATACCTAAATGAGTGTCATTGATTATTCACACTGCTGGCTGGTCAAAGCTGGGGAAGTAATTAGGGCTTTTTGTGTGGATTATCCACTGAGAAAAGGTCAAATAACTACAAACAGTGCCAGCAGAGAGGAGCCACCAAGGACGACAGCATCCGTGATCAGTTAAGAAATGCTAAAGCAAGGCTTAATAATGATGTGCTTATGCCAGGTTCTACAGAATGTGATCATTCTGTCATAGAAATCCAATGAAGCATGAATGATGGCTACTTTTTCCCTGGAAGCTCTGCTTCAGGTCCCTGATGCCCATCAAACAGGTTTGTCAGGGAAGTAGACTGAGAAGAATTTAAAAAGCAGGGCTTTTTTCCCTTCTCTTTTCTTTAAATCGAGAATAAAGCCTTCAGCTAGCAACCATTCTTTTTATGTCCCCTTTTGAAGCATCATAGCAATGTTGCTTTTCACATTTTTGATAAAATATCCCATCAAATGGTCTGTGTTATGGGGACTTGAAACTGTTCATTTGTTGATTTACATTAGGATCCTCTTCGAGCCACAGTTCTATTTATAGGAATATAATGCTGAAAACATGTTTCAGTTTGCTGAAGGGTCTTTCATATTTTCCAAGATTAAGATATTTCTTCTAAATCCACTTAGTCATTCTTGGGACTAGCCTCCATCCTCAATAATACTAGAAATTCTAAGATTAGATTTTCATTGTTTTAGTTTAAAATACTGGTTTCTATTAAACTAAAGATGTTCTGGGAAAGCCAGCAATTTAGCCACTTTTACCCTAGTAAAGACTGAGGTCATGTTTGATTGTGGCTTAAGGAGGATCTACTTTCTAAAACCGGACAGAAGAGCTTTCAAAACCTAATGGTGGAATTTCAGGCAGTGGAACAAACCAAAAGGAAGGTATTTTGGGGCAGGCACCCTTAACTCAATTCCTCAGTTAACCACCCTCTGTTTCTACTGTTGGCTCTTGTCCCAGACTAGAAGTCTCCTAAGGTGCAGAGAGACTTGTAATGAGAATGAAATGAGAAAATACATTGTGAAGTGCCTGCATAGTGCCTGGCATGCAGTAAGGCTCAACAACAGATATATATATATATATATGCCAGAAGCCTAGGAGAGGCAGGAAAACTTGCTTTTAAAAAATTAACATATTTCTGGGACTTCCCTGGTGGTCCAGTGGGTAAGACTCTGTGCTCCCAATGCAGGGGGCCCTGTTTGATCCCTGGTTGGAGAACTAGGTCCTAAGTGCATGCCGCAACTAAGAAGTCTGCATGCTGCAACTAAGGATCCTGAATGCTGCAACTAAATATGCCTCAACGAATATCCCATGTGCCGCAACTAAGACCTGGCATGGCCTAAATAAATAAATAAATAAATAAATATTTTAAAAAATTAAGGGCTTCCCTGGTGGTGCAGGGCTTCCCTGGTGGCACAGTGGTTAAGAATCTGCCTGCCAATGCAGGGGACACGGGTTCGAGCCCTGGTCTGAGAAGATCCCACATGCTGCAGAGCAACAAAGCCCGTGTGCCACAACTACTGAGCCTGCGCTCTACAGCCTGTGAGCCCCAACTACTGAGCCCGTGTGCCACAACTACTGAAGCCCACGCGCCTAGAGCCCGTGCTCTGCAACAAGAGAAGCCACCTCAATGAGAAGCCCTCGCGCCACAACGAAGAGTAGCCCCTGCTCGCCGCAACTAGAGGAAGCCCACGTGCAGAAACGAAGACCCAATGCAGCCAAAAATAAATATAAATAAAATAAATAAAATTTAAAAATATGTATGTGAAATATCTTATAAAAAATTAAGATATTTCTGTTTCTGAAGTATTATTTAAAAAATTGTGCAAGTTCTGAATGATAAAGTTGTGAGAGTTGTCTGCTACTCTGTACTGATTCCTTCCCATTGATCATTTAAATAAGGGATTATCTTGTTTTCCCCCTTTAGACTGAGGATTAGTGGTTGAAAAGCAAAGATGGGGTATATAGTGGCTCAGAAACGTAGGATATCCAAGGAACATTGCAATGACACTTATTTATATTTTGTAAGAAAGGAATTTTTACTGTTCAGCAGTAAGAGAAAGAAAATGGAAGCCATATGGTTTAAATGGTAAGAAAGTAAAGAATTCATAATTCAGATTGCCCTTGTCTTTAAGAATGTATTAAAAGGTCAAATGAAAAAAAATTTTTTTGTTTTTTTGTTTTAGTTCATGGATAAGATGAAAAAAATTTGTATTTCCTATTTACATTACTGTAATTTATGAGGAGAAGGCTGTCCTAGTCAAGTCAGAGGCAGCAGTTCTGGGAGCAGGCAGACTTTGTCTCTAGTGGGTACTTGATTTTCTGCTGCCTTTGTATCTGTTACTCTTTCTGTGGGTTGATGGAGCAGGTGAGTTCCTGGGAGCAGCAGTGACAGAGTAGTTGAATAGTAGGAAAACAACTGGGGGAGGAAGCAGAAGACCCAGGTTTTCGTCTCAGCCTCATCTTATAATAGTCTTCCAGTCCTAAAAATGTTGTAAAGGGAGAATTTTTTTGTTTGTTTTCTTGTATTAATGTAACAGATTTGTTGAGATATAATTCACATGCCATAAAATTAACCCTTTTAAAGAGTACAGTTAGTGGTGTTCAGTATATTTACAGAGTTGTGCAGCAATATCACTGTCTAGTTTTAGAACATTTCTGTCACCCTGAAAAGAAATCTTGTACCCATTAGTAGTCATTCTTCATTCCTCCTCCCTCCAGAGCCTGACAACCACTAATTTATTTTTTGCCTCTATGGATTTACCTATGCTAGACATTTCATATGAACAGAATCATACAAGCTGTGGTTGATTGTGTTTGACTTTTTTCACTTAGCACAATGTTTTCAGGGTTTATCCATGTTGCAGTATTATGTATCAGTACTTTATTTCTTTTTTTCCCCAGTTATTTTTTTGTGATAAAATACACAGAACATAAAATTTACTATCTTAACCATTTTTAAGTATACATTTCAGTGGTATTAAGTACATTCTTATTGGGGTGCAACCATTGCCACCATACATCTCCAAACTCTTTATCTTCAAAACTGGAACTCTATACACATTAAACTGTAACTCCTTTGTCTCTTGTACACAGCATAGAGTTGAATCATGTTTGTTTTGTTTTGTTTTTTAATCTATTCTGCCAATCTCTGTCTTTTGATTAAAGAGTTGAATCTATTTACATTTAAAGTAACTACTAATATGGAGGGATTTCTGTCATTTTGCTATTCTCTATATGCCTTATAACTTTTTTGGCCTTCATTTTCTGTATTACTATCTTCTTTTGTGTTTAGTGGATTTTTTTTTCTTTTTTTTGTAGTGAGATGCTTAAATTACTTTCGCATTTCCCTTTGTGTATATTCTTTATCAATTTTCTTTGTGGTTACCATAGGGAGCAATTTAACATCCTAAATTTATAACATTCTAATTTGAATTTATACCAGCTTAACTTCAATAACATACAAAAACTCTGCTTCTTTAATATGTTCACCCCTACCCCTTTTGATTGTTGATATCACAAAATACATCTTTATACATTGTGTGACAAAAAAACATAAACTAATATTTTTCTAATGCATTAGTCTCCTAAATTATGTAGAAAACAAAATGTGGAGTTACGAATCAAAGTTACAGTAATACTAGCTTTTAGACTAATAAATGTTATTTTTAAAGTATTAGTTTCTTAAATCATGTAGAAAACAAAAAGTGGAATTGCACACCACTGTTACAATAATACTAGCTTTCATAATTGCCTATGTGTTTACCTTTACTGAGATCTTTATTTCTTCACACAGCTTTGAGTTACTGTCTAGTGTCCTTTCATTTAGCCCTGCAGGACTCTCTTTGGCATTTCTTGCAGGGTAGGGCTAGTGGTAACAAACTTCCTCAGCCTCTGTTTATCTGACAATGTCCCAATTTCTCCCTCACATTTAAAGGATAGTTTTGCAAGATATAGGATTCTTGGTTACCAGTTTTTTTTTTTTCTTTTAGCACTTTGAATATTTAGCCCACTGCCTTCTGGCCTCCAAAGTTTCTGATGAGAAATCTACTGATAATCTTATTGAGGATCCCTTATATGTGATGAGTTGCTTCTCTTGCTGCTTTTAAAATTCTCTCTTGGACTTTCCTGGTGGCCCAGTGGTTAAGAACCCACCTGCCAATGCAGGGAACCTCTTGCAGGATCTTTCTGGTCTGGGAACATCTCACATGCCGTGGAGCAACTAAGCCTGTGTGCCACAACTACAGAGCCTGAGCTCTGGAGCCTGCATGCCACAACTACTGAAGCCCGTGCACCTAGAGCTGGTGCTCTGCAACAAGAGAAGCCATCGCAATAAGAAGAATAGCCCCCGCTCGCCGCAACTAGAGAAAGCCCGCATGCAGCAGTGAAGACCCAACACAGCCAAAATTTAAGAAAAAAAAAATTCTCTATCTTTCAACAACCTGATTATAATCTGTCTGAGCGTGGGTCTTTTTGAGTTCATTCTACATGGAGTTTGTTGAGTTTCTCAGATGCTTATATTCATGTATTTTGTCAAATTTGGGAAGTTTTTAGCCATTATTTGTTCAAATATTCTCTCCGCCCCTGTCTCTCTCTCTTCTCCTTCTTGGACTCCCACAATATGTATATTGCTCTGGTTGATGGAGCCCAACAACCAGGGGCTCTCTTCACTTTTCTTCAATCTTTTTTCTTTCTGTTCTTCAGATTTTGTAATTCCCATTCTCCTATCTTCAAGTTCACTGATTCTTCTGCCTGTGCAAATCTGCCTTTGAATCCCTATAGTGAATTTTTCATTTCAGTTATTGTACTCTTTAGCTTCAAATTTTCTTTTTGGTTTCTTTTTAGGTTTTCTACATCTTTATTGATATTTCCATTTTGTTTATAGATTGTTTTCTTGATTTTCTCCATGTCTTCTTTTAGTTTTTGAGCATCATTAAGACAGTTGTTTTGTTTTAAAATCTATGTCTAGTACATCCACTGTCTTTTTTCAGGGACAGTTTCTGTTGGTTTATTTTTTTCCTCTGAATGGGGCTTCTTGTTTCTTTGTATGCCTTGTGATTTTTAATTGAAAACTGAACGTTTAAACTTAATAATGTGGTGACTCTGGAAATCATACTCTCCTCCATCCACAAGGTTTGTGTTTTTCTCCTTTTCCTTTTTTGTTGGATTATTGTAGTCTGTCTCTGTTCCAAGGATCAGCCTGAGGTGTAAACTTAAGGTCTTCTCAGGTCTTTTCTTTTTCTCTCTCTCTTTTTTTTTTAACACCTTTATTGGAGTATAATTGCTTTACAATGGTGTGTTCGTTTCTTCTGTATAACAAAATGAATCAGCTATACATATACATACATCCCCCTATCTCCTCCCTCTTGCATCTCCCTCCCACCCTCCCTATCCCACCCCTCTAGGTGGACACAAAGCACCAAGCTGATCTCCCTGTGCTATGCTGCTGCTTCCCACTAGCTATCTATTTTACATTTGGTAGTGTATGTATGTCCATGCCACTCTCTCACTTCGTCCCAGCTTACCCTTCACCCTCCCTGTGTCCTCAAGTCCATTCTCTATGTCTACATCTTTATTCCTGTCCTGCCCCTAGGTTCTTCAGAAATTTTTTTTTTTTTTTTTAGATTCCATATATATGTGTTAGCTTATGGTATTGGTTTTCCTATTTCTGACTTACTTCACTCTGCATGACAGTCTCTATGTCCATCCACCTTGCTACAAATAACTCAGTTTCATTTCTTTTTATGGCTGAGTAATATTCCATTGTATATATGTGCCACATCTTCTTTATCCATTCATCTGTCGATGGACACTTGGGTTGCTTCCATGTCCTGGCTATTGTAAATAGAGCTGCAATGAACATTTTGGTACATGTCTCTTTTTGAATTATGGTTTTCTCAGGGTATATGCCCAATAGTGGGATTGCTGGGTCATGTGGTAGTTCTATTTTTAGTTTTTTGAGGAAACTCCATACTCCATAGTGGCTGTATCAATTTACTCCCACCAACATTGCAAGAGGGTCCCCTTTTCTCCACACCTTCTCCAGCATTTATTGTTTGTAGATTTTCTGATGATGGCCATTCTGACTGGTGCGAGCTGATACCTCACTGTAGTTTTGATTTGCTTTTCTCTAATGATTAGTGATGTTGAGCATCCTTTCATATGTTTGTTGGCAACCTGTATATCTCCTTTGGAGAAATGTCTATTTAGGTCTTCTGCCCATTTTTGGATTGGGTTGTTTGTTTTTTTGATATTGAGCTGCATGAGCTGCTTGTATATTTTGGAGATTAATCCTTTGTCAGTTGCTTCATTTGCAAATATTTTCTCCCATTCTGAGGGTTGTCTTTTCATGTTGCTTATGGTTTCCTTTGCTGTGCAAAAGCTTTTAAGTTTCATTAGGTCCCATCTGTTTATTTTTGTTTTTATTTCCATTTCTCTAGGAGGTGGGTCAAAAAAGATCTTGCTGTGATTTATGTCACAGAGTGTTGTGCCTATGTTTCCCTCTAAGAGTTTTATAGTGTCTGGCCTTAAATTTAGGTCTTTAATCCATTTTGAGTTTATTTTTGTGTATGGTGTTAGGGAGTGTTCTAATTTCATACTTTTACATGTAGCTGTCCAGTTTTCCCAGCACCCCTTATTGAAGAGGCTGTCTTTTCTCCATTGTATATTCTTGCCTCCTTTATCAAAGATAAAGTGACCATATATGCGTGGGTTTACCTCTGGACTTTCTATCCTGTTCCATTGATCTGTATTTCTATTTTTGTGCCAATACCATACTGTCCTGATTACTGTAGCTTTGTAGTATAGTCTGAAGTCTGGGAGCCTGATTCCTCCAGCTCCATTTTTCTTTCTCAAGATTACTTTGGCTATTTGGGGTCTTTTGTGTTTCCATGCAAACTGTGAAATTTTTTGTTCTAGTTCTGTGAAAAATGCCATTGGTAGTTTGATAAGGATTGCATTGAATCTGTTGATTGCTCTGGGTAGTATAGTCATTTTCACAATGTTGATTCTTCCAATCCAAGAACATGGTATATCTCTCCATCTGTTAGTATCATCTTTAATTTCTTTCATCAGTGTCTTATAGTTTTCTGCATACAGGTCTTTTGCCTCCTTAGGTAGGTTTATTGCTAGGTATTCTATTCTTTTTGTTGCAGTGGTAAAGGGGAGTGTTTCCTTAATTTCTCTTTCAGATTTTTCATCATTAGTGTATAGGAATGCAAGAGATTTCTGTGCATTAATTTTGTATCCTGCTACTTTACCAAATTCATTGATTAGCTCTAGTAGTTTTCTGGTAGCATCTTTAGGATTCTCTATGTATAGTATCATGTCATCTGCAAACAGTGACAGCTTTACTTCTTCTTTTCCAATTTAGATTCCTTTTATTTCTTTTTCTTCTCTGATTGCTGTGGCTAAAACTTCCAAAACTATGTTGAATAATAGTGGTGAGAGTGGGCAACCTTGTCTTGTTCCTGATCTTAGTGGAAATGGTTTCAGTTTTTCACCATTGAGGATGATGTTGGCTGTGGGTTTGTCATATATGGCCTTTATTATGTTGAGATAAGTTCCCTCTATGCCTACTTCCTGAAGGATTTTTAATCATAAATGGGTGTTGAATTTTGTCGAAAGCTTTTTCTTCATCTATTGAGATGATCATATGGTTTTTCTCCTTCAATTTGTAATATGGTTTATCACATTGATTGATTTGCGTAATTGAAGAATCCTTGCATACCTGGGATAAACCCCACTTGATCATGGTGTATGATCCTTTTAATGTGCTGTTGGATTCTGTTTGCTAGTATTTTGTTGAGGATTTTTGCATCTATGTTCATCAGTGATATTGGCCTGTAGTTTTCTTTCTTTGTGACATCTTTGTCTGGTTTTGGTATCAGGGTGATGGTGGCCTCATAGAATGAGTTTGGGAGTGTTCCTCCCTCTGCAATATTTTGGAAGAGTTTGAGAAGGATAGGTGTTAGCTCTTCCCTAAATGTTTGGTAGAATTCACCTGTGAAGCCATCTGGTCCTGGGCTTTTGTTTGTTGGAAGGTTTTTAATCACAGTTTCAATTTCAGTGCTTGTGATTGGTCTGTTCATATTTTCTATTTCTTCCTGGTTCAGTCTCGGCAGGTTGTGCATTTCTAAGAATCTGTCCACTTCTTCCAGGTTGTCCATTTTATTGGCATAGAGTTGCTTGTAGTAATGTCTCATGATCCTTTGTATTTCTGCAGTGTCAGTTGTTCCTTCTCCTTTTTCATTTCTAATTCTATTGATTTGAGTCTTCTCCCTTTTTTTCTTGATGAGTCTGGCTAATGGTTTATCAATTTTGTTTATCTTCTCAAAGAACCAGCTTTTAGTTTTATTGATCTTTGCTATTGTTTCCTTCATTTCTTTTTCATGTATTTCTGATCTGATCTTTATGATTTCTTTCCTTCCACTAACTTTGGGTTTTTTTTGTTCTTCTTTCTCTAATTGCTTTAAGTGTAAGGTTAGGTTGTTTATTTGAGATGTTTCTTGTTTCTTGAGGTAGGATTGTATTGCTATAAACTTCCCTCTTAGAACTGCTTTTGCTGCATCCCATAGGTTTTGGGTCATCGTGTTTTCATTGTCATTTGTTTCCAGGTATGTTTTGATTTCCTCTTTGATTTCTTCAGTGATCTCGTGGTTATTTAGTAGTGTATTGTTTAGCCTTCATGTGTTTGTATTTTTTACAGATGTTTTTCCTGTAATTGATATCTACTCTCATAGCGTTGTGGTCAGAAAAGATACTTGATACGATTTCAAGTTTCTTAAATTTACCAAGGCTTGATCTGTGACCCAAGATATGATCTATCCTGGAGAATGTTCCATGAGCACTTGAGAAGAAAGTGTATTCTGTTGTTTTTGGATAGAATGTCCTATGAATATCAATTAAGTCCATCTTGTTTAATGTATCATTTAAAGCTTGTGTTTCCTTATTTATTTTCATTTTGGGTGATCTGTTCATTGGTGAAAGCGGGTTGTTAAAGACCCCCACTAATATTGTGTTACTGTTGATTTCCCGTTTTATGGCTGTTAACGTTTGCCTCATGTATTGAGGTGCTCCTATGCTGGGTGCATAAATATTTACTATTGTTATGTCTTCTTCTTGGATTGATCCCTTGATCATTATGTAGTGTCCTTCTTTGTCTCTTTTAATAGTCTTTATTTTAAAGTCTATTTTGTCTGATATGAGAATTGCTACTCCAGCTTTCTTTTGATTTCCATTTGCATGGAATATCTTTTTCCATCCCCTCACTTTCAGTCTGTATGTGTCCCTTGGTCTGAAGTGGGTCTCTTGTAGACAGATATGTTCAGGTCTTGTTTTTGTATCCATTCAGCCAGTCTGTGTCTTTTGGTTGGAGAATTTAATCCATTTACATTTAAGGTAGTTATCGATACGTATGTTCCCATTACCATTTTCTTAATTGTTTTGGGTTTGTTATTGTAAGCCTTTTCCTTCTCTTGTGTTTCCTGCCTAGAGAAGTTCCTTTAGCATTTGTTGTAGAGCTGGTTTGGTGGTACTGAATTCTCTTAGCTTTTGCTTGTCTGTAAAGGTTTTAATTTCTCCATTGAATCTGAATGAGATCCTTGCTGGGTAGAGTAACCTTGGTTGTAGGTTTTTCCCTTTCATCACTTTAAATATGTCCTGCCCCTCCCTTCTGGCTTGCAGAGTTTCTGCTGAAAGATCAGCTGTTAACCTTATGGGGATTCCCTTGTATGTTAATTGTTGCTTTTCCCTTGCTGCTTTTAATATTTTTTCTTTGTATTTAATTTTTGATAGTTTGATTAATATGTGTCTTGGCATGTTTCTTCTTGGATTTATCGTGTATGGGACTCTCTGTGCTTCCTGGACTTGATTGACTATTTCCTTTCCCATATTAGGGAAGTTTTAAACTATAATCTCTTCAAATATTTTCTCAGTCCCTTTTTTTTTCTCTTCTTCTTCTGGGACCCCTATAATTCGAATGTTGGTGCTTTTATGTTGTCTCAGAAGTCTCTGAGATTGTCCTCAATTCTTTTCATTCTTTTTTCTTTATTCTGCTCTGCAGTAGTTATTTCCACTATTTTATCTTCCAGGTCACTTATCCGTTCTTCTGCCTCAGTTATTCTGCTATTGATTCCTTCTAGAGAATTTTAAATTTCATTTATTGTGTTGTTCATCATTGTTTGTTTGCTCTTTAGTTCTTCTAGGTCCTTGTTAAACATGTCTTGTATTTTCTCCATTCTATTCCCAAGATTTTGGATCATCTTTCCTATCATTACTCTGAATTCTTTTTCAGCTAGACTGTCTATTTCCTCTTCATTTGTTTGGTCTGGTGGGTTTTTACCTTGCTCCTTCAGCTGCTGTGTATTTCTCTGTCTTCTCATTTTGCTTAACTTACTGTGTTTGGGGTCTCTGTTTCGCAGGCTGCAGGTTCATAGTTCCTGTTGTTTTTGGTGTCTGCTCCTAGTGGGTCAGGTTGGTTCAGTGGGTTGTGTAGGCTTCCCAGTGGAGGGGACTGGTGCCTGTGTTCTCGTGGATGAGGCTGGATCTTGTCTTTCTGGTGGGCAGGACCACGTCCGGTGGTGTGTTTTGGGGTGTCTGTGAACTTATTACGATTTTAGACTGCCTCTCTGCTAATGCGTGGGGTTGTGTTCCTGTCTTGCTAGTCGTTTGGCAGAGGGTGTCCAGCACTGTAGCTCTCTGATCGTTGAGTGGAGCTGCGTCTTAGCATTGAGATGGAGATCTCTGGGAGAGCTTTCGCCGTTTGATATTACTTGGGGCCGGGAGGTCTCTGGTGGACCAATGTCCTGAACTTGGCTCTCCCACCTCAGAGGCTTAGGCCTGACACCTGGCCAGAGCACCGAGACCCTGTCGGCCACACAGCTCAGAAGAAAACGGAGAAAAAAAAAGAAAGAAAGAAAATAAATAAATAAATAAAATAAAGTTATTAAAATAGAAAAAATTATTAAAAATTTAAAAATTTAAAAGTAATTAAAAAAAAGAGAGAAAGAAAGAAGAGAGCAACTAAACCAAAAAACAAATACATCAATGATAACAAGCAATAAAAACTATACTAAAACAAAACAAAACAAACAAAAAATGGACAGTGAGAATCCTAGGACAAATGGCAAAAGCAGAGCTATACAGACAAAATCACACAAAGAAGCATACACATACACACTCATAAAAAGAGAGAAAAGAAAAAAAATATATATATATAAAAAAATTAAAAAAGGAAGAGAGCAACCAAATCAATAAACAAATCTACTAATGATAATAACCTCTAAAAACTAAACTAAGATAAACATACAGCCAGAAACAAATTAGATGCAGAAAGCAAACCCCAAGTCTACAGTTGCTCCCAAAGTCCACCTCCTCAATTTGGGATGATTCGTTGTCTATTCAGGTATTCCACAGATGCAGGTACATCAAGTTGATTGTGGAGATTTAATCCGCTGCTCCTGAGGCTGCGTGGAGAGATTTCCCTGTCTCTTCTTTGCTCGCACAGCTCCTGGGGTTCAGCTTTGGATTTGGCCCTGCCTCTGTGTGTAGGTCGCCTGAGGGCGTCTCTTGGAAAGTCTGAGGTCTTCTGCCAGTGTTCAGTAGTATTCTGTAGGAGTTGTTCCATGTGTTGATATAGTTTTGATGTATTTGTGGGTAGGAAGATGATCTCCACGTCTTACTCCTCTGCCATCTTGAAGGTGCCCCTTCTCAGGTCTTTTCTGAGCCTATGCCTTCCCCTGGGCATCCTAATTTCACCTGTATATGCAGTTGCTTTTGAATGACCTACTCTTAAGTGTTCAGCTCCCAAAAATGGAAAAAGCGAAAAATGAAGGGGGGAAAATGGCACTGACTTTAACCGCCCACCCTCTAGGAAGTCACTTCAGCTAGGGGGAAGGGGCTTACAACAGTGGAGGAAGGTGCAACAACATTGGTAACCACCTCTTTGCACCTCTGTTATCAGAAGCAGTGATTAGTGACCAGAGCACAGATCCCTGATATTTGGAGGACAAGGTTCTTTTGCCCATCTTGAACCCAACAAGCTGTGGGCAAGCTGCTCTAGTAACACTTACACAGCTGCCTGCCAGTGAGCTGAGAGGTGTTGAATGGGTAGCTACTACTGTGCTAAGAGCTGAAATTGACTGAAATTAACTGCAATTTACCATCCAAGTAATTCCAGTCCTCCCCTGGGTGTTGCAAGCCTTCCATAGACTCCAGAGTTCCAAAATAGTTAATATCAGGTAGCTTGTGCCAGTTTAATTGTTGTCTATATGGGGAGACAGATTTCTGGTGCCTCCTACTCTGTCGTCTTCCCAGAAGCTGCCTTCATTCCTTTTTATTGCTGAATAACATTGCATTTATGGGTAGACCTCATTTTGTTTATCTGTCCATCAGTTGATAGACATTTTTGTTGTTTCCACTTTTAGGTAATTATGAACAATGCTGCTATAAACATTTGTGCAAAGTTTATGTGGACACATGTTTTCATTTCTCTTGAGTCTATACCTAGTAGTGGAATTGCTGGGTCATATGGTAAGTCTAGGTTCAACATTTTGAGGAACTACCAAACTATTATCCAAAGTGGCCACACCATTTTACATTCCCATCAACAATGTTTGAGGGTTCCAATTTCTATACTTCCTCATCAACACTTGTTTTTTTCAGTCTTTTTGATTGTAGCCATCCTAGTGGGTGTGAAGTGGTATCTCATTGCAGTCTTGATTTGTATTTCCTTGATAGCTAATGATGTTGATCACCTTTTCATGTGGGCTACTTTTTGGATTTGGAGAAATGAAAGGACATGGTTTATTTTTAGTGTTCTTCTATTTTTTGAGGGCTTCTACCCTTTTATGGTATAATAATCTCTTCACAGTCTCATTTATCAAGGTGTATTTTAGGCAGGCTTAGCTGAGAGCTCAGTATCCTGAGACCTTACCTGTCTGGGCCAGTAGGGTAAAGGAGAGAAGGTGGAAATAGGAGGCCAGTGGTGAGAGGGTATCCAACAGTCTATACTGTTTCATTTAAAGAGGTGAGGAAACTATAACTGGGGCTAGGTGGATGTTAGTACCCAAAGAGTCTGATCTTGTGATCAAGTCACAATAGCAGAAATCTCTAGTTAGGGACAGTTCTCAGAGTCATTAATTCAGCAAATATTTATGAAGCAGTTGCTGTGAACCAACCAGAATCTGTTTTATATGCTGCGGATAGCCTGATAAAATAGCAGTTAAGTTCCCTGTCTTCCTATCACTTATGTTCTAGTGGAGGATCAATTCAGTTTAGAATAGAAATTCAGTCTGTGGGCATAAGAGATCGGCAAAGGCTGGGCAATGGGAGAGGCTCAAGATTTGAATGGAACTCTCCTTCCAACATGGAATTTAGACGCCACTTCAGAAAACTGCAGCAGAGGCCTGATCACAGAGGAAAAACACCCCACGCTGGGATGAAGGACCAGAGGACCATATGTGGGCCTATGAATTCTTACTTTGCTATAGGCAGCAAGACTAATTCCGCAACCTGGCAGCTTAGGGACTAGGCCTCTTGCTACTGGGTCATGATTGGTTCAGGAGTGGAGGAGTGGTGCTGAGTAGATAGTAGGAGGTCATTAGTGCCTGCAGCAGAGCTAGACTTAGGGGAGAAGGAAAATGGCACCTTTCCTCTAAAATGAGGATTCCCCCCTCCCCCTCAGAGTCTCTGTAGTACTTTTTATGAGGATGATATAGCTGGTAGGTGGCAGAGTTGTAAGCTTTCAGGGAGAGAATTTATGTGAAAGCACTCTGAAATATTGTCAAACAACATCAGTATATAAGGTATTAGATTAATAAAGATAATTATTGCTTGTAGCTACTAATGTCTGAGAAGGCATCAGATTATGGTGGTGTCAGGTGATACAGAGGAGAGGAGACCATAGACACACAAGTGACTCATCCCATTCCTGTTCAAGGAACCCAAACAGTTACAAAATTTTGGCATACTTTTTGAACCACAAATGTGGTTCTGTCAAAAATGATGGAGTGTTCCCTTTTCACCACACCCTTTCCAGTATTTATTGTTTCTAGATTTTTTGATAATGGCCATTCTGACCAGTGTGAGGTGATACCTCATTGTAGTTTTGATTTGCATTTCTCTAATAATTAGTGATGTTGAGCATCTTTTCATGTGCCTCTTGGCCATCTGTATGTCTTCCTTGGTGAAATGTCTATTTAGGTCTTCCACCAATTTTTTAACTGGATTGTTTTTTTTTTTTGATATTGAGCTCCATGAGCTGTTTATATTTTGGAGATTAATTCTTTGTCTGTTGTTTCATTTGCAAATATTTTCTCTCATTCTGAGGGTTGTCTTTTTGTGTTACTTATGGTTTCCTTTGCTGTGCAAAAGCTTTTAGGTTTAATTAAGTCCCATTTGTTTATTTTTGTTTTAATTTCTGTTACTCTAGGAGGTGGGTCAAAAAAGATCTTGCTGTGGTTTATGTCAAAGAGTGTTTTTCCTCTAACAGTTTTATAGTGTCTGGTCTTACATTTAGGTCTTTAATCCATTTTGAGTTTATTTTTGTGTATGGTGTTAGGGAGTGTTCTAATTTCATTCTTTTACATGTAGCTGTCCAGTTTTCCCAGCACCACTTATTGAAGAGGCTATCTTTTCTCCATTGTATGTTCTTGCCTCCTTTGTGGTAAATTCGGTGCCCATATGTGCGTGGGTTTATCTCTGGACATTCTATCTTGTACCATGGAACCCTCCTGCACTGTTGGTGGGAATGTAAATTGATACAACCACTATGGAAAACAGTATGGAGGTTCCTTAAAAAACTAAAAATAGAACTACCACATGACCCAGCAATCCCACTACTGGGCATATACCCTGAGAAAACCATAATTCAAAAAGAGACATGTACCACAGTGTTCATTGCAGCACTATTTACAATAGCCAGGACATGGAATCAACCTAAAAGTCCCTCGACAGATGAATGGATAAAGAAGATGTGGCACATATATACAATGGAATATTACTCAGCCATAAAAAGAAATGAAATTGAGTTATCTGTAGTGAGGTGGATGGACCTAGAGTCTGTCATACGGAGTGAAGTAAGTCAGAAAGAGAAAAACAAATACTGTATGCTAATGCATATATATGGAATCTAAAAAAAAAAAATGGTACTGATGAACCTAGTTGCAGGGCAGGAATAAAGAGGTAGACATAGAAAATGGACTTGAGGACATGGGGTGGGAGGGCGAAGCCAGGGGAAAGTGAGAGTAGCATCGACATATACACACTACTGAATGTAAAATAGTTGGCTGGTGGGAAGCAGCAGCATAGCACAGGGAGATTGGCTCGATACTTTGCGATGACTGAGAGGGGTGGGATAGGGAGGATGGGAGGGAGGCTCAAGAGGCAGGGGATATGGGGACATGTGTATGCGTATGGCTGATTCACTTTGCTGTGCAACAGAAACTAACACAGTATTGTGAAGCAATTATACTCCAATAAAGATCTATTTTAAAAAAATGATGGAGTGGCATCCCTTTCTGTCTCTTCCTCGCTAAATGTTGCAGGAGACATGAGAAGCAAGTAGATAAGAGACTAGTTTTTATCTTTTTGCTTAATCTGTCTTTTCAACTTTTAAACCAGTTGGATGCAAAATTCTTATTACAGGACGTGATTTTTCCTTTCTGGAGTAACAGAAACTAGTTTCTTCTGGTTGATTATTAAAATCTTTGTTCAAATAAAGCCAAGTAAGAAAACTGGAGTGGGTCTCATCTCTCAGATGGTTCAGGCAGAGTTAAGAAATAATAAGCAGAGGAAGCACTGTATCAGAATGCATCTGACTGTAAGAAATAGAAAACTCATCTGTGGAGGCCTAAACAAATGGGATTTCATATTTCTTACCTAACAAGAAGTCTGGAGGTAGGCAGTTGACTGTGTTGATCTAATGATTTCTTGGCCAACTTCTTTGTCATTTTCCTGACCAGAATATAGCTGCTGTGGCTCTAGCCACCACATCAATGTTTAGGACAGAAAAAGGTAGATAGGTGGAGACTTTCTCCTTGTGAAGTATGGTCTTTTTATTTAGGAGAAGAGCCTTCCCTAGCAGACTTACACAATGTCTTATTGGCCAGGATTGGATCATGTGCTCACTTTTTGGCCAATCCCTGAAGAAGGAGAAGGCGATTGTTATATGAGTGATTTATACAAGTTCAGCTCATTCCTTGTGGCTGAGGTGGGGGCCTAACCTTCCTGAAATCAAAGGATTTCTGCCAACAACCTGAATACAAGTAATAGTTTTACTACCAGAGAAGATACAGCTTCTATATCTTAAGATATAGCATAAACAAGGCTCAGTACCTGGCCCATGTGCCAGTGGATCCAAAAGTGACTGCACACCCAGATTGGTGATGGGGGTGGTGGGGGGGGTACTCCTGGAAACTTAATGCAAAAAGATCCACAGAACTTTGCCACATTAGACTGGAGGGGTATCCCTGGACAATCTTGTGCTCTGGTGCCTTCACTGTAGAGTCCTATGTGGTTCTTTTCCTTCTCACTATAAATTAGGGATAAAGGATTCTTCAGCCAGTACACACCCCACTGCCTTGGGTGGCCTCCTACCCCTTTTTCATTCTCTCTCTCTGCTGTCAGAGCCTCATAGGGACCGAGGGGAAAAAAATAGCTGTCAGGCTCTTATTGTGTGCCAGGCATGTGCTGAGCACTTTATATTCTTTATCTAATTGAATCCTCCTAAAAGCCCTTTGAAGTAGGTACTGTGAGTATCATCCTTATTTTGTGGCTGAGAAACTGTAAATCGACCCTCCTAGCCTAGGGCCACAAATACCCAGAGACTGTGGACCACGGACATCCCCTGGTTAGAGTCCCCCAGCCCATCATTTTGTTCTTCCATTTCCAGTAAACTCGATTTCTGTGTCTGTCCTTTTTATGGTATTTCTCACAGTGTCCTGGAAAATGCTACTATGTAAGTGTAAACTGACCAAAGTCACATAACTAGTAAGTGGCCAGGCCAAGTTTTGACTCCAGAGTCTGTGCTCTGAAGCAATGTGATTAGCTCTCTAATCTCCCCAAATAGAAGGTGAGTAAAATGGAGATTGAGGGGGCTCAACGAAATATCTAGCAAGTGGTGTTAATCCTTATAGAACAGCATATGTATATTTAACAAGGGCTTTCTGAAGACATAATGCCCCAGTTTATTTTGGGTTTTTATTGAAGTATAGTTGGTTTACAATGTTGTGTTAATTTCTGCTGTACAGTAAAGCGATTCAGCTATACATCTATATACATTCTTTTTTTTTTTTTTCTTTTTTTTTGGGGTGGGCCACATTGTGCGGCATTCGGGAACTTAGTTCCCTGACCAGGGATCAAACCCATGCCCCCTGCAGTGGAAGCATGGAATCTTAACTGCTGGACTGCCAGGGAAGTCCCTATGCATTCTTTTTTATATGCTTTTCCATTATGATTTATCACAGGAAATTGAATATAGTTCCCTGTGCTATACAGTAGGTCCTTGTTGTTTATCCACTCTCTATATTCTAGTTTGCATCTGCTAACCTCAAACTCCCGCTCTGTCCCTCCCCCCACCCCACCCTTTGGTAACCATAGGTATGTTTTCTATGTCTGTGTGTTTCTGTTTTGTAGATAAGTTCATTCGTGTCATATTTTAGGTTCCACATATAAGTGATACCATATGGTATTTGTCTTTCTCTGTCTGATTTCACTTAGTATGATAATCTCTAAGTCCATCCATGTTGCTTCAAATGGCATTATTTCATTCTTTTTTATGGCTGAGTAGTATTACATTGTATAAATGTACCACATCTTCTTTATCCATTCATCTGTTGATGGACATTGAGGTTGCTTCCATGTCTTGGCTATTGTGAATAGTGCTGCCATGAACATAAGGGTTCATGTATCTTTTTGAATTCTATTTTTAGTTTTTTGAGGAACCTCCATACTGTTTTCCATAGTGGCTGCACCAACTTACATTCACACCAACAGTGTAGGGGGGTTCTCTTTTTTCCACACCCTCTCCAGCATTTGTTATTTGTAGACTTTTTAATCATGACCATTCTGACCAGCGTGAGGTGGTACCTCATTGTAGTTTTGATTTACATAGTTCCCCAATTTAATATAAATAGAAGAGTTTCCGTATTCTGAGGCATTCTTGTAGGGCAGCGATGTCTTCCAATAATGGTGTATTAGCTCTCAAAGAAATGTTGATGACATGGGTGATCATTCATTTTCTAAATACAGGTATCCACCACTGTCGAAACTTTGCTTTACACCACTTCACTTTTATGAAAGACCTACATGAGCACGCATTTTTGCTAATCAAAAGAAATCCAAGAGGATTTTTGCTTTTACAAGAAAGGCAAAAAGCAAAACTAGCGTTCAGCATTTGTTTTGCAGTGAACCGTTACAGAGGCAGCACACATCCGGATCAGTGAGAGCAGCTCCGCCAAGCTCCTTCCCCAGGAACTACACTCATCATCAAGCTGCCATAGCTTCGAACTGTGTCTGTGCGCATTTGTGCTTGATCTTGATTTATTTTGTGCCTCTGTTAGCAAGATGTGTCCTAAAGTAATTGCTTCTTCAGTTTACACCATTTGAGCTTAGGAAGGGTTTCATAGGAATGCTCTACTTTTGGATAGTGGGGGAGTCCTGTATCTTCTTTGTCTGAAGTCCTCAAACTTATCAGTATAGTGCTTCTAAAGAAGGATAAAGACCTAGGAATCACATTAGATTGAAAGCCCTGCCTCTTACAAGTGGCATAAAGTGAAACACACCTATTTGAATGTTACTTTTGCCCTCATTTTGTTTCTTGGATATTTTTGTTGAAGCTGAAAAGCTTTTTCTGAATAGTAACTGACCTTGACAAAAACTGGCTTTACTCTGCAGATGTTTTAAAGTTATAGCGGTCAGATGGACATACCTGATTACTATTTTTTCACACCCAATTTTCTGCTGTTTATTTTAAAATGTGTAACATGCTTGCATTAGCTTGTACTGGCTCTAGCTGCCAGTGGAGTGTTCTGTAATAATTTTTTTTTGTGGCAGCCTTCATACGAAAGTAATTCATGGCATGGTTTGAGCCAAGTTAGTACATTGAAAACTAAAAGGGCTGTTGTTTATTTAAGATTGAACTGGGGGAAGACTCGAGGGCACTGCCCTTCCAATGCCAAGCAATGAACCAATCTAAACACTGTGTCATCATCACATATAAACATCATTTAATGAGTGCTCTTGTTATACATAAAGAATATAGAAGAATTCTGTTTTCCTTTTCCTTTTTCATAGAATCTAAAAGCACAGGAGGTTTTGCTAGATCAAATATGATCTTGTTTTTCTGGCTTATTGACTTAGGAATAAACGAATAACCTGTTCTTTTGGAGGGAATTTCTTAGTATTTCATCTTTTGTTGTAATAACATTCTTATTCCATCATGTTTAAGTACTGTGACAACGTTTTGTTAACGAGGGGATTGGGATGGGGTGCAGTGGGGAACAGGACAGAGCAGGATATCAGAGGGATGTCATTACCTTTTCTATACAATCTCAAATTAGACATTTGTTTACAGATTAACTTTCTTTAGGGAGGAAATACATTTGAATTCCCCACATATACTTAAACAACTTTTGTTCTGTGTGCAAAGTATAGCACATAACTTAGAATAAAAATTTCCATTTTGCATGGTTATGCCTCCAAGTATGCAAAGACTGGTTCAGCTGCTAACAGAACAAACAATAAATGCCTTTGTCTAAGGGTTACGTTTTGGAGCTTGGGTATTAAAAGAATTGTGTTATTACTGCCAAGGATCTGAACTGGCTTAGCCATGCTACTATAGTTATGAGTCATTTTAGTGATAATGATGTACAGAAGAAATTATACACAAAGAGCTTTAATTTAAAGAACTTTTTCCTCCAAATATTCTCAAATATAATAAATTGGCCTACAGCATAACCAATATTATTAGAAGGGTAATAAAAGAGGAGAGGCAATGTATACATTCTTTCACAGGAATCTACCCGAAGAGTAAACTATGCTCACATTTTAATCAGCCACTTGGTGACTGCTGGTTAGGATGTTTACTTCTGGGGAGAGGCTTTGGTAATCTCTAGTATAAGAACAGAGTCCCATTAAACTGGCAGCATTTAAATCACAGGTTAAAACTCCTTCCTTCTCTGAAACTGTTTTAAAATTGGAGTATGATGCTGGTTGTACAACTCTATGAATACACTAAAAACCATTGAATTGTACATTTCAAATGAGTGAGTTGTATGGTATGTTAATTGTACCTTAATAAATTTGTTTTAAAACCCCCCTTCCTTTTCACAAAATGGAAGTCACTATTTTATGTTGGTGTCTCCTATTCTCTTTTTTCTCCTTGGATCTCTGTTTATTAATATTGCTGCTGTGCAACACTGTAATTTCGTACTGACTGGTTTCACCTTGGAAGTTGATAATGTGCTAACTGGCTATTTGGGGCATATTTTCTTCTCTTCATCATTTCTTTGTATTTAAAACAATGTGCTTATTTCTTTTATTTCCTCAGTTCACATTCATTAATGTGGAGTTACTTTAAAATAATGTTCTAGTGCAGTGGTTCTCAACTGCGGGGGTGGGGGGTAGTGTCATTATCTGAAGACTTTTTTTTTTAAGGCATTGTTTACTTTGTTTATTTATTTATTTTTGGCTGTGTTGGGTCTTCGTTTCTCTGCGAGGGCTTTCTCTAGTTGTGGCAAGCGGGGGCCGCTCTTCATCGCGGTGCGCGGGCCTCTCACCATCGCGGCCCCTCCCGTTGCGGGGCACAGGCTCCAGACGCGCAGGCTCAGTAATTGTGGCTCACGGGCCCAGCTGCTCCGTGGCATGTAGGATCTTCCCAGACCAGGGCTCGAACCCGTGTCCCCTGCACTGGCAGGCAGACTCTCAACCACTGCGCCACCAGGGAAGCCCTGAAGACATTTTTGATTGTTGACATTTGGGTGTGGGGTGCTGCTGGCATGGAGTGGGTAGAGGTCAGGGATACTGCTCAACATCCTGTGTTGCACAGGACAGCTTCCCACAACAAAGGATTATCTAGTCCAAAATGTCAGTAGTGCTGAGGTTGAGGAACCCTACTGTAGGGAAGCTAGCTTGAGCTATTTGTGTTGTGGATAAACTGAGGCCTAATTCTGAACTCTGTCATGAAGTAGCTTAGTTATCCAGAAAATCAAGCTCCCTGTCCTCACTTGACAGCAGCTTTTATTCTGGGGTCACAGCTGATATTTCCACGCCCACTCATGAGTAAAAATGTTACTAAGCAAAGGGATTGACTTTCTCTTATTAACCTATACTTCTTTTTTTCCCTTTTTTAAAATTGAAGTATAGGTGATTTACAATGCTGTGTTAATTACTGCTGTACAGCAAAGTGACTCAGTTATACATATATATACATTCCTTTACATATTCTTTTCTATTATGGTTTATCACAAGACATTGAATATATTTCCCTGTGCTATATAGTAAGACCTTGTTGTTTATCCATTCTATATATACCAGTTTGCATCTGCTAATCCCAAACTCCCAATCCATTCCTCTCCCACCCTCCACCCCCTTGGCAACCACAAGTCTGTTCTCTATGTCCGTGAGTCTGTCTCTGTTTCATAGATAGGTTCATTTGTGTCATATTTTAGATTCCACATATAAATGATATCATATGGTACTTGTCTTTCTCTCTCTGACTTATTTCACTTAGCATAATAACCTCTAGTCGCATTGTGAATAGTTGTTTCCATGTCTTGGCAATTGTGAATAGTGCTGCTATAAATATAGGTGTGCATGTATCTTTTTGAGTTATAGTTTTGTCTGGCTATATGCCCAGAAGTGGGACTGCTGGGTCATATGGTCATTCTATTTTTAGTTTTTTAAGGAACCTCCATACTGTTCTCCATAGTGGCTGTATCCATTTACATTCCCACCAACGGTGCAAGAGGGTTTCCTTTTCTCCACGCCCTCTCCAGCATTTGTTATTTGTAGACTTTTTAATGATGGCCATTCTGACCGGTGTGAGGTGATACCTCATTGTGGTTTTGATTTGCATTTCTCTAATAATTAGTGATGTTGAGCATCTTTTCATGTGCCTATTGGCCCTCCGTAGTTCTTCTTTGGAGAAATGTCTCTTTGGGTCTTCTGCACATTTTTTGATTGGGTTGTTTGTTTTTTTGTTGTTGAGTTGTATGAGCTGTTTGTATATTTTTAACCTATAGTTTTTGCTTGTAGAAAGAGAAATGTCTCTTTGTACACCACTGTTTTATTCTCCAGTTTTAGATACCTCCTTACATTTGTAAAATACTTAAAAAATAACTCTATTATCTCATCTTACTCACACAATTATCTTGTGCGACGAACAGGACAGCAATGATGCCTCTTTCTAGTATTAGGAAATTGAGAACCAGAAAGACGGTGACTTTCTAGCACTGTTTCAAGTTATTAATAAAGTTGGCACTAGAGCCCAAGCATCCTTTCCACTGTGTCACCACAGGCAATGTTAGTAATTAGGGGCTTGGGCTTTGATTTCATGCAGACCTAGGATTTTTATTAATTTCTGTCTCTTTTATCTGTGTGATCTAGGGTGAGTTAAATAACATCTCTAAGGCTCATGTTTCCTTCTTGGCAAAACGGGGACTTTTCTTACAACAGGAATTTCTTGCAGTAGAACTTTTCTTACAGGGTTGTTGTGAGGGAGGAAAGAAATAATCCTGTGAAACAACTAGTGCTTGACCCATTGTGAATGTTCAATAACAGTTTGCAAGTATCATTGTTCTCTTGTTTCTGAATTAAGACAGAAATGCCCTTACTATATCTGGCTGTTAAATACTGTCAAGTCAATAAGTGTTTAAAGGCCTTAGTTTTGTCAACTCTAAAATGAGGGGGTTGGATTAAATTATTTGAACTCCTCTTTCAACCCCAAATCTATGTTTCTTTATTGCTTAGTGACCAAAAGAAGACATATTTAAAAAACAACATAGTCAGGTGTTTTGGGGGTTTATCATAGTAGCCACTGCTGAGGAGACAATGGAATTCTCTCTTAGTTATATTACTACTGCTCTTATTAGTAATGTTCTTAGGTCATGTTCACTTTTAGGACCATATATGGACTCTGTTTTCAGCCGCTACCTATCCCATTATGTACGGAAAGAACGTTTAAATCACTCATTCAAAAAAATGAATGAAAAATAGTAAATATGAAAACCCTCTCAGTATCATAAAATGTAATATGGAGCAATAGCTGCCTCAATTTCAGGTCCAACAATTTCACTGTGAGGGAGAAGAGCATATGTTTCTACCAAACATCTTCAGATGTCATTATTGGACTATTTTGGATACTCTTACTTAGTTAAGTTCTACTCATAACATTTTAGGAATTATTTAACAAAAATAACCCCTCCATTTAGCAAAATGTGGATCAGATGTATTGGAAAGATTATCTCTCACCTAGTGCTAGAGAAAGTACAACATGTGTGGATGACATATCCCTCCTCTCTTCTCAAAGCCATTGTTCACTCCAACCCTGTCCGAGCCCCACTCTCCCACCCCCACCGGTTTCCATGATCTTCCTCACTTTTGGGCCCACTCCTTTTGGGCCAGGTTCCCCCTATTCTCCAAGATGCCAAAAAACCTTGTTGGCCTTCTCCTACCTTGAACTCTTCGCAGCGGGCTGTCTTCCCCATAGTGAAAATTAAGGGCATCTCACTCTTCAGGCTACAGTATCTCTATTTTATGAGAAGTCAACTAAAGTTTGGTGTTATTTAAAGTTTTCAGGGAATTCCCTGGCGATCCAGTGGTTAAGACTCTTGAGTTTTCACTGCCGAGGGCCTGGCTTCAATCCCTGGTCGGGGAACGAGGATCCCACAACCTGCGTGGCATGGCCAAGAAAAACAAAAAGTTTTCAGACTTCCTCCCAGCTTTGTTCTTTACCATGGATAATGTTTTTTGAATATGTATGTCAAATTAATTCTCACAATAGCAACTCTACGAAATGGTTGCAATTGGTATTACCATCTTAGTCCTGGGGAATCTGAGACTTAGCTCGATCATATTACTCTCCCAAGGCCACACAACTAAGAAGTATTAGAGCTAGGATCCAAGCCAAAAAGTTTGACAGAGTCCTTGCTCCTAACTGTACTCTCTGCTATCTATTCAGTAATAACATTTATGGAGTTCTTACTGTGGGCTGACATTGTACTAAGAATTTTAATACAGTTTTTTACTTAAGTGTTAAAACTACCCTATACTTTTTTTTTTTTTTCTGGGTGGATACAGGTTTATTTATTGTTTTTTTTTTAATTGGTTCAGGGCATTGTGGGAGCTGTCAAGTCTAGAATCTGTTGGGTTGGCCAACAAGCTGGAAATTCAGGTAAGAGTTGATGTTGCATCTTGAGTCCAGCTTCAGCAGGGCAGCCAGCTGAACAGTTTCCTTTTCTGTAAAATGAGGCTTCAATACCAGTCATCTGAGCAACCCCATGTTGCCTCAGTACTTCATCATGCCTGCATTACAACATGTTAGAATGATCTAATGGCTTACATCTTACTCTTCAACTAGAAAGTTAGCTTGCTGAGAGTAAGTCTTATTTACCTTCGTGTCCTTAGTACAGAGTGAGCTGCCTGGCACCTAGTAGGCGTTCATGAAGTATTTGAGGAATGAGTGAGTATATACTCCTCCTTCCTATGGCAAATGAGACAGTGTATGTGATGGTGCCATGCAACTTAATTGTCATACAAATATGATATATAGTTAATAAAAATTACCTGTTTGACTCTGCTTAATAGGAAGAAAGATGTTTTCCTTTTCCTGGTGACATGTATTTTTACAGCAGTTTCTTGAATCATTGCCCTTGCTGGAGCTACCCAATCAAAGGCAGACTGTTTTCTGAATATTCTCAGGAAAAGAGAAGACCACTTTGTCTTGAAAATCTACACCCTATTTAAAAGGCATAGCTAATCTAATTTTTAAAAATCTTAAGCCTCCCAGTTGTAAATGCCAGTAATTTTAGGTCTTTTTCTGTAGAATAAGCATGATGAATAAAGTGCAAATATATTTGTAGAGAGCTGGGAGAGCCTTGGATGACAGGCAAGTAGATCAGAACAAAGTGTTGTTAATGATTCCCCCGGATGCATTAAGATGAGTGCAGAAGATCAATAGATCTGCAGGACACTAATCCCTCTTGAAGGTGTGAACATCCTGGATTTTATTTATTTAAGATTGATACAATTGAGTTATATATTTGAGAATCTAATGGAAGAAGATCACATCATCTTTCAGGAAAGCAGTCCTCTCAGTTGCACCAGCCAAGCTTCATCTGTTAATCCTTTTTGACCAATGAAGTAGTTGGTATATTCTTGTAAACTTTCTGGAGACAATTTGTCCATTATTAGGCCTGAACTTGAAATAGTTGGAGAAGGAAAGGAAAATTCAACAGCTCATCTTGCATCAGAATAATACAAGTGGGTCTCATTTTAATAAAACCCTAGAACACAGTATCATCTAGTAAGTAACAGGTACTCAATAAATACTCTTTGAATAAATGGATGGAAATCTACATTTGTGAAATAGATCAATAAAGATGTGATCATTTACACTCCCAGAAGATTTATCTGCTTATTTGCTTCAGAGTGCTGACTTTAAATATGGGTCTCGTACACTAGTACTAAAGAATAAGAAGGTGAGATTTTTCTTTTCAAGTTACGTCGTCCTTTTTCCCATCTGCAGGGACATAACTACCACCTTAGCAGCTTATCACTTTACTTATCATATACATGTGATGAAAGAGAGGGCTTCTAGTTCCTTCATTTTCATGAGTACCAATATCTAATTTTTAAAAGTAAAAACCTGCTGGACCATCATGATTTATAGATTTAAAATGTGCTGTAATGTAATGCGACTTAGCATCCATAGCTTTCCCTCCAACATCTGTATCCTGATTTGTAGTCTAAAAACCTTCCTGCTGCAGAAGGCATGTGTGTGGTTGTTCTGAGGTGTAATACATCAACATAGCATTTCTAAACACAGAGCAATAATGTATTCAATTAAGGGAGGAAATAAAACATGGAGCCGTTTCTTATAATAAATCTTTTACTAAGCTTCCCACATCACATGTTTGCTGAGGAAATAATACATGTCATTCAGACTAAGGGTTATTGTAGACTGCTGAGGGAAACATGAAATTCTGGAGGTTTCAGCAGTCCTGTGAAACCCTGAAACATGGAAAGTGTACAAATTAGAAAAGGATGTAATATGTGACTAATGATACCTCTTGGGATACTTTTGGAACCCATATTTACTGTTATGATCACTAGGTTCATTTAAGCTATAGGAGTTGAAAAGCAATACCCTAGTAAGTGAAAAACACCTCTGAGTTCATTAGATGTGGTTGTAATTTAAGCTCTAAAGGCTTTTTTCCTTGCTGCCATTCTTCATATTTCTGGAAATGTGGTACTTGAGCTCCTAATAAAAGTGGTCTACATCATGACCATATAATCTACGGTTCCTGGAAAGCACATTTACACCTCCACATCTGTAGCTAAAGCCGGGACTGAACAGAAACTTAATTCACCCCAGATGTCACTCAAAAGAAAGTTCTGGAGAAAGACTGCCATGCTGAGAATTTTCTAGCCACCAAATATATCCCAGACAATGGTATAAATATACAATCCAGGTCTTACACGCCCAAATGTTGGAAACTCTTTTCATATACTATGTATGCCAAGTGCAAAATTAACTGAATCCCAGAAGTAAATCCCCATTCTCCCTCCTCCATTTGTTCAGGTAAACAATGGCTATTTAGACATTATTTATACAAATGATTCCAGGTCTTTCTGTCCTGAGCAACTTAACAAGAAATTTAGTTCTTCTGGCTTGGTAAGACATCATTCCATAAAGCTTTAAAGAAGCTTATATGACAGTTTCTTTGAAAAAAAAAGTGTATTATATGATTTGGGCTGCTAATCACCAGAATAGCATTTTGTGGATCAAAATAATTAGGCAATCCATTTCTATCTAGTGATCTAATAATACTCTGCTTTCCTTAGCTTTGGGTTTCCCTGATCAGTTCTTCTTTTCCTCTGTTATGGACTAGTTGCTATGGAATCAGTTTCTTCCCATTCCCAGATGATATGCCTGACCAGAACAACTTTATGGTTGAAAAAAGATCAACACATAAACCAAAGGATTCTCCACAGTTTGTGGAAATCTAATCAGGCAAGACTTCCGTCCCAATCTAATCTATTTATAGTTTTTAGTTCTGCCTCTTAAAGTCATGTATTTCTTGGTGCCTTGCTTAGAGTCCCCTTCTTTCCACGTGAAGCCCACCAGGTGTGTGGGTGAGTGAGTCTGCACAATTTCCCAGGAGGCCCCGCTGATGTTGCAGCTTCTTAGTTGTAGTTCAGACAAGGCCACTGCAGGCACATTGTGCCTTATGAATAGTGGAGCTTTCTCTAGAGGAAAATCATCTGCTACTATGTCAGGTCAGATACAGAAGCCAGATACCTAGGTTCTCAGTTGGTGTAACCGCTCATAAAAATTACTATTTAATAAGGACATCCTCAGGATTTATTAAGGGACCAATGTAAAAATGGCCATGTGAAAAATAGTTTTGCACCTTTGCAAAACTGCTGTTAAAGATATTGTTCATTGAATATTTAATAATTAATCAGAGATCCATTCACCTGACAAATTCCTCTTAAAATATGTCTCCTGAAAAGCTGGTGTGTGTTCGTCTATTAAACATTGAGATCTATACAACCCATGGAATTCTCTCTTTTCCTTTGGCTACAAAAATTAGAGCTAAATCCCCTGCTTAACTGTATCAATAATTTTATTCTAGTTTCCTGATGTACTTTTTCTTTCCCCTTCCTGTGTGGAGGTCTGTGAAATGGTATTGGTAGTTTCTGAACACTTGGATTTGTATGCAAAAGTGTGTATTGTGTGTATACGTATACTCACTTTCATTTTTCTGGGGAAAGAACCCAAAGTTTTCATCAGCTTCTCAAAGGGATGCATTACTCAGAAAAAGTTAAGGACCATAGTACTATGTGGTGTTTTATATCTTTGGTCTCACCTTTAACTCTTCTGTCTGTATAACAAATACATTTCAATTATAAACAATCTGAGTCCTTTTTTGTGGGGGGAAAGGGAAGGAAAAGCTAGATGGCAGTAAAAATTATATAAACCTAAATAAAACAGCACATTTTGTTGTCAAGTACTCAGCCTGTTTGTTAGTAGGTATGATTTTGGGGGGCAATATTTTTGTTTGTTTGTCTGTGTTTTTCAGAAACAGTAGGCTAAAAGAATAACCCTAGATGACATGCATCTATAGGAAAATGTAATCTGGTGTCTTATCTTTTTAAATTTTTCTCCCATTTTAAAAATAAACAAACTGTCTAGATAGGTCTATCTAGAGAACCCCCTATGGAAAGGGTCTCCTAAATATTATAGGGAGATAGCAGTATACACAGAAAATTCCTTCATGGTGTGACATTGATATATATTGACCTTGAGACTGGAAAAGTCCACTATGTTGTACATACCAATGTGGAATTTTTAAGACAACCCCATAGGAGTTAACTTGCTAATTTGGAAACTAGATAAATCCAATAAAAGGACAACTTGTTGAGAGAAAAAGCCTGGTTGAGAAAAAAAATCTCAGGAGATCAAAAAGTAACATCAAACCATTGGAGAAGCAGATATATTTTCCCCTAGAACAAAATATCTTCCATCTTGCTTTTTCGAAAGTAATTTTTTATGAACATATTGTGAATTACACAGGACACCAACCCTGCTGCTTTAGGAACAAAAAGACAGAGCCGACAGATGTAGTTATTTGCCAGGAACAACCATGTGAATTTATAAATATTTTACTAGTGCAGCTTTCAGAAGAGTGACTTTTACTGCCATATTAATGCAACTTGCAAATTTATAGTCTGAGCATTTGTGGGTTATGAATGTCCAGTATTCGAGGCTAGTGCCAAGAACATGGTTTATGTTTTGAAATTCTTTTTTTCTCTGAACACAGACCTCTTGGCTGTTAAGGTCTATGTTATAATTCAGTTACACATGAGGTGCAAGGCTACATAGTATATCAGTTCCCACTGCCAATGGCTGGACTCATAAATATACTCATTACAACATACTCCATTTAACAGAATGACACACAAAGCATAAAAATATCTCTAAAGAATAGAGAATTAGTAATTGTAGAAGCAATAGTGGCATGATTCCATGCCTCAGGCCAGACCCATAATATGTGACCTAAAGTTATAATTATGTGTCATAATATAAAAAAACTGGAATCATATGTTTTGGGAAATAATATTTTAGTATATATTAGATCAACATCCTCATCAGTGTTGTCATATGCTTCAAAGGGTACACTACTGAAAAGACTTTAGCTATTCTACTAATCTTTCAGCCGGGGAATCGCGGAGGAAGGAGGACCACTGCAACTCTTTCCTTGTAAATTCGTAAGTTGCTTTCCCTTGATCATGCCTAAGGTGAAATAGTCTTTCTAGTTTTCCAGATCTGGAGAAAGAGGAAGAGATTTCTCTGGGCTTGAGCAAATAAGACCTGGAATGAAATCTTAAAGTGACCAGCCTTTGGTCACACGTCTCAGAGGGTCCTCCTCTTTCAAGATGTTATAACCTAGGCAGAATTGTTGGCCACTGATGAGAGCCAGCACGATTGCCTGACCTGTCTTCCACTGAGTGGCTCTATTACCTTGAACATATCACTTCTCAGGGTCGCATTTCTTCTTTGGTAAAATGTTCATGTTGTACTATATGATTGCAAAATCCCCTCACAGCTATGATGATTTTTTTCCTAATGCATGTGTGCCAACATATGTAGATATTGATAAATATATTACAATTTGCAATATTAATTGCTTATCAGCGTGCACACTTTTCATTCCCTAAAAACCGCAGGTGGAAAAAAGGCTTTTCTGTTTCACACCTTATGTCCACCATTTCTTGCTCTGTATTAAAACTGTGTATTATCCTTAAAAGAGTTAATTGGAAGTCTAACCTTAAATAATGGAGCATTTTGTGCTCTTACCAAAATTTGTAATTAGTACAATGAGTAACGCTCTCCTGAATTACTAAAGCTAAACAAACAAACAAACAAACAATCCCAGTTTATTCCAAGGCTTAATCCTACCAAGGCCTCCAACCTGATTAATCATGCAGCAGGCAGTAAACTGCCCTTATTAGCTGACCTTAGACACTTCAATGAAATGGACTGCAGCCTGTGAAAAATGACACACGTGCCCAAATCCCATGCAGTAATTATATTAGAAAGTACTCTGTTATCAGGTTTTAAAGATAACCTTAGCCTTAAGAATAAGATTCTGTCAAGAGCAAATCCTTCTTCTTTCATTGGCTTCTAACCTAAAGGACAGAAGTAGTCAAATGCTTGTTACCATTACCCAGGAAAAATTCGGCCTTAAAATTGATTGAATCAATTTCCTTTATCTTATTATCTTAGGCCATAGCAATTTAAAAAAAAACCCAAGTAGAATGATAGCACTCCATGATCTGGACAGTCTCATATGTCCCTTGTTTATCTTTTCTTCCTTTTCCCTTTATCTCTATCCTGACCTTTCCTTTCTATCCTCCCATGAAGGTAAAAACCTAAAATGAAAATAAGTAGCTATTCATACTTTCCAACACAGCCACATGTTCACATGACAAATGGAGCATGACCATACAAAGAGACTAAAATGACATATCCTTATTGCAGGCTCAATTTACTTAATTTTGGGTCTTCCAACTATTACGACAAGGGTCACTCATTCTGCAGAATTAATGGCTGATATAAATTTAGTATAAAAAAAGTATAAAGAAAAGAGTTCTTCACCCACTGTATGGCCAAGCTGTGGAATTTACTACCTTGTACCTTGCGAGGTCATAGATTTAGTCCAGGGATGAATTAGAAAGATAGGTAGATAATTTTATGACCAGTCATAATACTGTAGTTATGAATACTAAGATAAAGGTAATGGAATCTCATGTTTCAGGGCACAAGCTGATCATCCTAGGGGCTTTGCAGGAGTTCTTGTATTTCCTTAATATGCTCTGAGCAAGTGGCTTGGCTCATATTGAAGTTTTACCTCTCTCTGGCAGTATTGAATACTGCTGTGAACAGGATACCACATTTAGGTCACATTTTTTGTTTATTTTTTGGCAATGAAAACCACAAGTGTCTGCTAATACAATACCAAAGAACAATGAAACAACAAAATAATTTATTCTTCCATTTAACGAAAGTTTATTGAGGGCCTACCAAGTGCCTGTCACTCTTTTGGGTGTTTGGATACAACAATAGGAAAAACAGAGAAAAATCCCTGCTTTTATGAAACTTACATTCTAGTAGGGCAAGGGAGATAATAAGCCAAACAATAAGTAAGTTATATAGTACATTCGAAGGTTTTAAGTATGGAGCAGAGAAAGGAAACAGAAACGGTTTTATAATTTAAAAAGAGTGGTCAGGCAGGGCATTATCAAAAGGCAACATTTAAAACATGGAAATATGTGGGAGAAGAGTGTTCCAGACAGACAGAAAAGCAAGTGGAAAGGTCCTGAGGCCTGCTGAAAGTAATCTATTAATTAAAATATATTCTTGATTAATTGAAAGACTCAGGGAAATGACATAATCTGATTAATTTTTTATTGTTGTTTAAAATGCTACAACCCTTTTTATTTCTTTCCTTCTTGCTGAAGAAAAATTTTCTAAATTTATGAGATAATCTTCCTGCCTTAGTATTGTAGAACAATGCACACAGATACTAACAATACACAGATCTACTCACCTTAGATTGGGGTTGAAGATTCCAAGTTGTCCATTACTGTAGCATTAAAACTATCGATGCATGAACTGAATCTGTATAGATTCCCAGATGGATTCTGGGAATTTAAAAATCAAATTTGGCACGTGTCAATTATATTGTCTTTTCTTTTCTTCTCCTTCACTTCCCCTCTGCTTTACTCTTTCCATTTTCTTTTAGAAACTTTTCTGCGAAATCTTGTTCTGGTTTATAGGTTCCTTTATCTTTTCTGCTCTTGCTGCAGTCTTTCTAAAGAGGTTTCTTTAGGAAGAACCCCTTTTATCCATTTAATGTTGGGGGGTAAAAACCATACCTAAACTTAGTGGATTAAACAACATCTATTATTTTTCATGGTTCTGTTGGGGACTGGGAGGTTCTTCTGGTCTGGACTGGCTTGGCCAAGCTTGATGTGGTCTAGGATAGCCTCCATCCCATGACTAGGGGTTGCTCTGTGTCAGCTGGGATGACAGCCACATGTCTGTCATCATCCAGCAGGCTAGCCCAGGCTCCTTCACATGGTGGCAGAGAGATTTCAAGCAACAAAAGAGGGCAAGCCCCCATGTACAAGCATTTTTAAGCCTGTATTTATATCTTGCTTGTCAATATGCTATTTGCTAAAGCAAGTCACATGGTCAAGCTCAGATCTGATGGGTAGAAAAATAGATTCCACCTTTTGATGGGCTGAGCTGTAAAGTCAAATAGCAAAAGGGCTTGCATTCAGGGATGGGAGGAATACGTGGCCATTTTTTAGTTTACCAATCTGCCTTCTGGCCACAAATCATTCACATTTTTCCTTCTTGTAAATTATGCTCGCTCATATCACAGGACCTTCCCTCCCCCCAAATTTTATCCTAAGGTGTCAGGATGGAATTACAGGATCTTTGCTATGTAACTGGTCCAGATGTTGATGAGGTTCCCTGAATACAACTTCTCAGGTGCAGTTCCTCTTGAAGTTATCTGGCCTCACACCCTACATAAAATAGAGATACAGGGACAGGGTCATTGCAGTAAATATTCCCATTTGAAGTCCCACCTTCCTCACTACTTGTATCCTTAATTGTATTGTTAAGGACACTGGGCCTGAACTTGTGCTCTCATACCTGGCCAGATTAACATGATTTGCTGCTTCTTTCTCAATGGCCCTTTGAAGTGTACAATGGAAGTGACTTAAAAAAAATTAGGGAGGTACAATTCCAGGAAGAACTGAGATATTTCTGTTTATAGTTAGTAAACACTAATTTTAGAGAACCTATTCCCCCGACCGCCCGCGCCCCAGGAACTACTTGCACAAATCCCTTTCTATTCAATATAAAAGATGAAGTAGCTTTGGCATATCCACGAAATGAAATACAACTCAGCAGTTTTAAAAAATGAACCTATAACAACACAGATGAATCTTAGAATTATCATGTGGAGTGAAAGAAGCCAGCCAAAAAAGAATATATATGACTGAACTAGAAAATTCGAAACTAATCTATAGTGATAGAAAGGAGAGATTGATGACTGCTTGGGATGGAGGGATTACAGAAGCGCAAGTGAAAGCTCTGGGAGATAATAGATATTTTCACTATTTTGATTGTAGTGATGGTTTCATGGGTGTGTACATGTGTAAAAATTGTACACTTTAAACGTGCAGTTTATTATAAACTTTATCCGTAAACTTTAGTAAATTATATATATATATATATATATATATATATATATATATATATATATATATATATATATATATATATATGATAAAGTGGTGAACCCAGATGAGGATTTGGGGCATAAACACTAGAATATATAGATTTGATCAGGGAAGAAAAAACTGAAATTCAAATTAGTGAAACTAGCAAGATTTTCATCTAAGCTTATAATTCTGATAATCTATAATTCAAAGGTTATGGATTAAAATGGGTAAGCTAACATAGTTTCTATTGTGGAAAATTGGCACCTTTCTAAGATCCAAGAAAGAATATAACTGCTATTTTGGGTGTACCGTTTTGTTGTGGTTCTAGCTTCAATCACTAGGGAACAAAGCCGTCACCCCTGGAACACTTTATATACCAAAGTTCTTAAGGAAGTAATAACCAGAATAATAAACTTTTTCTAACACCTGAAAAATAATTGTCCATAGCAGTTCTGAACTGCAGCCTGGCACATGTTGCAAGATTCCCTTTACTCAAGAAGCAGGTAAACTTTCTTGATGAGGGCCCACTTCTTCTTCCTAGAACTGACTCCCTGGCTTATTGTCCTTTGAGATTCTTCTCAGAGGAAGGGAGTTTATGGCCCTCTGAGCTCTTTCCTCCCTCCTTTATAGCTCATGTTTGTAGTTGGGTTGCTTTCTTAGTCTGCTTCTTGCATGGAGAAAATTGGGGGCCCAGATAAATCTTTTCATTTTGAATTCTTTGTTTTAGTCCAACTCTCTTAAAAACTTGTGGGCTTCCTGTGAATCTAGTTTGGGCCCACTCTGTGCCCTAAAGGCCGCATCCCCAACTCTGTGTGAGAAGGCCACTTTCAACTTTGGGCGGCATGTTAGGCTGCTGTGATCAGACATCCTTAAGGTTCTAGGCACTACCTTACGCTGTTCAATGGTTTAACAGAGGGTCTTTCAGCCACACCCTTGATTTGGATCTTTACCTTGAAGTCAGTTCTTACTTTGAGAATCTTTAACGGCAAGAGAGACCAGCGATATGAAATAGTTTTATTTTCTAAGTTCTCAAGTCCTGGCTCCTTTACGTTGCCTATGAATTCTGCAAGATAACTGCACAGTTCTTTCTTTAACTCATCTCTCCTTTGTTGTCCCTTATCTTATGCAATAAATAACTCCTTCAACATTTTCCCTGGGACTACTGCTGTAGCAAATTAACAAATTCTTTAGGAAAATTTTCTGTCTTATCATTTATCATAGACAACAGTTTGGCCATTGTTTCACTGCTATATAACAGAGATTACCATTTTTCCAGGGTGCTGTAGCAGTTTCTTTACCCATTTTCTAGACTCTGCTAACAATTTATTTACCATTTTCCCAATTTTGGCTAACATTTTATTTTTTTTGCCACTTTTCCAGTCTCTGTCTACCACCTTGTCCTAAAGTGAATGCTACATATTTTAAGTTGCTGTTACGGCAGTGCTCCTGTCCTAGTACCACTTTCTATATCAGTTAGCCTTTGCTATATAACAGACTGTCCATAGCTTTGGATTAAAACAATAATATCTGTATTTCTCACAGTTTTGTGGGTTGGCTGTGTGTTTTTTTTTTTATCATCAGAACTTGCTCAGCTTGGGCTAGAAGGTCTAGGATGGCTCTATACATGCCTGGTGGCTCTGTGTCTGTTGGGAGCGAAGCTACACTTCTGTCATCATCAGTAGGCTCGCCCAGGCTCATCCACAGGACACGAAGTCAGAGTGCACAGGGGAGGAGTTGGCACGCATACAGGAATAGTGCACATAGAGTGCACACATACAGGAATGGGAGGAGTTTGTGTGCCACCTTTTGCAGTCTACCACACTCCTTCTCTTTTCACTTCAATTTCTCTCATCTTCTTTATTCTAGTACTGAGAGGACTTGGCTTTGTTGGCAAGCTTGATTGGTTGCCTTACCACTCACTGGCTTTCTTATGCTACCTGATAAAGTCTGTGTGAAAATTTACTACAACCATGCATTTGGCATAATAGTTGTTTAATGCCTAATTGGACTATGTTTCTTTAGATCTTCTTGTCAAGTTTAACTCTTCCCAGTTTCTATTTGAGAATTCCATATTTTAAAATGTTCAGTTATTCCTCACTATTTGAGATGTAGTTGACTAAAACTGTCATACTTTGGGGGGCATGGTTTACCACTCATGAGCTTTTATACTCCTTACTTAATCGTTAGGGAACTGACATTTTCTATGAAACTTACCTTGCCCTTAAGAAAATGAATGTCAAATACAATTATGATTTGTCTGAAGAATTGAATACTATAGTGGTAGGTTATATGAAATTTTTTAAAAAAATTCTGTTTTCTCTGCATCATGATTAGTGGTTCCAAAGGAAGAGGGAGTTTGAGAGAGATCAGATTTGGGAATGGAAATAGAATTATGTTTTGAGGAAAGCGTCTACTTAAGGCTTCTGCATTTTTAAATCCATCAAAGAAGTCATTTATTTCTCTCATAAATCTGTAATGATGGCACAGTTGCACATAATGGTTTGTGATTTCCTTTGGTCAGCAAAGAGGAAAATGAAAGAAGTAAACAAGCACATGAACCTAGTAATATCCACCCAATATTTCTTAATAGCCCCTGAGATGGCAAACCTAAATGATCTTGCTTGCTGAAAATCATGGCAATATTTGAGAGGATGAGTTTCCAGTCATAAATGGAACACAAATAATGAGATGATTTCTTCTGTCCTGCATAACCAGAAATGTTAGCCACGATTCCCTGCAACTGGGGCGCCTCCTGCAGTCACACAAACCTGTAACAGAATACTCAGTGTTTTCCTATTCTTAGTCTATTTCCTATTCTAATTGCATAAAAAACTTATTAACATGTTTATAAACTAAAAGCTGAAGCCAGAACCTTGACTTTGTTTACTAAACTTTCAAATTCATATCTTGTCTTTTCAAGATAATTTTTCTATCCCCCTCCCTCAAAACTGAGGAGTTTGTGTTATAATAAATATATATACCTTACTTAAAAGTGTCTGTTTCAAACCAAGATGCACTTTTAGACACATGTTGTTAAGAACAGTATGTAAAAATGTCAACTTATCTACCTGAAAGAATCATTTTGTGAAGTGTATGATAAACACACTATCATCTGAAGGGTAAACTCTCTTTACTTGAGCAGTTTATCACCAGTAAGAGTTTTTTTGACTTCATATCAGGTCTGTCAATACTATCACCATTACTTGAACGTCTGATGCCTCTGCTCTGGAATATTTAAATTGCCTCCTAACTGGCCTTTCTTGTTGTACTGCCACCGAATCATTTTATTCATTGCTATCAGAGTAATTTTCCTTAAGCTGTCATTCCCTAGTTTAGAAACATTAACTATTTCCTCATAGCCTACGGAATAAAGCCCAAATTCCCTACTTGATGCTCAAGGCTCTCTATTAGCAGGTATCACGTCTATTTCCACTTTAGTCTTGACACAGTAATCTCAGAAAAGAGGTTAACTTTTCTTAAGAAGAAACACTTTATATAACATAAGGAAAAATTGTCTCTTATTTTAAGTAGACAGAGTCTGAGGATTCTGTATCATTTTAATCTGGAAAGCCTAGCACTGCTCCAGGTCTCATTTATTAGGAGGCTTCTATGTGCCAGACATTCGCACATAACACTGCCTCGTGATCCTCAAAACAATTGTGTTGGGTATAACCACAGACAGTTTTCAGATAAGGAAGTCGAGCTCAGGAAAAAATATATACCCAAAGCTTCATGATGGGTCAGAGTGGAGCCAGAATTTGAATAGCATTCTCCTGAATCTGTAATCTATGTTCTTTCCCCTTTACCACAGCTCTAGCAGAAGTTCATCATAATGCTGTTTTGATCACAGAACCTTCCTATGGTTCTCTTAGGTGATCTCTACACTAGGATGACTTTGGGAGGTGACAGCACAATAAATGAACTTTTCAGAATTACAATGTTTCAGGGACTTACTTTCATATACGCTAGGCTCTGAACTGTTCTTTCTCATTGGATCAGAACTGCATATTGCATGATGGCAAACAGGTATTTTCTTATTGACACTATTTTTATTCTGGGTATTCTTCATCTGATGAGATGATGAAGATTAACTTGCAGTAATACTGAACATAAAGCACTTTATAAGGTGAGAGTTCACATTCTTTAATGTATTCAGTGGTGTTGCCATTGATACCAAAAGCAGATCAGGCCATGTATTCAGAAGATATTTCCTGGTATTACAGCTTAGCTTAAGTTAAGGGTTTCTAAGACATTTCAGAGATTTTATTGTGTTTTGGGTCTACAGAAATAATTGAACTAGCCCTTAAAAACTTTCGTTAATTGTAAGGGACCCTTTTTCCTGCTACCTCCCAAATGGTCATATCTTAGAGAATAAATATTTTGTGACGAGCTCTGCAAAAATAGAGAATGCTTGATCACAGAAATATTGAATAATAATAAGAAACACATAGGCACTTCAAGTGCATTGCAAAACTATTTAGCTTGTTGAAGCCAAATTTCAGGTATATTTAATTTCCAGACTCCTACACTATAGTTGGGTTTGAATTCTGTATTCCCAAGCCAAAACTTTTTTTAATAGGAAACTCTTTTAAATCCATATATTCCCCCAAATGTTTCTCCTGTATATTTTTGGATATCTCTCTCTCAAGAACTGAAAAAGGTCTGAATTTTGTCCTACTTGGAAGCCAACAATTTAGTCTGCCAGTTTCATTGGTGCTGGCAGAAGACATGATATTCCTGGATCAGAAACCAAGGACAGTTTATATGACTCATAGTACTAGCAGTAGCCAGAGTATCAGCATTTGTGTTGATTCCTTGAGCCTCGACTCTTGCTGGGCAATGTGAAGAGGATCAGGTGATATTCACACATGCAATGAGGAGTATCATAGGTGGAACCCTGAGTTTAGGGAACCCAAATTGTTTATAATGGGTAGTAGGCATGTCTGCCTTTTCCTCCAGGAGACATTATTTCTTTTTTTAAAAAAATTAATTAATTAATTTATTTATTTTTGGCCGTGTTGGGTCTTCGTTTCTGTGCCAGGTCTTTCTCTAGTTGCGGCGAGCGGGGGCCACTCTTCATCGCGGTGCGCGGGCCTCTCACTATCGCGGCCTCTCTTGTTGCGGAGCACAGGCTCCAGACGCGCAGGCTCAGTAATTGTGGCTCACGGGCCCAGTTGCTCTGCGGCATGTCGGATCCTCCCAGACCAGGGCTCGAACCCGTGTCCCCTGTACTGGCAGGCGGATTCTCAACCACTGCACCACCAGGGAAGCCCCAGGAGACATTATTTCTAACTTCCAAGGATGAAAGCAAACCTGCCCTTTGCTCCAGAGCAATATATTATCTATTATCTCCCATAGCTGTTCACTACACATACATCCTAGAAAAGATAGTTGGGAACAAAGGCAGTCAGTGCTTCTACTTAAAAGATGTGTTTAGTTTCTTTTGTGTTTTTATTGTTATCTATTTCATGGATTTCTACTCTTTATTGTTTCCTTCTTTCTACTTGCTTTATATCTAGCTTGTTCTTATTTTTCTAGCTTCATAAAATGGAATATTATGTCATTGACTTTTTTTTTTTTTTTTTTGGCCATGCTGTGCGGCATGTGGGCTCTTAGTTCCTCGACTAGGGATTGAACCCGTGCCGCCTGCATTGGGAGCATGGAATCTTAACCATTGGACCACCAGGGAAGTCCCATTATGTCATTGACTTTAAACTTTTCTTCTTTTCTAGTAAAAGCATTTAAGCACTTGCCTTCTGTATCCCTCAAATCTTAATATGTTGTATTTTCATTATCATTCATTTCAAAATGCTTATTAATTTCTCTTGTGATTTTTTTGGCCCATGAGTTACTTAGAAGTATGTTATAAAACTTCAAATACTTTAGATTTTTCTAGATATCTTGTTTTTTATTTTTAATTTAACTCCATTGTGGTTACATACTCTGTAAGTGTTTATTCTTTTGAAATGTATTAAAATTTATTTTATAACTCAACATATAATTTATCTTGGTCAATATTCCATGTATACTTTTAAATATTTATATTCTGCTATTGAGTATAATGTTCTGTACATGTCAATTAAATCAAATTGACGAGTAGTGTTGTTCTGATCTTATGTAGCCTACTAAATTTTTTGTCATTTTTTTCCTATCAATTGATAACAAGATGTTAAAATCTCCAAATACGATTGTGCATTACTCTACTTCTTCCTTTACCCTTATGAGTTTTGCTATGTGTATTTTGAAACTGTTTTAGATGCAAATATATTTGGGGCTGTTATGTATGTTTGATGATTTGCCCCTTTAATCATGATAAAATATTTTAATCATGATGAAATATATCTTTTTATCTCTGGTTCTACTCCTTTTCTTAACATCTACTTTATTTGACATTACATAATCACTGTAGCCTTCCATGTGTACTGTTTGCTTGGCTTATCGCCTTCCATCCTCTATGTCAACCGATTTATTCTTTTACATTTAAAGTATGACTCCTTAGCATTGACATATATACACTCAAATGTAAAATAGATAGCTAGTGGGAAGCAGCTGCATAACACAGGGAGATCAGTTCGGTGCTTTGTGACCATCTAGAGGGGTGGGATAGGGAAGGTGGGAGGGAGATGCAAGAGGGAGGGGATATGGGGATATGTGTATACATATAGCTGATTCACTTTGTTATACAACAGAAACTAACACAACACTGTAAAGCAATTATACTCCAATAAACATGTTAAAAAAATAAAAATAAAGTATGACTCTTGTAAACAAAACAAAAAAAAAAGATGTGTAGAAATGTGAGCGACCCATGGAGAATTGTCTTCCAAAACTTAATTTCTGGAGTCCCAAGAAACTTCAGGGCATGCTACCAGCTTGACACACTGGGTAGAATTAGAAGTTATGCCCTGTGATTTGAGGGATCCTGTCCCTCAAATTAACTATGTTTCATTGATTGTTTTACCATTATAACTTCACTCCTTTGACTCAAGCTTTAGGTTTACAAATGAGCCCTTTATCTAGTTACAAATACCTGGAAGTAGTTCCATTTTATCCCTCCATACTTTAGTAAATAGAAACTGGGATTATAGGGGATGAATATTCCTGGGCTTAGAATTAGAGAGATGTGATCTTGAGGCCTGATTTTACCACTGACTACACTGACCCTCAGTTTCTCTATCTAAAAACTAGAAAACAGTGGAGAAATGCTATAAAAATTCTGAGAGAAAACGCATACCAAACTAAAGTTTTATACCTATCTAAACATGAGGGTAAATGTGTTAGCAGATATGTGAGGTCTCAACAACATAAGTGTCCCTGCACCTTTTTTCAAAATAAACATGGAAGGATATACTCCATGAAAGCGAATAAGTAAAATAAGAAAGAGGAAGGCATGAAATAAAAAAGATGAGTCTAGCACAGGAGGGAGGCAAAGGGAATTCTCAGGATGATGGCAAAGGGGAGCCCCACAGTGGTAGGTATCCAGCAGCCTCAAAAACAATCAGTCCAGATTATAGTGGAAGGACAGAGGAGTCTATAGGGAGGTCTCCAAGAAACAAATTAAACTGACAGATTGCATGAGGTATTTGACTACACTGAGAGGAGTTTTCAGTTCTAATGGAGAGTTTGAGAATGAATTGACGATAGGTGTATAGAAGATCAAGCAACCCATAAAACAGAGGAAGTATAAACTTTTAGGAAATAAAATGCTGTTCAAGAACTCTAATTATATTATGTGACTGAGCTTGTAAACAATATTAATAGATTCATAATTATGGAAACTTCAATTATAGATTTAACCTAAAAGTATGCTGTAGTTATGTTGGGAAGATAGTGAAGGGGAAATATGTGTATGCTTTTTGGGGTTGTGTGGAGGATGTGTTGACAGGTAATTTCTTTTCCAGAAGGAAGCAAATAATGTTTAAAATTTAAAAATCAAGAAATAACTGTATTAGCACATTATTTATAAAGTTGATGTAAACACCAAAAGAAATGGTTAAAAGGACTGAAAGTGGTTACCACAAGGAAACAGAAGTAGGGATTGGGAAAGGGTGGGCTAGAGGACTTTTTGTCATGTTTTCCTTTTAAAAGGATGTGCATGAATTACTTTGATCAAAATTAAATTTAACTTTAAAATGTAATGCATTGATTGGCCCATTGCCAGTTAAATGTTTAGCAGAGATTAGTTAAATTAGAAATGGGATGGACCTAGTGTAATAAAGGCACATACCAGAAAGCAGAAGGTGATGCTATTAGGAGAGGTGAGATTTATATTTCTAGCTCTTGTACATTTTTTTTTTCCAGGGCCAGTCTTGGCCACATCTTTGATCTCACATCATAAACTATGTTAGTTAGAATATTTAGTACATTTAGAAGCTGTACTAACTTGTATGGGACACTAAGGTCTGTATAACAAGTTACTACTCTAGCACACTAAATGCTTTTGTCTCAGCCTGGGTAAGTTAATGCATCTTCGGTGAGTGTCTCGTTCAGTATCCAGGGGTACTTTGACCCACTGGAGGAATATTGCTGCATTGCTTATTGAATACATGTATGGGTGGGAGATATTTCTGTAGGTCTGTAGAATTTAAATTCACAGTCTCCTGAGTAAAGGTGATGTCCAGTTCAACATTCTGAATTGCATCTAGCAATTGTTATTGCTCAATAAATATTATAGTAGTAATGCTTGGAGGGCTGGGATGCTTTCAGCTTAGACAAAACCGTTGCCAGTTGTGTGGAAATTAGCTCAAACTGCGGTCATATTTCTAGCTGGCTCTCAAGTGTTGCGCCTGTGTTAGGCTGCTCATCATGTGGTGCTGCTGCTGCTTTACTTCTCAGGGCAGTTCAGCTAATGTGGATCTCAGAGCTCTGAGATGACTGCAGCTTCTGCTTTACAGATTGTATGTAGTTTTTGTAATCTGTACTAATAAGCTGGGGAGGTGGATGGTAGGAGAGAAAGGAGTAGTGTAAGAAAAAAGAGTTGTCAGACTTCTGCATCCTCTTTTCTGTTAATTCATTAAAGAATTCGAGCAGCTGTTATGCACAAAACACAGTGCTAGACTGGGAATGCAGAGCTACAAAGACACAACCCCACACCTCAAGGAATGTACAGTTTCGGTGGAGAGACAGAGTTATGAATACTAATTATAGTATCAGGCAGAATGCTCAAAAAGAGCATGTCTGTGGGGTTACAGGATCTGGATTTCAATTCCCCACTTACTAACTGCCTGGCTTTAAACAAGTTAATCTTGTAGAGGCCTCTGTAAGATGGAATAATAATGGTGATGATTAAATGAGTTAATGCTTGCTTAGCAAAGTGTCTGGCACATAGTAAGGCCTTTAATAATAATAATGATAATAATTTTATTATAAACAAGCAAAATGTCATGGGAGCAAGGTGGAAGGAGTTTCTACTCCTACTGAAGGAGTTGCTATTGGGATAGTTTACTAAGGAAGTGGCACCTGAGCTGAGCACCAGAGGATGAACAGGAAGAAAGAACAGATGGAAGGGGATAGTATTTCAGCATTTCAGAATCAGGGAACAGTATGAACAATGACACAGAGCTATGAACGTTTTTAACTTATTTAGGAATCAGGTTTGCTTGGGGGATTTGTAGTGAGGGGTAATGTTAGAAAGTGAAATGAATCCAAATTGGGCTGTACCTGGAATGCCATAAGAAAGGAATTCAAATTGTATGCGGCTGGTAGAGATAAAAGTTAAGAAGCTATTAGTTGTTACCTAGTTGAGAGGAGATGAGGAGGGCACTTGTGTGCTTTTCTGTGGACATTGGGAATGTGGGGAAAAACTGGTTACCACCAAGTGCCTGGGAGGATTGTCTTGCCATTAGCTAAGGTGGAACCCTAGAGGAACATCTGGTTTACAAGGAAAATAATGACTTCTGTTTTAGAAATTGATGATTGTTTTAGTTCTCAAGCTCATTAAAAAATTATTTTCTCAAGAAAAGATTTCTTAAATCAATGATTATATGATTATATGAAAGCTGAAGTTTTGTGTAGCCTCAGAGGCAGTAACATATGAATAATTTGACTTTCAAGTAGCCTGTGTGCCATGCCAGGAAGTCATATAATATGTAATGAATTATGTTATATACTTTCAACACAAGAATCCATTAGCAATATTAACATGTTAGACACTCTCTACAACCCTTCAGCATCCCCTCATACCTTAGCAGGAAGTGTAGCATCTAAGATATGATTGCTGATAATTTATCAGGAAGAATATCTCTTCACACTTGTGTTTATTTAGCTTTCCATTTGCTAGAGTTACCTCCTATGCATATTTAAAGAACTTGTTACTGGCTTATGTATAAGGCATTCATCAAGAACTGTTATTAAACATTCACATAATGCTAAATTTGGTTGAAAGTCAACAAACTGAATATAGAACAAGATCTCCCTTTTGGATGGCTGCACTTTTATTCTCATTCATAGATTCACCCTGGGATGTACCCTTGAAATTCAGTGGGTATTGTACATGCCTCAGGCTGGAAGAAAGGGAAATACCAATTCACTTACAATTCTTTTGATATTTATTATTACAGAGACCCAGTTAGGTGATTTCTGTTAACACCATCAACCGTGACCTAGAACGCTAAAAGAAGATGAGCTGACCAGGAATTTGGATGAAGGGATTTAATGGAGCTGAGTGGTACAACATTCCTTTTGAGAAGCATTTGCCTGCACCTTGAATCAATCCTCCAAGATTAAATGAGTTTAGGTAACAATCAGATATTTTCCCACCAGCTTGCAAAACAGCTTTCTTCCCCTGCTCCACCCCGGTATTTCTAAGGTCAGTAAGTAAACGTCAGAGGCCTATATCTGGTAATTGTCAATTATGTTTTGTTTCCCTGCTGGGCCCTTTCAACGCTAGAGTTACTGCAGGATTGGTCATTCATTCATTCATTCAACATTTTTTGTCCTCTTCCTGTGTGTGAGGCACTGTGCTAGGTGCTATAAACCAGGTGCTGAGGATACAGAGTTTAAAAAGATCTCTGCTCTCATGGAACTTAAATTCTATTGGGGGAGGGCAAATCATAAAATCAAATAAATACTTTTAAATACTATGAAAAAAAATAAAACAAAGTAAGAGATAGTGATGGGATAAGAGGCTGCTTTAGATAGGGAAGTTCAGGAATGGCATTATCTGAGGAGGCAACGTTTGAGCAGAGACCTGAAGAAGAAGGAGCCAGTCATATGAGCATCTGGGGAAATATAAAAACTTAATTTGGTGACAAGAGCAGTAGTATGTACTTGGTTAAGAGGCAGCACATCACTGATTTAAGGAACTAGTTACTAGATAAGGATGGGTGGAGAGCTTGCAGTTAATATGGGTTTAAAGCATAAACTACATTCAAACAACTGTTTCCGTTCCCTTAGGGAAAATATGGAGTAGTGAAGCAAAAAACAACACCCCTTCTCCTATTCTTAGTCACAGAATTTCTAGGTAGACACATAGTTTAGAACCACTGTATCAGCTCTGCATGGCTTATATTTGGACTGTAATATGAGAGAGAAATAAACTGCAATCTTTTTTAATTTGCCAGTATGTTGGATTGTGTTATGCATGTGATCTGTATGCTGACTAATATACAGTAGGTTAAAATAATGCATGGGGTAGCGATAAGATTGAAAGAAATTTTGAGAAAAGGAAGAAAATCCCACTTGTCATCCAACATTTTGTTGTTGTTGTTGTTCTCATAGAATTTTTGTTTTTAATTAATTAATTTATTTATTCTTGGCTGTATTAGGTCTTCGTTTCTGTGCTAGGGCTTTCTCCAGTTGCGGCGAGCGGGGGCCACTCTTCATCGCGGTGCGCAGGCCTCTCACTGTCGCGGCCTCTCCCGTTGCGGAGCACAGGCTCCAGACGCGCAGGCTCAGTAGTTGTGGTGCACGGGCTTAGTTGCTCCAGATGCGCAGGCTCAGTAGTTGTGGTGCACGGGCTTAGTTGCTCCGCGGCATGTGGCATCTTCTCAGACCAGGGCTCGAACCCGTGTCCCCTGCACTGGCAGGCAGACTCTCAACCACTGCGCCACCAGGGAAGCCCCGTCATCCAACTTTTTAAATACAACTATCTTAAAACTTGTATATTATCTTCCGAGACTCATCCACATGCACATTTTAACATAACTGTAATCAATTTACATACCATTTGACATTCTGCTTTTTCAGATTTAATCCTATATGTTACATATTCTTCTCTGTTTTAACATAGTTGTCATAGTTATTTTTAGCAGCTTTATACCATTATAAAGTGTTGCTGTACTATAATTTACAAATCCATTCAAGGGATACATTTTTTAAAATTTGGTTTATTAGTAATCTAGTTGTTGATTTTTTGATGAATCTGGTTTGGTCTTTGAGAGTCTCTTAAATGCTTAGCTTGAGCCTGAAATGTATACTTGGTAGGAGATAAGTAGAATAAACAATAAATGTTAGCTGGCATTATAATTATTGTTCTTAGGATTGGACTCCATTGTCTATCCCTAGAGATGGGAAAGTCAAGAACAAGATCTGGTTTGCGATGGCAGGTGGGGTGAATTGGAGGACAATGATGCAAACAAACTTTAATGAGCTGTAACCAATCAATACTCGTGTGCCATTTGTAAGACAGCTAGTTAGTTGTAAAATGTGTATGTTGTGCTCATTCTTCAGATGTTCTGGGCTGGAGTGCCAACCCAGTGCCAAGCCTCCCTCTGTTATCTTTAACCATGTCTCCTCTCCCTTTACTCGAATTGCTTTACCCTGTCTTGGACATTCAGTGTTTTCTCTGTGTGGTTTCAGGACATTTGTGAGCTTGCTTAGAGTTTTGGGTGTCCTAAAAGAAATGGAACACTAAGAAGAGCATTTCACAAAAAAGCTTTCAAATTTCTCATTTAGTGTTGTTTTAGCTAACAGTCTAATATGGCATTGAGTGGAGATGATAGAGTTTCTCATGTTGGTGAGTTCTTTTTTTTTTTTTTAATTGATTCCTCATTTTATTTATTTATTTATTTTTGGCTATGTTGGGTCCTCGTTTCTGTGCGAGGGCTTTCTCTAGTTGTGGCGAGCGGGGGCCACTCTTCATCGCGGTGAGCGGGCCTCTCACTATTGCGGCCTCTCTTGTTGCAGAGCACAGACTCCAGATGCGCAGGCTCAGTAGTTGTGGCTCACGGGCCTAGTTGCTCCGCGGCATGTGGGATCTTCCCAGACCAGGGCTCGAACCCGTGTCCCCTGCATTAGCAGGCAGACTCTCAACCACTGTGCCACCAGGGAAGCCCCTCATGTTGGTGAGTTCTTGATGGTAGAATAATCAATTAATTTGGTAGTATTTCTGGTAAAAATATATTTTAGAATTTTAAAATTAAATTTATTTTTGTTAGAGTGATATTTTAATTAATATTGTATATAGGTAATATAATCACATTATTTCAAAGACCAAAGAGTATAAAAACGCATATAGTGATGTCTCCCCCAAACATTCCCATCTGTCCAGTCCCTCTACCCCCTTGTAATGAATCATTGTTCATACTTTTCTTCCCTACAGAGTTTCCTGATGTGTATATAAGCAAATATAAATATATTTTCCCTCTTTTTTTCACACTCTTCTGTATCATAAGAAGCATCTTTTGGAGAAATAGATTTTCAGTGTATTTTCAACACATAAAGTTTAATAGATAAAAGTAGTTTCTGGTAATATTATAGGTGTGATAACATTTCAAGGGCATATTCAGAGCCTAGAATTTGGAATTATTTTCTTCTTTGAAAGTTCATTGAAATAACACTATAAGGAAATTTCACATGATGTACTTTATGCTGCTAAAACAAAAGAACACAGTCAAATGGTCAGGATACAGCTGGAAAATGTGTCAGATTTCAAAGTCCAGGTTTTCACAGCTGTGCAGTACTTACAGCCCAAGTGTTTATGTCACTAAGGCACGAATATTGTTGCTGGCTACCCTATAAAAGATGTCACATTTCAGGTTGGCACTTTGTCATTTCTGAAGTCTGATATCAACAGTTAAGATCTAAAATCATTTATTGTAAGAGCATAAAGGGCTGATAATATAATATGATACTCTTGCCTGTAGCAGAAACCCCAACTCAAAGTGGCTTAAATGATATGTAAAATTTCTTGGTTCATATAACCCAAAGTCTGGTGGTAGATTAGGCTTCTGGATTGATTGATATAATAATTCAATTCACCAAGGATCCATGTTCTTTCTGTCTTTGCTGTCTGCTACCAGTGGTGTCTACATTAACTTCAGGTTGACTTTTCTCATATCTGTACTTCCTATAGGAACTGGGATTATTCACTTTTCTGAGGTGGAGTGGTGTGGAGTGGGGAGAGGCCAGCAAGGAATACTGAACATCAAGGAACTCTGGGGAACTGCCCCTCAGTTGAGACTCGGGAATGAACCACCATGTGTGCACCTGATGAACTTTACAATGACTGGACAGAGAGCAATGTGAGAAAGTGTGTTTTTTTAGAGACTGCAGTATATCTTGTTCAAGATCAGGAGTGCAAGGTCAACTTCAGCTGCACATTGGAATCACTAGGGAGCTTAAAATTGAAAATACTGATGCCCGAGTCCAATTCCCAGAGATTCTGATTCATTTGCCCAGGGCTGGAGTCCAGATATTAGAATTTCAAAAATGTTCTTCAGGGGATTCTAATGAGTAGCCAGGACTGAGAACCATCTTCTAGGAATGAAAGAAGTCCAGTACTCTTAGGAAGAATAAACCAGAGAAGTCAAACATAAGAGTAAGTTTTATTTTAATTCCTAATGAGATAATCATCCTGGTTGTCATCATAATAAACATCTCACATTTATTAAGCACTTAATTAACATAAAGCTAAAAATAGTCATTATTTTAATGAAAATAAAGGCAGAATCAGACAACATACATTTTTACAGTGATAACAAAAATAAGGAACAAGAAATACCTGTACCATATTGCCCTCCTTTCTTTACTAATTAACAGCATATTTGCTAATCTTTGTACATTCTAGTTGCCCCAACTCTTGAATCCACTTCTTTCCCTCTATTCCACTCTTCTTACCTTAAATCAGCACATTACAATCTTTCATCTGTGTCATTGTGGAGTCTCCTAGCTGAGTTTGGTATTTCTTCCCTGCACTCTCTTTCACAAAGCTTCCAAATGAACTGTCTCTTAGTAAAGCTATTATCATATCAGTAATATTATCCCTTTACTAAAAAATCTCAAATTCCTTTGCCTGGTCTTCTAATGCCTTTACAGTATATGGTCCAAATATACTTTTTTCGTCTTATCTCACACTTTCCTCTTTTATTCACTCCATGCTTTAGTCAAATTGAATTAGTCATGATATCATAAACACACTTTGCCTATTTACCCATTAACGCTCTGCTTAAGCTTACCTTTTACATATACAGGTATCCCCTACATTTTGAAAGTTCACTGTATGGCACTTTGTTTTTATGAAAGACTTACATTAGTACCTGTTTTATTAGCTAACTGAAAGAAATCCAAAGAGGATTTTCGCTTTTTACCAAAAAAAGGCAAAAAGCAAAAATAGTGTTAAAGCATGTGTTTCGTAGTCAGCTATTATAGAGGCAGTGCACGCCCCAGGCAGTGAGAGTTCCCCAGGAACCACACTCAGCATCAGGCCACCCTAGCTTTCAACTGTGTCTGTGAACATCTGTGCTTTATCTCAATTTATTTTGTGCCTCCATTAGCAAGATGTGTCCTAAGGTAATTGCTTCTTTGCTTTACATGACTGTGGCTTAGGAAAGGTTTCATAGGAACACTCTACTCTTGCATAGCAAGGGAATCCTGTAATATTTTCTCATAATTGAGCTGGAAGAAATATTATGTTTATCAGAGATCCATAGCACTTTAACTCAATTTATCATGTGGCATATATCTTGTTCTGCTGTGCAATATGGTGATGTATGTATGCCACTTACCTTATAGACTGACATCTTTGCATCCTCCTCTTTGCTTATATTTGTTGAATGGATGAATGAACTTCCCAGTTTCTTCTTCTTATGAACTTTAGTTCTGCATGTTTCTGTGGTTCCAGACCACTTGTAAAAGTTTAATAGGAGGGACTGGTGATAAAAATGTCTCATGTCTCAGCTGGCAGCGTGATAATGTTTAATTATTTTCTGACTAGTTCCACAGTTACTATTTACAGGCATACCTTGGAGATATTGCGGGTTCAGTTCCAGACCACCATGATAAAGTGAGTGACATGAATTTTTTCATTCCCCGGGGCATATAAAAGTTATGTTTACATTATGCTGTCTATTAAGTGTGCAATATCATTATGTCTTAAAAACCAATGTATATACATTAATTTAAAAATACTTTATTGCTAAAAAATGTTAACCATCATCTGAGCCTTCAGCAAGTTGAAATCTTTTTGCAATAGTAACATCAAAGGTCACTGATCACAGATCACCATAACAAATATAATAGTAATGAAAAAGTTTGAACTATTGTGAGAATTACCAAAATGTGATACAGAGACACAAAGTGAGCAAATGCTGTTGGAAAAATGGCCCTGACAGACTTGCTCGTTGTAGGATTGCTACAGACCTTCAACTTGTAAAAAACCCACTATCTGTGAAGTGCAATATAGCAAAGTACAATAAAGTGAGGTATACCTGTACTGAATACCTGTTGTGTGCCAGACATACAAATATAATCTGTAATTCCTACAACAATCATCTCATTCTTATCTTTCAGACGAGTAAACTGGTACTCAGGGTAAATAGCTTGCCCAAGTTCCTTCATAAATCGACAGAGCTGAAATTCCAGACTTGCTCTGTTTCTATCCAAAGCCATACAGGACAGGGTTAAAGCTGAAAATAAAGACGGAGGCTAGATATCAGGGAACTGTTTTGTTTCTTTTTGTTTTGTTTTTTTAGCTCATCTGGACAAGGTCAGATTCCCATCTGCTCATCCACACATCAGTCTATTCTGACTTTATTCCAAGTTCTACCAGGAAAGCTACTTCTCATCCAAATGTACAATTAAACAAACAAACAAAAAAGCCAAATCTGCATTAGATACCTTGAATCCAGCCCAATCCAATTCTGCAGAAACCATCAGAAACCATTAGGATTTAATAACAGGGATTGAGAGGCATCAAAATGAGAGAATACAGAGCTGTTAATGAGAAATGAAATTTCATAGGGTAAACAAAATTGGTATGAGAGCTCAGTCTCTAAATTCAGTCTTTTTCTTGTTACTTACATATTCATAGGATATAGAGGTTTTGCCTACATGACCTCAAACTTTCAGTTTCAAAGTGAATTTGAATTTGTTACCTGAATATTCCCAAAATAACCAGATTTATTTTTAACCTTCGATATGTTTACCTAACATTTTCACTTCTCATCCAGAGACAGCCTTGCAGAAAACTATGAACATCAGTTGAATAAAGACAATTCCAGTCCTGTAGGTTTAGACCTAGAAAATTAAATTTAATGGGAATCTGACAACCTAGTTCTAAAGCTGTTACTAGAACAGGGTTATTATTTAGTTCAACAAAGAGGACATCCATTTTTCTTACTCAAATGTGTCCCTGTGCTATAAATTCCTGTCCTAAGTCACTCTTGTGAAGGCCAACTGTGAACATAAGTGGTAACAGCAGCCAGGAAAAAGCCTCTTTTAAAACCCTTGAGTGAGAACTATGGGTCCAATTTGATTTGACAGCCTAAGGGACATTAGGAGAGACAGTTCTGGCCATCAGATTTTTATGGTAGAGCAGAGAAGTAACTTTAATTCTCATATAAGCTTCAACTAGTTTTTGGATACTCTATAGAGTGACTGTCACACTTGAGTTCAGGACTGAGATTTCCAGAGTCAGAACTGCTCTGCACCACAGTTGCTTTTTTGTCTCTCAAGTAATAACGCACAACTAGACAAAGTGGCTACCCAGGTACCACAGAGATTTTGTGATGAGATGTGAAACTAAAGATAAAGCATTTCCTAGAATCTCTAAGATATAGGAACTGCATTTTTTCCAGTGTGATATGCCTTTTATTAGTGAATACTTTTATTAGTCTTCATAACTGTAGGCTAATGAGTCCCAATTGACACATATATAGAAAGGATACCAAATTGGTCATATGACTTTTACTCTAAGTCAGAGAAAAAATTAGGTGACCAGAATAGTTGGCTGATATTTGATGCTTACCAGGTTCTCAATATTCAAACATTTAAAAATAATTTTCTGTAGGCTTTACTTTTTTTCTTTCCCCAATAGCTTGAGAGTCAGTGGCTAGATAATATTACCACAAGGTAGAAAGTTTAAGTTCAGTTCATAGCACAACACGGAGTTACTGTTGAGCAACTTAAAGTCTCTTTATTTTTGCTTTTTGATTTATAAAATTGGAAGATTAATATCTTGATCTCATAGGAAGGCTGTGAAACTAAATTAGATTAATAACCAGTAAATATGGAAAGGCTCTGAGCAAATGAACAAAGAGTTATTAAGTATATTTGGTTATGACTATGTTTAAGGAATACTGGAATGTAAATTAGTACAAACCTTTTAGAAGGCATTTTGGAAATCCCTATTAAAATTCAGAGTAATAATATTAGGGAAAAGGAAAGGCACTTTTACTTTTCACTTTATACCAGTTTGATACTTTTTTTTGCATGAGAAAGTGTTACATTATCATTTTTAACTAAATAATTTAAAATAAAGAATACAGTGCTATTTTTAAAGAAGGAATGCTTAAAGGGAAGTGAATCATTAAAGTTTGTCTTTATTCCTTAGAGCAGTTGGAGACCAACCAGTTACATATTTCAGTATTAATTTTTATTTTAGAATGGTAACATATTAATGGCTCAGTGTCCCAGGATAACAGTTTCAACATAGACTATCATATTCCGTATTCTGAGCATAGGATATGAAAGTTCAAATAAAAATGCTTCTGGTCAGCCTAAAAGCACTTTTAAGAAATTCTCAAATGTCTGTGTCTTTCCTTCTTAGATTTCTTCAAGTTGCACTCTAACTGCTAATGTCAGGGAGAGCAACAAGGAGAATCAGAGCAAAAACTACTTCCAAATCTTCATTAGTGCAGTGATAAATAACCTTCCGAAAGTATCTACTATTACAGGAATTTTTGGAAAATCTTGAGGGGGAGAGGGAAAAAAAAGAAAAAATTAAAACCAACCCAAGAAAGGACCAGCCTTAGCAATATGGCAGTAATAAAATGTTTAAATCTCTGCTTCAATTTTGCTCTCTGAAAATACTTCATGGTGAAAAATTCTGCTTTAACTTTGAGTATGCTAAAGGCCTAAATCTTCCTTCATCAGAGAGCACTGAATTAAATTTTCATATAAAAAACTTTATAACTTTTTTTCTATTTTAAAATAAAGTGTTTTGGGGGGAGTTCCCTGGTGGCCTAGTGGTTTGGATTCCGGGCTTTCACTGCCGTAGCCCTGGTTCAATCCCTGGTCGGGGAACTGAGATCCTGTAAGCTGTGTGGTGTGGCCAATAAATAAATAAATAAATAGAATAGAATAGAATAGAATAGAGTATTTTTTTTATAAACAAGCACTTTCATCCAATCATTTTGCATAATACATTCAAAATGCAAAGTAAATGTAAAGGTTCCATTCAACTGCAGTTAAATTTATGATTAATGCATTTGCCTTGGTTAGTCAGTTGATCAGCTAATGCTCTGCTTTTAGCTAACAGAGAGTGGATTCTACACGTAAGCCCCTCTAAGAAAATGCAATAGTAACAATTACTATTTAGTTTTTTAAAATATTGCCAACCCATTTCTGAGCCTCCTGGCAAATATGAAAAAAAAAGAAAACAGGTGTAGATTAACTTTCCCATTATCTGGAGCTTGAAACAGATTGCTAATCTTTCAAGTTCAGAAAATGCCACAATTAAATTTGTGATGAAAGGTTTTATCAAACCAAAATGGAGAAACAAGGTACTAGACTTTAACACGCAAGAACATTCAATCAGGGGAGATGAGCAAAGGTGCTAGCAGCATGTATCAAACAGAAAGTAGAGCTATTCCCTAAAAGGTTTTTTTAAAAAAAATATTTTCTAGGATTTCAAAGCTTAGTGCTGACATAGACTTTGTTCTGCTGTTATTCAGCAAAAAGAAACATAGGCAACATCTGTGGCAGACTGCTTGTTATTTCCTAATAGCTTCTTCCAGACTAACAGAATTCTGAGCTGAGCATGAGGTCACCCTGAATAAATACTTTCCAGACCCCTTTGAGCTAGTGTCGCCATGTAACTAAGTTCTGGCCAGTGAGAAGTAAATGGAACTGTCCTGTGGCAGCTTGAGAACCTTCCTAAAGAAAAGGCTAGTACATGCCTTTTGTCACTCTCCTTTGACACTCCTCCATCTTCCTGCCGGGAACATAGATGATGCCATCTTGGACAATGAAGTTGAAACCTCACCTACAGAAATTTTATTCTAAGTATAAATAAGGAAAAAATGAAGCCATTTTGGCAATCAGGGAGAACTTTAGAGATTTCTAGACCAATAATAAATGAAATAGTGCCCTCTGACCTCAGAGTCTCAGTAAGGGAATGAATATGAGTACTGCATTGGAAAAAGTTTAGTGAGTGGATGGTGAGATCTCAAAAGCAGGTTGGAAGGCAGACTGGCATGAATTTGAAGTTGGAAAGAAACTCAGGGAGGTTCATCAAGGCTGGACTGGCATAGTTATTGCCTTTGTAAATATGATGCTGTCAAACTGCATTCATTATTCAAGCCTGGAATTTAGGAATGATGGTCTCAGTAGTTTTTGTTGAAGGAATATGTGTTTGATGTATGAAGAACTGTTTAACAGTTATATACAACAATAAGGAGACTGAAGTCATAGGCATTCATGTATTTTCTACAAATAGCTTTATTTACTAAAATGATATTTAGTTGGTAGTAAGATTACGTATGCTGGTTCTATTGATTATTTAGAAATCTCTTATTCAGATAATAGATTTTGTAGGTGTATATTAGTTTCCAATTGCTGCTGTAACAAATTACCACAAACTTAGGGGCTTGAAATAACACAAATGTATTATCTTACAGTTCTGGAAATCAGAAGTCCGAAATGGCTTTCACTAGGCTAAAATGAAGGTGTCAGCAGGGCTGTGTTCCTTCTAGAGGCTCCAGGGGAGAATCCTTTTCCTTGCCTATTCTAGCTTCTAGAGGCCACCTGCATTCCTTGTTTGTGGTCTCTCCCTCTATCTTCAAAGCGTCTTAAAATCTCTATGCTTCTGTCATCACATTTCTTTCTCTTACTCTGACCCTCCTACCTCACTTTTATTAGGACTCTTGAGATTATATTGGGTCCACCTGGATAATCCAGGATAATCTCCCTATATCAAGATCCTTAATTTATTCACCTATACAAAATACCTTTTGCCATGTAAGGTAACATATTTACAGGTTCTGAGGATTAGGATGTGGACATCTTTGGGGGACAGCCATTATTTGGCCTACTGCATTGTGGTAGACTGAAATACTGTTCCAACTCTTCATTCTTCCCCAGAAATAGGACTATACATCCATATCCTTTGCAGTAATTTTGCATTGTCCTCTTTTGGTTAAGGAGTATTTCCCCACCCCTTGGCTCTGGGATTGACCATGTTACTTGCTTTGGCCAATGAGATCTTAGCAGTTGTGATGCAATCAAAGGCTTGAAAAGTGCTAATGTGACTGGGCATGCTCTCTTGCACCTCTGTCATTGCCGTGACAAGAACATGCCCAAGTCAGAGTCAAGTGGAGTAGAGCTGAATAGTCCTAGCTGAGCCCAGCCTGGATTAGTTAACCTTCATCTGATCATTGGCCACCCCACACATCTCTGAGAATTATTGTTAAGTCAGTTAATTTTGAGAGAGTTTATGCTTCATTTTTGTGGCCATAGCTAACTGTTACAGTAGAGATCTTGGACTTTCCTCTTTCCTCTTCTTATTCTCTACCTATGGTTATTTTACTGATAGATAAATAATTGCTTTTTTGGTGTGCCTAGGTTATTAAGAAGCACATGCCTCAATGTGTTAACTAATCTTATTGTGGTAACTATTTTGCATTATATACATATATCAAATCATAACATTGTACATTTTAAACGTATCCAATGTTATATGTCAATTATATCTCATTGAAGTTGGAAAAATTAAAACAACAACAGCAAAACTCCACAAGCTTTACCTGATTGTAGGAGAATAAGGAAAAATGTACTTAATTTTTTTGTCACTATAGTGAAGGTCATTTATACTTATGTGGACCTACCCAGTAGTTTTCCAGGTTAGTTTTTTTTTTCAACCAAAGCTGAGATATATGAAAAAAGGACAAAAATTAAATGGGGGGGGGGAGTTGGGAAAGGAATGGAAGAATATCTGAGTATAGTAATATACAAGCAAATTCTTGGCAACTATATAAGGTAGTGCTTAAAATTCTGTAAAAATTTTTTTATTTGTTTGCTAGTAGAGGGACACTATAGAAAAAAGGGAGAATTTGTTTGAGCCTTTTAAATTTTATTTAATTTTATTCTTATCGGTCTTAAAGTAATGATTTGCAAAACACTCCTGTTTAATATTGACAACTTTGAAAGTCACTGAAAAAAATTAAATGGCAATTTAATGTTAACAGCTGCTTATGGTTACCAAATCCATCAAAGCCCTTCATGAATATATTAGGCACAAACCCACTGAATTCTGTTGCTGAAGACAGCTTGGTATTTTAAAATTGCCTAGTGAGAATAGATGTACTATAATAAGCGGAAGGACTCCGAGCACAATGTACTATTTTGTCTTTACATATAGAAAGAAACCTAGACCTATTTCTAATTGTTTAATGTTCTAAAATCTCTGCCAACTTAGCTATAAAACGATTTCTAGAAATGTATTAGAAAATTAAGCTTCATCTAAAGTCATGTTTTTAATAACTACAATAACATAACAAAAATAAAATAAATTCCTGTAACAAAAATAATTATTATAGGTAAGGGTAGGGAAAATTGAGTAAATAGTTCATGTGGGAGTCAATGATTGAACTCGGATTAGTTCAATCAGAGCTCAAATGTGAGTCCATCAAAGTTTAAATAATAAGGCAGTTATGCTTTTCAGTTTCAGTCTTCTAGAAGACTATCTTCTCAGTAAATGTTGGTAAGGCTGTTGCGGGGACTAGAGGTACCCTAAAGAAACTGGAGGGAACACAGCGTGAAATATGCCCGTGAACACCTTGCTTGCTTTACATGGCTAGTCCCGAAACCATTCCTTGGTAGGTCCATGCAGCCTGCCCTCTCTCAGGATATTTTAAATTCCAAAATACTGTCTCAGTTATCGTTCATCCAAAACCACATTGTGCTTAATCCAGGTATTATACAAGACCTGACTTCTCAAACCAATCTAGACTGAGGTGCAAAGGGAGAGAGTCATCTGTCCACTCTCCCAAGTCTCTAATTAGTACAATTTCAGGAAGTGTAGGTCAGGATCATCCTGGGGAATAGGGTGAACTGGGGATGCTTAAATTACACCAGTGACTTTGCATATTATCTCTCAGGTTAAGCATGAGGATAACTCTCCCTAAGTCTATTATGAGCCAAGAATAAAATAGAATCTTCAAGGTCACTCACTCGGGCCTCTGAGTAGAAAGTAGAGATTCTGATGACGAGAATTAAGGGGGAGAATCAAAAGTTCTTGTCTTTTTAATGTACCTGCTCACAGAGTAACCATACCAAACCACAGAGGAGTAAAAGAGGAGAGAAGAGGGTCTGTTTTCAATTTTATATAGTAAAAAGGAATGAGCATTTTCTTGGCATGTTCCTAGTGCCCATACGCTGAGGACCAAGCCTGATAAGTAGAAGGCAAGACGGATTTGGGTCCATCTCTTCTCTGGAGATCCACCTAGAATATAATACCAGCCTATAAATCAACACTACAAGAGTAAGGCAGAAGCCATAGTCCAACAAGGCTAGAAGGAATCAAAAACAAATATGTCCCTTTACTAAAAGTAGGCAAGGTAAAAGGCTTGGTCTCAGAACCCAGGCAGGAGAAACTCAGTTACTAGAACTAGGATATAAGATCAGAGTCAGATTATCAGGACTGACCTTTCAATGGTAAGGTCTCTGAGTATTGAGAGTCTGGATAGGGGAACCAATTTCAGTTAAATCGAGAAGAGAGCTGTTACCTGGGCAGAGAACCCGGTAGCCTCTGACAAGCCCAAAATGTGATAGACAGATCTCTTACCTTATTCCTAATTTGTAGAACCCTAAAGATATACAGCATTTTGTTAAGAACTCAAATCCAGTCTACAGTAAATTCTTATTACTCATATTTTAAAATGATTGACTGGAGCAGCAAAATGCCTGAGTATATGTTTGTGTGTATGTAAATGAGACGGAAAGCAAAAGAGAATGAGTTTCCTTATCTCGCTAAATTCATAAATTATACTAATAGGATTAGTAACTATGAGCCATATCTAACAGAACCTGTTGATACAGGTCGGGTTCTGTATCACATCTTTTTTTAAAAAAATATTTTATTTTATTTTATTTTTGGCCAAGCCGCGTGGCTTGCAAGATCTTAGTTCCCTGACCAGGGATAGAACCCGTGGACCCTGCAGTGGAAGCACAGAGCCTCAACCACTGGACCGCCAGGGAAGTCCCCACATCTTTTAAGGGTAAATGACTTCACATTCCAGAATTCCAGTGAGAATATGATTTTTTTCCTGCTGACTGCCACACAATGATAACCTCATACCTACCAGTCTTAGAATATTCAAATGAAGAAAGGGATAAAAATTTAGAAAGTAAAAACACGTCTTCACTTCTAAAAACTTTGAAAAGAGCTCTTACTAGATGACTTAAAAGACATAATAGGTTTTAAAAGTTTTAAAAATGTATTAGGCTGCAAAATAAATGCAAAATTTCAACTGCTTCCTTTATCTAATCCACTCTTATAATACAAGTGTATGCTTGGTGGCTTTGCAATCTGTTAACCTATATTTCCTGGAATTCCTTTTTCTGTCTATTTCCGGTTAGGGTGGGCCACAAAAGAGATTCTTGTGTGAGATTTGCAGAAGTGAAGCAGCAGTCATTTTGTAGCTCACATATATTGTTGCTTATCTTCTGGCTCACTTCATTGGCTTGAGGCAGCAGCCAGACCTGCAACTGCTCCATCTTTTGCTAGATCCTCCTTTCAGGTCTCTGAATCATGAGTCCAGTGTGTGTTTAACTCTGCAATGAAGGACCCCAGCTTCTGCAGGGCATAAGTAATACCAAGGTCAGAGGCAGCAAGAGCTAATTTGGGTTTTATGTTGTCCTCATGAACTATGCTTCTGCATTCCAGCTTGTCATGAATCTCCTTCATCTTCCCTTCCTGACTCTGCTCTGTTGGACTTCAAGCTCCAACATCAGATGCAAAGATAACAGCCTTTCAGAGACAGTTTAACCACCTTCCACAATTGTGTAGGGTCAAATAGCTGTAACAAATTCCTTTATATTATCTATTTCTATTTCCATTCTAGTGGTTTTGCTTCTCTGATTGAACCCTGATAGAAACTGGGATAGTGACAGTACAAAATGAAAAGAGGTCTTCTGATCCCCTAAGGCCATTGGCAGGAAGTAGGTCAAGAAAACTATTCAAATGAAAACATAGACTACCTTTCACAGAAAAGGAACGATGACTCAGAGTGCAGAACTGAGATCTGTGGAGAAGTTATTCCAGGTGGGAGTATAATTTTGTCCTAATCAAAGAACCTGCGACATTTTCCCAGTTGGATTTCAGAATTGCTATGAACCAGTAATCTCTGTATACTTCTTATTGTTCCTGTCCTCTCTGAACAGGAATGTCTATAGTGGTTATCCTATGCCTGTCCCACTGTTGTATGTTATATGGGGAGCAGATAACTTGTCTTTTCACTTGATAGGTCTTTAGATTGAGAGAACTGTACTCGAGGAGCTTTATTTAAGAAGCATCATCCACACTTGGACTTGATTTAGATGATGAGATTCTGGACTTTGAGCTGATGCCATAATGGGATGAGACTTTGCACATAGCTTTGGGAGGGGATGGGTGTATTTTGCACTGGGATAGATGTGAATCATTGGGAAACAAAGGGCTGACTATGATAGCCAGCTTCCAGTATGGCTCCAGTGATTCTTACCTCCTGGTGTTCACAGCCTTATGCAGTCCCTTCCCTCTATATACCAGGCTTGGTTTGTGTGACCAATAGAATATGGCATTAGTAAATTATGCCTCTTCTGATATTAAGTCATAAAGACATTGCAGCTTCTGTCTTGGTTTTGGATACCTTTTGGATCACTTGCTCTTGCCATGTTAAGAAGACACTCAAGCAGCCCTGCAAAGTCCATGTAGTGAGGAACTGATGCCTTTTGCCAACAGCAAAGGGGATGGAGCGCTCCAGCCAACAGTACTGTGGGTGAACGTTCTTCAAAGCTGATCCTCTAGCTATGGTCGAGTTTTTAGATGACTGCAACCCAGCCTATAGCTTGACTGTAACCTGAGAGACTCTGAGCCAGAGCCATCCAGCGTAACTGATCATGGATTCCTGACCATCAGAAACTGTGTGAGATACTAAATGTTTGTTTTAAGCTAAGTTTTGTTATGTAGCAACAGATAACTAATACAGTTCCTAAGTATAAATATAATCTTTCTTCCACATGCCTATGAAAGCCAAATAAAGATAAGAGAGGTAGAGAAAAGTAAATTGTTTTAGCTCACTGTCTTGTTTTTTCTTCAGTGTTCAGATTCTTTTAAAATTAAGCCTGTGGGCAAATACTTATTCAGCTAAGCTAAATTTGAAAGATGTAAGGAAGGAGGTTAGCTTTAGTAATAAGGAAATATATATGTATCCACACACACATCTTCTTTGAACTAAAGGATTTACTTTTGAGAAGTCAAATCATGAGATTTTTCCAGAATCTAGTCTGTGCATAATGGTAGGGAAGCTGCTATCTCTCTCAGGTTGAGATTTAAAGTGTCATTTATTATTCTTTTTTACCTAATATGACTAGTTTAAAATGTAAAGTATGATTTGATTTCCTTCCTACTTTTTGCTATGGAAACATTTGGAAATCAGAAATAAGAATATATTTCTTCTAGCCTCTCTTTATTTCTCTTTGTGTCTTACAATCAATTTCAGTAACTTTAACAATAAACAGTAAAAATGATAGAGTATACAAAGCATTGCCCAAGTAAATCCATCATGAACCTGTGTCTGAGAATGGTTTCCTAAATAGAGGAAATGTGTTTCATACAAAGAGTCCATTTTCTGTTATTGCCTTTTTTATTTGGACTACTAGATGCTATATATTTTAAGGCAATCCTAATAGTTTCCTGTCTCTCACTAACAAGAATGACTTGTCATAATGAGTATTGGAGACAGTGTCCATTTGATCCACTGCAGAAAGCTGTCTATTTGATACAAGAGTAAATCACCTCAGTTCCTTTGTGGAATGAGTGGAGTGTAAATAAATAAATGAGACGTAAGAATTTAAAAAAATCTGGTCAGTTCTATCAGAAAGAAACAATGGATAGGAACATTTGGAGGCCTGGTTTAATAAAAAGTGTGACAAGATGAAGAATTGTATGTGATAGCTGTAAAGGGAGGAAGAATCCTCACTAATACAGTATGTCCATAAAACAGTTTCTTCCTTCTTTAGGAAGATAATTTTGTAGTTTAAGAATAATAATTCTCAATTATTTGAAGTTGGAGGACTTACCTTGTAAAATGACTCTTTATTCACTTTTACCTCCACCAAAAAGAATTCCGATTTTCAGCAATTTTTCTATAATTCATCACAGTTCTAAATCTGAGCAGGAATTTCAGATTCCATTTTAGGGAATAGGTTTGTTTTGGGGTGTCTTTTTTGTTGTTATTTTGCACATTTTACTTCAATTGTAAAGTTTTTGTCTTTTTTGTTTTGTTTTGAGAGAACTCCAAAATGTTCTAATTTTTCCTTTTATAATTAGTGTTTGGTGTATTTCTTAGAGAATTATACAAAAATGACTTATATTTGACTACTTCATTTTTTACTATTACTGTCTAAGATTTTTTGGTGTGAAATATTAATGGAGCCATTGCTCTGTGTCATGTTTTGGGTTCCCGGTGGGGAGGAAAGTTATGACAAATTTTGTGCCATACAGGAGCTAGAAGGAATCACCTATAGGGCTTGTTTAAAACGCAATCAGTAAAGTCCCATCCTAAACAGACAGAATCAGAATTTCTGGGAGTGGGACTTTAGAATCTGCATTGTTAATAGGTTCTCAATGTGCTTCTAGCAAACTAAAGTTTAAGGAGCATTGATCTAGTGAGAGTTGGAGGGTAGAGGAATAAACAATTTACATTGTTATTGGAGCTGCAATACAATCTTCAAAATACAAGTGGCATCTAGGAAAGACCTTTGCCATGGCGGTTCCTATCTGAAGAAAAAAAAAGTGTGTTTATTTATTTATTTATTTTCTTTCTCACACACACACACACACACACACACACACACACACACACCCCTTTAAAAGCACCAGAACGTATCTTTTAGAGAAAACCTGTAAGAAGATTTGGAGATAGGAGACAATAAGTATGTGATGATTAAATGATCACGTTGGAGTGAACAGATTTTATAATTCCATTCTACTAATCACCAGCAATTTTCTTTTTGATTCTTACAGGTAGACAGTGGTATCTGTGTCTACTTAGCTTTGTGTTTGAAACTAGACCTCCCTGCTCTTCGGAGTGGGGGAAATCAGTCACCCCAAAAATCTAAATTAGGTAGAAAAGTAGTGTTAAGAGCCAATCAGAGCGCTCTCTGGAGCAGCTCCAGACTGGCTTCTGAAGGAGGACTGGCTGAAGTTGAGACTTTGTTGCCATCATGCAATCGGACAAAGAAGGCCATAGTAGTTTAGGGCGGTCGAAAATTCCATGTGGGGTACTGGGCGAGGTGTTACACCTTGGCGGGGCTGATTAAGGTCCAGAAAGTCTCTCAATCGGAAAACTTGGAGGCACTACGGATACCTTATTTTCCGGGACCGTGGAGAAATGGTCAGCAGTTGCGGGGGTACCAGTGACAAAAATGGCCGCAAGGCACCTCAGGCGCTGGATCAGGTGATGCAGCCGCAGTCCACTCCCTTCCCACCAGCCGCTCCCCCTCCCACGCCCCTACGTAGCGGTGGGTGTGGCCTGCCCAGGGGCTCTTTTTCGGAGGCGTGGAAAACCGAGGGTTACACATGCGCAGTTAAGGCTCCTCGGGCCCTTCGGGCCTCCTCCCCGCCCACCGCCCCGCCCCGAATTGCCGGGCGGGGCCGGGCCGAGAGTCCAGCAGCCGCGGCTGGGGCTTCAGCGACTTCCTTGTTGTGAGCCTCGGCCCGGCAGTGTCCGGACTCGTAGCCCCGCTGTCCTTACCGGGACTGCTAGCCCGAGTCTAGGTCGCAGCCGCAACCCCAGCCGGTCGGGTCCCCTTTCAGCGCAGGTCCTTTCCCCGCACGCCCCGCGCTCCCTAACATGCCCAACCCCAGCAGCACCTCCTCTCCCTACCCCCTCCCCGAGGAAATTAGGAACCTGTTGGCAGGTAAAAAGCGGGAAGGGGGCGGGTAACGCGGCGGGGGCGGGGGCGCGGGGACGGCGAGCCGGTGGGGACAGAAGCGTTCGGAGTCTCTCCCCCTCCTTCTCCGCTCTCCCTACGCCTCCTGCCCAGTGGGAGCGGGACTGGGAGTGGGGAAGTGGGGTCTGAGAATGGGAGTGGGCGTGTGTGTTGAAATTTGGTGCGAGGATGGTGGGGAAGCCCTTCTTGGTCGGCTACACTAACGCGATCAGGACAATTTTGTATGCGTCGTGAGGACGCCGTGTGTGTGTGTGTGTGTGTGTGTGTGAGAGAGAGAGAGAGAGAGAGAGAGAGAGAGAGAGGGAGGGAGAGAGGGAGAGAGAGAGAGGCGGGGAGGGAGAGAGGGAGAGAGAAGTCAAAGAAGTAGTTTTCGGTTGCCTGGCCGATGGAGGAGAAAGATTTCTGAGCTACAGGGGTTAGGAGTTTGGGGTTATGGGACCAAAGGGTTTGTCATTTCTAAAACTCCCATTTTTCTTGAACATTCAGTCCACCCATATTTGAGACCTTCGAAAAGAGCCTGACTTTCAAATGGCCACTTGTCTTCAGCCTGAGTAACATGTTAAAACAAAAAAGGAAGGATGTGTTAAAGTCCAACTTCCTGTGTCACACGATTAAAATACAGTACTTCATCTTTGCACCCTCATCTTCCCCTTTTCAGTTTTAAATTACCATTTATAGGAACTTAGGAATTAAAGATGCATTCTTCAAGGCTGTTATGAATCCACTGCTAGTTCATTAATATACTTGATATGGAGATGTGTATTTTCACTAAGGGCTGTTAAAAAATTTGTATTTCTGCACAAGGTAGAAAAGACAATACATCTGTTTTAGGGTAGCACAAATCTTGCCTATCCTGATGCTCTGGAATTCTTCCCATTATTCACTTTGTCATGTGTACATCAGAATTCTGAATACTGAACTTTGATTAAAAATTTTTACTTTTCTTTAGTTGTTTCTTTAGTATCCTTCAATATTGGTCATGAATAACTGGATTAAAAGAGTTTCTCTTAATGCCTGTGCTACGATTTGCTTATTTTAACTCTTAAAGCAGTGTTTAAAATGTGACATTTTAAGTAGTAAGTTACTGTTCGAGCACTGTGAGACCAAATCTTATATGCTGTTACACTGTTTCGGTGGTTAGCATTTTGAATGTGATAGAGAAGATAAAACCAATAGTGTATGAATGCAGACATGTTTATGTGAACATGATTGCAGTGTGATGAATGCATTTGTGGTGGGACAGTGTTTTACTCTAAGAAATGCTTGTTGTCATTAATGGGTACCACTAAGGGAAATATTGAAAGAACTGTAGGGGCTGAGTGAAGGCAGCTTTTATTCCATTCTATGAGAGTTTCAAGTGAGTGCTGATTTTGTTTTACTACAGTTAACATTTTTGTTGTTACTATGCTGGAATTCCTTGCTTAGAATATTATCTTAGTCACCAGGTCAGAGAACTGTATATCATAACTCTAAAAGTAGATGTCACCACTTCCAGGATATTCTAGGTGTGAATTTTTGAGTTTAAGATGTAAAGTGTAGACCTCTGGGTACATGCTTTTGAAGCTTGACAGCTCCACAGTAGACAGTTTGCTATCTGGATCCATAGTCATACATTTGCAGATAGTATGATATATGGGTTATGAGACTCTTTATTCTCTGATCCCCATAGATTACAAATACTTCATGTAGCCCTTATTTGCATAATTTAATTGAAAGCTCAGATTTAAATAATATTTAAATTATCTGCCATTGCTAACTTCCTATATACTTTAGCCATCTCTCTCTCTTTAATCAGATAATAATACATAATGTCTGAAATCAGTGTTTTAAAAATCATTTTACTGACATTTTCAGTATTTTACATTATTAAAGCAAGTCACATATTAAAACACATGAAGTATTAAAAACAAATAATAAAACATTAAAATTTTGTTGATTACAAATTTGACTTATACTTTATTTTCAGAGGATATTTTCAAGAGGTATGGCTATGAGGAAATATATATGAGATAAATTGTAAAGAAATGAAACAAGTGAACCAGTGTTTTTCAGTTTTCTTTTTAAACTAATCATTCAAAGAAAATGGTTAACATTTTATGGTTGACTTTAATTAAAATCTTTTTTTGAGGTAGGAAAGGTTTCAAGAATAAGTGCTCTGAGCAATTTTTTTTTCACATGTTTTTATCCAAAAAAATCTGTTGGATTGTGCATGATCATTTGCATTATTCAAGTGTTTGGGTAATAGGACATGGTTAGATTTAAAATTATTAAAACTATAGAGGAAGAGTTGACATTGGTTTGAATTTTAAAGATATTGCTGGCTTACCTAGTTCTTTCTTTGAAAGTAATTAGGAGATATTGGCAGTGGTGGTTGTAGTTAACAGTTGAGCACTCTTAGAATGCATGGCGCTATGCTAGAATTCCAGGGTAGAGAAGATAAGGAACTAAACTTTTCAGGCATTAAAATCCCTTCAGAAAAAAAGAATATAAAGTCAAAAGATAATGCCTATAAAAAAAATGTTTTGGACATTTCCCATTGCGTTCCGTGTTCCCTTTATCCAAATCATTATGCCATATGTGTTAAATGTTTGACGTTTCAACTGCTTGATAGAGGTAGGTGCTCAAATGTATTCTTATCAATTTAGTATTCTCTTTATTTTTTCCTCTGATTATATCTATTTTAGGCTTCCTTTTCAATATTTGTTACCCCCTCCTTCTGATTCCTTCCTTTTAAAAAAAGTTCTTTAGAAATGCAAAAATCCATAGAGGTTATCATTCTTACCTCACATTTAATGATGCTCTTGAAAAAGTGGCTATATAGTTTGACCATTAGTTATTTTTATTTCTGTGGAATCAGTATATTAAATATTGATAGCCTATACTTTTTATAAAAGTGTTGAATTATTTTCTTGTCCCATGAATAGAAAAAGGTTTACAGATTTTTGTTGTTAAAAGTAAATTGGGGACTGCCATATGCACTACAGGCAACCTTTAATTTTTTTTCACCACAATGGAAGAACAGGTTTAGCTGGGATAATTAGAATCAAAGGATTATCCCAAATCTTGTCCATTTAATCTTCTCCCACATCCAAATATTTTGACTGGGATGAACAGCAAGAATAATCTTGATTTATGTGAGTTTTTCCTCCAGGCAGGCAAGAAAGTGAGAGGAATTAGAACCACTGCTCGCCACCCCCCACCCCCAATCCCCTTGATTTGTTTAATCGCCCTTTGAATACTGGACTCTTGGTGGTTTGCAGTTAGATATTCTCATTCATTTGTTTTAGACAACATATTTAAAAAGGAAAGCTGTAAGAAAATGTTAGTTTCTTTTCACTGGGTTAGAAAATGAAACCAGTGTTGAAGAAAATGATGGTTGTTAGTATACTCTGAAAAATCAAACCCAAACCAAACAAACAATAAACAGAGTGGTGTCTGCAAAGTGACCCTGAGATTTTGTTCACTTGTCAGTCTTGATTAGAAATATTGCATTTTCCTCTATTGAGGATTTTCAGGACATTTTTAAAAACCTTCGCACATAATTGATAATCCCTTTAGGGACACTAGGTAAAGAATGGAATTCAGTTGAGATAGAGGTAGAATTTTTTTCAATGCAATAGTGTGGTTTGATTTCCACCCTTGCAGAGTTCCATTTATAATTTGGTCAACATTCCGGTTTTATTTTTCTTATGAGAATCATTTATGGTGTATCTAGTGTCTCATAACTTCCTTCTGGGGCATTGGCTGAGTATGTAAAGGGAAGAGTGCCACCTACTGAGTCACCAATAGTCACCTACTTCTTTAGCACCTGGATTTTCCTATAGAGCAAGAACAAGCCTGCCCCATTTTGGCAGTAATAACTAATGAGTTTAAATTTGATATGAGAACCTTTGATCTTACAGTGAAATCAGTCCATGACACCTCTAAGATTTTTCTCTTCTAGAAATAGGAATATATGTTTGTAAATCAAGGGACCAGAAAGTTATAGTTTCTTGTATGGGTCAAATAACATGATGACTTAAGGTGTGATGTTAGGAAAATTATTTGCCTATGTTAAGCATACAATATTCTGTTTTTTCTTGGGAGAGGATCTTTGGCTCTCTTGGTTTTTTTTATGACTTTCCTTTTAAAGTATTTTCATCTCAGATTACTAAATAAAGCTCTTGATAATATGCTAGTATGCACAATTTTATAGTTATCCAATCCAAATTATCACTGGTTTTCTTTTAAAAAAGAAATCTAAATATTCTAAAAAAAGAGAAGTATATAAAAAATTTCCTAATGAGCTTAGCTCTACGTAATCAGCATTAAAGTATTATTAGAAAGAAGACAGAAACATCAGAGTGGGAAAAGCCTCTGGTGATTTGAAACACAGTTCAGTTGTCTCTCATAAATTTAAGATTAAGTGTCATATATGGGTGATAAAAGTGGCATAGGCTAGTTTTTATATACTCATTATTCACTTAGTTTGTCTTTTTCAATTAAAGCCAAGTCTATCTTTTTCATTCCGCTGAGTTTACATTTCTTTTTCAATCACATAGTGAACACATTACAATACATGATACCTAACAGTGAATATAGTATAAATCTCAGACTAATGTTTTATTCACTGTGGCTTCTTTGAAAATGTGTGGTAAAGAGATTTTGATGATTTTAAGGTGCTGTTTATCGAGTCATCTTTTAGAGGTGAAAAATATTCATCTCTATCCTTCAACAGTCCAGTTTTCTACCAAAATAAGTCACTTAGCCTCCAAAGCCAATTTTGAAAATGTTATCAGATGATTGGATTGTAAGACTCAGGTATATTTTTCCTATCATACTTTGAGAACTCCTTGTGCTTGTTCCTGTCTCTTTTTCCATGTTTGAAAAGTCCACAGTTCATCCATAACCTGTAAAGGTGCTGGGTAATCAAGAAAAAGACATTTATTAGAGCTATCAATAACTTTTTAATTAGCCATTTTCCAAATTTGGGCATTTAGCTTAACTGGTCTACATGTGCCCAGTTTAACTGATTTTTATGTTTTCACCAGGAGGTGTTTGGTCAGACTATACCCTCCTTTAACAGAGAAGAAAAGCTTCTCTTTTTGTTCTGATGCCAACTTAAATTCTAGGCTGAGATTCTTGTTAAGTTTAGTGATAGCACCTCAGTGAATACAAAGTGCAACTTGGCCCAATTCATAAAGTAGAGAAAGATGTGGAATTAAGTCGTAAAGCCATTTGGGGTATGGTTTGACTGGTTTTACACTTATTCATTGATCTGGGGCTGAGCATGTGGTAGTGGATTCACTCTAATTCTTGCCCCCCTCTCCTATACAATTCAGGCCATCACAGAGGCTGTGTGTGTGTGTGTGTGTGTGTGTGTGCGCGCGCGCGCGCGCGCGCGCACGCACGCATGCGCGCCTGTGCCTGCACACTTGGATGCCTGCCCAGGGAGGTGAGGTATTGGTTGGTTGGGGGACTAGGCAGAAGACGCCAGGTGTTACCTGTGTGACTTGTTTACAACCTCCAGCCTGGAAGTCATATTCCATGATGGAGGATGGTGAGGACAAGTGGTCAAACCCCGGCTTTCTTAAAGAGTTGGAACCTGTGCTATGTACTCAGCTTGGAGAAGCCGACGACAGTTTATAGTTTGCAAGAATTTTAAAACTGTCGTAACCTTGTGTGGTTTCACCTTGAAACTGTAATTAGTATGGAAATTGGTAGAAAGCTGTTAGCTTGTGTGTGTTAGATACCTGTCGTAGCCTCTCGGGCTCTAGGGGGAGATGAGTGGCTGATTTTCTAGGGGGTCCATATGTACAGGAAAAGGAAAAGGAAAATTTGAGTACCACTCGGTGATTTGGTGTGTGCTAAGTATTTGCCTCTTAGGGGTTGCGATGGCTATTGAGAAGTTTCTAACTCAAACTGCTTGAGGATTGCTGAGCCAAGACATGATGTCATCTTTTAATTTTGTTTTCAGACCTTAACGTTTATCTACAGAGCGGTTGTAAATCAGATCTTTCCAGCGGCCTTCTCCCCCAGATCTTTACAGTTGTACCGGGAGATCAGGTTTGCTCTGACAATGCTAAGGTGTAACAGGAGCAAAAATCACCACCACATTTGTATTCGCTGAATAACTTTTTCCTTGGTGATGACTTGGGGTCAGAGGCGGATGGAGATGGGGCCAATTCTGGGGTTAAATGCGGCCGGCGCTGACCTGCGGTCTACGTGACGAAGCGCGGAGCGGCGGTAGGGATTAGACCTGGTGCTTAGAGGGCGCCGGAACTGCGCTTTCTCCACGTGGCCGGGTGGGTCCTTAAGCTTCTCCTCTCCCGTGGAGGACGCGGGTGAGCCGAGATCCCTCCTGTGAGAAAGGAATTCTGTCTACTCACCAGGCCAAGAGGCCAGCGAGGAGGCAGGCTGACCTTTTCTTGTAATCGAATTACGGCTGTTCCCCGAATTACAGGCAGTCTGGAGTCAGTGAAATCTACATATTAACAGAGGGACATGACCCCTAAAGGAAGGTAGAAGAGGGCTAAAGCGCTCGCTAGTTTACCGTTTGCAGGGCTATTCAGAGCACAATAAAAAGCTTCAGATCTCTTTTCCAACCAGCCAGGGGAGTGCTTGAGTCGCCCAGGACTTTTATTGCTCGCTTTTGAAATATTACCCTGCCTCTGAGCTACAAAGCCGCAGATCCAGTCCCATTTGTCTGGCGAGGGCGCTGCCCCAAACCAGTGCTCCCTGCTCACAGCTCCAGTGACGGGAGCCCTGGGGTTTAACACTCCGAGTGTCTCGGACGGCGGAGCCCGAGCATCTCCCGGTGAAGGCCGAGTAACTTTCCAGCACCCGCTACGTCTTCGCGCCGGGGTAGCGGGGTCGACGCTCCGCGCAGGGGCTCGGCGAAGGCCGCGGGCACGTCCAGAGGGTCTCCTGTGCCTAGGAGAGGCTGGTTTCGTTCGATTTCAAAATAAATGGGCACAGTATGGATTTTAAGAAAAAAACCCAGATTTCAAAAACTTCAAAACCAATTGAGTCTGTGGGCACCAACAAACGAAGATTATTGCAGGAATCGCTTCCACTATGAAGTTCTTATTTGTTAAAAACAAAACCAAAAAAACGCAAAAGCAGGTTGTACGCTTTCCACATCTCCTTTGTGAAATAATTTTTAAAAATCAATGTTTGTTAAATCTTTTTAGTTGCCTTAAACCCCTTTTGTGGCATAAGTTTAGGAATAAATACATTAAGACTACTCTAAAAATATAGAATTTTTCTCTTGCGCAATCTCTGAATCTCCTCCCACTCAGAAAACAAACAACACAGATTCTTCCTGCAGTCTCACACTCCTTCAACAAGTATTTCCTCACAAAATAGCATAGCTCAATAATTTAAAAATATTTTTGGCACTGTTAGGAAACACTATATAGAGCATTACAGCTTTTTGTTTTCTGAGTTTTTATACAACTGAAAAGACCTTTTAAAGAAATAACTCGGGCTGTAATTCGTTTTGTTATTGCTTCCGGAGATAGAAAATAGATCCTGTTTGTTTAAACTTGGATTGTATAATGAAAATGTAAAATAGGCAATTAAATACTCGTGTGGATGAGGGAATTAAAGACAAACACTGAGTGAAAGTAACATTAGGCAAACTACCAATCGTTATGCCAGTGATTCTCCCAAGTATTGAGTCTGGTTGGAAGAAAGAATTGGTTGGAAGAAAGAATCAACAGTAGAGGTGCTACTCCTCTTCCTCCAGTTTCTTAGTAGATTTATTGGAGCCATCTCAGAGAAGCCAATGATCTTTTCCATTTCAGCTAATATCTGAATGTCCAGAGGTTGCCTTGCTCCTCTGGGTACATACAAAATTTAGAGTTGAGAGAAGAGTGCTTTTTTATAAGTCTCATTATTTTGAACTCACTTTAGAAGTGTGGGTCCAATTTGCACTGGTACTGGATTATGTCTCTGTGTCCCCCTCTTCAAAATATGGACAGCTCAAGGAAAGAGAAGCTGTGACATTTTGCTTTTGTTTCATTTTGATAGTTACTTTTAACATTAGTCAGTAATGGGCTTCAAACCAGAAAGCTACTTAAAATTATTCCAAGACTAAATTTTAATTATTTCACTTATATTGATTTAGTGAAGAATCACTTTTACACAATCTATTATGAATGAATAGAATAACAGTTTAATCAGCTTCACTCCTTGGATCAACATACTTTTGTAATCAAGAATTTAAAATCAGTTATAACATTCTATTTCAAATACTAGGCTTTAAGTTGCTAATTATAAGTACAGTTGAAAGACTATTTGCTATACTGCTTTGAATTAATTAAGTATAATATTGTATGTTTTGATACCATCTTTTTATCAGTGTGAATTAGGAGACAAATTAGTTAAATAAAAAGAAAGTAAAACATATACACATCTCTTCAATATGAAATATGGGTGGTTTATAGTCATGCCTACTGAAAAAATTTTAATGGTATCTTCTATATTAGATATCTCAAAGTGACATTTGAAATTCTGAATATAAAGTTAATTTAAACTTGTACAGTATTTCATGAACAATAAGAGTGGGGCTATTGTAAAATCAAACCAATAAGGATTTGGTGGAATTGTATACTGGAGAGAATTAGAAAGCAGAATAATTTGGAAGTTTACTGAATTAAAAAAAAAGAGGCTTTGTGAAAATGTTATATGAGGCCATAGAAGTCTTATCTCTTGGTTACTATATTTTAAAATAGTGGCTAAATCTATTTTGCCACTTTTTCCTTTGTTTAAAGAAATATTTCCAAGTAGTAATGCCAAGGCAGGAAGCAAGAGCACACAAAACCACACAACTGATTATCTTTTTTATTTGAGAATAGCTGGCCAGAGTAGGTGGGGCAGGTAGGAAAGAGGAGGGTTTGATTTGGGAATCTTGGCTAGAAAAAGGGATTTGTTTTTCCTTTAAAGCATTAAGCACTGCATATACCTGAAAATTGATTACACTGGGAAAAGGATGCCTTTGCCAGAGACATTAGCTTATATTGATATAATATTGTGAATGACCTGTTCATACAGGAACTTACAAAATACTAAAAAATGATAGTAACATGCATGAAAGCTCTGCACTTGCTTTTATACAGAGAATTTGTTCATGGGGCACCATAGTTTATTAAAACTTGCATGCTTCTTCCTGGTTTAATGATGCCAAACATTCTAATAGCATTCGCTGTGTTAAGCATAAGTAGAGCATACACATTTTATTAGCTAAGTGGTGAACAGATTTGTCCAATTTAGTATTTGAAGCATACTTCAATTGTTATGCTTTGGATTGATAAATAACTGTAACAAATTGTACAGATATTAACACTTATGGGTAGAAACAATCATTGTCCTATTTGTCTTCACAAAAAAATGATTCTTTCCTATAATTTGTATCCTTTTTCTTATATTTCATGGTTTAGATGTTGAAACATTTGTAGCAGACATACTGAGAGGGGAAAATTTATCCAAGAAAGCAAAGGAAAAGAGAGACTCCCTTATTAAGAAGATAAAAGATGTAAAGTCTATGTAAGTCCTTACTTGCCTTTTATTACTTATTTCTTACTTATAAGAAACGTTGTGATTAACATTTTAATGAAGGACTGATTATTGTGGGATTAAATTTTTTGTGTTCTAATTTAATTGGGTTGAAGTATTTTTAAAGGACAAACTATATTTCTACTATAATAGTTTTTAAAAACAGACAGGCTTATCATAATACCGTTTTTTGTGAAGCCTATTGATTATGTATTTTTCTAAGCATTCTAGCAAAATCCAACTGTTTATTTTGATTATTTGAGGATATCTTTGGTTTAACTGATAAGACATAGGTAGATTGAGAATTTTAACATAAATACGGAAGATACCTCCAGATACTCAAATGAATAAATGTAATTTAAGTTGTATGTATTAAAGATATATTCTGGTTTTACTGCTGTAACTTAAGTCTTTAAAAATACCTTTATTATAAATCCATAAGCCTTTTGGAATTATCATTTCAGGATAGGAAGTAGTTTTTTCTCTAAATATATATTTACAATATAGATATAGACTTACAATACTTACAATATAGACTTGAATTATTACCATTGATTAGATCTTGTTTTGATTTGTCAACCTTTATTTTAAAATATAATGTTCTTGCTTTATTTTGCAGCTATCTTCAGGAATTTCAAGACAAAGGTAAATTTTCAAGTTTTGTCAAACTTGACATTTTTTTCCCTTGCAGAGATTTTCAATAGGAAAATCTAACACATACTGAAATTTGATAGTTGGAGTCAAAATTTAAATTTCTCTGTTGTATACTTAGACTTTAAAGATGAGAGTGCTAGCTCCCTCTGCTGAGAATAAAATTAAAAAACATATCTAGAATCTACTCTGCACAATCTTCTTTTGCACAATCTTTCATGCAGAAATCTGTGTTTAACATTCTTAGGTTTTATGGTTCTTAGAGTTCATTGTGGCAGAAGTTTGTTAAGAAAGGTATATACCTGCAGTTACACACGGAAGAATTTTGTGAGGCAGAGGTGAGATACCAACCCAACACCATTTAACCCTGTAGAGATTACTTTATAGTGGTGATGGAAGCAGGAGGGCCTGTGGCTGGGTGCTCATAGGTAATGTTTCTAAAAGGTAATTGGTTTAAAAACAGTATCAATTTTTGTTTGAAAGCATGAGTAAAATCTTTTTCAAATGCTAGTTTTTATTATTCTTGTGATTCTTTTGATATGAATAAATATATGCCATAGACATTTTCAAAGAAGGGGGTTCAGTTTCATTTTTTTGAAATATGTGAGAATGCTGGTAAGCTGATTGTCTTCCTTTAGATTTGAGAGACAGCTGCTTAGCGTACTGAAAACCAAATCCAGAAAGGCGTAGGAAATTTCTACTATTTCACGTCTTCAGTTGTGTAAGGGAAACTTGGTATGGCCCTTACTTCCATGATGCTAATTCATAGGTCATGACCTGAAGCCTGTGGATGCTGGTATGAGGGTCACAACATGAGGTCAGTTAACTATGTGAAGCTAGGCTCTGAGTTTGGGGGAAGCAGTGTGGCATCTTCTAACTGGGGTGAGCAGATACCACAGAGTAACTCATATCTCTGCCAGCTGATAAGTGAGAGGGTAATGACGGTTTCAATAAACCAACTACTTAACCAGACAAACCTAAAATCAGTTAAAAGGAAACCACAGTTTCTTTTCACATTAAGTCATCACAACTGTTGTGATTAGAGGAAATAAGAAGAGATTTTTTTCCATATTAAATTTTTTAACACTGTTAAATAAAGGGAAGAGCAGGAAACTCCTCCTCTCCACAAATACCTACTTCTTTGTTCTCTATAATGAGTCCTAAACTGTGGGTTTAATCATGTTGTATTTTGCTTAGTTGAGTATAGAAATAATGAATTTATGCATTTTAATTATGATAACTTTTATACAGTGCACTGTTTATGGGGGAAATATTACATATCAGATTCTGCCTTTTTTCTTAAAAGGCACATTTTGTTCTAGTGGTTACTTATTGGACTCTCATTGTGACTTAATTATTTGTACGTTAAACATTTTTAAGCTAAGAAAATGTGATAGTATAAAGTCATTGTAGAATTGCATATGATTCAATAATAGGGTAGGAACTTTCCCTTTGGTATTCTGGTTTAGGACTTGTTCAGGTGTGTGGATATTAAAATTACATTACTGAGATACATTCTTTGTCTCTAAGGAGAATGGAAGTTTATATAGTATTTGATAGAAATTGAAAAATGAACCTAGAGTAAGAGTTCAAATAACACAGAATTCAGAGATTCCCCATAATCATTTTCCTCTGAATAAGTCATTTGTTGTTCAATACTGCTGTATTGAGTTAACTAATCACCAAGAGTGCCTGCTCAAAAGTAAGCCTGTGGATAAATTAGATGTATACCTTGGAGAAATATGAGAAGCTGAGTAATTTTATGCCATTCTACTCTCAAAGTATAATTCGACTGTTCTAAAAAGACTATTCCTGTAGTTTGTTAGAAATAGTAAAGGGAAGTTAGTACAGGCTTAATAGTTGAATAAGCAATTGCTCAAAAGACATATATTTTAAAAACAGGAATTTATTAATAATCAGATCTCTACATTGAATAAATTGAATTCATGTAAGTATATTTTGATAATGCTGCTTTTCTTTTTTTTCTTACATTTTCTTCTTGGGGTTTTTGGATTGTCTTCATCCAAGGAGACCTGGACAGAAATCCTTTTGCCTGTTTCCCCTCTCTCTCTTTCTCTCTCTCAGGTCAATATAGGGTCACAATGAAGTGACCAGAGGCTATTTTCCTGCTTTTTACCTTTATACTCCTATTTGTTTCACATACTTTATTTATTTATTTATTTTTACATGATGGTTAAGTACCATTTTAATATCATTATTGGGAGAAAAAAGGACCTGGAAGAGAGTTCTTAAATAAAATGAATTAATTCACATTTACTCATTTCAAATAAGTGAGTTATTAGTTTCTTTAATGTTCACAGATGTCTGTTATCCTTCCTTACTTTCCTCTCACATCTCTTCTTATAGTCTTTAGATATTGTACATGACAGAATAACTATCTAACTCTAGTTTTTTATTCTTAGTTACAATGTAGCCTAGTAATATAAAGTATACTCCTAAATACAGGCTTCATGCACTAGAATTATGCTCATTTTAGAATTATTTTACAATTATGATTATTTCAGAATTTGTTCTCTGTCACATTGTAAGGTCATAGCGCTTTTAAATGTGACTTGTAATAATTTTTGGGGGGATGAAAATATATTACTATTTGAGTAAAGGTGTTACTGACTGAGTATAAAATAGAATTTTCTAATAAATATTAGGTATATGATAAAAAAGTTTTACTTGTAGTTGTATCTTGCCCTTATATTAGGCTTGTTTTACTCCAGTGATGATTTTGGTATTATTGTTTTCTATATTAGGCTTGTTTTACTCCAATGATGATTTTGGTATTATTATTTTCTTTATAGAGTAAGATAATGTGAAGATAACTATGCATGACACATAGTCAGTGTTCAATAAGTATTATATTAATGTGTATTCTCAGATTCAAGTTCATTTATCAAGAGGATTTAATAAATCTTGATTTATAATTCAGTTTTCAAATAAGTTTTGAGGAAACCATAAATTACTAAAGGAAGGGTATGCATATTAACATGAGACAAATATTTCAAGAGAATATTTTTCAAATATGGGTGTCTACAGCTTTAAAAAATGTGAATATATTGTTTTCAATTCTCTTTAGATGTCATAACTAAAAAGCTCTCATTTTCTCCTTTAAAATATTTTTCCTCTAAATTAAAAAGTTTATTTAGTAGATTTTATCCTAAAACTCCACTGATATTGTTAAATATGAATAGGTTTACTTAGAAAGCAATTTCCTTTGACCTCATTGGTATTATTATTTATGGACTAAACTAGTTTTTTGAGTAACAGGGCTGTTAGATAAGAAGGGACCCATTTTAGTTTGTTCTGATGGAATCCTTGAGAACAGCAGAAAAGTCAGAAGTTTGGATGATGTTTAACTTCGTTTCCTTTACTCTTCCTAACATAGTATATGTTCTGTTGAAAGTTAGCTCCCCAGTGAAATCTGAGCAAATAACTTGCAGCTCCCTTACCCCCACACCCCATCTCTGGCCTTATACAAATGCGTTAAGCATGTTTGAGATTATGGGGCCTATAGTAGTAGAAGTCTGTTTCAAAGGTAGTACTTGAGGAATGGTGTCCTTCCTTTAAAATTCTGCCTCATGTTTGCATGCTATATATTAGCCCTTCTGTGGTAGAAGAGTTATGAAGAGAATCCTATTTGTGGTGACTCAAATCTTTCAAATTTTTAAGAATTAAACTACAGGTTCCCTTAAGAAATGACAAGTTAAATGTTTATGTCTATTCATAGCTGTATATTATCACTTGAGAAATTATTTTGGACACGTGAACTGAGTAGAAAATTAGAAATTAATATTTTTCACTCAAGTAATTTTCCCCACCAAGTTTATATTTCATTCTCTGTAAAAGGGAATGGTTATCATCTGAATTTTAGGTATATTATTTAGTTTACTGTTTACCTGATTGCATTCAAAATAGAACTGTATTTGCTAAAACAAGCAGTAGATTGGTTAAATCACCTTCAATGGTGGGGTCATGACTGTTCAATTGCTGTTGGGCTTTATCTCCAGGCATTTAGGAAAATGTTAATTGACCATAAGCCATATATAAAAAAGGGATAATAGTAATTTGAACCCAACTATTAAAAATTTAAAAATATTTTTCAAAGAAATATGCTGCTGTGATACGATTAAGCCTTGATTTTGATGTGTTATTTAACTTGCCAATGAAATTACAGGACAATAAGTCTTGGATCATTGTCTTTTAGACTGTTAACTTTGTATCATTAATTAAACTTTTGAAAGTTGTGGGATAAATCAAATGCTTTTCTAGGGAAACAAGAAACAGTATTAATGAGCAACAACCCCATAATTATCCTTCTGAGTACATAACAGGGACACATTCATGTCTTTTCTTTGCGCAATAACTTTTACAAAGAAGTATTTTTAAACTGATCATTAATTTTATGACCATAGAAATGAGATGCAAAATTTATGCTGTTGTCATTGGCACAGGCTCAAGGCACCACTGACATTATGTGTGATGGTAATAGAATGGCTGCCAACTAATGATTCTGTAGACATTTCATTTGAGCATGCTTTTCTTTTAGATGTCTGATTAGGCTGTAATGCTTTCAATTATGTCTGTAAATTGTATTGGATACGTTTACCTGATGCCCATTGTTGCTTTGGAGTTCAGTTTTCTATTACATAAACACAAGTTGAACATTTTCCTTTTAATTTATCGAAGTCTTTGCAGGTATAGTTCCAAGTACTCAGCCCCTGGGGAGAAAAAATGCTTTGCACTGCTCAACAGCGACCCCTGTGTTCAATTAAAGCTCCTTATAATATAGCAGCTCTTTGTTGAGTTGAAAAAAATAATTAGGGAGGGGGGAAAAGGGGTGGATTATCACTGGAACAACAGTAAAATGAAGAAGACTATTTTGAAAAATGATGTGTTTTTTCAACTTAATGCAAGTTAAAAAGGGAATAACCCTATACAGATGCCACAGAAATGCTTATTCTTTACTTTCTGAGTTAAATTCAAGGAAAGCTTTAAAAAAGGGGGAGCGGGGAGGGGAGAAATGAGGTCAGTAGCAGTACTTAATTTATTTGGTCTTAGATAAACATAAATATCACAGTATTTTTTTTTAAAAAACCAACGTTTGAAATGAACTGCAGTTCTTAGAATGGTAAATTGAAGACAATTTCACTTTATAATCCAAAAAGTGTTCTTTTATTTTTGAACAAAACCAAAAACCACAGAGGTCTTTAACATGTCAGTGACTAATTTGCGTAGAACAGTCTTAACTTATATTAAATATTATTGAATTTATAGCTTTAATAATGATGTTTTTGCTGTGTGTGTATGTGTACATACATGGATATATACACAAAAATATATAATGGATATTATCAAAGGATAATAAACTAATTCTGATTTTCAAAACTTAAAAAAATTTTTTTGTTTATTTCCACACAGAGTTTAATAGATTTAAGCATGAGCATCTGAGTTTTTTTCAAAATCCTTTCCATAGAATCATTAGCTTTATTGTTGTATTTCTGTATTCTTAATAGTGTAATATGCTAAGTCCTAAGTTATGGTGATGTAGTCGAAGTGTCCTAATACTTTTTTTTTCATAGCAATATTTATAGTTCATGATTTGAAATATCGTTAGAAAATTCATAACATAAAAATTCTTACTTTATTAAGAATATAAGGATATTCTAGCAATTTTGAGCAGTTGAGAATTTTGTGATCTTTACTACTGTGTATTCCATGAGCTGTCATTTTATGTTCAAACATATTTTTACTAGCACTTTTTATGAGGTTCTCTCTTACCTCATATTTTAAATCAGACCACTCTTCTTTCCATAAGAGAAATATTATAAGGGATCACTGAATGTTCTGAGAAGTACTTTGAACATCTTGAAAGAAAGAGAAATTAAGATCCGAAGAATGAGTAGTATTTGTACATGTTTCTTGGAATTTTAATTGGGGAAGAAACATCACCATGTATGGTACACATAATGGTATAATCACTAAGGACAATAAGATAGTCATCTCTATATTCTGCTCTTATTGTCTTGATGGGAGATATCTTTACTTTCAGGGTAGGGATGATGAATGCTGGTAAAATATCAAAATTTTAAAAAGTAGATATGAATATTGATTTTTATTATTTAGAAAGAGGCTCTTTCCTCTACCAAAAATATGGTGAAAGTAGGGTGCAACCCATCAGATGCATGTCAGAGGATACAGATATCCTTTTGGAGAGCCAGGTAGCTTTAATCTGGATCTGCCCAGCAACTATGATCTAAAAGTAATACTATAGGCACTCTAGGATTCCTATGGAGATTTTTCACTATGATTTTTAGGTAATACCTGAGGTGGCTGGTTTTCTCTTGAATTTTTAACAAGTAACTTGAATTGTTAACAGATCATTTATATGGTATTAAGCATACCTTTTTCCTTGTTGTTGAATATGGATGAAGAATGAGTGCTTAGATATAACTGGGATATAGCAAATGTTTGATTCAGTCTTTTAAAAAATTATTCTAAATGAGTATATGGAAAAAACCCAAACCACAAGATTTTATTGTGGGGATTAAATGACTTCAAACCAACCAATCAGCCTAAGATTTGGAAATCATCTAGAAAACTAGCCAGAACACAAGAAAAAATAAAGTAACATATTACTGAATGCAAAATCGAAAGTGTCTAGTTTATAAATCACCTTGTTTGAATTTAAAAGGTTTATATGAGTTTTAAAGCAGTTTTTCCACAAGATTCCTGCTCTTGAAAACACAACTGAGTATTTTTAATCTATTCTAATGTAATCCTGTGATTTTTAATGAAAACATAAAATGTTCATATGGCTTTGAATTATCAATTTCTCATCATCATTTTTCCAATTATTGAGTAGGTAAATGGAATTAACTTGAATTATTTTCTCTGTTGTGCTTTCCATGCTTTTTTTGGTTGCTGTTATTGTTATTTTGATTTTGTTTTGGTTACACACTATGTTTTAACCTGCTTCCACTTTTTTGAATTCATCTTTGTAGAGACCATCATAATTTTGGAACTTGTATCCTTTTGTAACAGAAAGAAGCAGTTGTGTACTGACTTTCAAAAACTTACTTTAGCTAAATTACAGCGAATATACATTAAAATAGGATCTGTTTTTATCTAGTTCAAGAATTTTTCTTTGGTTTTCCATGAAAGTGACCAAATTTAATAGTAAAATTTACCTCTTTGATAAAGTAACACTTCTAAAGATGGCTAAATTATAAAAGGCTTTTCTCGATTAGTTTTTGTTTTTTTATAATATTTTTAAATTTAATTTTTACTTTATATTGGGGCATAGTTGATTTACAATGTTGTGTTAGTTTCAGGTGTACAGCAAAGTGGTTCAGGTATACATATATGTATATATATATCCATTCTTTTTTTCTCTGATTCTTTTATAGGTGATATAGAAGATGGAGAAGAATATGATGACCCTTTTGCTGGGCCTCCAGACACTATTTCATTAGCCTCAGAAAGATATGATAAAGATGATGAGGCCCACTCTGATGGTATGTGACATTTTCCCATAGAATATACCTCTTGACACTCTAACACAAAACAGTGCGATGTGTAAAGGTGGTGGTCTTGTCAGAAAGCAGATAAACATAGAGGCTTCAGTTAACTTACCTTTACCAGAACCTTTAAGGAACAGAAGAGCTCTCTCTAGTGGTTTTCCTAAGTATGTAGTTCTTTCTTTTCCTAGGAAATTTTCTTTACTTGAAGTTTTAGGAGAGTGCTTGCATCATCGTATGAATATTATCAGTAAGTTTGTTGGTTAATTTCATATTATCAGATTCTTGCTTAATTTTATTGTGCTGCTTAATGGCTTGTTGTATTTCATTATTTTATAAATAATGAAAAAGGTTTTTGATCGCTTTTTTCCTGAAAACTTCATACAAAATGAGTTCATAAAATATTAAATTAATTATTCCTACATTGCCTTCTCTCATTGAGACAGATTTTCATCAAATGCTTCTTTTAATAATACATTTTCATTTTTCTGATTGTCATCTAAAAATATCCTATATTACACAGTAATATTATAGTTTTTTGTATTAATTGAAATGGTAATAAAATTGATTATTTATCTCTTATTAATTTTTAAAAACTTGCCAAAGTTATGAAACTTGTTTTTAGTGTAGCATGTGCTTTCTCTGTTATGCCACCCAGTTGAGTGCATCTGAATCATAGAAACCTATAAGGGTGATATATAGGTACAAATTAAGAATGTGTATTGATAAATTAGCCATGCATATTAATTTGTGGCACTCAAAGCTTCACGTAGACATAGAAATGAATAATGCCTTCTGCCACTATATGATGATCAAACTGTGCAGTTCCATCTCTAAATACAATTGCTGAATGAAAATATGCTTCCTGCAACAGAGCACTCCACATTTTATGTTATCCAGATTATTCCCTTTGGAAACATAAATTGCTTTTATGAGGTATAAAATTATGTCTACTGCAGAACAGGGATAAGTCAAGTACATGCATAAGTGATAAACATTCTAACCACTGATTCAGAACAACACAATCTTTTTTTTATATTCAGAACTCTGTACAGTATGTAGCAACAATAATCATATCCATTTTATGTCGAATTTTACATTTTGGCAAACATTTAATATCTATTTTTAAAAGGAAAGAATTTCTTTCTCTTATATTCTCTATTTTTTTAAAAAGATGCACATTTTTCTTCAGTCACACTTATTATCTGAAACAGAGCATTACCCTTTCTAACCTGATCTTCAAAAGCATTTCTACTAGAAAATGTTTTATAATCGATGAAGTAATATTTTCAGGCAAAACAATGAATTATTATTTGAGTTGAACTATTTTTCAGACACATTACAATGGTTTGTTTTGCTTCTCTGGAAAACATTGGTAGATAGAAATGAGTATGTTTGTATGTATACATATATAGAAAGTACTTATACTCATTATAATATACAGATATGGATACATACACATACAGAATATATTCATAGACTATATATGCTCAGGATTTCTCAAAATAGCATAGATATTTTGATGTACCAGGAAGCATTATGTGCCGTCTTGAAAAAATTACAACCTAAGAAATCCAACAATTAAATATATGTGAGAGCCAGTGATTTGTTAGGAAAAGTGAATTGCTATTGTATTTCATGTAAATAATCCTGTAAATAATCATTTACAGGATTATTGTTTTTTTCTTATGAGTAAATAATTTATTATATGTTTGTTTTCATAACCAAATATAAAGAAAATACATTAATAGCATGAAAAAGATTTATTGCTAAAACATTATCAATATTTGAATATTATTTAATAAATTATATTTATGTGTAACATTTAAATTTTTGTTAAATATTGCATTTTCATCAGTGTTTATGTAAGCAATTCTTAGATTGAAAATTTAACTTTTAGTATTATTCATTTTTGGTATATAAATAATGCTGTTTTTGATAATTTTACATTTTCTTCTAAGAATACTATAAATTAATTTTAAAACTACCACTTGAACTTTTAATTTCCACTCTAAAATATCATCTAGTCATATTAGTTTTTCTTCCTGCAGCTTGATTGTTATATGTGTTCTCTTTCCTTTGCTGAATAAATTTTCCTTCATTGTGTGACCTTAGTCTAATGATATATTAATTATAAAATGATAATGCATTTAACAAGTATAACTAAATTAGCACAGGTCACCAAAAGGCCTTTTGTCAAATCAGATTGTTGTTTTGTCCTTTTGACTTTTACCTTATGGTAGGCACTAACAAAGTATGTGAACTTTGATGGATTATAAACTCCAAACATGATATGTATTTTTCATAATGCTAATGTAATTTTCAAGGTGCTAAAAAGGTCAAACCTGCACATCTCTGTGTGCATTCTAAGTTTGTCTTTTCCTTTAATATTTCTTTTTCTCTGTTCCTCTGGTTCAAAAGTTCATTCAGTTCCCAAATGGCTACCTAATTTTCCAGTTATTCCCTCAAGCCATATGTGTTTTGGTTTCTTTATGGTTTATTAGGTACTGTAGGAAAGTAGCATAAGTTATATCTTCTAATGAAATTCAAGCACACTTCAGTGATGCTTCGACTTGATTGCTGGTAGCAATTAAATCACAGCCAAGGAGAATAATGCATAATCTCACAAGGTCCAGACACCCTATAGAAATTGAAAGGGAATGAAAACAGAAAACAAAAACAAAGTCTTCAAACCCTGCCAGACACGCTGTTTCCAGCCTTTTTTTTTTTTTTTATTGGCCAACTGCCTGATTGATAGCAAAATCATAACTTGCTGCATGCTAACAGGCAGAGTTCACTTGTAGGTTATTGTGGACTGATAAAGGGTTAGATGGAGTTTTGATTTTCGCATTGGACCTTGGTACACCAGATTAATGGAATTTCAATGAGCGACTAGAGTAGCCACAGCTTTGTCAGAGAAACAGATGGAGATTCTATAGTCATGTCTACTCATTAATATTAGTTGCCTGAAAGGTGTGCTGCTTTTCTATACAAAAGAGTTGATATAATTGATTTTTGAATAGTGCATTGAAAAAAAAGTACCTTATTGATGACTAGAATTGTAACGTAGATGGTGACAGATTTTTGTAAAGCTTGTAGCTTAAAAATATTGTACTTTGTAATTTTTTCTTGTCTCTCTTTGGAAACACTTTTTTGTTTTTATTTTTTGAGGGAAAATACATTTTATAAATGATTGCATGACTGCTGTTAGTTTCATTGTGATTTGGTAATATTTATAAAAATTATGTTTAATAGAAATTTCATTCTATTAGCTTTGTGCTTTTATTTTTTTCTGAAAAACTTAAAACAAATCATAATGGTTTCTAGACTATTGTAGATCACTATTAGAAGTTTTATACTATTGTATGGCTGGATATATTGAGGTGTTAATAGAAATGGTGCATGTCAGTAATCAGATAAAATTAGAGATAATGAAACTCAAAACCTTAAAGAATATCCCTTGTTACACATGTTAGAATGTTTGTTTAGGCACTAAGATGGTAGATGCAGGGTAGCTTTTAGATACTATATAATGATTTGGGTTTCCATTTTTCTATTTTGAAATCATTTTTCATTCATTTTCATTATTTGTAAAAGCAAGCATCTAACCGTATAGCACTGTGGAAAGTCCCTAAGGTAAGGTGAAAGGATTCAGTGAGCTAGAAGACATATATTGGCTCTGCCCATCAATGATAGGTTGAAGGATCACAGTAGACATTTGTTACAAATCTGATTCAGTCCTAGACCATAATCACTTTGTGGATAAGAATCTGGAACCTCTAGGGCGTGAATATAGGAAGACTAAAATGAAGCTAAAGATATAAAACAGTCATTTATTGTCCTGGTATCTTCTTAACTAAAAATTCCCAAGTAATATAGGTTACTAAAATCTGTGAGCATTACAAGAACATAGGTTTGTATGAAAAAATACTGGTTTACTTATGGAACTATTTTTAAAGTTTGGGATTAAGAAAAAAGGCTATGCTCTTTTGATCATAATTTATAATAGTAGATGATGTTTTTTTCTTTTTTGGTATACGTTTTCTTTAAGGAATCCAATATATGAAAACTTGAACTTACAAAACATGTAAATCGCTTATTCCAAAGGATTACTTTAAGGATTATCTCCATGATGCCTATAAATAATGAACTCTTATAATGCATCTACAACAAGCTTAGATATAAATCCATCCATGTGCATAAACATAAATTTAATGGGTAAATTTTTACACATTACACTTTTTTTTTTAACATCTTTATTGGGTATAATTGCTTTACAATGGTGTGTTAGTTTCTGCTTTATGATGGACACCAACTTTTGAGGAAGATTTTTTTGTGTGTAAAGTTAGGTGTAGCACTAATCAGTTCTAGTAAAAGCCAAGCAATAGATGTTTTACTTTTCTCTGGGCTCCAGTAGAATGTGAAATAATATTTAAAACCAGGAAAAACAAGGTTCTTTCAATTACTTACCATTTAGGGTAAATGTTTTCCAACTATAGTATCATGTGGTTTTTGATAATAAAAATCATATTTTTGTATTTTATTCTGAGAATTTAGATTAGTTTGCAACTTACACATATCTTTGTATACATAACATATTGTTGTGCTTGTGTGGTTTTTCTTTTTTAACTTTTTTTTGGGTTCTTTTAATATACCAATTGCTAGCTTGTGTTATAGCAGTATAAGAACAATGATTATTTTAGTCCTTCTGTAATGTGTATAGCCTAGCTTCAGGTACTTTGGTAGAAGTGAGGGGTTATAGTTTGGGGAAATGATAAAAAGTAGAAAACATGTTTTTATACTCAAGATATATATTGTGTGATTGGAGATATAAAGTATACACAGATGTAAAATATTTTTATGATTACAAAGGCATATATGAATAAAATAAAAACACATAGCCATTGAGAATCATCTTTTTAATTTTTATGCCATTGAATGGGAAAATACATCACTATAAAACAAAGTGGGCAAATAAGACTATAACAAAGTGGGCTAGATAAGAAATACTGCAAAGGTAATAAAACTCAAATTATGAAAAATAATGCATCTTTAATACAGTAAATTAGCAGTTATTTACACAATTCATGAAGAAAGGAACAAGGTACCTTGGCAAGGCAATGGGGAATTCAAAGATGAAGAAAACAAATTCCTATTTTCAAGAGACTTGTAATCCAGTTGGAAAGAGAAGATAGCCACCTATCAGCAATCTAAGTTCTAACAAGGCAGATTCTGAAAATAGTAACTAGTATGTGTTAAAATATTTAATTGATTTGGTCTGTACCAAGGCAAATAATTGTTATCATTGATTTTCTTCCCTTATTTGTTGACTGAGTCAGTCATATGTTTTGGCATCATGTTGAATAAACCAAAACATAAACTTTATGCCTACATTCTGAGAGATTGTAAATTGTAAATGGAGGGCCTTTTTTTAAAAGTGAGTTTTGCATGGTTCCTGAAGTTTGCTAGAGAGAAAGTGGGAAAATCTGCTGAAAAGAACATTTAGAGTAGAAGTCCAAAAACCAGGTTTTCATACTGATTGGTAATCATTTTGTTGTCAAGGTCAAGTCACTTAGCCTCTCTGGATTTTTATTTTCTGATTTGTGAAATGAAGAGTTTGGACCGGGTGATTGATTAGAAGTTCCCTAGATCTCCAAATGCTTGTGTCCACATTTCAGAATTAGTACATTTAATGGTGGCACAGAGGTGATTTGCCTGGAGAAGGTATTAACCAGAGGTGATGTTGAATAGGAAGGAGCGCAGTGGGTCTTAGAGTTAAGCAAATGAGGGACAGTAAGAGCTGAATACCAAGTTAAGGAGTTTACCTTTGATTTGGTAGTCATTAAGAGATCCCTGAAGCAATAGACTGATGTGATGAGTGCATATTTGAGGGAGATTGTCCTGGCAGTTAATTGTTGGATGAATCAAGGCAAAGAGACCATGTAGTGGAGGCAGCAAGCTAAGTGCCTTGCTACATTATTCTGAATCTTGACAGCCTCTCTGTGAGGTAGATATCATCACTATTTGACAACGGAGGAAATTCAGGGATAGAGAGGTCAAATGAAGGTCATATAAGTGGCAGAACTGAAATTTGAATTCATGTCTGTCTGACTCCAAGGACCAGGCTTTGCTCTCAAAACCACTGTATTTTGCCTCTTCCCCAGCTAAGATACTGTTGCTTTTGGTTCAGAGGGTGTTGATAAGAGCCAGGGTTATAGCAGTAGACATTGCATTGAAAAGGAAGGGATTCTTTTAGCCCCTTCCTACCCAAAGTACGGACTGCAGACCAACTGCAACAGTGTCACCTGGGAGCTTGTTCAAAATGCTAAATCTCTGTCCCCACCCATACCTACTGAATCTGAATTAGCACTTAAACAAGATCCCTATGTACACATTAAAGTTTGAGAAGCTCTGTTCTAATTGTATTTATTACCTTGGCCTTTGTGGCTGAAAAGAAGGGTGAGCCATTGCACTTGGGCTGAATGTGCAGATGTGTACTAGGCATGGCGCTAAGCAATCCCTTGAAGTAGGTAAAAAATATTCTTTACTTCCCGCACTCTTCTGTGGTCCCTCAGCACACTGCACAGGGCCCCTTCCCGACACTACTGTCTGTGGGTAGTTGTCCCATTTTTGAATCTGTTTCCCCCCTCAAATCAGATTCTCAGTTAAGTACATTGGAGAGGCTTTGATAAATTACCCCTAGGAAAGTTTGCATGTTAATAGAGGAATACCTTAACCCAAGGGAGGTCAAGTCCCACTCACAGATCTTTAGGTATCAGCACTGGGCCAATGGTAATGATATTTTGGCTGTTGCAGAACACTGTATCTTATAAAATTTAGGCACATAACAGACTTATCTTTCTTGCTCTATATATTTGAATTGGGCCTCTGGTCTTTGTTTGGAGAAGTCACAGTGTATAGCTTCCTGTTTTCAGTTGTGTCTCCTGTTTGCAACTGCACCAAAGTGTGAATTAAGAGTTGAAACGTTGAAAAGCAAAGGTTAAGACCATAGACTGACCCACTTGATTTTCAAGGAAGGCATGCTAGCCTGGCACATGATTCCGAAGAGAGCTCCCTTCCTCTGAGACAAATTCCTTAGAAGTGACTTTGCTGGTGCTTGAGGTAGCATCTTAGGAAGGAAAGGGGATTGAACCATCTTTAATTAATATTTATTGAGAAATATGCCTGACACTGAACCAGATTCTTTCATCTACATTATTTCCTTTAATTGACTCAGAACTACCCCACGAGGGAGACATTTTCCCTATTTTGCTGTTGTGGAAACTGAGACTCAAAAAGTTGACTATCATATCCAACTTAGCAGTAGCAGACTTCAACTCCTTTGATCCTTCTATGCCATGCTGCTTAAAAAATTAGACTAGTTTTTTTTCTACTTACAGAGACATGCATCTGGTTAAAAATAAAAATGAACAGAAGGGTATACAATAAAACGTAAAAGCCTCCTTTTCCACCCCGCCCTAACCCCAGAGGCAGCCACTTGTTACAGTGTCTTCTCTAGCTACTGTAGTAACTTTGGGCACACTACTTCCAGTTCTTGTCTGATCAACCTTGAACAGACTCTGTTGACTCCCTCTATGATGGATGATTCTGCACACCTCCGTTCCCACTTCTGCCTCCCGATTTTTTATTATTTTATTTTTAGTTCTTTTTGTGTTTGCTTTTGACTTAAATAATGTTCTTCTTATTTTGTAATGCACCAACCTCAGATGATGGATATTGACTCTTTGTTATTAAGTATGTGGAAATTAGCGCACCCAGCTCTCCTTCCATCTCTCTTTCCACTCTTAAATTCCAAATTTGTTCGTTAAATTATTTTCGCATTGTTAAGATCTGTAACATTTATGTTTGATTCTCTAACTCTAAGCTGACTGTGCTTTGTCTACAAGTTGCATTTTAAACATTGGTCCTTTTCCTTCATGTTACTGGTTTCCCTCAAAGGTCTGGACAGCCTTGGCTATTGATTCCTGTTTATGAGCATAGTGTAGGTAATTTGTGAGGGGTTCCTTTGCTTTTGCGTGTCTATATCCTGAAAGCCTTTTCCTTTGAATGGGAGGTCTGATTGGGGATTGTGAGTAAAGTGGGCAAGGCTTGCTTGGAGGCGCCTGCCTACGTGTTAGTGAGGAGCACAGAGGCAGACTGGGACCCCCAGTTGTCAAAAGAAGTAGGACATTACTGAGGCAGAAGTTGAATGCTTTTATTTCATTTCTAGTTACAGGTTTTTAACCCCTTTCCTCCTTTTTTGGTACAGAACTGGGGGTAAGATTAAAGCAATTCCTTTATTAAACCTTCTAAGATTATGGTTCTTGAGAACACATGCACTTATGAGTTAAAGTGGATGACTTTGATTTTATACAGTCCATCAACAGTTTGGGGGTAGAGTCTACGATTCTTATTCTTTTTTAAAAAAATTAGCTTTATTGAGATGTAAATAATATAACCATAGAATTTACCCATTTAAAGTATACAATTCAATAGTTTTTAATATATTCACAGAGTTGTACAAGCATCACCCCAATTAATTTTAGAAAATTTTCATTGCCACAAAAATGAAACCCTGTACTATATGAACAGTCACTCCCCATTTTCCCCAAATCTAGGCCCCCCTCCCCACCTCATGGGCCTAGGCAACTACAAATCTACTTTCTTTTCTGTATAGATTTGCCTAGTCTGGACATTTCATGTAAATGGAATCACACAATATGTGGCCTTTTGTGCCTGGCTTCTTTTACTTAACATAGTGTTTTCAAGGTTCATTCGTGTTGCAGCACACAGCAGTACTGCATTCCCAATAATGCTTCACTTGTATGGGTATGCCACATTTTGTTCGTCCATTCATCAGTTGATGATTTTTTGAGTTGTTTCTTCTTCTTAGCTATTATTAATAATGCCACAGTGAACATGTATGTACAAGTTTTTGTGTATGTCTTCATTTCTTCTAACTATATACTGTACCTTGGAGTAGAACTGCTGGGTCTTACGTTAAGTCTAAGTTTAACTTTTTGAGAAATTGTCAAACTATTTTCCAAAGTGCCATATACCATTTTATGTCCCCACCAGCAATGTGTGAAGGTTTCCACTTCTCCACATCCTCTTCAACACTTGTTATTGTCTGTCTTTATTTTAGCCATCCTAGTGGGTGTTCAGTGATATCTCATTGTGGTTTTGATTTGCATTTCTCTAATGACTAATGATGTTGATCATCTTTTCATATGCTTATTGGTCTTTTGTATATCTTCTTTGGAGAAGGCCTAGTCAAATCATTTTTCCATATTTCAATTGGGCTGTCTTTTTATTGTTAAGTTCTAAGAGAACTCTAGCTACCAGTCTCTTATGAGATATATGATTTGTAAATATTTTCTCCAGTTCTGTAAGAACTTAAATTCTTACACCTTAAGGTGTAAGTTCTTAAGGTGTTCTTAACTTGAGACTAAGTTATTTCTCAAAATACTGAGTTCTTTAAAGAATTGTGAGATTAATATACTAATTAAAACAGGGACATAGCCTAGCCTACCTTTAATGTTATTGTTGCTTAGTGGATACTTTAGAAACTGTGCAGATGGCAAAAAGTAATTTTCTTGCTGTGCTTTTTTCAGCTCAGTGAACTCTTGAATTCTGTAGCCTTTAACATAATTTAAAAAAGGATTCTTGCTTTGTGTTGTTGCAGAAGATATCAATCCCCTCATTTAGCAATATCATCTATGCCTTTTGAAATGTAAATGCAGTAAGGTTTGCTGCATTACACATATAAATGAATAATCATATGGCTCTTCTTTCACGTCAGTTTTACTTTAACAAATTATTTCAGAAAACATATAGTCCAAGTAGATTATTTCGTTGATATTCTGACTTTTTTGGGCTAGATTTTGTCAGTGTATAGTTATGGTGGTGGGATCTAAGGGGTGCTGGGGTGATCATCTCAGAAGAATGGTCACTATTTTTAGCTTTCAAGAAAGAAGTTGGTTTGTTTCTTTGAATTTGTTTCTTCTCCTTTGTAAGGACGTGTGTGTGTGTGTGTGTGTGTGTGTGTGTGTGTGTGTTTTGTGTTGTTTTTCTTCCTATATGTCAGTCACTAAACCTAGTAGTCTTGCCAGATAAGGGAACTGAGACATAAGGGAGCAACGTGAATTATCTAAGCAGTACTTACTCAGTGTGTAGTCTGCAGACTGATCTGAGTCTGTGATCTGTTTGCTACTGATCTGCAATAATATAAGTACAGAAATTGAGATTAAGCACTTAGAAATGTTTATAGCATTTTGACATTCCTGCATTATCCAAATACGTGATCATTATTTTTTCTAGTAATTCATATTATATATAAAATAAATACATATATACCTACATGTATATACATATTTTTAACTGAAGTATTAATTTGTGATGTTGTGATGTCTTGGGGGGGGAAACTGGTCCTTTATCACAGTTAGAAGAATTAATCTAGGGTCAGAGAGAGAATTAATTACAGTAGTCTCAGTATCTTCATCTCCTATCCTTCTGATTTTTGGTTATTTTTTTGGAAGTCTTATATCTTTCTTATATCTTATATCTTTCTCTATATCTTCATTCATAGTCACAGTCATGTTTTAATTTATATATTAGGTCTATTTTCACTATTGAGGAAATTTTAGGGATTCTAATTCCATTCTTCTTGATATATTTTCAAGTTCCAATGTCATAATTAGATATTTAATTATATTTTATATGAAAGTTCTGAGAGCATTCTCCAAGTTTGGCTGTCATTGAAGCAAAGATGCTGCCTAGAAGCTTTTCATTTGGAATATCTAGAGAAAATGTTAATGTAATTTGGATACCGTCTAGTTATTTTCCATGCGTAAAAAGCAGAAAAAGATAGTGTAATATTTAAAGACTCTCAGAAAAGTAATTTCATCTCAGAGATGTGCTTTGGTGTCAGTTTGTTTAAGTGTCTTCAAAAGCTCCTCCTCACTTTCTCATACCACCTGTAAGCCACGCTATTTTGAACATGCCCAGCACTATTTTTTTTAATACCAAAGGAGGTTAATAAAAAATAATATTTTAATATCAAAAAATAGTAAAATGTCTTACCATGGGGAAAAAGAAATACGCATATATTTCTTTCATTGAATAGCACTTGTTTTGGTATTGGTGTCCTGGGACCTATGTTCTGAGATAAATGTATGCCATAAACTTCTCATATGCTTACAATATGATTTCTTTGTAAAAGAAAATGTCTTTTAGGAGGTGAAGAATTGATTGTTTTAAATATAAGTAGTGAGAGAGGGTAACAATGTTGTATGCTTTAGGCAGAGTGCTACATGGAATAAAAGTTTAATTCAACAAATTTTACAGTTTATTTTGTTAGACTGGGGTGTTAATAAGACATGTCACTGCTTTTAAGATGAGCAGAGGAAAGAGAGTTGAGGACCAACTTACTGCTACTTTGGGTCATCAGTTGTCATACTTAACAGAGGTAATAATGGGTAAAGCAAGTAGATAATGGATTAAGCAAGTAGAGATAAGAGCTGTGAGGAATGTCTCAGAAGACAAACAAAAATTTGGTTTGCTGTGGGAGGGGAGCTCAAGTGGGGAAGAGAGACGAGACAGGGATGGGCACCCTTCTGGGGAGCACACGCGTAAGAAGGACCTGACTAGAGGCTTGTTGGTCACCTTGACGGTGGAGGCAAGGGACAAGGGAGACTAAGTACCCAGAGGGGATATGGGGAAGGACCAACAGTACGTTTCACCATGAGACCTAAGGTGAACCCTGACATTTCAATTCTTTTCTCAAGGAGGTGAGGCCATCTATAAAGGCGACAAGAAGCATCAAGTCTGTTGAGCTTGAAGGAGGATTGAGAAATTTAGTCGAAGAAATTTAAGAGGGAGTCTGAGATATGGGCTAGAGATATGGAGAATCATTGATTTATTTGCCTAAACATGTTGAATGTCATGAGAATGATAAGACTTGCCAGAGATTGTAGAAAGAGATAGATTAGGAGGTTCAGAATAGAGACATCTGCCCCAAGTTTCCTCACAGGTAAACCAGGAAAATTGTTGCTTTTGCTTCTAAACATATGATCTTAATTTACAGAATTTTAGAAGCCATTAATTACTTTCATTCCTTAATATGATTATATAGATAACGGGGATACATTTTATCTTGAGTTTTCTTCAGCATTCATTTGAATCCTGGTATGTTCTTAGGCTTTTCTTTTCTCTTTGTTTTTACTGTCTAATCATATTTCTCCTTGTAATTAAGGAATCATATTTATTAACTGTGTTTTGCCCTGGCAGTCTAAGCAATATTAAGCATTAGTTAAGGCAGATGGGATATACTTCTGGTATCTGAAAACTAAATTTTGAAGGGCTTTAAAGAGGATAAAATTTGTACTTCATCATATCAAGGATCAAATTGTATTGTGGTTAAGTGCACAGACTATGGTATTACATGTACCTGGGTTCAATCCTCGTTTGACATTTTGACTTTGGAAAAATTATTTTCTCTCTAAGCCTTAGTTTCTGGGTTTATAAAAATAGGGATAATTGTAGTATCTCATAGGATTGTTGTAAGGATAAGTGCCTGGCACATAGGACTTGGCCATTGTTAGCTCTTGGCTATTGCAATATCACAAGATGACCAAGTGATGAGATGAATAACTTTGTTTTAGTATATATTTTCTCTGGAATTTTTTCTTGTTTTTCTTTTCCATTATAGTTTGTTATAAGATACTGATATAGTTCCCTGTGCTATACAGTAGGGCCTTGTTGTTTATCTATTTTATATATAGTAGTTTGTATCTTCAAGTCCCAAACTTTTAAGAATACTTGCTAGTGGATCCTATTTTGTAAATGGATGAATTCTTTTTTGTGACAGTCATTCCCTGTTTTTAAAATCAGGTTGTTAAATATTTGATTTTTTCCAAAGAAATAAACCTGTATCATATAACTACATGTTTCATAATTAAGTACAATTAAAGTCTTAATATTGCTGTCTTGAACTATGTCGAATGGAATTCTGATACTGGTATTTGCAAAGTTATCCTTTGGGTGATAAAAATATATGAAATAAAAGTTAGTGTTTTTATTATATGTAAAATATTTGGATTTTATTTACTAGTAGCTACTTTAGTTTAAAAAATTTCCCCAATAAATTTTGTCCTGCTCTGTTTTACTATCCACTGAGCTTTTATAAGGTATCTCTCATCATTTTTTTTCTGTTGACTTTTTTTGACTAACATTGAAATACATTTTAATGTATTTTTATGAATCTTTATGGATACTGGAACCTATTGACCTGTGTGAATACAGACACTTCTGTGAACTAGCTGTTCTCCTCTGAGGCTTTAAAAACATTGCTGGTCTGTTATTTAGTCCAGAGATATGAAGGTTTAACAGCTATTTATCCCAAAATTACAGTGAGGGAATGTGTCCTAAGAAGTTGATTGAAATGCTGATGTACATTTTAAGTTTTATAACAGTATTTCAAACAAACTATTGGAAGTATACAAACACAAGTTTAGTTAGATGAGGAAAAGTGAGTTAGGTATAGTTTAGGTAGGGCATATCCTCTGTGATTAATTTTTCTATCACTGTAGCTGTCAGTGCCCACAACAGGGATTCAGTTTGTGCATTGAGCAACTCATGTTAGCAATTCATTTCCTAGCCTTCTGCAATATGCTAGAAAATGTATTAGAAAAGGTTTCGGTGAACATCGATCAAATTAGTGTGTACCTGCGATTTGACTAATCCTTTTCTAGAAGCCTTGTAAATTCAGTCCTTGCTTTTATAATTACAAACTAATTAACCAAAAAACATTTTTGCTTTATCAGATTTATTTATTAATGAAATCTAATTGATCTGTTGCTGATTGGGTTTTGAGACTAAATCCAAAGGCCATCTATCAGTGTAATTGCTAATATATTAAATGAATCAACACATATTTATATTATAAAATTGTATATTCTTAGGATTTAAAAATATCAATACTCTTAATTTTTTATCTTTAATATGTTAATATTCTTATTTTCTTATCTAATTTTCTGACCTACTCAAGCTAGAGTAATACATAGCAGCTGTATATATTCATAGGTGATGATAGGCCAAGGAAAGGTGGTAATAAAAAAACAAAAAAGCTCCCTCAGCATAAGCTTTGCCAGACATTACTAAGTGTATAACTGTCTTACATTTCAAAAGTATGACTTAACTGATATTGAATTTCTCATAATTGCATAAATTGACAATGTGTATTATCTTGTCCCTATCATGATTTGACTTTGAACATGTCTTGAGATGTTACTGTTTCTTTAGCATTCTTTAGATAGCACAGTGGGAAGTACTTTCTTTGTGTGTGTCCAAAAAAATAAGGGAAATAATTTTTTATAAAACATGTATGTCAATTGTTCAGTCATGAGACCATTATAGGTAACCATTATCTATCCAATTCTCTTTTTGGAAAACATGCAGAATTTTAACAAATGTCATTGTTGAATGTAACACAAAGTAAAAAATAGAAAAAAATAACTTTATTTTTCACAACAAAGCTATAACTAAAATACTTTAGTATTTGTTGTCTGTGGATAAAGTTATCGGTGTACTTTGCTAGGGCCTATGATGAAAAGCTGAGATTATCTTTTACTTTTTACTATATATAAGTTTATCATTCCCAACTAAGATTGGGACTATTTAAACCTTTGACAGTTCACTGGTATGATATTTAGAATCCGTTATTAGGCTATGATAGGAAGGATGTGGTGAGTTGGTGGTAATTGATTTATCCCCATCATACTGAACCTCCCGCTCCTCTTCCACTTTGTCCTCCCTTGGGCAATAATCACAGGGTCGAACTGCCAATCTGTAGACTTAATTTTTTCCAGCAGTACCATCTGGCTCCTTGGCACCAGAAGTTATATTGGTTCTTTGTGGTTGCTGCTGAATTTGTCATATTATTAGACAGCTGATGGGATGCTTCTTGCTATTTGATCCTAATTTTCTTTTAACTAATTATTGATTTTTATTTAGAGACTCTCCTTTAGCCATTTCTTAAAGCATGGAAGAATTTTATTGTGAAAAGAATAGAATGCACCTAAACAAATACTGTGTGTAAGCCTTGAGCTTCTCCTCTCTGTATTGTATTCTGTCTAGTTCTTCAGTGGGCCTCCCTTTCAAGAGAGATTAATTTAAAGTTAATTGTGGAGGTTTTCTGTTTCATTCAAAGCCTTGTATCTCTGGGTAAAAATTACTTGAATGTGTATTTAAAATCCTGTTATGACTGCCACCATTTTCCAATAATGAATATTTAGAAATCCCTATCTGTGGCACAAATAACCTTCTAACCTCCAGCAATACTTTATCCCCTTCTTAAAAAAAGTGGCCATTTGTGTATATCTTGTGTTTTTTTTTGGTAGGTGAGGTGGTTTTACTGTCATCCCTAATAACATCCATAAACAGTTTTAAAAAATAGTTATTAAAAGCACATCTGAGTTTCAGTAATTTAAAAAAATTTGCTAAGCACACAGTTCTATACACTGAAACATTTTTTTTTCATATTACATAGTAAACTAGACATTTTTGATGAAGGCAAAGAATTATCTGACCTATTTGTTTTCTGATGTAAAGATCATAAACAAAAATAAATTATTACTGAAACTCTTAAAGAATCTGCATATAAAGCAGTTCATTTTGACAAATATTTACTGTATCATATTAGATCACATTCATTTTTTTTTTTTTTTTTTATAAAGCTGCTGGTTTTTTTTGTTTTTTTTTTTTAATTTTATAGCTACTTTATTTATTTATTTATTTATTTTTGGCTGTGTTGGGTCTTCGGTTCGTGCGAGGGCTTTCTCTGGTTACGGCAAGTGGGGGCCACTCTTCATCGCGGTGCGCGGGCCTTTCACTATCGCGGCCCCTCCCGTTGCGGGGCACAGGCTCCAGACGCGCAGGCTGAGTAGCTGTGGCTCACGGGCCCAGCTGCTCCGTGGCATGTGGGATCTTCCCAGACCAGGGCTCGAACCCGTGTCCCCTGCATTAGCAGGCAGATTCTCAACCACTGCGCCACCAGGGAAGCCCCACATTCATTTTTAATGACACAAGATACATCTTTTAGAATGTTTTTAGAGGTGTCCATTCATATAAAAGTATTCCTACTGAGTTGAAACATTTAATTAGATGTTACGTAATCTATGTTGGTTATAATAATTACAGAATGCTGATATGTTAGAAATATTTACTTCAAATTCTTATTGTTGCTGGTATGTGGGTGTTTAAAGTTCTTAAATAGTGATTCAGCTGGGATTTTTTTTAATACCACTATAGGGGAAGTCTACTAACTGAAAACTGGACTTTGCAAAACATTTTCATTTTATGTTAGATAAAATATACAGCTAAATTGCTGTAATTTGGTCATGTTGTGATGTTAAATCCAGTTGTTTATAATTGTTTTAGTTTAAAGTATATAGCGAAAAGGAGCAATAAATGTCACTCTGTAAGAAGAACTAAATCAGTTGTCAGTGAAATGATTCATGTGCTAACTGGGATAGTTAGCATGCATCTTATTCTACTGTCTAGCAGGAGGAGGTGGGCTATAGAAAAATGAATGCTTCACTAAATAATTTACAACAATTATATCAAATTTTAATAACTTCAGCTAAGAAGGCATATATATGATTCATGTTCTCACTATCACCTACATTAGAGATTAATTGTGCTTTCTTCAAACAGAAATGTACTCATATAAATGTTTTTAATTGGTAAATCATGATCAGTTTTATCTTTATAGAGTAGCATTATTTGATCAGTTTTTAGCTGTAAGTTAATGTGAAGCTAAAACATTACAGCTAATCTGTTGTCACAAATGCCAGCTCGTTAGAATTTGCCCCTAATATCAAAAAATGCCCTGAATTGTTTGTTGGCTTTATCTTAACTTAAATATGTAAAGGGGGACAGTAAAGCATTTTTCTTTGGAATCACAGGGAGTTCAGTGACCTTTCTGTGGCAAATTATGTAGAAAGAAAATATTTATATTCATTTAAAATAACCTCTGTGAAGAAATAGTCTCATTACCCTGTTTGATCAATTTCTTGTAGCCTGAGCTGTAGCATGCTGCTATTGCCATTGGTTGATGGAATACACTGAGTAGTGGCTAATGGTGATGGTGCTCATCAGGAAGGGTTCAGCCAGCGGTCAGCAACAAATAATTCAAGACTGTTTCTAAGTTTGTGGCTGGTGGAATTTGCTTCTTGCTCCAAGCCAGCGGCATCGCTGAGCTGGGCTATTTGATTAGAAGAGAGGCATATTTGCTTCTTAGCAACTGCACATTTGCACAACCCATAGTCCTCTACTGCCTCCAAAGGTTTTCCTTTTGTGATGGTAGAATAATACTTTATTGTTGATTGACGGACAAAAGAGATTCTAATACAAGGCAAGCTGATAACCATTTTTGTTGTTGTTGTTGATTTTAAAATTTTGCACCTACACATAACATTTTTTGAAAAAGTATAGAATAAATGTATGCATAGTATAAATAGGCATGGAAAACCCCAATGTGTTAGAATTTTAATATGTGTATTAGCATGGAGGTTTGCACAGCATGAGTACAATTGCATACTGTTACTTTTTTGCCCAGCAGGTTCAATGATAGGAAATCAATTCTGACCCTAGTGTATGTATTACATATATCCATACTCTGAGTGTTTGTATCTCCCAAGTAGAATTAATGCTAGAGAAAAATTTAACAAATAGTGTTGAAAGATAAATTGTTAGTAGAGTTTTAAATGACTTTATAAAATTTAAAAACTATTCTTTATATAAAGTTAAATAAGTCAAATTTAAAATTCTAATACAATGTGGGTATATAGAATTTGGAACATATTTCTCACAGGAATGAATCTGCAGAAGAAAATGTGTCTTTAATAATAAACAAAGGTATTTATAACCCAGCAGTTAAGAAACAAGTGAGAAAAGATAAATTTGGGGAGGCCAGTCTGAGTTTTATGACCCTGGGAAACCAGGACCAGAAAATCCTTTTTTTAAAAAACATGGTTTTATGGATTATCTCAAACGATATGGTTAGGACTTGAGTTTCAAGATTTTAAGGAAGATGATGTAAAGGGTGATATGACCATAGATAATGTTAATTTTACTCTTGCATTATTTTTTGATAATTAAAAAATACCTACTGTGCTTTAAAGGAAAAATGCAAAAACCATTTGAACCTATATATTTTGATATATGTAATTGTTTTGTATAAATTGTTGACATAATTCATGGTAATGCATATGTAAGATTAATATAAGGTTAAATTTTTAAGATTAATATAAGATTACATTCTGTGATGTTATATTTAGGCCATATTACCTTTTTTTTCCAACTTAAGGAATGTTTTTTCTATTTTTGTCTCTTAAGGTTCATGACAGATATGAGAGTTTCCATAATTTAAAATGAACAACGAAAAAGTGTAGTGGTGTGAAATTTTCCAGTTTAACAAATCTTGAAACGTGTTTTGGGATTTAGGGAAAGTTAAAGCAAGTGCAGACATTAACATAGACATTAAGTGTATATGGGCAAATACTCTCATTTCCCAATAAAAGGACCTTAGGGCATATCAGTATGCATAATATGACCATCACTGTATTTACTTACTAATAAATAGCCACTCTAGTGGCAACCTAGAGCCCAAAAAAGGGAAAAGGAGTGCGGTTGAGTGATTTGATATTGCAAAGCAGTAATATGCCCCATCGTATCAAGCAGCTGTCCCTTTGCAATTTCAGTTAACATCTTTGGAACAGTTTCTTCAAAAACAAATTGGAGCTCTAGGAGGAAATGGAAAATACTTTTAAGAATGGTTTTAAATTGTTTAAAAATTAACATGCCTTCAAGTAAATTGCCAAAGTTAGGATGTGAGTTATATGAATTAAGATTATAGCTTTTATGAACATTTTATTTATAAGGTAAATTATAGGACTTTGATGTAATAAGTAAAATGTTCTTTAAATTACTAAACTCTCTTGCAAATACTAGTTGCAAAAATGGGATTTTAAAACTCTCATCTACTACATTAAAATCACTTGTATTTATTAGTCTATATAATTAGGTGGCATTTATTGCCAAGTGTCCTTTCCCCTATTAACGATTTCTCATTTGGGGGTACATAGTAAAAGTTAATTTTCTTAGTGAGACTTTATAACAATTGTCACCTGCAGATGGGGGCATCTATTTTATTATTAACTAGGTTCTTCCCTCCATCTCCTTGCAAATATAAGAAGTACAAAGTTATATCTTTCTGGACTTCAGTTTTTACACATAGGTTCATTTGTTGGGGAAGAAGATAAACAGGGACAACGAGAGGTTTCTGGTGCTCTTCTTTAGGTAAGGAGGATATAGGAGTAAGGAAGGAGCAATTTGGTGGGGTTGAGGAAAATGATGGGATTTTATTATCTGTGCATCAGAAATTTTAGTATTCATGTGGCTTCCTTAGATCTTTAAGGTAAAATCTCTAGAGAAATATATCAGAATAAATTTCAGTGGCATGCATGGTGAATTATTGTTTTATTATTGAAGAAGCTATGGTCCAGAGAGATTAGGTGATTTGTCCAATGCCACAAAGCAAGTAATGGTGAAGCTGAGGAGGAAATTTAGGTCTTTTTTTCCTCCAAAGCCTATGATCTTTCTCTCGTGGGGCACTAATACCTGTCCTGCAGGCTAGTTGTGTTTAGGAACATTTGCTTTGGATGCTGACAAACAGGAGATGAAATCTCTGATACTAGCTTTGTGACCTGACCAAACCACTTGGCTTCTTTAAAGTTCATTTTGTAGTTAGATTGACATAAGGATAATAATATCATGGGGTTATTTGAGGCCCATGGAGTTATTTGAGGCCCAAATGAGATAATCTATGTGAATTTTCTTTATAAATCTGAAAATACTTTAAAGAATTATTGTTTTCCTAATTTAATGGTGCATCTAAGGTCTAGATGGTTTGAAGAAGTCGAATTCATGTTTGTTGATTTTTAACCATGGGAATTATATAGTCTTTTTAGTCCTGTAAGGGACTTAGAAAGTCATTGAGTATGCTACTTCCTCATCTTGCAGGTGAACACTTAAGACTTAGAATGCTTAGTTGGCTTCTCAAGGTCATTATCTCATCACTACTACTAGCACTGTTTATTGGACTTTTATGTACCAGGCACTGTGCTGGGTGTTTCCCATGTTTTATTTTGAATCCTCATAACATCCTGGTGTAGGAAGTATTATACCCATTTTGCTGATAAAGAAACTGAAATTTAGGATGATCACATTGCTAAGAAGTGGGAATACGAGAATTCACACCAGAATCTCTCTGACTTCAGTGTTTGTGTTCCTAGTACAATGTCATCTGCCTCCCTAACACCCGATCCCAAACTTTAGCCTCCTGACTCCAGTTAGTGAAGTGTGATCTCCTCACACCACATCTGTATTTTCTGTAAAGAGTCTGTTAGTATTAACAACTGTAAAATTTGAATCATTTAAGAGTCTTTTCTTTATCTGCTTTAGAAAAAAATTTTTTTTCAGTTATGTGAGAGAATTCTAAAGTGATAGGAATCATATGTTGGTTTTTTTTTGATGGAATCCTTTTGGAAGGATAGGTATGAAAACATATTAGTTGACATAGATATTAGTAAAATAAATTTCATTTTAAAGCTATAATCGCCATTTATTGTTTTTCTTAAAGAAGGGAATAGTGGCAATCTATACAGTGGACTATTCTAAAACTAGTAGGATGAAGTAGATAATTTTTATTTTCTCCATGGAAAATTTCTTTTCTTAACATAATTTTGCTTAGATTAATAGTGAAATCAGTTTGTATATCAGAAGTACAAAATGCCTGGGGAATAGGTGATGGCAACTTCATGATATTCAGTGCACTGGGAGAAACTGGTCAGTATAAAATATTTTAAAAATGGGTAAGACAATAAACACCTAATTGTGGGTTGATTTGTTTTTCTAAAATGGCATTATAATTTCTCCTTCAAAAATAGTAAACTGGTATCTTGTGATAATGCATGTTTAGGGGCCTATACAATGGGGCTGCCTTACAGTGAGATTCCTTTATAAGGATGTTCTTTTGTTACTTCAGTAACTAAATCTCTTTTTCTGATATCTAACATCATCTGCCTTTTAATGAATGAATTTTATTTTATAGTTAATAGTGTTTTAATCAGGGTAGAGTATTATATAATTGTATATAAAATTGTACTTTTATAGTAGACATTTTATTTTATTATTTTATAGTATAGATTCTAAGTAACAAAATTTTGAGATAAATTAAGAAAAATAAAAGAAAACCTAGAATATGTGACTATTTCAAGGAAAATGTGTCCAGAATACATAAGGTTGCTAGTAAGTATTAATGTTTATCCTGTTAGGGAAACACAAAATAAGACAAGGTCCCTGCCTGTGGTCATATACATTAGAAACGATAGAACAAAAGCTAATGGTGATGTAATATAAACTATAACATATATGGTTAACCTTTGTTTAACCAAAAGTCAGTTAACCAGTTTCTGTTTTCAATACCACTTTTAGGTGAAAAGACAAATTCATATAAGTACATTTTTTAAAACTCTCTGTTGGGTCTAGCCTGGAATTTGTGTATAGTCAGCTCAATAGCTAAGACCGTTTATTGTGAAAGCATAGTTTAATATAATATTTGCATTCATAATCAGGACTCAGAGACACTGTAAGATCTAGAAATATAAAAATACAGTGTGCTGGTAGACTTTATATGGAGATACAACAGCATGAGCAAAAGTTTGGAGTTATCCATGAGTATGATGGGGCTGCAAAAAAGGGGTTCAGTAAAGCTTGAGATATAAGGTACTACCATGTGAATTAGCCAGTCGTCAATGGATGACTTCAAATCCTAGACCCTGTTTAGATTCACGCAGAAGAGAGGATAAAAATCATGGTGTGGGAAGATAATCTGGTATTTTTATGAAACGTGAACTGTTCACAAGCAATAAAATATAAAAAAACAATTTGGACTACATCAAACTGAAAAGCTTCTGCACAGCAAAGGAAACCAACAAAATGAAAAGGCAACCTACTGAATGGGAGAAAATATTTGCAAGTCATATATCTGATAAGGGATTAATATCTGAAATATATAAAGAACTCAACCAACTCAGTAGCAAAAAACCCAAATAATCCAATTTAAAAATGGGCAAAGGACCTGAATAGATATTTTCCCAAAGATATTCTAATGGCCAACAAGAAGATGAAGAGGTGCTTAACATTGCTAATCATTAGGGAAATGCAAATCAAAGCCACAATAAGATATCAACTCACACCTATTAGAATGGCTATCATCAAAACAAGAAATAACAAATACTGGCAAGGATGTGGAGCAAAGGGAACCCTTGTGCACTGTAGGTGGGAATGTGAATGAGTGCAGCCACACTGTGGAAAGCAGTATGGAGGTTCTTCAAAATTTTAAGAAATAGAACTACCATATGATCCAGCAATTCCACTTCTGGGTATATATCTGAAGGAAATGAAATCACTATGTCTAAGAGATATCTGTACCCCTGTGTTCACTGCAGCATTATTTACAATAGCCAAGACATGGAAACAACCTAAGTGTCCATTGACAGATGAATGCATAAAAAATGTATGAAATATATATATTATATATTATATATAACACTATTCAATTGTAAAAAGAAGGAAATCCTGCCATTTGCAACCTTGGATGGACCTTGAGGACATTATGCTAAGTGAAATAAGCCAAAGAGAAAGATAAATACTGTATGATTTCACCTACGTGCAGAATCTAAAAAACAAAAACAAAAGCTCATTGAAAAAGAGATCAGATTTGTGGTTATCAGAAGTTGGAGGAATTGGATGAAGATGGTCAAAAGCTACATACTTCCAGTTATAAGATAATTAAGTCCTGGGAATGTAATATACAACATGATGACTATAGTTAACACTGCTGTATGGTATATATGAAAGCTGCTAAGAGAGTAGATCCCAAAAGTTCTCATCCCAAGGAAAAAACCTTTTTTTTTTTTTTTTTTTTTTCAGTAACAGGTGGTGGATGTTAACTAAACTTACTGTGGTAATCATTTCACACTATGTTTATGTCAAGTCATTATGATGTACATCTTAAATTTACCTATATCAGTTATATCTCAGTAAAACTGGGGTGGGGGGGAAGAAGGAAAAGTGGACTTTGTAGGAAGAACATAAAGGTGGTCCAGTCATCAGTTGGGAGGCTCTTGAAATAAGAACGAAGATGAGAAAGACCTGAGTTTTGCATTTTGATTTTGGAGGGCAGAATATCAAATATTAGAAATGGGATAGAGGAAGATGAATGGACTAGGTAACTGACACAGAAAAAGGAGGGATCATAGAGAATTCAATTTGTAAGTACAATAACAAGGAAATTAATTTTGGCATTTAGTCATTCAACAAATATTAAGGGAGCACCTACCGTGCTCAATAATTTCTATTTTAACTGCTGGAGACACAATTTGGAAAGGATAAACAGTTATTGAAACTAGTAGGGATGTTAGGAAGTATTATTAGGTCATGGGAAAGGTAGTATAATCTTAGTAGTGTATGCGTGTAAAGATGTTCCTTAGAGTCTTGGAACTATGGTATGAGATTAGAGAGAAGATGAGAAGACAGAAGTAGAGTTATAAAATATGAAGACATTTATATAAAATTTGAGGTTGCATTGTGAACTCATTGAAGAAATGGAAATGGAAGAAGAAACTGTCTTTGTTAAATGAGAGAAGGAAAGAAAAAGCTACAAAAGAGTAAGGATGATTAGAGGGGGAATTAGTATGGCTTAGTGTCATAGAGAAGAAGGAGACAGATTCAGTTTAGAGAATAACGATCAGAAGCAACAGAGAGTTCACTGAATATGAGAATTGAAAAAAAATTTATTAGATTTAACATGGAGGACATTAAAACAGTTTACTTTTTATATGTTATTAATCTTAAAGCAATTCAAATTATTATTATTATTTTTTTAAATTTATTAATTTATTAATTTATTTATTTATGGCTGTGTTGGGTCTTTGTTTCTGTGTGAGGGCTTTCTCCAGTTGCAGCAAGCGGGGGCCACTCTTCATCGCGGTGCACGGGCCTCTCACTATCGCGGCCTCTCTTGTTGCGGAGCACAGGCTCCAGACGCGCAGGCTCAGTAGCTGTGGCTCACGGGCCTAGTTGCTCCGCGGCATGTGGGATCCTCCGAGACCAGGGCTCGAACCCGTGTCCCCTGCATTGGCAGGCAGATTCTCAACCACTGCGCCACCATGGAAACCCTCAAATTAGTTTTTGATGCATTATTATTAACCGAAGTCCAGTAGGGATATATTATATACAGTATTTCCCAGCTCTGTCCACTGCAAGTCTGGAAGCAATGATACACCAGTAACATGAGCATGCTGAGCACCTAGATCTTGGTTTCTAAGTACCATTTTCCACTAAAAAGAACCAAGGCTTCTTAGAGAAAAGGCTGATTCAGGACTGGGGTACAAATGAGCTTAAAACATCTTGTTATATGAAGTGCTCAAAAAATAATAGGAATATATTATATAAGGACACAGGAATCAACTTGATTCCTATTTGTCCAATAGCCCTGAAGTGATTAAGGTGGATCATTAGTGGCCTGGATGAAGTATATGAGCTAGATAAAGGAGGTGGTATTAGGAGGTTGGATTGGTTGGATTGCGTATAAAAGGCACACTGCTGGAGAGTTCTTTACTATCTCCAAGAATTGGCTAGCCCTGAGGGGCACACTCTCTAGAATCAGCAAGGCCCCAGATGTCAAAACATCAAAAAATACAGAAAATAAAAAGACATGAGTAACACAATTATGAGAGAGAATGAAATGGTTGTTGTTTTAAGCTACTAAATTTTAAGCTTGCTGTGCACAGTAGGTATCTAAAACATTCATTTACCTATCCATCCACCTATCCATCTACCTACCTGTTTACCTACCAATAACTATTAATTCACTCTGGTAACCCCAATTCCAGTCCAACACCACAGGCTACATTCTGGTCTTCTTCCTTTGCATATTTGTAACTCCCTTCTCTAGTAGTGAGAAACTAAGCTTCCATCATTCTCACTGTATTTACTCATTTGCTCAAGCCCATAATTCGAAGAAAGTAGTTTCGGAATTGGTAACCTATACCAATAAATGCTTATCCATTTATTGATAGACTCTTGAGTTGTTTCCACCTTTTTGATTATTTATGAAGAATGCAAAGTCTGCACTTTTAATCACAACCCTGTAGAGATGTGTAGTTATTTATTGCTACATAGCAAATTACCTAAAACCTATATATTATTTTATTATTTACTTATTAAACAATAAACATTTTATTATTCTCACATTCTCTGTGGGTCAGGAATGTGGGAACAGTTTAGCACTGTGTTTTTGGCTTGGGGTCTCTCATAAGACTGTAGTCAAAATGTTAGCTGGGGGCACAGTCATCTGAAAGTTTGGCTGGAGGTAGAGAATCCATTTTCAAGGTGACTCACTCACTTGGCTACAAGTTGGTGCTGACTATTGTCAGGAGGCCTTAGTTCCTTCTCACATGGGCCTATCCATTGGCTGTTTGGGTATCCTCATAAGACAGTGGACTGCTTCCCCCGGAGCCAGTGATTCAAGAAACAGCCAAGTGGAAGCTATTTTATGACCTATCCTCAGAAGTCACATAACATCACTCCAGCTACATTCTATTCATTAGAAACAAATCATTGAATTTGACTCACATTCAAGGGGAAAGGGATTAGTCTGTACCTTTTTTTTTTTTTTTTAAATAAGTTTATTTATTTATTTTTGGCTGTGTTGGGTCTTCGTTTCTGTGTGAGGGCTTTCTCTAGTTGCGGCAAGCGGGGGCCACTCTTCATCGCGGTGCGCGGGCGTCTCACTATCGCGGCCTCTCTTGTTGCGGAGCACAGGCTCCAGACGCGCAGGCTCAGTAATTGTGACTCACGGGCCCAGTTGCTTCGCGGCATGTGGGATCTTTCCAGACCAGGGCTCGAACCCGTGTCCCCTGCATTAGCAGGCAGACCCTCAACCACTGCGCCACCAGGGAAGCCCAGTCTGTACCTTTTGAAGGGAGCAGTGTCAAAGAATTTGTGAACATATTTTAAGATCACCACAACTGATAAGCATAAAGAAGAACATAATCATCAGTAATAGAAATAATCCCTGCTAAAATCTGATATATATCAGTCTAGAGACATTTTCTGTGCATATCTGACCTCATATTCTATATGCTGTTTTATAATCTGATTTTTCCATATTATGTACTGGGAACCTCTTTCCATGATATTGTGGGTTTTTTTATACACTGGTTGTTAGTTTTTCAAATATTTGCCAAAAATAGTATTTCATTGTTGTTTTAATTTGCATTTCTTTTTTTCCAGTTTTTTTTGATATAATTGACATATATAACATATTTCTTTTATTACTAGTGATGGTGAATTTTTTTCACATATTTCTTAATTATTTGTATGTTTTGTAAATTGCCTTTTCATGTATTTGCTTGTTTTTAACATTGGCATGTTCTTTTCTTTATTAAACGTCCATTATATTTTAAGGATTCTAAAACATCATGTGTGTTGTAAATATTTCTTCCTTGTTAATCATTTGTATTATTGATTTAAGAAAAATAAGTTGTAGAATTTTAGAGTTAGAAAGGAATAAAGGAAATCTAGTCTAACACTTCTGACATAGATGAAAATGCCTTATTTTCTCTCCATCCCTCCAGACCTTTTTCTAACCTCCTCCCACTAAATCTTAACCTATTATCTCACTTGCCCACGTATTTTGTGTTCTGCTCATGGTAAATGAATAAAGGATAAGATTGATTAGTTACTATTTGTACTTAACAAAGAAACATTCCTTAATAACCCTGAACAATTAAGGACTGATGATGTATAAGGTAAGAGCCATCAGGTAGTGGGAGAGATTTTGGTTTTATGACTTAAGTAACTTCCTAGGTTTTTCCATTGGTACTCTATAGGTGACTGCTTCCTCTGTCTTTTTATGGGACCATATCTTGATTATCTGGTTGTTGCCCAGTAAATCTAAACAGAACATGGGAGCTGAAATGACACACCATTGTTTATACTTCATCTCTTTCCAAAATGGATTTGAGGTGACTAGAATTTTGTTATTTCACTTAGAGTGCTGAGAATTATATTTTGCTAATAAATGTTGATTAATTACACTACTTCTAAAGTTATCAAAATGAAGTACTTATAATAGGAAGAAAAATTCAAAAATCTACTTATGAGTTTATCCATTTTGTGATCTAAGATAAGGTTGAAGTATTTAATACTTAGATAATTTAATCTTATTAAAAAGTTTAGAGCTTTCTGGTGGGAAAAAGTGGTATTACTTACTATTAGAATATTCATGAAAAGGAATAAATTATTTACTGGAACCAACATCTGAATCTTTTACATTTGTCTTCTTTGGCTGTATATAATTACTGAAGTGTATCTATCACAAGTGATAAGGAACTTGGCCCAGGTTTCAAAAATGGGGGAATTTGATTGCAAACGCTCTGTAGGTAGAATAACATTGAATTTCTGTGGCTCTTATCTTATAAGCCTTTAGGACTTTTTCTATTTATATGGTAAAATATCTTTAATTTGGACACAAACATTTACCTACTTACGATCAACTTGTTTTGTCTACTCCTTTACCTACTTCTCCGTACACCTAGGATTGTATGAGGCAAATTATTATAGATGATATGTGTTGGCTTTGTAGTTTCTATAAATGAAAATACAGATTTTACTAATGCCTGTATTAAAAAATAGAAAAGAATATGAATTATACCATTTCCCCCCAAAAAGAAAAAAAATGGTCAATTTTTAAAAATTGGGCTTTTTCTGGGGATAGCAGCTCAATTGATTAGAGAACCAGAAGACTTTAGGGAATTTTCTTCTTTTCTTTTAACTTATTATGATCATTTCTGAATAGAAAGATTGGATGAAGTAGCTTCAGCTAATATATCAAATTCTTCTTAGATACTTAACCAATCTCTTACTCTGTTCTTGGTTTCTTTTGAGCTCTAATTTCCTAGGGCAGGCACATTTCCTGACAGCCAGGCAAATTAATTGTTTTTAAAGCCTAGATTTTGCGGCTTTAAAAATCTGTCAATATTAGCAAGTGTAAAACTTGACTCACTTAATAGTAGCTATATATTTCACTCATCTGCTTTAAAAAATGAATCATTTTTATTCTGATATGTGAGAGAATTTTCAACTGTGAGAGTTGAATGTGGCCTCAGAGATTATTTTACAGATGAGGAAACTAATGAGTATTAATGACTCATCCAAGGTCACACAACTGTTAGTGGCAGAAATGCTTCTATAACTTAGATTATATGTCCCTCATTTAGGGCTAAGGCTTTCTATCTCTTGCCCTTATTTTAACTTACTTGTCAAGTCATACACGATAGTAATCATTGTTTATATTGTTAAGTGAAAAATAATTTTAAAACCCGGAATTAGGAAAAAGAAACCTTTCCTAGAGAATTTGGTTGATTGCATCTACTGTATGATGTAAGTCATCTGTCTTCTCCCCAGGCTATGGTGGCAAAGTGGTTTCTCTTGTCTGGATCCTGAGCTGTGAGGAATTTTATGTAAGGGTGGTCCACTTAAGACTTTCAATTTCTGATTCTAAGGCATAGGGTTAAGGAAAGAGCCCTCTGGAGGATTCCTGAAACTTTTTCTCATCTCAGAGAACAGTTTAATATCTGGTCAACCTAGTTTAGTTTAGTTAAGGATAGATAGTTGGCAATTGTCCTTTTGCCTATTTCACATGCAGAAGTTTAAAGTCAGGTAAAAGTAAGCCTATAGGACCTGGGGAGGGTTATCCTAGAAACAGCAGGTAGGTAAAGAAGTTTAGCATTTCAGAAATAAGGTCCTAATTTCTAGAAACTCCATGTCACTGCTAGTCTGGAGTAGCCTAATTGCCATTAGAAAAGAATTGGTTTCTTTAAAGGGAAAAATAATGGGGAAAACGTCTTAAGAGCTTTATTACATTCTTTTTCATGAATTTATTTCTGCAGCGTATTGATTAATATGTAACTTTAAGAATTTTATGTAGACATTTCACCATTATGATTTTGAAATATGGAAAGTCCTTGCAAATATTCTTAGATTGCCTTCTGTCTGTCTGCCTTGTAAAAGATCCTTTTAGTTAAATGGACCATCCTCCTTAAATGATGTCATTAGCTCAGATTGAAAAGACATTGCCTGCAGGGAAATCACTTAATTGAACTAAAGTGCCTTATTTCTGTAGATCTTGGAGCAGCTCACTCACTCTTATCTTCAGATTATATGATTTATATCAGATAATTTTTTCAACTCTATGAATGATAAAATGTTAAAAGTAATCCAAGGTATTTTGGTGTTTCATAGTTTTCCATTTTTACCAGAGTTAAAATTGATGGTTCTCAAAATGTAGACTAAAGTCTTATTTTCAGATAAAAAAGGGTTTCAGTTCACTAGACTAAATTATTAAGGCATTTGGGTTATACAGGTCAGTGGTTCCAAAATAAATGTTTGTGACTTCTATAGAAATGAGTCACCTAATTTGCTCTTGAGATCTTTCCCCACTTTCACTCTTTTTTGTTTTATTTTTAATTCAAATTTATTGAGGTATAATTTAATTCTAATTTATTGAGGTATAATTTACATACATTATTGAGGTAAAATAATGAAATAATAAATTTCATTATTTTAAGTGTAGTAGTTTGATGAGTTTTGACAGATGTATGCAGCTGGGTAACCATGACCACAGTCACAATCGAAATAAGATACAGAACATTTCCATCACTGCAAAGCGTTCCCTCACCCCCCTTTGCAGTCAATCCCTTGCCTACATTTCCAGCTTCTGGCAACCAACTGATCTAATTTCTGCTCCTATAGTTTTGCCTTTTCCAGAAGGTCAAATGAATGGAATAATACAGTGTGAAGCCAGGAAAGTTTGGCTTCTTGCACTTAGCATAATGCTTTTATAATTTATCTAGTTACATGTATCTGTAGTTCATTCTTTTTTATTATTATTATTGTTTTTTTAACATCTTTATTAGAGTATAATTGCTTTACAATGGTGTGTTAGTTTCTGCTTTATAACAAAGTGAATCAGTTATACATATACATATATCCCCATATCTCTTCCCTCTTGCATCTCCCTCCCTCCCGCCCTCCCTATCCCACAGCTCTAGGTGGTCACAAAGCACAGAGCTGATCTCCCTGTGCTATGCGGTTGCTTCCCACTTTTTTATTATTGAGTAGTAGTCCATTATATGGATGTACTACAACTTGTTTATCCATTCTCTAATGATGGATATTTTGGTTCTTTCCGATTTTGACTAATATGAATAAAACTACTATAAATGTTTGTGACAAGTCTTTGTGGTATGTTTTCATTTCTCTTAGGAGTGGGATTGTTGGGTCCTGTGATACATGTATGTTTAACTACAAGAAACTCCCAGATTGTTTTCCATAGTTGCCATACCATTTTGCATTCCCACTAGCAATGAGAGTAGCAGTTGCTTTGCATCCTCACCAGCACTTGGTATTGTCCGTCTTTTCATTTTAGTCCTTCAAGTAGATATGTTAATGATTGTACTACCTTTTAATTCTACTACCTACTTATCTCTATTTTAATCCTTGAACCCTAAGAATTTAAAGTCAGAAACAACTAAAACATAGCATCTACCTGCTTATTATTTGAATCTGTTTTAAAAATACTAGATTGGTTTGATTCATGATTCTAAAACCAATTATAATCATCTCAGTTAAAAAAAAATCTTGTATTGAATTCAGTGTATTCTAATCATTTGGTCATGTTCCTAAACATGTGACATGATAATGCTGGTTGAAGCAACACATGACTCTTCATCTCTTGAAGTTTGCCCTGTTAAGAAATATTTTATTGAATTTCCTTGGCAGCTATATATATGCTGAAATTTAAAAAAATTAAGAATAATTTTTAAAGTCTCAAGGTAATGTTCAAGAGTTATACCATTCTACTGCTTAAATGTATTTCTTTAAGGAAGACTTTTACCATATTTGATTATTAAAATATTGATAGTTCTCTACCTTGAAGCCCTCTGGTGTCTTAGCACAATGGAAAGTGTTGCTATACTCAAGGTTTTTTGTATAGCATCACTATTTAGTAATAATTTTAAGGTCCTGCCAATAGTGGTTCCTGCTTCTCTACCTGGATTGGCACTGTTTTGAAAAGGAGATAATTATTTACATAAAAATTAAGGGTGCGTGAGTGGTGTTCTAAGATTTCTTTACAATCACCATAGCATTAATTGTTTTATCCTGGATACTTTAAGAAACAGAGAAATGCTAGGATATAAGTATCAAAGGCACATATGAAACACAACATGTTTTATTAACTAATATCCGAAGGCTCTTATTGAGGTAGAAGATAGTACCAAATAGAACAGTGTATTAAATCACATCAGTAATTATAACTGGTAAAACCTTTTCTTAGTATTTCTTCTGAAAACTGGTTTGCTCTTAAATAACTGTACCTCATAGTTAACTGTATCAAAATGTTTTGTAACTCATGTTGTAAAATTCACATGTGAGATTTCTAAAAGTTCACCTTATTAAATTTAGTTGATTTCATGTTATGTAGCTCTTCTATCAGTCATCTGATGTGAACCTCACCAAAATCAGTCTCAATAACATCCAATTTTCTCCTGGTCTCTAGTTCACTGCTAGGTCAGCAAACTTATGGAGAAGAGAGTGAAAGGGCAAACTGGTCTGAAACAGGTAATAGGCAGCTTTTTGTATCCAGGTGAGAAGGTTCTTCACTTCCAGACCTAAGTAATTAGGGGGGTAAGAATCCTCCGATAATTCAGCCAATAAAGGTGTTTAATGATAGAATGAACAGTTAGAGGTGGTGATTCATTAGCCTGGGCACTTTGGGCTGGCCAGTGTGCATGCAATAGTACATACTGGCCATCAGCTGGTAAGCATGCAGTCTTGTAAAGGGCTTTCTACTCTGACACTGGTCATATATCATTGCAGCTGTGCCCTTTGATTACTGGGAGGGCTTGCAGAGTGATTAATAGCCAGGATCAATGTTTCTGCCCAGCACATGACATTTGGTCACAGAGCAACCATATACTTATTCCCCTTTGGCACAGCGCTTAGGAGGAATGAAGGATGAGACCTGCCAATTTATAGCTGAGGAGCTTCCAGTTTATAAAATGAGTCAACTTTGACTGTACAAAATTATTCCCCATTGAAATAATTAGTGCAGCATTAAACACAATTAGAACTAAAACTACAGGAGCATGCTTGCTGAATTCAAGCCAGTTGACAGATGGTTAAGGCCTGATATTTGGCTGCCTATGATGACCAAGAGTTATTATTTTGCTGAGAAAATGAAAAAGCTTGAAAGTGAACAGTGGCTACTTAAAAAAAAAAAAAAAGATTAAGTAATATGATGTAAAATCACATTTAAAATACACCAGTCTGTTAGACTTTTCAGTGTGACAACTCTATAAACATCTGTAACACAAACAATTGAATATCTTTGTGTGAATGATCTTTATTATTAATACAATATACATCCATTTAAAGCAGATCCTGTTTAAAGCAAAATTGGTTACATGAAGTTTACTTTAATATGATATGTTTTTACTTTATGATATATATTGGGCCTCACCTTACTTTTAGTGCCACTTATAAATCCTGCTAGAATAAAAAGTTTGACAGATATCAACTATTATTAAGAATTTAACTATATAGAAAAAATTGTTTGAGTTAAGAAAATTTTAATCCAAAACTTTTACTTTGGAATCTTTAGATATGTAAATTAGTCTCCCTTATGTTAATTATGCCAGCATAATGGGAAAAAAATCATTTCTCAACTTTCTAGCTTTTTCATAAATTAAAGTCTATATACTCTAATAGAGACAAATGTATATACATTGTGGTCTTTGGTTTTCATAATACTACTTAACTAACAGTGGTTCATATTACATTTGAAGTACTGGCATTTTGGTCACAGTGTACATATTTTACTTTTTCTACACCAGTGTTAGTTGTGCTGAGTCATTGTACATTCCGTTCATAATTATTCCAAAGAGGCTACATTCGCAAAGTTGTCAAGGTCTTTGAGTATACTATATAACGCTATAATTATTTCCAAAATATCTGCATGTATATGTATGCATATATGTATGTGTACATGGCATTAAGCATATGTTTTGGGGGTGTGAAAATTTAAGATTTGGAAGAAACTCCAAGAAATTTATATGAATAGAATTTTATTTCTCCAACTTACACACTTGATTAGGGCTGGAGTTGCATTTTGTACTCATGGTAATAAAAAGTCAGTTTTCTTACCTGATTTTTCTTACTTCTAAATCATTAAAAAGGGATCTAAGACAAATATGCAGCTTGGTATTTCTATGCCCCTTTATTGACAGAAACAGGGCCAATTTAAATGCTGAAAGTTTTGGGTTAATCACTTAATTTTTGACATGTCTACACTTCTTAATTTGTAATGTAAGAAAGGTATGCTAATTATTACCTGGATTTATATAACAACTTTTTTTCTTAAGAATTCTAAGTGCTTCTGATTTCTCCTGTAACATCTTTTCTTTTCCTTTTTTCTCTTAACCCCTGGGAAGGCTGAGGGATACAAAAGTTCTGTGGCTTATTCAGGAGCACAGCCAGTGAATACAGCTGTTGTAAGAAAGCAGGACTTGCGTCTAATTATCTACCTACTCTTCTGTCCCTATGACTTTTTAACAATATAAAATAGTCACAGTTCAGCTTTCATGAAATCTAATACAACATCTTTAATAGTATAAATAGACCATTTTCTTTTTTTGCTCCTTAAAGCTATGATGATTCTGTTTTTATCTGTCTACACATAGTAATCTTTTTTGACTAATATAAATTTTTGAGTTAGTAGGAGTTTGAAAAGTGGTGGTTAAAAGTTATTTACAGTTGTAAATTAGAGCAAAATTCTGAGCTCAAACCAAAGAAGTTGGCTTCATTCTAATCTGTGTGGTAATCTGGGATAGCTGGACATTGAGTACCTGACAACAAAACATTAGCACAACTGATTACTTGAAGGCTTTGGATTTCTACTTTTACTTCATTTCCTATCCCATGTGGTATATAATAAGTGTTCACATGATTAAAAATTAATTAGTTATGGGGAAAAGAGATACAGAGTATTGAGTTAATTACATATTAGATAATGGCTCTCTAAAAAAAGCATGATCTGTAGAAAGAAGAAAGATATTTTCTTAACCTTAAAAAAAAAGAGAACTCCATAGCAAGAATAAAGTCAAAGAATTATATGTTCATGGAAATAAGATGTTCTAGAACTGTCACTTTGGGGAGAATGTTTCTCCTGTCATGATTACTAAATAGTTTGTATGGTATTGCCAGTACAGTCCTTAGACCCAGGCAAGAGGGGACTCTGCTTTGGATCCTATACTCTAGAGGACCCTAATTGGGCCCTTCTCTAGTTGTACCCATCCCCTGTCACAGGTCCAGTCGTTGGGCTCAAGGGGAGCCACCCAACTCTTGTATACATCTCATTTCACCCCACCTTACCTTCTAAACCATGCTCTGGGTACCCAGGGTCCCTGAAATCCCTGCCCACATGGCCCCAAGCTTGTTTCCAGGGCCTGTGTGGGCCTCTTCCCTGGGTTTGTCCTCTGGTAGATGGGTCAAATTACCAGTGTGGGCACCCATAGGCATAGGAAGTAGCCATGGGTTTGTGCACGGAGTGTGGACAGAGCATGGAAAGGTGGGTATGTGCACAAGGCTCCTTGAGGGTGTAGGATGGAGCCAGGAGTGGGAAGAAAAAAGATATAGAGCTCTTAGGAATCAAGATTCTAAAGTCAACCCTGATCTTCCACGTTATCATGATGGTGTATATGTGTCAAGTTAGAAGGATAGACCATGTCTTAGTTAATAGTTTTATTAGCTTGATAGATAGCTTCTTAATATTTAGACATATGCTATGCGGGCCTCCATTTGTACTCTTGTTCTAGGCCCACAGATGTGTGGGGAAGGTTTGAGTGTTGTATCTAAAACTTAGCTTCCTCAGGATCCTAAAGGCCTGGTCCTTTTCCCAGAACTTGGGTATATTGAAAGGGTTTAACAAGTTTTTAACGAAGGTGAAAACTATTTGCACACCGTATGAGCAAAGAGGTACATGATGCTAACAGGAGAATCTGACTTAGTCAGGAAGGTCGGGGAGGCTTCCCTGAGAGACAGTTGGGCTGAGGTTTGAAGAGTGGCTGTATTGTGAATGAAGAACAGTGTGGAGGAGAGTGGTCAGAGTAGATACTGCTAAGAGCTGTTTCAGAGGTTAGGGAGAAAGATGACAGTAGCTTGATGTAGAGAAGTGATGACAGTAGCTTGATGTAGAGAAGTGATGTAGAGAAGTGACCACGGCAGAAGAGATGGAGATCCTTAGGTCAAATCATGGGGCTTGGTGGTGATGGATGAGCAGACAGGGAGGTGTCAAAAGTTGAGTCTTAGCTTTTGATTTAAAGTCCTGTGTTTTATTTAGTTGTCACTGATTCAGTATTTAAATGAAACAAAAATGGCAGCTACACAAAGCCTAGGGATCCCTAACTTCCTTTTAAAAGGGCCGCATTGATAAGTCTCCTTCTGAACTAAGGATTTGTTGCAAAATTGATTCATTGACTATTTTAGAAGCAGGTAAATATGCAAATATCTCTGCCAGGAGCATTAGCAGCCAGGCTGGCATTTGCAGTTTCATCTTCTTTTGACAGATACATGGAATTTTTACTGATGTGAATTTTAATTATATGCAAAATGAGCAAATATGCTTTTCTTTTTTTTCCAGAAAGACTTTATCTTTTTTATTAAGGAGAAACCCCCACAAAACATTGTTTTTCCGTTGGGTTTTTGATGTACCTTACTCCGTTCAGAGCTAATGTTAATATGTAAGCTATACTGTTTTACACACTGTAAGAGGATCACATTTGTATTGACTATGTTGCTGAGGGATAAGCTTCCGTCTTCCTCTTTTATTAAAAGTATGTCTGTTGGCAGGGATTTAGTGAGACTGGATGAGTACCTTGTTTTGTTGTGTTAAAACTGGCAACAGCTCTAGTTATCTTGTAAAATAAGCACTGATAAAGTTAACATCATAATAGAAATTCTTATGTTACAATGATCTCTATAAACTTTCAATGTGTAACCATATCCTTAATACAGTTCAGCTTCAAACTCAAAAGGAACTTAGTATAACAGCCTTTTGCACTGTTTTAGCCATGATGTTTTATGTGTTATGTTGCCCTGGAGCAAACTGGAGAAAAATTGAGCCCATCAGCTAGATATTATTCCTCATGTGAAAATAAATATTGTTATTTCAACACTGAGAAGTTAGAAAAGCTGATTATATTCGCTTTGGTTTTATATATGGAGAAATTATGACTGAAAGGGTCATATATTTATAAGTGTCTAGATTGGCAAAGTATGGCCTGCCACCTGTTTTTATATAGTTTGTAAGCTAAGAGTGGTTTTTATATTTTTTAATGAATGAAAAAAATCAAAAGAATAATATTTTGAGACATGAAAATAATATGAAATTCAAATTTAGGTGCCCAGTTTGTGGGACACAACCATGCTTATTAATTTATATATTATCTATGGCTACTTTTGAGTTGCAGCAGTAGATTGAGTAGCTGTGACAGAGCCTTGGCCCGAAAAGCCAAAAATATTTACTATCCATCCTGGTATAGATAGCCCCTAAGCAAGAACGGAAATTATTTAGGTCATTGAAAATAAATTGTGTGGTTTTGAAAGAGGGACGACAGAAGTATGAATTGAACCAAGCAGAATAAAACATCTCTACCACAGTAATAATTGCGGCAGCTAATATTTATTGAGCATTTGCTTTGTGCCCAATACTCTTGAGTTCTCTATATACATTGACTCCTCTACAGGCTGTTAGTGTGTCTCATTTTATAGGAAACAGCATACGGAGATTAAGCAACTTGTCCAAAGTCAGTCAGTGCTGAAAACAGGCTAGTTGAGCGCTTTCAAATTTATCTCAGTGGTTTTCTTACCAGTACGTATCTTGTAAGTATTTTCAACTGGTATTAAATTTCTTGAGTAAGAGGTATTTTCCTTAGGTTGATGCCAATTGCTTGTTCTCATTCAGGAGACTCCTGGGTTGTAACATATTTGTACTAGTAAGAGCTTAATCAGTGCAATTCATCTAACTTCAAATTGAAATTATTTCCACCTGTTTGTAGTGATAACTTTAGTAGATTGGATTTTTGTACAACAGGTTCTCCAGTCTTAAAACACAAATTACTTGTTTCTTAAAAAATGAACTTCAAGTGTTTTTTCCTTTGTTTATATCTAATTTATGACCAGTTTTTTCTCTCTTTTTTAAAAAACATTTTAGGTCACTTTCCTGATCAGAATCCTCCAGTGGTTTCCCATTGCACTTAAAATCAAGTTGCAGTTTCTTAACAAGGCTACCATAATGTCTTGCATGCTCAGTCTCTGCTTCCTCTCTAGTCTCTTAATATGTCAGGCTTCCCTTCCCTCAATGTGCTAGAGCTACACTGGCCTTATTTAAGTGCCTTGAACAAACCAAACTTCTTTCTGCTTTGACACATGCTGTTCTTTGTTCCTCTGCATTGTTTAGGTCTCAGCTTAAAAATCATCTCCTCAGAGAGGCTTCTTTGAGCCTCCTTTCTAAAATGAGTCTCCCTTTTTGCCCTCTGCATTATTCTCCATCCCTGTTTGTTTCCTAATAGCACTTATCACAATTTGTAATGTTTGTGATTTTTTGTTGCTTGTTTTTCTGTTCACCTCCCTCACTATATTGTAAGCTTCATAAAAGAAGGGACCATGAATCTTATTTACCATTGTAATCTCCATGCTTATAGCACAGTACCCAACATATAACAGGCTCTCTCTGTGAAAGGAATGAATGAAAGAGATCTACCGTCAATGCTACTGTTTAGTCTGAGACCTCATCATAAAGAATTACTGTGGCTGCCTCCTAAACTAAAAAATCTCTTAAGTTCCTTTTATGCTCCCAATTCCATCCTGCCAGATTGCTTTTATAAAGATGCTACATTGATAGAATCATTCCCTTCCTCAAGATCCTACAGCAGTTGCAGATTGCCTACTGAATCAAGTCCAAATTCCTTTGCCTGTGTTCTAAGGCTCTTCATAGTCATAATCTTCGACTTCTTTCCCATAACCCTTTGCTTTTATTAGGCTGGCTTCTTTTACAAGCCATCAGCATTTGTCCTTTATGCTGCTGTCTTCCAACAGTCATAGAAGAAGCCCTACAGCTTCCATGCATTTTCCAATAAACCCAGGCCTTCATCCCTAAAGTCCCATTGTAACTATTGCCTGACCCACACTTAGAACATCTTGAACATGTACTTGAATGGATTCTCCAATGTAAATCCTGGTTGTACAGTGATATTGGATATCCATTGTGAAAGTTTTGCCTCAATATCCAATAAGAAGCTAATTCTAACTTCAGCAGAATATATATAGAATGATATGAATTGAGGTGCTTTGTTGTATGGTTGTCAATTTTGGGATTAGAAAAATACTAAAATTATATCTTGGATATTAATTAGGATATTTGGATATTGGATATTAATTAGAATATTTGATGTCAATGAACAAAGTTGCATTTATCTTTATTAAATTTATTTGAGTATAGTTAGTCTTCAGATTTTTCTGATCTATGGCATATAGAGAGCTGCTTATTAAATTAATGGCATTCCATTCCATTAGTTCAGAATTTGTTTGGTAATAAGGGCAGGAGGTTGTATTCTCTCTGTAAGAAAAAGTGAGTTTATTCACTGTGCAAAAAATGTTGTAGGGACTTCCCTGGTGGTCCAGTGGTTAAGAGTCCGTGCTCCCAATGCAGGGGGCTTGGGTTTGATCCCCGATCAGGGAACTAGATCCCGCATGCTGCAACTAAAGAACCTGCATGCTGCAACTAAGACCCGGTGCAGCCAAATAAATAAATAAATAAATAATTTTAAGAAGTTGTAAAGAAAATTATTATTATAAAAATTATAATATATATTTATAATTATTATATATTTATTTATAATATAGTGTAAAGTTATTATTTCATTATTATTAGAATCATGCTTGTATTTTATAAACAGATATTCAGTGACAGCAATTACAAGTAACCCCGAATAAGTTTTTAAAAGCAGGATGCCCCCATCAGAACTTTATTTGGAATTATTGATAGATTCACATTTCTAGTCACAATAAAATTAAGAACACTTAACATCACTGTGTTTTATAAATTTTTTTTAAAAATTCTATTTTGTTACCCGTTCAAGTTTATTGTCTCCTAATTAATTTCAATTGGTGTATTTAACTTTCGGAGTTTTTTGAAATTCTAGACTTAAGTTTAGAATGTCTCAGCTATTAAGGCAGATATTACAGTCTGAAAAAATTACCTTTTTAGCTGCTTTTGACATTGACAAGGCAAATCATTATTTGCTTTTCTTATATCAAATATTTGAAGGAAAGGAAATAAATTTCTTTTTACTTTAAATTTATTTTATATACTGTAGCATATATACTATCCTTAAATTATGTTTATATTACTTAAGCACAAGATATATTCCATTTAGAGCCATTAAGAAATATATGTGTTTGATATAAAGTGTTACCTACTTTCCCAGGAAAGTAACTTGCCTGAGGTCATCCAGCTATTGAGTAGAAGAACCTGAACTGGGAAACACAGCCCTGTCTGGCTCCTGAGCCCATGACTTTGACCAGTGTGCTATGCTCTTCACAGACATACAGATGATCACAGTGCAAAATAATGAATGCAGTGATAGAAATATGCCCATCGACTCAAAGTTATTTGCCATTCTTAATGTCCTTTTTATGAACTTAAAAGTCTGAGTATGTGTATAGCACTAATTGTTAGCAGAATCATAGAATATGGAACCAGAAGGGCCTGGAAAACTGTCAAATATTGTGCTAAGTGCTTTACATAAATTGTATCATTTAATCTTCAAAACAATTCTATGAGATCTGTGCTCTTATTATTTACTTCTTCAGCTTAGGAAACTGAGGCTAAATAGAGGTTAAATAACTTGTTCGCCAGGGAGCCTACACTAAATCCAGCCCTGTAGTTTTCTTATAAGCACTATGAATTCTGCTTCCCTGAAATGTTTCTTTCCCCAGCATTTAAAAATAAGGGCTTTCTTATTCACCAGTAGTGATTTTTCTATAACAAACAACTTTATACTCGTCATTACAATTATAGCTTGGCAGTGTTCTGACTTAGGTCTCAGTGTTTAGAGATCAATTCAGGGTCCTCAAAAGAATTCTGTATTATCTTTTGTTATTGTAAAACTTATGTAAAATGTAATTAATGGGATTGCCCTGTCAAAATTTACAGCTCATACAGTTGTATATTTCTAGAATTTTATTAGTTTAGATACATACAAATCAGTTCATTTATAGACGTGGAGTTGTAGAGCAATGGGTATGTAATATTTTACCAGGAACTTAGTCTATTTTCCTTTTTTTACTTCAAAATACCATTCATGTGTCTCTCTGACATCTTTATTACTCCTCCCTACAGCTACGTATCTTGTCGTTGTTTGCTAGTCTCGACACCACACTCTGGACTGTTGTGGCAGCCTGTTACCCTCATTATTTAGTATTCTTATGTTTGTGTGTGTACAAAAAAAGAACAACTGCTTTCTGCAGACATTTTGAGTACTCATTTATGTTCCCAGTCGTGACCTCATTTTGAAACACACTGCTACCCTGTGAATAAGTAGAAGAATACACTACCTGGGGGGTGTGGATCCATCAGTCTGTTATTGGTGATTAAAGGTGTTGCAGGAATAATGAAATAAGATTAAAACTAAATCATTGGGAGTCCTGCACATCTGAGGAAATGTCTAATAGTCAAAGAACTGTTAATGTGTACAATTTAATATTTAGCAAATTTCACCAGAAGCAAATTTTATTTCCTTTTTTTCTGTTATCATTTAGTTTCTTTGGAGAGCAAAATATCTCATTATATCTCTGAAAAATCTATAATTTAGACTTTATTTTGTATTATATTCAGTGTCTAGAAAGATTTTATCAACCACCTTACTTCTTTTTCTGGCCTGTTTAGGAGGGCATTTGAATTTAACCCTCTGGAGTTGAAGGAACCAAATGGCTACCATCTCCAGAAAAGATATTTTATGATAAATGTTTGAAATATTTGTTCTTTTCTTTAAATATAGAACATTTCTAAACATTTAAAATTTCTTTTCCTCTGAATATCAAATCAATTAGTGATTTCAACCCTTTGACCTCCTAGAAGTCCCAGCTACCATTTTGGTTCCTGCACAGAGCACTCCAGATTTGTTGGAGACCTGAATCACTGGTTTGTGAGACAGCACATTTGGGAATTGCAAGTGGTTTGGAATGGTGAGAGCATAGGATGCAGATGTATGAAAGGTGGAGAGGATGGAGAGGTAGGCAAGGGATAGATTTTGAAGGGCTTGTGTATCATGCTAAGAAGTTAGGCTTTATCATATGGACATCATGGAGCCATTGTAAGATCTTAGTACAGAAATGACATATCAGATTTGTATCTAGGTAAGAGCACTTAGCAGAAGTTTAGAGAATGGTCTGGAAAGACCAGAAGTAGGGAGAAGCTGCTGTGATGATGCAAGTGAGAAATGATAAAAGCTTAGACTAAAGAAATGGTGTGGGGAGTAGAGGAGGGAATAAATTCAAGAAATATTTCAGGGATAGAGTTGGTAAGTTTAGTGATGTGAAAGTGAAAGGAAAGAAGTTGCAATGAGGCTGAAGCTTTGCGGTGTCTAAATAAATGTGGTACCATTCATTGAGGTAGGGGTTACAGCAGGGGTCCCCAAGCCCCAGACCACGGACTGGTAATGGTCCACGGTCGGTTAGGAACCAAGCCGCACAGCAGGAGGTGAGCGGCAGGCGAGGGAGCAAAGCTTCACGTGCCGCTCCCCGTCGCTCCCCATCGCTCCCATTACCACCTGAACCATCCCTCCTACCCCAGCCCCCGCGTCCGTTGAAAAATTGTCTTCCACGAAACCGGTCCCTGGTGCCAAAAAGGTTGGGGACCGCTGGGCTACAGGAAGGAGAGGAAATGGTTGGAATTAGGTTAGTCATAGTGACCAGAAAGGGGGTAACATGTTAGTTCAGTTTTGGACACATGAAATCTAGAAGGTGAAACATTGTCATCTGAAAATATGGATTTGGAGTTTAGGAGAAAGGTCTTGGCTAGAGTCTTCATCATATAGGGAGCAGTGGAAGTTATATGTGTGGGTGAAATTACACTGGGAGGGTGTGTAGAATTTTGGAAGTGAAAACACTAAAAATGGAATTCTGGGAGGATATCAACGTTAAGGACTGTGGTGAGGAGGATAAGGGTCCACAAAAGTAGATTGAAAATGACCAGTATAAGAGGACCAAGAGAGAATTGTTTGACTAGAAGCCAAGGGAGAAGAGATTTTTAGAGGAGGGATGAGTGGTCAGTAGTATCAGTTGCTTCAGAAAGACCAAGAAAGATAAAGGCCAAAAATTGCCTCTTGAATAGAAATTAGGAGGTCGTGGTGATTTTATGAGATAGCTATGGAGCAATATGGGCAGAAGTCAAATTGTAGTGGATTGAGGAATGAGAAGTGAGAATTAGAGAAGCAAACTGCTTTTTGAAAAAGCTAGGTAGTGACAAACTGTGGTACACACATACCCTGGAATAGGACTCAGCAATACAAAGGAATGAACTGTTGATACACATGGCAACTTAGATGAATCTCCAGGCAATTCCACTGAGTGAAAACAGCCAACCCCTAAAGGTTACATACTGTATGGTTCCATTTATATAACAGTTTTGAAATGACAGAGTTATAGAAATGGTGGACAGAGTAGTGGCTACCAGAATTTAGGGAAGGGGAAGGTTGTAGTTATGAAAGGATGACAGGATGAGGGGCCCTTGTGGTATTGGACCTGTTCAGTGTCTTAACTGTAGTATGTATATTAACCTACACAGGTGATAAAATAGTATAAAACTAAATACACACACACTCAAATGAACACAAGTAAAACTAGGAATATCTGAACAAGATTGGTGAGTTGTATCAATGTCAATAAGGTTGTGGTATTGTACTAGTTTTGTGAAATGTTACCATTGGGGGAAACTGGGCAAAGTGTACAAGGGACTCTCTGTATTATTTCTTACAACTGCATGTGAATCTATAATTATCTCAACAAAAATTTTTAAAATGTTCAAGTAGTGAAGGGGAGGAAAGGGCACAATAGTCAGAGAGAGATGCAAAGTTAATGTTGGGACTTGATCATGTTTAGATGTAGCAGAGGAGGCAGCAGTGGAGAGGGATAGATTCAAGATTCAAGGGAGAGAGAACTTTCTGTGAATCAGGAGGGAAGGTATAAGGATGGGTGTGAATATAAATGTGTGTATATGTGGAAATCTGAGAGAGTTCCCTCTCAATAGTGTCTGTCTGTCTCTCTCTTTCTTCCCCTCTCTCTATGTAATTTATAAAAAAAGACTCTAATCATTGCAAATTAATTTTTTGCTCAATGACTGTGACAGACTTGGGCACCCTAACTTTCAAAAGGTCCCTTTAGAGTAATATCTAGTAACTCCTTATTCCAAATCAACGTGTGTGCTGTGATGCCATTTATCCATTAGAGGCAATAACAAATACGGTGTTTGTTAGCTTATGTTAGTAATACCCTGCTCTTTTTTTTTTTTTTTTTAATTGCAGCTGCAGTCTAATCTAACCCAGAATATTTTCAACAGTGTTAAAAATTCTATACAGATTCTTGGTGCTATCCACATTCTTTTTGAGCTGTTATTTGAATCGGTGCCACAGTATGTTTTACTATTTATAGCATATCTTGAAATCCAAAGTTTTAGAATGGTATTGCTTGCTTACTAGGCTTTGGCAAAAGAAGCAGTGGCATAATGCACATTCATTCGGAGAAAGAGTGAATTAGTTTGGTCACCCTGAACTAAGGGAGCTTTGAGAAGTTAAGGGACTGTTTGGCTACTCACTGGGAGAGAGCACCTTGACGGGTAGCATACGTAGGCATCTATATACACACCTACAACTCGATCTTGTCCTTTTCTCCACCAAAATGCACTTCAGCAAGACAAAGAAGCTGCAGTTATTTCTCCCCTCCTTTCTGCCTTTCAAGACGCGTATTGCTGTTTTTGAAGACTTTCTCTCTTCAGAGTTGCTCCTGATGGGCTTTAAAAATTTTTTACCTATAAAAAAGATTGGGATGTGAGGAGAAAGAGGAGAGGTGTACCAGTGATAATTCTCCAACTCTGCCTTTTTCAGTGGCACTGGGTTTCGCATGTCATACCTTACAGTAGCCTTACCCCAGGAACTACTGCTTCAGTTGCATTTTATTTGGTTTATGTGTTAAGCTTATACAATAACTTATTGTTTCATCACATGTTGTTGTTTTTCAGGTGCAAGATATGAGTCCTTTAAAAGCAGAACCTGTGTTGTCTTTATATCTCCCCAGGTTATAGTATGGTTCTTGACATATGCCAGATTTATAATAAATGTTTATTGTTCACTGAATAATGACTATCATGCACTATCAATATGGAATATAGACTGTGTGAAAAATATTTTATTTTGAAATAAATTTCATAATTGAAGTTATGAGGTTTAGAGGGAGAAGGAAAGGGAGAAGTTGTTGGGAGGTGCCAGCACTTTATCCTGGTGTCCCATTGCAGAATCACTGTATTAAACTGATGTTTGTTTATGCTCCTTTGGAAATGTATTAGCTTGAAGAGGCAGAGTAAATGGAACAGAGAAGAGCCTGTAGCATGCCAAGAAACACCTAAGGAGAATGCTAGCTTAATACAAATTATCTTGCCTGCATCCTCAGGAGGTCAATAAATCTCAGTTCACATAATCTGAAGTAGAAAAAAAGGAGGGTTTTTGCTTTTATATCCTCAGTGGGAGACAGGAAGAGAGAAATGTAAAATGGCAGCTCATTCCATTTTTCTGGTGCCCTGGGCCAATCTGTAAGGAACAGCCTTATGAGGGGGCAGGAGGTGATGTTTGTGGCTGCTAGTTTTTGTGGGCCTACATGATTACATACTTGAATTAGCCCCTTTGTTTTGGGGCGTTTAAAATGAGTCTAGTTTTCAAATCACACCAAGTGTATTTCTGGAGAATATCATTCTTATCCAACAGGGGTGTTTTTGATAGGTGACAGACAGTCACCAAGACCATCAGTGGATTTACGTCAAAAACTACATCCAGGCTGGGTCCAACGGGCTAAGCATTATCATTGTACCCAGCATTAGCATAAGGAAGTGAAGTTTCCTATTAGTGTTAAAAGTTTATTAATCAACTATTCTAGAGTCTATGCATAACTGAATGAACATGTAGTGTAACTATAAAGTGACATTTTATATCTGCCACCAATTAAAGTTACATGCCGTGAAAATAATCGGTTCCCACAAAACAGACACACACATGGATTTAGTTTCACTTGGAATTTCCTCTGGCTGGCTGAATGTTTGCCAACTTCTTTATAAAGTACTGCATACAAAAAATTCAGTAGGCCTTGGTTTTTCTGATATTTATGTAGTGCTTACTGACTTAAATTAGAGTTTTATTTCTTTTGGAGGGCGTAATTGGGCTTTATGGCCCACCATGGTTACTAAATTTCAACACAAAATGTAAAAGTTAATCTTTGGATATAAAGGATGATCCCATACTGTATATCTTTACTTAATAACTTTATTTATTCAACCTGCATTTATTAAATGATTATGTTTCAAGCACTGTGCAGTGGGAAAAAGAAGATGAATAAAACTTGTGTGGTCTAGCCCTCAAGTAGCTTATGCCCAAACCTGCATCTTCCCAAACCTGTTTGTTTTCAAATATAACTTTCTCTTTGCTGGTTTTCTGTGTCATCTTTTAGCCACATATTGAAAAACTGACCTGCATAAAAGTGATTCAGCTTTTACTATGATCATTTAAATTATTATTATTTAAAAAAATTTTATTTATTTATTTATTTATGGCTGTGTTGGGTCTTCGTTTCTGTGCGAGGGCTTTCTTCAGTTGCGGCGAGCGGGGGCCACTCTTCATCGCGGTGCGCGGGCCTCTCACTATCGCGGCCTCTCTTGTTGCGGAGCACAGGCTCCAGACACGCAGGCTCAGTAGTTGTGGCTCACGGGCCTAGTTGCTCCGCGGCATGTGGGATCTTCCCAGACCAGGGCTCAAACCCGTGTCCCCTGCATTGGCAGGCAGATTCTTAACCGCTGCGCCACCAGGGAAGCCCTAAATTATTTTTAATAAAAATATTGACTTTTGCTTTATGCACAGTACTTATGCATTGTTTTCAGAATTTACTAAATCTATGGTAGTTTTGTCAGATTTGTACATTTACTGATAACCAGCCTGTTAATTCCCATTTTATAGCTGTAGAAAGTAATTATTGAGTCACAAATATAAAGAAAGCCAGCTATATATTTATTCCATTTTAGTAAATAAATATTTATTCTATAAATATCTATACATTTTCTTCTAATTACACACACAAGCATTCATATTCCTATATATTCTATATAAAATGTACATATGCACATCCAACTTCAGCCTAGATTTTGTACCTATTATTACAAGTTCGCTATAACTTTGTGAATATCAGTTACATCACCTACTTGTCATTAGATGTATAGGAGGTCTGTTTTATTCTTGAACTCTACTTATTGATTTCCCTTCCCCTTAAATCATCAAGGCAAGTTTGGACAACAGTTCAGATTTGTTTTCTCTGTCAAGTCTGAGAGAAGAGATTTAGAAACCAGGCTTTTTGATTAGAATACGTTGGCGAATCTTTTGGTTTGAGTCCTCAGGTCCCAGATTGATTATCATTTAAAACCCTTATTATCACTAGCTATACCTAAGGGTAAGTTGGCTTATTAACAGGTTGTAACACTTATCTTGCAGAAACAGTTCCGTCTTTCTCTTTGTTGGAGGAAATTTATACCATCTAATATAAATAATAGAATAATGACTGCTGTGTTATAAGTTGTAACCAGAATCTTCCTGAAAGGAGTTGTGATTTTATTTCCTTTGGAATATTATTAGGTAAGCCTTACCTAAACAGTTATACTTTCCTCCAGTTTTAGTGTTATTTATTTATTTATTTCTGATTGGGTATAAAAGGTGTGTGGTAAAGATTTTAAAAAACATCTTTGCATAAATCAGTATATCTGAGTATTATTAGAATGCAGAATACTAGAGTTGAAAGGAGGCCTACAAATGATCTAGTCTATGTTTCTCATTCCACAAGTGAGGTCTAGTAAGATTGAATCTTCTAGGTACCCACAGTGAAGTTTAGGGGCTGACAGGAGTGGTCTTCTGACTCCTAATTTATTTTTTTCTTCTTCTTCTACTAAGGATGACTATGCTATTGCTATTTTTTTATTGCACAGTTTATGTGCATTATGAGGTACTATACCTGGTTGCTGTACAGTTACAAAAATGTTACACACACACACACACATACACACGCACGCACACACGTCATGTTTGCAGAGTCTACCAGGCAAGAATCAGCTATTTCTCTTTACTAAATACTCAATCCCCAAATTGTATTCTTTTGTCTAGCTTTCAGCTTTCTCATATAAAGAGTATTCAACATTTTCTTTTCTTTTTTTTTTAACATCTTTATTGGAGTATAATTGCTTTACAGTGTTGTGTTAGTTTCTGCTTTATAACAAAGTGAATCAGCTATACATATACATATATCCCCATATCCCCTCCCTCTTTCATCTCCCTTCCACCCTCCCTATCCCACCAACATTTTCATTTATTAAAAAGAAAGTTGAAAAAAAATTAGAAACATCACCATTTGCAGTCATGATAGAAATAATTAATTCAGGCAAGAATCATAAATGAATGTTAAAACTCATGGGTGGAAAGTTTGAGGAAGAATAGGACATTTCCATCATCACAAAGAATCTCCCCATAAGATACTTATTAACTGTAAAGTGAAAAATAGTAATGTGGCAGTGGAGAAATGTGGCAGATACCACCTTACATAGGCAATGAAAAGTAACATCATCTATAATGGGACAAATCGACATCATGCACCTCTTGATATGGTGTGCTGAGCCAGAATAATGGGATGAGTTTTGAAAAAAGTAATCTTTTTTGCCTTTGTATTTTTTGAATTCCTTAGAATAAAAAAATTTAGACTTTATATCTTTTATGTCTGAATCTACAAAGAAATGTATGGTATTACTAGATCACTTTCAGTGTGACCACTAATTTTCTTTTTTTGAGATTTTCTTATATGGTTTTATTAATATGACTAAAAAAATACATGAAAAATGGCTTTATTGTCACTCCAGAAAGTAAATACTTGCTATTATTAAAATATAAATGAAAATATTTAAAGAAATCTAAAGTCTCAAACTTGAAGATAGATAACACTTTCTTCAGAACATCTGACTTCAATTGGTCAATGACACACACTGCTGCATCCTCATTATGTCCTAAAGAAGCAACTAATGCTGGACTAGCAAGTTAGTTCAGTTAAAATTCATTGTTAAGAGGCCAGTGTTACAGGTTTGATCTTATGTGGGTGTTATTTTGTTCTCTGGCTATGCATGTAACATTGGCAAATTGGCTTGCAAGTTTATGATTTTAGTTACTTGGATGTTTTAAGTAAGAGTGTGAAAGGTTTTTGAGAGAAGTTATAAATTGCCTTCCTTTGAAACATTCAGTTACCTTCACCTTAAAAAATACTGTTTCTTAGAGGATGATTTCAGTTGTATTTAAAAATATAAGCTGTTTATGAACATTACTGTGATTTGAAAAATAAGTCAAATATTAGCTTCTCTGGGATATATTGGGCAGCATTGTGTGTGTATTTTACATACATGCATACATATACACACATTTTACATGTGTGTATGTGTTTGTATGAGAGAGAACATTAAAATAATGACATGTGCAGAGTCTTAAAGAATTTCATTAGGATGTTTAAAGACAACTAACAGTAGACCTAAAAGATTTCAACATGAATAAATGTATAGTTTGCACAGTAGATGCTCTTTTTTTGTTATGTATAAACTGAGCTTTGCAATATCATAATTTAAATGTACTAGAGAAATACCACTATTTCAAGATGGTATGAAATGGCATTGGTGACTCTGGACTGTAAGTAATTTTTATGGTTCAAAAGAGTTTTGAAATTTATTTTTCTTGGCTGTTGGCAAACTTCTCTAGTTATCTTATGTGCCATATTCTTGACATGGACAGATCACTATAATATTGAACTAGTATTGCTGTCTTTTTATTCACTCTGTGCGTTAGCTTCTTTCAGTACGGCTAATTAGAACCAGTTATCTTGTAAGATTTGGTGATGTGTATAATTCTTTTTATAGCGAATGCAACTAACTAGCAAATTATTTTGCTTACTATCTGAAAAGCTGTTAGATTTTAAGATGCATTCTTAAAATATGCAACATACCATATGAAACATTTTAGCTCTACATTATAGATGTCACCCTAAATTTTCAAATGCTAGTTATCATTTTTAACCTATTATCATTCATTTTTAAACATTACATATGAATGTATTTACTAAATAAGGTTAAAATGATCAGACTCTTAAAATTGCAGTGTTGGCTTTTAGTTATTTTGAAGACTAGGTGTTGCATTACAGTGGAATTTGATATTGAAAAGGGAATATTTCTACAAATATTGAATTAGAAAGTAAACCGGAAATCCATTTCTTCCTGGCTGTTGTTCCCTCTCATCTCCCCCTTCACCACTGAGGTTTGTAAAAGGCCAATTCTCTTTTCCTTGTTCTCCTTTCTCCCATTTTATTTCTTAATTACTACTGGTTTCTGCCCACAATACCTCCTCCCTGACAGCAAGGCCATTGCAGCCTCCAGATTTCCATATTCAGTGAACAAGTTTTAGCATTTCTCCTTCTCGGCTTTTCTGAAACAGTTGATACTGCTGATCATTCATTCATTCCTCTCTTAAAATTCTGTTCTCTTTTGGCTTCTGGTCAGACCATTCTTTCCTGGTCTTCTCGTATTGTTTCTTCTCAGCATTTCTGTGGCCTCCCCTTCCTCTCAGGAGGAATGAAAAGTGTAAGATTTAATAGTTCGGGACTTCCCTGGTGGCGCAGTGGTTAAGAATCTGCCTGCCAAGACAGGGGACACGGGTTCGAGCCCTGGTCCGGGAAGATCCCACATGCCACGGAGCAACAAAGCCCGTGTGCCACAACTATGGAGCCTGTGCTCTAGAGCCCACGAGCCACAACTGCTGAGCCCACGTGCCACAACTACTGAAGCCCACATGCCTAGATCCTGTGCTCCACAACAAGAGAAGACACTGCAATGAGAAGCCCGTGCACCGCAAGGACGAGTAGCCCCCACTGGCCACAACTAGAGAGAGCCTGCGGGCAGCAACAAAGACCCAACACAGCCAAAAAAAAAAGATTTAATAGTTTGGTTGATATTCCTTTTTAGATACAGCTAACCAGAAGTTGTACATGTACAGGAGTTCATGTTGTCTTTTAAAAAATTAATTTCATTCAATATATTGGGTTAGGAAAGAATATTTTTCTATGCCTATTCTTTACTCTTAATTTTTTTTTTAATGTTAATATTTAGTTTTTTTTTTTTAAACGTTTCTTTAATTTATTTATTTATTTTATATTTATTTTTGGCTGTGTTGGGTCTTCGTTTCTGTGCGAGGGCCCTCTCCAGTTGCGGTGAGCGGGGGCCACTCCTCATCGCGGTGCGCGGGCCTCTCACCGTCGCGGCCTCTCTTGTTGCGGAGCACAGGCTCCAGACGCGCAGGCTCAGTAGCCGTGGCTCACAGGCCCAGTTGCTCCGCGGCATGTGGGATCTTCCCAGACCAGGGCTCGAACCCGTGTCCCCTGCATTGGCAGGCAGATTCTTAACCACTGCGCCACCAGGGAAGCCCCTTTACTCTTAATTTGACATGAAAATTTGCGTTTGCTTTTTCTTCAAGTAGTCTCTATTAAGGGTGCATAGACGATCTGAATTGCAATAACTTTGTTAAGGAAATTTATATTAGGTCTTTAAATAAAATTTAATATATTCCTAAAGAGGAATCTGTCATGTCATCTAATTGTTAAGGATGATTAAACTTTTTTTTATTTTATAACTGTACAGTATCTCTTTCTGTTAGCACAGAGCACTTTACTTATAATATTGTCAATCACTTTTCAGTATGAAAATGAATCTTTTTTTTCCCATTCAAAGCCTTAAGTATTAAAATGCTTTTCTGAGGTTTTTCTTTAGATGTAGAACTTTAAAGTACCATTAGCTAAGAACAGGGACTTTTACTTCATATATAAGAATTTTCCAAATGGTTTTGTACATATGAGCCTCTTCTCTTGGCCACAAAATTTCTATTTACCTTGACTTAAATTAATAACAAGACTTACTTTATGAACAGGCATTCTAGAATCTGCCAGAAGACTTTTCAAACCAAAAATAAGGATATATTTCCTAAGAAGTGTGAGCTCAATAAATCAGGTGACTGGAGTTGGGAAGGGATAGTGCTGAACCTATTTGTAAACTTTGGGTTTCTGAATGTTAATTTTAAGCTTCCTTTTTAAAAGGCCAGTGTTTGTAGAGCTTATCCTGTCAGCAATATCCTGTGTCAATTGTCAGGTCATGTTTAACGTGTGGAGATATATTAATCGGCCATAGCTAGCACTGTAAGAGGCCGGGATAAATAGAGGGCTCAAGCAGATGAAGAGGGATTAACTGTGTGGATTGAGCAAACTCTTCAATCACTGAACCAGTGATTTTACAAAGGATTAGCTGCTGCTTTTACAAATATTGATTACTGATTTGCTACTCAGAATGGAGACGACATACTTGTGCAGTTGCTGTGTGGTGTGCTGTGTGAAGTGAACATCATTCATATTAATGGATTTGTCACAGGCATTATAGAAACTGACAGATTTATTATAGCAGTTGCTAGAACTGTTATGGTTAAGGTTGTGTCAGCATACCTATTAAAACTTCAGGATTTTGGAAGTTTATAGTATAGCCATAAAATTTATTTCCCAGGTGGAAGTTGGAATACCAGTTATAGCCTGGCACAATTATTTTTATGCATATTTTTACATGAATCAGTTTGAAGGCATTTAAATTGACATAGAACAAAAAATGCATTGTTAGTTTTGTAATGTCAAAAACTTTAGATTTATTTCATTTTGAAAAAAATTAATTTATCATAAATGCTTGTTTTCCAGCCAAGAACATGTCTAATCTGTGTGGACTCCTAAAAATTCATCAGTATTTTTCCCAGAATATGGTTTATCTTGAAGCCTTTCATTGTTTCTAGAATCAGGTGGAGAATTTTAGAAACTATAGAAATATCTGGATAATTAAAAATCAATGACTATTTTGTTTCCCTTAAGTGACTTTTTAGAACACTAAAAAATCAGTAGTAGAAAATTAGAATTATCTATAGTAGAGAAAATAGCTTCCTTTAATCTTTTTAAGAAATTGGTTTTCTTTCTTACAAATGTTTTTATTATGTCACAGTAGGAAGGCATTTCAGAGAGCTGAGTTGTACCCTGAAGGATAAGCTGGATGCTTTCTAGGCAGTGAGGGTGGAGAGGGGTGGTAAAGTGAGGAAAGGTGAGGAGAAACACGTTCCAGACAGAGTGAACACTTGTGTGGATACATGAGACTTGGCCTATTTGAACATAGCCAGGTATGTGAACATTCTTAAGGTTATATCTTCATATAGTTGAGGCGATTGTTTTCAAGTTGTACACTTGTATTGATTAAATTTATTTTATTTATTTATTTATTTTTGACTGTGTTGGGTCTTCGTCTCGGTGCGAGGGCTTTCTCTAGTTGCGGCAAGCGGGGGCCACTCTTCATCGCGGTGCGCGGGCCTCTCACTATCGCGGCCTCTCTTGTTGCGGAGCACAGGCTCCAGACGCGCAGGCTCAGTAGTTGTGGCTCACGGGCCTAGTTGCTCCACAGCATGTGGGATCTTCCCAGACCAGGGCTCGAACCCGTGTTCCCTGCATTGGCAGGCAGATTCTCAACCACTGCGCCACCAGGGAAGCCCTGTATTGATTAAACTAAATCTTCTAGATCAGTGGTTGAAGTTTTTCTGGCTATGATTTAAATAATATAAGTTGATTACTTAAAAACCTGTAGACTGTCTTCTTTGTTTTTCATTTAAAAATTCTATTATGCAAAATTTTAAACATAATACATGCTTATAACAAAAAAAAGTTGTTTTTCTCACCTAAAAAAACTCCCTAGCAGTAAGAATCGTTAACAGTTCTGAATGTGTCCTTACAGACTTTTCCCCCCTCAATTGTACAAATGTATTTGTGCTAGAATAAATATGGAATCAGACTTTTTAAATTAAAAAATGGGATGTCACTGTACATATTATTCTACAACTTATGTTTTTCACCTGAGTATGATGAAAATCATTAGTACTACATTAGTACATATCTTTCCACATTACTACACATAGATCTACATATGCATATTTAAATAATATACATTATTTAAAATGGTTTTATAATATCCCATTGCTGGACATTTTCCATTTTTCTGCTGTCAAAAGTAGTGTTTCAGTGACTGTTGTGGCACACACCATTGTGAACCTGTGCTTTATTTTTTGTAGGATGGATTCTTAAGAGCTGAATTCTTAGAGTATTGTCAGATTCTACCATAGAGCCATAGGAAGTTACATTCCCCAAAGCAGTTTATGAGAGAACCATCTCTTCCCACCTTCCCTGCTATTTGATGTCATTAATCTTTTTAGTTTTTGCCAGTCTTATAAGTTAAAAAGTAGTATCCTGTTTTAGTTTGTTATTTTTTGTTTTTAGTGAGGTTTGTTTTTTTATTCAGCAAAATTTAATGAGTACTTACTGTGTCCCGGGCACTAATCTAGGCACTGGAGATACACAGTGGATAAGACAATGTAAGTCTCTGAGCTCATGGAACTTACATTCTAGTGAAGGTAAGGACAGCTGGGGAAAGACAATAAATCAGTAAACATTCATCTTTTCTTATGTTTATTGGCCTTTGTATTTGTTTTGTGAATTGCCTGGTTCATATTTTTGACCTGTTTTTCTGTTAAACTGTTATCTTTTTCTTATTGATTTGCAGGAGTTCATTGTCTGTTGTGACATCCATGCAAATATTTTTCCCATTCACCCCTTGAAAAAGTCATCCTTTGATAAATTAATGATTGTACTAATTCTTATCCATGTATGGATTTGTAATATCATACCTGACTTCTTTGGCTGATAAGAGATCATTGGACCAAGTGTCAAATTTCCATAATTTTCCATCCTCTGAGTGATTTTTAAGAGTTCTTTTCTCTAATTTAATGTATTTTGATAATTTTTAAGAGTAAATTAGAACTTTGAGTCTTGCATGAGACTTGAGGCTATCCAGATGAAGGGAACTTAATCGAATTAATTAATTTAGTTACTAACTATAATTTTATTCTTAGGGAATAGATATAATATTATATATATAAATTTTTTTCAGTGAGAATATACATCATGATCTATTCAGATATGATTTAATTACAGACTGAATTTGTAGAAAAACATGTAATGGAATATCTTATCATAAGAGCTTACCATATCTGGATTTATTTTGAATAAGTTGTTTGATCATTTATTCATATGGAATTTGAGTAGGATGTATATCCTTTAGATTTTAAGTCTTTACCACGTTTTGAAGAGGTCACTGTGTATTTCAGACATTCATGAGCCAACTACAGATTCAGAGTTCAGACTGCTTTACTGCCTTAAACTCCCCTGAGGTAACTGCCAGCACCTTACATTTCAGTGAGAGACCACAGCTGAACTACCTTGGTGGGATGTTTATGTGTGGCTAAAAAGCACTGTTTGTCACACGAAGTTGCATCCGTTGTTGCATGTTGCTGACAAACATTTTATTCCATTAAATATTCGATGGGCTTGTTTTTTGAAGTTTTAATTTGAATCAAAAACTTTAGTAGTGAAATTGTTCTGGTAGTGACAACTCTTCATAAGGAGAAAAGGAAGCCATGGACAACTGGGCTGTGTCACGTCTGTGAACCCAGGGCTGAGACAGTCCACACAGGGAACAGATTCCTGGATTGCCTTATGATGTGTAACTCATAGTAAATATCAGTTTTTATATTTGGCAGTTGATTTTTTTATATCATGGATACTAATTTTTGAACAACATGCTAGAATTACATGGTTAAACATGGGCACTTTTAATACTATATGTTCAGTCCCAATTTATTTTTTTTCCTTTGCACTGTAATTCTTACTTTATGTTGGTTGTTACAAAGTTTAGGACTGAATTAGAGTGTTATTAACTGTGAAAGTGGGTGTTAAGATGGAAAGAAATACCAGAAGGATGTTCTCTTTGCTCTTCAGTTGTGATAGCCCTTTCCTGCTACCTTGCTATCTAAACACTCCTGTGTTTCCTGTCACTTTCCTCTTCCCCTGGTCTTCATCAGTGGGAGACTGCATGGGCAGTAGTTAACATATATTAAATTTTTATAAAATTATTTTAGTGACTCAAAAGTTGGATACTCTATAAATAAAAATCATCATCCTCATGATCTTTTTTTTTTTTTAGTAAATTTATTTATTTATTTATTTAATTTTTTGGCTGCATTGGGTCTTCGTTGCTGTGCGTGGGCTTTCTCTAGTTGCATTGAGCGGGGGCTACTCTTTGTTGTGGTGTGCGGGCTTCTCATTGCGGTGGCTTCTCTTGCTGTGGAGCACAGGCTCTAGGCGTGCGGGTTTCAGCAGTTGTGGCACGTGGGCTCAGTAGTTGTGGCTCGCAGGCTCTAGAGCGCAGGCTCAGTAGTTGTGGTGCACGGGCTTAGTTGCTCCGCGGCATGTGGGATCTTCCCGGACCAGGGCTCGAACCCATGTCCCCTGCATTGGCAGGTGGATTCTTAACCACTGAGCCACCAGGGAAGTCCCCTCATGATCATTTATATGTCTGGCATTTTCCTTCTGTTTTCAGTTGCGACTGCAGAAGTGTATTTTATCTACTTATTGATGTTCTTTTGATTTTCTATTAAACGTTATCTTTAGAGCATATTTTACAAATTCTATAAACAAGTATTAAATGAGGTTTTAAAATATACCACCAAGAACAATATCGTATACTTCAATATTGTACTTCTACATTTTAAATAAGTATCCTTAGTTATTTTGATGCACATTCAAGTTTGAGAATCACTGTCATGATTCCTTACTCAAAGTCTAGTAGAAAAGACAAACTTGTGAAAACATTATTTTAGCCTAATACTGTAGGTACCATGTGAATCTCTCTCCTGAGCCAGTCCCACATATGGCTGTTAATAGTACTCTGAAGCTGAGGACCAGAAAAAGAATTAAGCGTGTGGTATGCTTTTATTTTCAGGTACTAGAGAAAAACATGCTACACATTAATTGTTCTAATATTGAAGTTTTAATTTGTATTCTGTAGTAATTTACTCAGTTACATAAATAACAATGTTTTCTAATTCTTTTAGTCACCCAGATGTATATAAAATTACCAGTTCATACTGAAGAGTAGACTCAGGGATTTTATTATTCTCAGTAACATGTTCTGTGGATGTTTTATTTATGTGTAGTAGGCATGTGCTTAAACTTTTTGCAAGCTAGAATTATTCTGGCACTGAGTTAGAACTTTAAGGGCAACTGATGATTTGTTTTTGTGTTAAGGTGATCTTCATCTAGGCCCTGCAAAGCTATTAAACCTTGTAAATTTATAAATAAGAGTATGTATCAACATTACCCCCAGCTTGGCTGCTTGTTAAGGGATACGGCTCTTAAGCAATAACAAAAAAGAGCTGTGTTAGCTTCTTGCAGGGATCATATCTTCTGCCTGGGATTTAATGTTTACCAAAAGTTTGATCAAAACAAATAGTATTTTGGAAGGATTGTCTGAAAAATGTGCAGGGTATCTATTCCTATAGGCATTCTATGATTTTATCCTTAAGTTTAACAGAGCTGTTTGGGAGTTGTATACTTGGGCTACCTGGTTTTGTACTCTGTAGAACTGCTTTTACTGAATCTCGTTTTGGCATTATGCTGTTGACTCAATATGAGTGACGTTATACAAAGAAGCCCTATGAAACTTCTACTTACTGTAAAAATGTTATTCAGGACATTGAGAACACATGGGAGAAATTTCTTTCTCATTTCAGTGCTAGGAACCAAGAATAGTTGCTGTTTGTTCCTCCCTGAGCAATGATCTGTATTTATCTTAATGGGCAGTGAATCACATGATTTATTATTTCTTGCTTCATGTTAGTTGTTATAAAGCTTGTAACTGAATTTTTTGCCCACTTCTGTTAAGTGGTGGCTTTGTGCTTCCAGCTTGTTTTGTGTTCTACCCTCACTGCTAGTTTTGTCTTAATTTTTTACTTATATATATATTTTTTTAATTTGAAATAGTCATTTATAGAAAAGTTGAAAGAAGCGTACAAAGAATTCCCATTATACCCTTTACTTAGATTCCCTTAATATTAACATTTTCCTCTACAGGTATCTGCTTTCTCTCTATATATATACACACAAATTTCTCCTATTTGCTTTTAATTTCTTTACCAAACGTATCTGTACAAATGCCTGTGAAATGCTTTTTGGGAGGAATAAAGCAGTGTATTACTAAATTAACAATAATAATAGTAGGTAAGGATGTTAATTCTATACCTATGTTGAAAAAGAGACCTACAGAAAAACCTGTTTCAGATGGAAGGAAGATAAATTGTGTGTGTGTGTGTCTGTGTCTGTTTGTGCGTCTGAGTGAGAGAGAGACACACACAGAGGGAGAAAGAGAGAGAAAGGAGAGACAGCACGCATGCATTTTAAGAGGATCCTTGTAACACTGAATGGCAGAAGAGGGGAAATGCCAAAGGCTTTTTGATTTAAATAAAAATTAGGGCATTGTCTTCTTAAATAGAAACATAATAAATACTAAAGCATGAAGAACTGTTTGGGAATGTATTTGATTTAGTAATTAAGTAATCAGAGTAGGACTGTAAGCAGAGAGTCTTAATTCAGAAATGTTTACTTTTTATTAAGTTAATCATAAAATAATTGCAGATTTGATAGTTTTCATACTAAATATTTTTCACTTATTTTAACTACCCCTCAATAATAAGATTCTTTTGGGAGATGGGAATAGAGTGACAATGGTTTATGTACCTGTTCTTTCGTCAAGGCAAAACCAAAAATATACACTTTATTATATTATACACTATAGAAGACATTCTAACTGTGGATTCCTATTTCAGATACTTAGATATGACCTTATGTTATTAATGGCTCTAAACTTTTTGTACACAGAATAGGAAAAATAAGTGAATAAAAATGAACTTAAAGAATATTATAAATTATAAAAATGTTATTTATGTTCTAAAAATAATTGTAAAAATTTATAGCTTAAACCTTAAAACATAAATCAGTTACAAAAATAAAAAATAAAAGATTGCTCTCTGGCCTCTGTGAAAGTAAAACATAGTTGAATGGAAGGGAGCTAAAGAATTCAGTCTAAATTGTATTCATTTCTTATTTAATGCAGTTTGCTAGAGGAATCTGCATACAAAAAAAGCCTCCTTTTCCTTCCATAGATATCAGTTTTCTCATTACTAATTTGTCCCATGTTTGTGTGAATGTGTTTTTAAACAAAAATGGAAGCCTTTTAAAAAGACATTTTTAGGAAGCGAAATTGATTTCTCTAAAATCTTGTAGAAAATGAAACAAACGTTCTAGAATTTTAAATGCATAATTGTGATTAATGCCATAGAGCAATAATTCAATGATGTTGTCTTGAGTTTCTATAGATGACATTCACTTATTTCATCAACAGTAGAACATAGCATTTCAGAGAATGGGCTTTGTTGGATAGACCTGGAGTCCTGGCTCCACCACTTACCTGTGACCTTAATTTTCCATTGGTAACATGGAGCTAATAATGTCACCCACTTGGGGATGTGTGAGAATAAAATGAGATGATGACGGTATCATTCTTAACTCATGGTGAAGGCTTAAAGGCTTAATAAATGTTAGCTGTTGCAGTTATTATTACCTTACTGACCCATGCTGATATTTGTTTATATATATATTTGTTATTTATATTTGATGATGCTTTTTTTAAGAGACGTTTAAAACTTACAGTCTGGCAGTGTGGAAAAGGTTGTGTTTGATACAGAGGTAATAGAAGTAAGGAAGGAATAAGTCCAATTACTAATTATTCTTTGAATTTTATACATAAATTATTTGATATTTCTTTTAAAATATTATACTTTCAACAAATTTTCAATGAGGTTGAGTTTATTTTTCCTACTTGCCTGCTTTAGGTAATATTTAGAAAAAGGCCTTGCACATAGTATAAACTAGTAAATAATTTGTTTAATAAATGAATTAAGAGTGTTCCTTTTCATTTATACTAGTCTTTACTATGCACAATACCATCAAATATTTTTTCATGCATCAGCTTTTTTTTTTTTTTGGCCAAATATCTATAGCTAGAGAGGAATTTGTATTGTTAAAAGGTATTTGGCTTTCAGATTGTATTGTAGTGGTTTATCTTTTCAGCTTTCTTGTTTTCTTGTGTATGGAACAATGAACTTAGCAAATTTGAATTGTTATTTATAGAAAGAAGAACTAACGTTTCTTAGAGTTATCTTAAGTACTATCCTACTAAATCTCCACAGTAATTTTCCATAGTGTGCCCTCTAAATACCTACTTTCAAAGATTTGAAAACTACATTTAATGAAATCAAGCAGCTTGCCTAAGTCACAGAACTAGTAGTCAAGCTGCAATTTGAGTTCAAGACTCAGGGTTTTAACCACAATCCTAAGATGCAAAATCAGATTGGGTAACCAACAAGGACCTATAGCACAGGGAACTATACTCAGTATTTTGTAATAACCTGTAAGCGAAAAGAATCTGAAAAAAAATAGATATATATGTATATGTAACTGAATCAGTTTGCTGTACACCTTAAACTAACACAACCTTGTAAATCAACTATACTTCAATAAAAAAAATCAGATTGGGACACCTTTTTGTGTTAAAGTAAAACATTAAATTAAAACCCAGTTCATAGCTGTATATATTTAATTTTATATTATTTAGAATATCTGTGAAATTTTTGATATACTTATAATTTTGTTTTTAACTTAAGGAGGAAAGTATTTTATTTTAAGCTTGTATCACATTTTCTCAATGTTTGTGTATCATAAACTTTAAAAATAAGGAGATTATCCAGGTGGGCCCGATGTAAATACAAGAATCTTTAAATGGGAAGAAGGAGGCAAAAGAATCGGAACCAGGGAGAAAGCATTGTGAGAAAGACTCAAATGGCCATTGCTGGCTTTGAAGATGGAAGGGTGCCAATAGACAGTGAAATAGGTCAGCCTCTGGAGACTGGAAAGGGAAGGATATAGAGTCTCCCCTACAGGCTCCAGAAGGAACACGGTCCTGCTGACACCTTGTTTTTAGCCCAGTGAGACACTTTCTGGACTTTTGACCTCCAGAACGTAAGATAATAAATTTGTGTTGTTTTAAGCCACTAAAAAAAAAAAAAAGATCTAGTCAGCTACAAAGTAGCTGAGACGTAACTCTATATAGGAGATGAAATTTGATTTAAATTCTTTCTGTGAAATCTAATGATAAACTATTAAAAAGTAGCTTTTACCAAAATATAAAAGTGTAAAGAGTGCCCTATATTATAAATATATGAAAGAGAAGTCTTGTTTGTAGAGTGAAACTACTCATATTAAACCTTATTTTAAAATGACTGATTCAGTATATTGATATGCTTTCATCCCTGTAAATAATTGACGGAGTCTTACAGGGGTTTCCACAAATCGGTATATCTAGAATTTTTAGATAGGAGCATTTTTTTAATTCTATAAGGAATAATTTTAAGGTATTAAAAAAGTGATACCTCGTGGTCTATCACTGGACCAAAGAATCAGAAATCTGAAAGGGATTATTTTTTACATCTAATTTGTGAGCTAAGGACAGTGGTCCTATATCTAAAAAAGCAATCTTCAGATATGTCATTAGGTAGTTCAAATTCTGGTCATACACTTAAGAGTACTCTCAAGTAAAAGAAGCAGTTTTAAGTGAATGAGGATAATATAACTTTATGGATAACATAATCCACACATACTTTCAGTCTATGGCTTTTTGACTATTATTTTAGTGGATATTGGTGAACCCACGTGATTTCAGATTTCTCTTAATTCTGATTCTTAATTATTCTATTATTGCCATTTGAATTTTACATATTTTGATAGATTTCCATGAAAATCAATATCAGCCACAATTACATATGTATATATATTTTTGATATAAAATAGCTTTTGATTGGACTCTGAACAGGCACTTTATATATCTTTTGGAACATATTCATGAAGCATTTCCTGCAAGCACATGCTATAATATTAAGAGTTATTATCTTCTTTGGTTTCAGATAGACCAATTGAAGACTCTCATGAGGCTCTTGGAATTTCCATATCAAGAAGCAGAGTTAATAAAGGCAAATGTGAATTACCCTAATAGTTACTCAGTTTTTGCTGGGTAGCTTTCAGAATGACTTGCCACTTTACAGAGGGTGTAGAGAGACTAGCAGATAGCAAGCTTGTGAGTTGCAACCTCTATTTTTGCCCCTGGTGTCATCACATGGACCATATCAGTCTTTAAAGCCTGTACCCAAGGCTTAACCACCGCTGGGGATTCTATGGTCCTACTAATTGGAAGTTGGCCATCTTTGTGTCTAAGCATAATATAAGCCTTTTTTTTAAAAAAAGAAAGTATCATGATAGCCTTAGAGCTTACCAGTACCTAGTATGTTCATTGGTTAATCCTTTCTGAAGAGAGTAATAGTGGTAAGTGAGAAAATAGGCTCTGTAAAAGGACTATGCTAAAGAAACATAAGTAGTAATCTTTTAGTTACTGTAGTTGTTATTTTCTTAAAGGTTATTATTGTTTGATGTGTCCTTTGAATACATTTTTTTTTTTTTGCCACTAAAATAACTGGTAAAAAGATTTGAGATTCCAAATTTTCCATGTGGATTGGGAGAGTTATTAGACTATAAAAAATAATTTATATATATAGTTTTCAAAGATATTCCAGGCCAAGATTCTAGCTAGAAATTAAACCTTTGAAATGACATAAAACAATCCTATGCTACATTTAAAGGAAGTTATCCATTACTCTATGAAAAATATGTTGTGAACAGTTTCCACATTTGATATTTTTGAAAGTTGAATCCATCTTGAACCTTGGCCATTTGTTACTGAAAGTGCAAGGAAAATGTTAGTGTGGATATATTTCATGGAATCTTAGAATGGGGGTGGAGGGCTTAGAGATAATCTAATTTCATTTTTCCATATTTTAGGTGTGAAGAAACTGATACACAGAGAGGCTTAGTGACCTGCTGAAGGTCACAAATTTGCAGAACTGGGATTTCATTACAGACCTCTTAACCTATTCCATGTATCTTAAAGTCAGTATTAATGTAAAACTAAGCTTTTAGTTATCTGCTATACCACAAAACCATTTTATTTAATATTTATATCCAAGTTGAGTTTAGGTTTCTCTCTCTTTTAGGGAATAGTCTTTATGTTTTGTTTTGCAGGTATACTAGTGAACTTTGGCACTCTAAAACCTTTTAGATTAATTTTAAAAAGTGTCAGCAACTCTGTGTCTTTGTATCTATTATATATTTTATAGAAATAGGGAACATGTCATCTAAGTTCGTGTGTGCAAATGTGAAGTAAAGTGTAATTAAATTGCACCTGTAGAATAACGAGTTCCGAGTCAGTAGTACCTCTGGGAACAAAGCTCATTTATAGACAGTTTCCTGAAGTTAAATACCCAATGTACTCTTCAGCTGGAAATGTGTGTAAGATACTGGACATCATCTGGAAAGATACAGGAAACAAAACAGAAACATTTTTCTACCTTTATACAAAACTATAATGCATGAAATATTGACACTTGAAAATATACTTGAATTCTAATGAAGTATAAAATTCTAATGAATTTTTCTTAGGAAAAATGAATTTGAACTGGAGCAGTTAACCTAGCCACCTAGCCAATAAAGTAACCATTGAGTTGATCAGGGTAGGAGAGAGTATTGCCAGCATGAAATGAGAAACTAAAATGATTACTCTTCTTGGAAAATTGAAGGCTAATATGTGTTTTGAATATAAAGCAATCATTAAGTGGGTAAATACTGTAAAAAAAAAAAAGAGTGTATTTATCAAATTCAGGAATGCCAGAATGACAAGGCATTTTAAAACATTGATCACATATAAGTTTAGAAAAGATAAAAGAAAGCACTGTCTCCCCACAAGAGGTGGCCAATTTATGGAACTCAGTATCCCAGCTATCAGATGAAAACGAAAAATTTAAAAAGATAAACTCATGGATGTTTTATTCATGTGAATTGAGAGGGAAAAAAGATATTGTTGAGGGACTTGTCCTTAACTTTCTGCAGTTCAAGGAAAACAGTCATACCATGTGGTAACAGGCAGAATATTTGACTGACTAGACCAAGATCCTGATTCAGAGTGAAAATTCTTATGAGCAAAAGCAATCTTTTTTATATGTATCTCCTTTCTTTTCCAATATTAGTGAAAAGGAGTCATCAGCTGTGTGAAGGTGGAGGGAAACTTATTGAAAATTTAATGTTCATGTTGAAAACTATACAAATGCCAAGTAATAAAGGAAAAAGCCAGTAAAAGATGAGTAAATCGAAGCCAGTAAAAGATGAGACTCAGAAACCTAGTAGGATTTTGTACAAATTCTAGATTGAACAACCATAAAGCTGTGACCATATTAATATAGTGAAGCTCATAGTATTGTAATAATTTTTAATGCTAAACTAGTAAAAATGATGCTTTAGATTTCATAGAAATTGAGCATTTAAATTGGTCACCACCAAGTTGCGTATCAAAAAATAAGGATAATGAAAAACAGATGTCTATTTTGAAAAGGTCTCTGAATCACTCACATCCCTTGACACCTGTTGAGAGTCCCACATTAAGAGCCAAGTAGGTGGAAAGGAAACTGAATAAAAAGTTAATTCCAGAACTCAGTAGTTAAAACTTACACAGATTTTTAAAAAATCTTCACTTTTTTTTTTTTTTTTTAAAGTTAATGTAGATGTTTATTAATAATAGAAGTTTATATTCAAATTTTGAGACATAAAGTTGGTAATTAAAACACCATCAATTCATAATTAAACATTGTCTTTTTTGCCAAATGGATAAATATTATCAGTTGGGATAAATTATTATTATTTTTTTTTTTCCACACACACACACACTGTATTTTATTTTTACAAGAGATAGACTGACACCAAGCATTGTACATGGATGACCACAACAAAAGCAACAATGATTGCAATTACCAAACATGAAACACACTTATACTATGTCATAATATTGACATTCAGTCCAGTAATCCTCCACTGTAACAGCTCCTTTACTTTGCAGTGAAAATTGATTTGTATATTCTTTGCCTCTGAGTCCTTGTGGGATTTTTTTTTTTTTAATTCAGACAGAAAGTCACAAAAATTATACTCATCCTCATCAGTTCACTCAGTCCCATGTAATTAATTTCTTTTTTTTCATCTTGATCTTTTGTTAGCACTTTTATGAGTTCATCAGTTTTTCATTAGAGTTCTGAAAATGCTTATTCATTCAGTTCAGCAGTACAGTCAGTTACCAGAAACCTGTACTTGTCAGAGTCTTTTCCATGAATTTCTTGAAGATGAAACTCTTTTATAGGAACATATTTGCAAAATCATCAGAGTACACCCAGAACTGTCTGTAAATGACAAAAGACTTAAAAATGACCATGGTTAAAGATTTGATGAAAGTTCATAATAATGCAGTTGACAAGAAAATTAGTTATTTCTGAGATATACATTTTAAAGTAATAACTAGGATTATTACTTATAACATTATACCAGAACATATAAGATTTTTAGACGTTTCCTGTAATGTCTGAAACATTTATATTAACATATTTCCATACATATTTCCATACAAATACAAATATAAGATTTTTAGAAATTTCATGTAATGTCTGAAACATTTATATTAACATATTTCCATACATATTTCCATACAAATACAAATATAAGATTTTTAGAAATTTCATGTAATGTCTGAAACATTTATATTAACATATTTCCATATATATTTCCATACAAATACAAGATTTTTAGAAATTTCATGTAATGTCTGAAACATTTATATTAACATATTTCCATACATATTTCCATACAAATACAAATATAAGATTTTTAGAAATTTCATGTAATGTCTGAAACATTTATATTAACATATTTCCATACATATTTCCATACAAATACAAATATAAGATTTTTAGAAATTTCATGTAATGTCTGAAACATTTATATTAACATATTTCCATACATATTTCCATACAAATACAAGATTTTTAGAAATTTCATGTAATGTCTGAAACATTTATATTAACATATTTCCATACATATTTCCATACAAATACAAATATAAGATTTTTAGAAATTTCATGTAATGTCTGAAACATTTATATTAACATATTTCCATACATATTTCCATACAAATGCAAATATAAGATTTTTAGAAATTTCATGTAATGTCTGAAACATTTATATTAACATATTTCCATACAAATAACCCAATGAAAGTTTAGTATTAGTTGTTTTGTTTGTTTTTTTATACTGCAGGTTCTTATTAGGCATCAGTTTTATACACATCAGTGTATACATGTCAATCCCAATCGCCCAATTCAGCACATCACCATCCCCACCTCATCGCAGTTTTCCCCCCTTGGTGTCCATATGTCCATTCTCTACATCTGTGTCTCAACTTCTGCCCTGCAAACTGGCTCATCTGTACCATTTTTCTACGTTCCACATACATGCATTAACATACGATATTTGTTTTTCTCTTTCTGACTTACTTCACTCTGTATGACAGTCTCTAGATCCATCCACTTCTCAACAAATGACTCAATTTCGTTCCTTTTTATGGCTGAATAATATTCCATCGTATATATGTACCACAACTTCTTTATCCATTCGTCTGTTGATGGGCATTTAGGTTGCTTCCATGACCTGGCTATTGTAAATAGTGCTGCAATGAACATTCGGGTGCACGTGTCTTTTTGAATTACGGTTTTCTCTGGGTATATGCCCAGTAGTGGGATTGCTGGGTCATATGGTAATTCTATTTTTAGTTTTTTAAGGAACCTCCATATTGTTCTCCATAGTGGCTGTATCAATTTACATTCCCACCAACAGTGCAAGAGGGTTCCCTTTTCTCCACACCCTCTCCAGCATTTGTTGTTTGTAGATTTTCTGATGATGCCCATTCTAACAGGAGTGAGGTGATACCTCATTGTAGTTTTGATTTGCATTTCTCTAATAATTAGTGATGTTGAGCATCTTTTCATGTGCTTCGTGGCCGTCTGTATGACTTCTTTGGAGAAATGTCTATGTAGGTCTTCTGCCCATTTTTGGATTGGGGTGTTTGTTTCTTTGATATTGAGCTGAATGAGCTGTTTATATATTTTGGAGATTAATCCTTTGTCCGTTGATTCATTTGCAAATATTTTCTCCCATTCTGAGGGTTGTCTTTTCGTCTTGTTTATGGTTTCCTTTGCTGTGCAAAAGCTTTGAAGTTTCATTAGGTCCCACTTGTTTATTTTTGTTTTTATTTCCATTACTCTAGGAGGTGGATCGAAAAAGATCTTGCTGTGATTTATGTCAAAGAGTGTTCTTCCTATGTTTTCCTCTAAGAGTTTTATAGTGTCCAGTCTTATATTTAGGTCTCTAATCCATTTTGAGTTTATTTTTGTGTATGGTGTTAGGGAGTATTCTAATTTCATTCTTTTACATGTGGCTGTCCAGTTTTCCCAGCACCACTTATTGAAGAGACTGTCTTTTCTCCATTGTATATCTTTGCCTCCTTTGTCATAGATTAGTTGACCATAGGTGCGTGGGTTAATCTCTGGGCTTTCGATCTTGTTCCATTGATCTATGTTTCTGTTTTTGTGCCAGTACCATATTGTCTTGATTACTGTAGCTTTGTAGTATAGTCTGAAGTCAGGGAGTCTGATTCCTCCAGCTCCATTTTTTTGCCTCAAGACTGCTTTGGCTATTCGGGGTCTTTTGTGTCTCCATACAAATTTTAAGATGATTTGTTCTAGCTCCGTAAAAAATGCCATTGGTAATTTGATAGGGATTGCATTGAATCTGTAGATTGCTTTGGGTAGTATACTCATTTTCACAATGTTGATTCTTCCAATCCAAGAACATGGTATATCTCTCCCTCTGTTGGTATCATCTTTAATTTCTTTCATCAGTGTCTTATAGTTTTCTGCATACAGGTCTTTTGTCTCCCTAGGTAGGTTTATTCCTAGGTATTTTATTCTTTTTGTTGCAATGGTAAATGGGAGTGTTTCCATAATTTCTCTTTCAGATTTTTCATCATTAGTGTATAGGAATGCAAGAGATTTCTGTGCATTAATTTTGTAACCTGCAACTTTACCATATTCATTAATTAGCTCTAGCAGTTTTCTGGTGGCAGTTTTAGGATTCTCTATGTATAGTATCATGTCATCCGCAAACAGTGACAGTTTTACTTCTTCTTTTCCAATTTGGATTCCTTTTATTTCTTTTTCTTCTCTGATTGCCGTGGCTAGGACTTCCAGAACTATGTTGAATAATAGTGGTGAGAGTGGACATCCTTGTCTCGTTCCTGATCTTAGAGGAAATGCTTTCAGTTTTTCACCATTGAGAATGATGTTTGCTGTGGGTTTGTCATATATGGCCTTTATTATGTTGAGGTAGGTTCCCTCTATGCCCACTTTCTGGAGAGTTTTTATCAGAAATGGGTGTTGAATTTTGTCAAAAGCTTTTTCTGCATCTATTGAGATGATCATATGGTTTTTATTCTTCAATTTGTTAATATGGTGTATCACATTGATTGATTTGCGTATATTGAAGAATCCTTGCATCCCTGGGATAAATCCCACTTGATCGTGGTGTATGATCCTTTTAATGTGTTGTTGGATTCTGTTTGCTAGTATTTTGTTGAGGATTTTTGCATCTATATTCATCAGTGATATTGGTCTGTAATTTTCTTTTTTTGTAGTGTCTTTGTCTGGTTTTGGTATCAGGGTGATTGTGGCCTCATAGAATGAGTTTGGGAGAGTTCCTTCCTCTGCAATTTTTTGGAAGAGTTTGAGAAGGATGGGTGTTAGCTCTTCTCTAAATGTTTGATAGAATTCACCTGTGAAGCCATCTGGTCCTGGACTTTTGTTTGTTGGAAGATTTTTAATCACAGTTTCAATTTCATTACTTGTGATTGGTCTGTTGATATTTTCTGTTTCTTCCTGATTCAGTCTTGGAAGGTTATACCTTTCTAAGAATTTGTCCATTTCTTCCAGGTTGTCCATTTTATTGGCATAAAGTTGCTTGTAGTAGTCTCTTAGGATGTTTTGTATTTCTGCGGTGTCTGTTGTAACTTCTCCTTTTTCATTTCTGAAAAAAAATCTTCACTTTTAAGTTGCACTTTGGAAACGATGCCTCACTCTAAGTCTTAGAAAAATAAATGTGTTTAAAGAGGTGTCAGACTGGGTGGGATACAGTTAATATGGGTTTGTGCGTGTGGCAGGGGAGGAGTGGATTAGAAGACATGTCAGTGTTGGAGAAGGCTCAGGAATATGGCATTGAGAAACCCAATGCTGGATAAAATTGTGAGTTAAACAAAGGTTATTTCTTTAGATTATTTTAAGAAAAGAGGTACAAAAAAGAAAGGATGATAGGACCTCTTTCTCCCCTCAATTCTAATTCTTTCTTCCCCCAACTCTTAACTCTCTCTCTTCCCTACCCTAACTTCCTCTTTTACTCAAGGGGTTTCCAAGCTGTTCTAGGCCTTTTCTTCCAACTAAAGCATTCTATGATCTGGACCTATTTTTCCACCTTTCCCTGTCCTGCATACAGGAATGAAACTGCATACCTTGTTAATGCCAAGATTGGTATTATACCCAACCAACTTAACATCTGAAATAAGCCTAAGTGATAGATACTTCTTGCCTAAGACAGTTTATATTTTTCTCTGAAATAGAAATAATTATTTTTCATTTTGAAATAATTATTTTTAATATTTAAAACGTTTTTAAAGATAAAACTTATTTCTTAAATACATTGGATATATTTAAGCATTCCAGTGTTTTTTACCCTAGCTTCAAGGGAAAAAATTAAAACAATAGATTAATAAAATTGCTAAAATTAGGTAATACCTTACTTAGGTTTTAGGTAATTTGTTTTTTATTTTCATACTTTGGAACTCTTCTCCATTTTTCCGATTCTAGACTCCATTCCTTTAGCTTGCTGGTGGACTATGTCCATTATATACACAGTTTGATTTTAAGGCAAAAGTTTCCAGACACAGTCTAGAATTCCTGAGTTATCTTTTAAAAACAGTTGTATTGTGAATAAAATACCTACCTAACTATAAGAAATTTGGGCTCCACTACTTCCTTTCTCCTACTGAGTTAATAGGAATATAGTAGGCACATGACACTTACTTGAATTTTTTGTGACCTTGTTACCATTTTGTATATTTCAGATTCCCAAATGTCCAATTGGAAGAAGACCCACTCCTTGTCTGCTCTTGTAGGATGTTAGTTTTAATGTCTAATATTGATCTTCTTTAGAAAAGTAGGACTATTATATAAGAAATACATGCTCATTTTATAAAAAGAAGACTAGTCTATTCAGTATGTGTTTATTTCCTCAGGGTAGTGAACATTGTGGCCACTTAAGGAAGCCATGTATCAGTAACCGTCTGCAGTATAAATAAGCTGTCCTGGATTATAGGTTAATTATTTTTTCTCCTCTGAGTTAGGATATAATTTCTTCATCAACCACTTTCATGTAACCAAAAGGAAATCTTTGAGCTGCTTTTAAAATAACTACAGTGCTTAACTCATGCAGTTACCAAATCATACTTTTTTCCATTTTTCTGATTAAAATTCCCTAAGCAACATTAGTCTTATTTACATTGGCATCCATTCATTTGAATTAATATTTAGTTATACTAAATATAATAATATTTAATTATAATTAATAAAAGCCAGCATTTACTGAATGCCTACTATGTGCCAAAGGATTAAGGCTCAGTGCTAAACTTACTTTTGGGACAAGGATGTGAATTTTGATAGTGAAACAGAGCTGATAATATAATTGTGAATTTGTTGGAATGTTGTAAATAGTGAGATAATATAATTGTGTTTGGCAAATGTTCAGCAGCTCTTTGCTGACGCCTGCCAGATAGGTTTATATTAGCCTTACCTTTCTTTTCTTCATGTATTATTATACCTGCATTTGTAGTCTTAATTCTTTGAATCAATGTAAGTATTCTTAAATGGTGACATACTGTTGATCATTGTAGGTACAGTGGTATGAGGTCTAAATGATGTGAGAGTTCATGTTTTTTAAAGAGAATTTACTATTTTTTATATCTTGTTACAAATTTTCAATTTCTATCATCAAGAAGTATTAATTGTTTATATGTTTATGGTGTTATACAAGTCAAATGGTTCTTCTAAGAACTTAAAATCTGAAGTATCTAAAGGGATTACTATTAATACACTTTTTAAAAAAATTCACATGTATATTAAACAAATCCTAGATGTTGGACAAATAGCAAAAGAGGTTTAGAAAAATGAAATTTCAGTCTGAAAATTTGCCTTTTTTCCCTCTAGGAATGAAATAAAAGATTTTATATTAGAAACATGAATTTAGAATCCAGAATAAGTGTTGCTTGTGACATCAGATTTTATTGATTTATCAGGTAGAAATTTAGTCAACATTTTTCTTAAAGCAAAAGCTTCAGGTTATGTATATATTCACCTTTGTAAATTCTAATTCCCTTCCTGTTCCTCCTCTTCTACTTCTCCCCCTCCTTCTTTTTTTCTTTTGACCAGTAACTTTTTAAAGTTGAAAGCTATGCTAAAGGTACTCATTTCTCTTCAGAATATAAAGTTTCTTCTTAAGATTTAGAGCATTTATTTTATATGTAAAGAACATTTATTATGCCTCAATGGATATGAGAGGGTCATGGGACTTCTTCTCAACGAGCCTTATCTAGCCAAGTAGAGGTCATTAATGCCTCCCCATGCCCAATTACATCAGACCTGAAGACTGAAAAGTTGCCTCTTCCTTGTGTAGTTTAATTTCATCCAGAATGGACAGTGCTTAAGAGTTTGTTTCCATCATCTGAAAGATACAAAATTATTTATAGGATGTTTGCAGTGAATCTTCTTATTTTTACCACTATGGACAAACCACTTGGAAATTTTTTCATGACATACAACAATCATGTTAAAGTATTTAATTAATATGTTTGCTTTCTCATTCTGAAATGTCATCCAAATGATGCCTTTCACAAAGAAGTTTTGTGTAGTTCACTTAAGAACTCTATGTGCCAGTTATATAAAAGACTGAGCACAAGCATACTTCCACAGAAACTAAACTATGGTCTTGCTTAGTTGAAGAAGTAAATACTTTGTTTTCAGGAATCTTATTTAGAAAGAAAACTTTCCCAAATGGTTTTATATTAGCTAAAATTTCATATTTCTATGTGATACACTACTTCTATGTTTATTTTTTGTTAGTGTAACCTAGTTTAATTTAAAAAGTGCTATTAATGATTGTTTTTCTTTTCTTTTAAGAAAACAAATCAAACTACAGTCACCCTCTTTAATTTAGTGGTTAACTAGGACTTGTTCACATAGTTGAGATTTCTTTATGTGATTTTTATTTTATGTACAAAAAAATTGTACTACATAACTTCTACCTTCAATGGATCAAATGGATACATTGATTGAACAACTATTTAAACATTTACACTGGCTTTCCCTAAAATTTTATATGTATTTCAAAATTAGTCCCCATTTTAAATATATTTTAATGATATTGTTTTGTGTTTACTGAGCAAAATTGATCCACCACAGAACTGAAATTAGTGCTTTAATTTGAAGCTTTATTTCTTAAGGAAAAATAACTATGATTTTATAACTACTGGATTTTTTAAAAAAGCCAGTTGGTAATTATGTGCTGAATTTGTATATAATAAACTTCCTATCAAAACACTTTTTATCATAAACTATATTAAAACTATTTCTGTTGGTGTATTCCATAGAAACTTTCATTAGATTGGTTATTTTCACTTGTTGGAGTTCTAGTAAAATGCTGAGGCAACTGTAGTATATTTCTAATGAAGTCTGTAAAAATATTGAACTCTGTGAAATTATTGAGCAACCTACCATCCATGATCATGAATATATGATTTCTAATTGACTTAACTTTTGGCTTAATCTATAAATTTTTTGTAAGTATCTAATATTTGTTTATGATAGTTCTATCAGATCTATCTACCTAGTTTTAGACTCTCAAATGCCCTAGAAAACCCTAAAGCATACTCATTCACAAGATTTCTCTGTGAGTATAACCAGGAAGAGAGAATATTTGCTATGTACTCAAATTATAGCATTTGATTTGGGGGAAAAATCATTTTATGTTTTACTAGGTACGAATAGGGGTAGGCATTCTTATGTAGGCAAGAATTAATATGCATCAAAATTCTTGAAGAGTTAATCCAATGTAAAGAAGCTTATATGATTTATTTGATATTCCTAACTTCTCTTTCAGGGGTTTATTGCACTTATTTATAACAGTTTCCTAGTCCATTCATTATAGAATGTAGGTCAAAAAATATTGCCCTTTAGAGTTCATTCTGTTACATAATATTTGTATTATGTACATAATGTATTTGGGAACATAATATATTAAGATATAACGATACAGAACATTTTTTTGCTCTTGAGATTCACAGAAGGAGAAGAGGGACTAATCTATGGAATGGATCTGAAACAAAGCTAATAGACTTGGATTTAATTAATTTGGGTGATTAAAAGTATACTGAATCTATGAGATCTGATACTTGATTTTTCTAAAATGGATTACTCACTGCTTTTTCCCCTTTACTTTCCGTAGGGAACCAGTTCCCTCCAGTTGCAGCACAGGACCTTCCTTTTGTGTTAAAGGCTGGCTACCTTGAAAAACGCAGAAAAGGTAAATCATATGATTCTAATGAAAAACTTAAAAATCTAAGACTCTAAGAAACCCTGATGATATTATCCAAACCACAGAATACAGCTTTCAGTTCTAAATAATTTTTAATAACAAAATAAAACATTTGGTCAGGTTTTTTGTTGTCAACCTTGGTTATTTTTAGATGATTCAGGAGCTGTTTCCTGCCTCTTGGAGGAGAGCTGTGGGCCATGACTGTATTCTCAAGGATGAGATTTCTCACAGTTATCCCACCCAGCTGAGCAGTGGGTTATCTGTACCTGACCTGGCATACGCCATGTTTGCTACGGTTCAGATCAAGCTTAGCATATTGTCTGCCATTTTCTGTTATTCATTCAGTGTTCCTCTCCATTGGCTATGATAATTGGGAGTTGACCATATGGTCTCACTCTTTCAACCCCAATATATAATGAAAATGAAATATGGAGGTGGTGTTATGATACGGGAAATGAAAAGCGGAAAGTCCCTTCATTACCATTCTGCTTATCTCTCAGGTAGTCCCTTTGGGCCTTCCTATTTATATTCCGTTTGCTTTTCTTAGCTTTCTTAGCTGAATTTTAAAGCTGAAAGAGATAATAGAAATAATCTAGGTCAACTCCTTCTCCCTCTTTTTTATGACAGATGAGAAAATGAGACCCTGATGAATCAATTATCTGAAGGCTTTATAGTCAAATACCTTTCTGACTGTTTCCTGTCAGGAAAGTTTGTTAGCCATGTAGTTGATCCCATAAATGTAGCAGTCCCATCTCTGCTGTAGTGTATTCCTTTTTTTTTTTTTAACATCTTTATTGGAGTATAATTGCTTTACAATGGTGTGTTAGTTTCTGCTTTATAGCAAAGTGAATCAGTTATACATATACATATATCCCCATATCTCTTCCCTCTTGCGTCTCCCTCCCTCCCACCCTCCATATCCCACCCCTCTAGGTGGTCACAAAGCACCAAGCTGATCTCCCTGTGCTATGTGGCTGCTTCCCACTAGCTATCTATTTCACATTTGGTAGTGTATATATGTCCATGCCACTCTCTCACTTTGTCCCAGCTTACCCTTCCCCCTCCCCGTATCCTCAAGTCCATTCTCTAGTAGGTCTGCGTCTTTATTCCTGTCTTGCCCCTAGGTTCTTCATGACCATTTTTTTTTTTTTTTTTTAGATTCCATATATATGTGTTAGCATACGGTTTTCTCTTTCTGACTTACTTCACTCTGTATGACAGACTCTAGGTCCATCCACCTCACTACAAATAACTCAATTTCGTTTCTTTTTATGGCTGAGTAATATTCCATTGTATATATGTGCCACATCTTCTTTATCCATTCATCTGTCGATGGACACTTAGGTTGCTTCCATGTCCTGGCTATTGTAAATAGAGCTGCAATGAACATTTTGGTACATGACTCTTTTTGAATTATGGTTTTCTTAGGGTATCTGCCCAGTAGTGTGGGATTGCTGGGTCATATGGTAGTTCTATTTGTAGTTTTTTAAGGAACCTCCATACTGTTCTCCATAGTGGCTGTATCAATTTACATTTCTAGTGTATTCCTTTTAGCTTTGTTTTATGTTTTGTTTTTTGTTTGTCTCTTGGAAAAGAAGATACAAATTATTTAGTCATAGAATTTTACAGCTAAAAGGAACCTTAGAAATCATATTAACTAACTTTTCCTTTTACAATAAGGGAATTGCATTATATTTATAAAGGTAATATATATTATCTAAACTGTTCCTTTTCCCTCTTTATTGTAGATCACAGCTTTCTGGGATTTGAATGGCAGAAACGGTGGTGCGCTCTCAGTAAAACAGTGTTCTATTATTATGGAAGTGATAAAGGTAGTATTGGCGTTCAGTTATATCAGCTTCTATTGCATGAGGGTTTTGGGGGGGCATTTTACTCCACTCCCCTACCTCTTGGGTGTAGAATAAGCTGAAGACAAATGGAGAAAGAATAACTAAAAATTTTAATATTATAGCCTAAGGGTAATTAATAATTCTGTTATTTGACAAATGCTCCACGTTCCAGAATGCCCTAAAAGTTAACACAATTGTGTTTTATTGAATTAGGAAAGAGAAAAATAACTTTCATCCGTGTGGCCTTTTACCTCAGGAATTACTGATATTTATCATCCAGGCTGTAGTTGTAGAATTTCTTTAGGGTTGTGGGAGTTTTGAAGGGAGGAAAGATGTTTTTTCCTTCAAATATTTTAAAAGAAAAATTTAGATAAAATGAAACGTGTGCAACACCTTTCTCAGCTTCCTTTATGGATTTAAGTAACAGCAAACATCTATCAAGGTTACTGTTCTAAGCACCTTAGCTGTCTAAGCACTTTAGCTATATTAACTTGGTTAACTACAGCTTTGTGAGGTACGTACCATCATTAGTCCCACTTATTTTACTGTTTGGAAAACTGAGGACAGGGAGCTTAAGTAACTTGTTCAAGGTCATGGAGCTGGTAATGGCAGTTTTGGGATTTGAACGGAGGCCTAATGGTAGGAGTCCGTGCTCTGAACCACTATTATCACTATATTAATTTAGAAACAATGATACATTTTGTAACTTCACTTGCTAATTAATAACTTACTCATAGTTCACATAATTTTAAGTTCATTATTTGAACAAATAAAGCCGTAAAATACTGACATTTAAAGAATATAAGCTTTCTTAGTTTTGCTTTTATCTAGGAAAAGCAGGTCAGAAGTTGAATCTTATAAAGTAAGGGTTGTATATAAATAGCTGACATTCATTTCCAGAAAGGACACTTAAGGAGAAGAAAAGATGTAAAAGTCCAATATCACTGAATATAAACTTTCCCATGAAATTGTTTCTTATCAGTGTTGTTTGGAAGTTTATATTTCATTTGACATTATTTGCAGTTTTTAGGGGTTTTTTCCTTATTATAAAATCAGGCAGATATGATTGTTGTATTTCAGATAAATGTTAAATACGTGCATGATGCTAGAAGTTGGTCTCACCTTTTGGTTAATGGGATTATCAAGTTGAGAATTAACTTAGTGGCTAGTTTGCATTCTGTCACTAATTTACAATATGTTCGTAAGTAGAAATGGAGTCAGTGAAGTGTAAACTATAAACAGCTATCAACAGGTATCCTTCTTTCTTCTGCTAAGTCTTTTTTTTTTTAACACTTTATTTATTTATCTATGGCTGTGTTGGGTCTTCGTTTCTGTGCGAGGGCTTCCTCTAGTTGTGGCAAGCGGGGGCCACTCTTCATCGCGATGCACGGGCCTCTCACTATCGCGGCCTCTCTTGTTGCGGAGCACAGGCTCCGGACGCGCAGGCTCAGTAGTTGTGGCTCACGGGCCCAGCTGCTCCGCGGCATGTGGGATCTTCCCAGACCAGGGCTCGAACCCGTGTGCCCTGCATTGGCAGGCAGATTCTCAACCACTGCACCACCAGGGAAGCCCCCTTCTGCTAAATCTTAAGTAGGTGATTTCATCAGAAAATTTAGAGTCCAAGTTCAATTATGATTATCATAGGTCATAAACATGTGTTACTATTATAGAAATAAAATTTTGTACAGTATTGTGAATTGAGATCAAGATTTTGCTTTTCCATAAAGAAATGTCTTCTATTTCATAAGACCAGGGCAGGGAGGTTTAAAATCCTTGTGACTTTGGTTCAGTTAGTCTTCTCATTTCTAATTTCTTTAAAAATCAATGAATACTAATGTCTGTTTCCTTCACTCCTAGTCCTAACTGGTATATACCAACAGTTAGGTCAAAGATAAGCAAGAGTTTTCCCAAAATCTAGGGAATGTTTATATTTATTTCAAAGGCTAATAAATAAATTCTAGTTATTTGGGGGAGATACTAGTTAAATTCCCATTTCTATTCTTAGTTGATGAGGCCTTGTGGTAATAACATTCTTTGTAATTTGTATTTTAAGTACTTTGTGATCCATTTAGCCACTCTACCACTGCGGCTTTTAAAAAATTACTATTCTCGCCTTCCCTTTTTACGTGGATCTTTGAGGATCTGGTTTATATTTCCTTAAACTCTTCCCTATCTGTCACTATGAAGCCTCCTGTTTCCATTGAGATTTCAGATCTGTTTTTAGTGGTTCTTTGGAATTCTTGGCCAGTTCTGCTTTTAGGGACTTGGGGGAAAAAATCTATATTTAGACAGTTTTTAACTGCTTGTTTGGCATGATTTTAATTTCCTTCCTTTGTGTCCTTTTCTTTCCAAGAAAATGTACATGTCACATGAAATTTTTATTTTCTTTTGTGAAATCAGATAGCTGATTTGTACAACATTGTTTACTGTATATGTGAACCACTTTACCTAAACTTCCGAAAGAGCTATTTAGATAAATGAGAACTATAATCCTCCAACTAAGTAGGATTTAGATAAATGGATTGTAGAGGCACAGAGGAGTTGATACCACTTACTAGGTTAAACTGTACTTTGTTACTGTTTGACAGATACATAGTTCACATTTTCTAACTTACGGTATGTGCCAAAAAACATTTTGACCCATCAAGATAATAATGGCTTAGAAAGAGTAGTTCCAGCCTGTAGGGTAAATAATACTCTTACCTTCGTACCCCTAAATATTATCTGTATTTATTATTCATGGCCATTTGGGGACTTTAAGTTTTATACACACACACACACACACACACACACACACACACACACACATATATCTTAACATAACATACTTTATTACTTTCTGAAATCACATCCTTCCTTTCATCTCTTTCCTCTTCATTTGAATCTCATCGTCATGAATCTCATTTATCAAACTTCTTGGGTCCTAGATGCTCAGACTGCCATCAAGGTAGTCCTTCACTCACTGATTTATTCATTTTTTAATTTGGTAAACATTTATTGGGTACTTGATAGATCCTGGGCATGGGGGATCCAAAGATAATCCTGCCTTACAGGTACTCACAGTTGGAGTTGTGTGGGTATCAGTAAGAGAAGAGAGGAAGTCATGGGATCACTCGGGGCTGGGCGGGTAATTTCAATGCGGTAAAAACGAGTGATTTAAATAAAATATCTTTGGATCACAAAGGGGGGGTGGGTAATTGCCTGGGGGAGTTAAGGAATACTTCCTAGTGGAGAGGATCCTTCATTGGGCCTTAAAGAATGAGGAGTTTGTTGGATGAAAAAGGGTAAAATGGGCATTCCAGGCAGCAGAATGGCAAAGATTCTGAGTTTCGAAAGGCCTTGGATGAGATCAGAATTGGAATCAAGGCAGAGCATACAGTGAATGAGGGGAGGGTGTATAAAAGGCTACAAAAGTGGGTTAGGATCAGATTGACAAGAGCCTTATGAGAATAAGGTCCTTGCTAACTATTTTATCTTGAATATGGCTTTTAAGCATAGGGCTCTATGACCAGAATTGGTTTTTAGGAAGTAATTGTGATAATATTGTGGGGCATGGATTGGAATGGATAGAAACTGGGTCAGCAGGATCATTTAGGGGGACACTGAACCAGTCTACGCAAGAGAGGTTATCACAGGAAGCTGAGAGGCACATGGAGGATTTAGTGCAGGCCCCCCCGCCTCCAAAGCCATGTTCTTTCTACAACTTGGTAGTTAGCAGCCCTTCCAACACACCTGTAAATGATGGCCCATTTAGGAACCTGTTCCAAACTCATGTTTTCAGGGTTTTGTTTTTTGTTTTTCTGTTTAACCTCCATATGATCTTGAATCAGCATTATGAAACTTATCTCCTCCCACTTTTAAGGGGGGAGTAGTTAGTTTGTAGTATCTCTTTCCTTCCCACTTAAGGGGTTTTGCTGCCCCTACCCCAAGTCCCCAGTTAAAGAAAATTCTAGTGCCATCTAGTATGTGGCAGCTGCAAGTAGCCTTGGTCCTACCAAGAGTCATTCTATATATATCAAAAGTTATTTATTATATCACGTGGTTGTAACTTCTTCATTGTATCTTTTCAATGTATAATAAAAGTCAGTAGAAAATTGGGCTTAATACAGATAATTTAAACTAACAAAACTTTTATGTTGGCGGGGAAGTAAAATTTTTCATTGAAATTGACCTCTCTGCTCTCTCACTTCCCTCATTATTTCATCACTGATAGGAAAAATAGGACATAGCTGTTCAGTGTGGATGACAATTATAAAGTGTTTTGATAGCATCATAGTTCTCTTTTAATATTAAAAATTATTGTTAAAGTGACAGTGTTTGTATAATTGGAAGTTCTGTTGTTTTATAACAACTTTAGTAACAGCCATAAAAGCTTACCTTTTTTCCTGGTTCATTTGATAGAGGCAAATTCCTGGGTCAGGGCATCAGCATTTTATAATTATATCATGAATATATACAAAATATGTAAATTAAATCTGATATTAAAAAAATTCATACTATAATTTTGTTTGTGTAAAGAAGGATAATATCTTTGTTATTCCTTAAGAAATAGAAATAATTTTGACATGATAGAAATGAAATAATTCTGATATGCAAATACTAACTTTAAACTCTATCAAAATAAATGTTAAATAAAAGACCTTTATTACCCTGTAGCAGTACAGAGAAGTTAAAATGTACATCTGATACTTAGAAGGACTTCATCAACATGAGGAAATATTCATGTACAAACTAAGTCCTATTTAAAGGTCTCATGACGATGAGTCCTGTTGGTTTGCAATAAACCAGGACACAGTTTGATTTAAAATATATCTATACATCTGTATATAGATTGAAGAGATGTGTGTGTGTGTATACATAGATAGATTGAAAGTAATATATTTTCAATAGATCTGCACTGCTGTAAATACATAGATATATAGATGTTACTGTATCTATCTGTGTGTAATAGATACAGCAACATCTGTAGCAGTAAATATTCTTTGAAAATCTTTGTGCCAGGTATTATTAATGCTAAGTGGTATCATACACTGGCTCAGAGGAGTGGGCACAGAGGACCCATGAAACAGTACGATATGCAGGAGCCGGCTCACTGGGGCAGTAGGTGAGTGAGGGCTGGTGAGACTGGAAGAAGTGGAGCCAAGCTGGTAAATCCCCTGGTCAGGAGTTTGGCCTTTTTTGTCTAAGGGACAGTTAATGTTTCTAAGCATTGCAGGTAAGTAGATGGCATGACAAACTTTGGATGTTGGAAAGATCACATTGACAGCTGTCAGAAGAAGGTAAGACTGGAGGCAAGATGTGTTTTGAAGCTGAGAGTGGCTGGGAATCCAGAGAGTTGTTTAGCACCTTAAGTGCATGAAGGAGCCGCAGGTTATGTTTTTAGCCATTCTCACGTTGCATGACGTTGCATGGGTAGTAGCAGTGTCATTAATTCTGTAATTATCGTAGGAGGCTCTAAGAGGATAACATGTATAGGATATTAAGATATTCTCTGTATAATGTTTATCTTTTTTAAAAAAATTTATTTAATTTATTTATTTATTTTTGGCTGCATTGGGTCTTTGTTGCTGCGTGCAGGTTTCTCTAGTTGCGACGGGCGGGGGCTGCTCTTAGTTGCGGTACGCGGGCTTCTCATTGTGGTGGCTTCTCTTGTGCAGCATGGGCTCTAGGCACGCAGGGCTCAGTAGTTGTGGCTCGCGGGCTGTAGAGCGCAGGCTCAGTAGTTGTGGTGCACGGGCTTAGTTGCTCCGTGGCATGTGGGATCTTCCTGGACCAGGGCTCGAACCCGTGTCCCCTGCATTGGCAGGCAGATTCTTAACCACTGTGCCACCAGGGAAGCCCCTGTATAATGTTTATCTTAACAATAGCTGTATGTATAGTCTAATAGACCATATCATAATTATTATCTGAATTTCAGTTGTGGAGGAAAACAGTAGGTATAGCCAGAAAAACTAGAAACATGGTTTTAAATTCTGGTCTACAAGAAATTTAATTTCTTGTAATTTATTTATTTTCCATTCACAGCTACCTCATACTACACTGGTTTTTTTTTTTTATTTTTTTATTTTTTTAAATTTATTTATTTTTGGCTGTGCTGGGTCTTCGTTTCTGTGTGAGGGCTTTCTCTAGTTGTGGCGAGCGGGGGCCACTCTTCATCGCGGTGCACGGGCCTTTCACTATCGCAGCCTCTCTTGTTGCGGAGCACAGGCTCCAGACGCGCAGGCTCAGTAGCTGTGGCTCACGGGCCCAGTTGCTCCGCGGCATGTGGGATCTTCCCAGACCAGGGCTCGAACCCGTGTCCCCTGCACTGGCAGGCAGATTCTCAACCACTGCACCACCAGGGAAGCCCCTACACTGTTTTTTAAATCGAGTTTCTTCCTATGGTTGAAAGTGTGTGGCGGTATACAAAAACCACTTGGTTCTTATGCTTGCAGTGTACTTTTTTTTTTTTTTGGCCGCCGTGTTTTGCAGGATCTTAGTTCCCTCACCAGGGATTGAACCCAGGCTTTTGACAGTGAAAGTGTGGAGTCCTAACCACTGGACCACCAGGGAATTCCCACTTGCAGTGTACTTTTATTTTAAAGAAAAGAAAAAAGGTTTTATAAATACCTAAAATTTCCTGCCATCAGACCGTATGAGGGAAACTTTTAATTCTAACTAAAGTGCTTCCCTTTGGACCCATACATATTGCCTATGTTTGTTATTCAGAGCCCTTTGGGGCCCTTAAGTAATAAATATATATGGCATACAGTATTTTTCACTTAAAATAGTAATAATTTGATATTTCCTCATGGTATAACTCAAACACTGGAAGTATATTTCAAGTGACTGAATTAGCATTGGCAGCTGTATTTCTGTGAGCTATATAAACAAGGAAAATGTTCATGTGTCTTTAACTGAGGGCCTAGAACAACTTACTAATCAGTTGGATAAAGTTTAGTGGGAGGTTTAGTATTAACGGGCATGTTTCCCTCTTTCTTACTAGTGAGCATTAATACTTATGGAAATAGCATGAGTTATTCACTAAGAGGGAAAGGCCTTTTTAAATATAAGAAGCAGATATTATCAAAAATTTCTGAACACATTTCATATCTTTCTGTTTGCTAGCCATTTGTACCAAATTAGCATTATTGGTATAAACAACAGAAACCAACTTTGTTTATGCAGGAAAGGAAATTATTGGGAGAATATCAACTCTCAGACAGAGTTGATGGGAAGGCTAAACAACCAGGCTCGGAAAAGCAGGCAAGGACTAAGGGAGGTGAGGTGGCTGGAACTTCAGCCCAATCCACACCTCCAGGGACAGTCTGACTGGGACACACCGGTGGCCCTGCCAAGCCAGGACTCATGATGTTGCCTTTGTGCACTGCCACCAATCAGTGAATGCCACTGCTAACAGAAGTGGATTCTGAGCTCTCCCCTGATTCTTTTGTTATTCAGTTCAGATTTAGGTCCCAGGCTGGAGCATCTACTTGACTGATCTGGAACAGGGAAAATCTAAACCTCCCTCCAGCTTCTGTGGTGGGAAGTTGGCTTTGCCCCCTGATGATCTCAGGACTAAAATAGGAAAGATACTTAGATGCTGGGGATCCTCAAATGACAAATGCTCACAACTCATAGGGATGCTAAATGATTTAGAATTATTTAGTTACTATATTTATACTATATTTTAAATGATAGGAGAGTGGTTGGTGTTTTAAGCATATTTTCTGAGAGCCAGCAAAAAAGAGAGTAAGCAAGCATATTTGCAATGAAACTAGGACTGACTGGGTTTTGGAAGATGGCAGTGGGGTGGAGGGAGAGAATGTGGTGTCAGTTGATGAAGAAAAGGGAGAAATTAAGAATGATGCTCAATTTTCTGGTTTGGGGGCTTCAATTAATGGAGGTACCGCTTATTGAGAAGGAGGACACGACAAGAAAGATCACAAGTAGAGTGGGAGTGGGGATAAGATGATCTCCATTGCAGGCAAGTTATATTCATTGTGCCTATAGGACATTCAAGAGATGAAACATGTATAGTGAGCAGGTGAAGATTTGGATATTCAGTTCTGAAGCTGGACTGAAAATAGAGAATTATGAGTCACAAGCATATTGATAGGAATTTAATCCCTGGGATTGGATGAGGTTGCCCAGTGAAAACTGTAAAGCAGGAAAAGAACAGGATTTAGAACATAACCCATCATGGCTGTTTAAGAGATAGGCAAAGGTACCGGAGCCCATAAAGCAAGCTGAGAAAGTTGGGCCCAAGTTGCAGGAGGAAATGCAAGCTATAACGCTTATCATCTCTACTGAGACTTCATAAATTACATGTTCTAAAACAGTGGTTTTTCAAACATTAGTGTGTATCAAAATCACCTGGGGTGTTTGCTAAAAACTTAGTTTCCTGGACTCACCCCCGGGGAATCCTATACAGCAAGTTCAGAGTGGTAGCCATTTCTATGTTCTTAACAGGCATCCAAGATGATTCTAACATAGGTGATTCTTGAAATACACTTTGAGAAACACCTTTCTAGGAGACAATGTGAAATGGTTGAAAAAGCAAGGTTTTAGAATCAGACTTACGTTAGGGTCCTGGCTTTTACTACTTTGGTTGTGTGGCTGTAAGCAAGTTGTTTAAGTTGTTTTTTTCCCCGTCAGTGCTGGGGACATAATAAATACCTTCTTTGTCTTAGAATTATTACAAGATATATATGAGATTGCTGTATTAAATTTCTGGCATATAGAAGGAGTTCAGCAAATAAGGTCTGTCTTTTTGGGCTTCCCTGGTGGCACAGTGGTTAAGAATCCATCTGCCAATGCAGGGCACATGGGTTCGAGCCCTGGTCCAGGAAGATCCCACATGCCGCGGAGCAACTAAGTCGGTGCGCCACAACTACTGAAGCCCACGCACCTAGAGCCGGTGCTCTGCATTTTTAAAAAAAGAAAGAAAAAAAAGAAAAAAAAAAAGAGATCTTTTTGGCACTTAAAACCCCCAGAACACAGCTATAAACCTAAAGCCAGTGAAAAAGGAGGAGGAAATAGCATCATTAACCTCATACATTTTGTTTTGTAAGAGATCAGAGCCAACTGCTTTTTACCTCGAACCTACTGAATTAGAATTGTGTAAAATTAAGTTACTGATTTAATAGATTTCATTATCTAGTTTCTCCTGGCAGCCTTTAGTGCTGTAGACATTAAATTCGAACAGCATTGATATAGGCAAGGTTAAAGTATGAAATAGAAGCTGACGAAAATTTAATAGAGGGACAAACACCTCAAAAATCCTGAGGGTATCAACATGTTGTAACATACTATAAAAACTAATACTCAAATTAATGCTACTCGATCATCAAGAAAAAATTAAATTACGTTTAACAGAGTTGTTTGAAAAGTCAGGGAAGTATATATTTCAGAATGATTTCAGTTATAAAAACAAACATTTTAGAGAGTTTTGGCACTTAAAAGAAATAAACTTATGCAATTGGAGAAGTTCACTTAGATAAAATATTTTATTAGTCTACTATAGTTCTGGATAAATGAACTTATATGACCTTACTTCCCATTTGATTGGCATGTAACTATTTTTAAGTCAACAAGTGTCTTTGAAACTACCCCAGAAAGCACTGTCGAACTAGCCTATATGTAGATTGCTATAGATTGCCATGTGATGCTAAGGTTTTCTCTTTCTTCTGCGCCTTGAAGAGAAGCTAATGTAAATGGAGAAGAGCGGAGTCTTAGCATACCCATGTCTGCCCATTTTGTGTCGTGAACTTCCTATCTCACGTTGGCTAATTGGAAATATGGCTACTTTATGGTTATGGATTTGCAAAAGCTACTGAGAGTTATGAATTTTTCTTTCCTCCAACTGGTCCTTGAAAATCCTGTTTTTTTCCTGAGAAGTTTAAGGAAATCTCTCAAAAGTATCCTGTATGGCTTTGATATTTGCTTCCAACTACTTCCATTTTTTATCGTGAAAATTAAATCCTTTTGCAGTGTAGTGAATCACTGACTAATATTCCTGGAGCACTTATATCTGTACTGGGTGTGTGGGAAGGTGTGTGGGGTGTCTGTTTCAGTGGCAAGGGGGAAAGGTCTGGTACAGTGTTACTAGCTTTTGTCTCACCATACCTATAATGCTCCTTTGTTTGTTTTAAGTGCTCAGCGTAAATTTGTTGAATGAGTGAATGAATGACTTAGTTTTCTTTGAGAATTTTAGAAGAACCAACAGTGTTTAACCATTATTATTTTAATACCTTTTCCCCAGTATTATTTTTCTAGTTAGGTGTTTTGCAAAATATGTTCTGTGAGTACCAGTTCCATAAAATATTCTGTGAAAAAAGGGTTCCATTGACAAATAATTTGGGGAAATGCTGCATACTAAATCTTTCTCGTAGAAATTTGATCAAATATATTAAGGGCCTCAAGAAGGCTGGACTAACAAAACCTGTTTAACTTTAATTCAACATTTCCCAAACTTATTTGATCATAGAAACCTGTTAATATCCCATAAACACACTTTGGGAAATGCTGCTCTGATTTTTATAGTTTTCATCTCATAGAGTTTATTGCAGACGTTTTCCACAAAGCAAACTTCAAATTTTGAAAATTGTTTTTTCAATTATCCAAAGAGATATAAATTATGACTAAATATGATTAGAATGTCCAGATTTAAGTCAGGAATTACTAACTCAGATTTTTTGCCTTTGATGTTTTGAACCAGATATGATCTTGATGACCTTTTAAAAATGCCTGTTACTTCAGGCATTAAATTAGTACATTTAAGAAAAGGAGATACATATTTTACGGGCACACTAAGCTGAGAGAGCCCTGCACCCCATGATATGGAAGCATTTCTATATTTCCCCTGAGCTCAGTAAAAGAGACAGTTGTCCTTACTCATGATTTTAATATTGTATGTTAATCTAGGAAGTAAACCTATAGCAGTGCCTCCTTTCTCTCAAAATTGTATAACTGGATAAAGTAGGAAAGGCGACTAATTTTATTTTTAGTTTCAGTATTAAATCTTTTGTTTTATTCCTACTTTATTGTTTTTAAAGTAATATCTGACTAAAACTGAAGTCATCTTTTCTTTTGAATTTTCATCATATGGGATTCAAATGTGCTTTACTAGTTTAACTGTTCACTGACTGGTAAGAAACCTACTTTTGTTTTGTTTTGGTAAGAAATGCTTCTGTACTTGCTTTACCACTCCTCTCCATTCAAATACTTTGTTTTCCCCTCACATCTTTTTATAATTAGCAGTTTTGTTTTGCTTTGCTTTTTAAATTTAGAGTTTGATTTGTACCAATTTAGGAGATTTTTAAAAAAGGAAAAGTTGTGTTTTAGGGGCTTTTGCGGCGTGGGGAGGTTGGAGGGTGGTGATGAGAGGAGATAGTAGTAAATAAAAGCCCAGCAAGCTTTCAACTAGACGGGTTTTCCCACTGGCTTACCAAATCTGAAAGAGCCACGGATTTGTAGTGGGTTTGTCTAGCAAGTTCTAAGTCCCAATTCTTGGATTTTCCCTACATGAAATTGTCATATTTCCATACTTCCTTCTGAATAAGACCATTATCTGCAGACCTCTTCTTTTGGTTCCCTTAGATGTCCTTTTTAAAACCAGCCATTCCAAATAACTCTGTAATTTTAGAATTAAAAGTAATACCTAGAAATGTTACTTAGATATTATACTGTGAAAGCAATATGACCAAAAAATATTCTATCCAAAAATTTATCCAAAAAATTCTAAATAAAAGCTAATCAACTGGATATTTATATTCACTATAGTAAATGAAATTCTGACTTTCATTTTATCTTCAACAGACAAACAACAGAAAGGTGAATTTGCAATAGAAGGCTACAATGTCAGAATGAATAACACTCTTAGGAAGGATGGAAAGAAAGATTGTTGTTTTGAAATCTCTGCTCCCGATAAACGTATCTATCAGGTTGGAGTTTTCATGTTGCCTTGAAATTAAGTTGATAAAACTTCCTGATTTCATTTTTAAAGACATTAACATTTTGTTCAAACAACTCTTTCTGACATGTTAATAATAATAAAAAATTCTGGGTTTTATACATTAAACATTTGTATAAGGGGAAATCAAGTTTTTTAAAAATTCCAGATTAGTTCAAGTGATATCTTCTTGAGAGAACAGGAGATATGTAATTTATCAATTACTTCACATGTTGCATTTTATGTCTATTTTAATGGAACTGTGCAATTTCTTAAAAGGATTACATGGCAGAAAGAATAAAATTATCAAAAGAAAAATATCAGAATGTTCATGCATATTGTATTGCTTAGACTTGTGGGAGAAAAGGAAGGCAAAGGCACGCATCAGCTCTGCAATTCAAGAGCTATCAGCCAGCATCAATATGGAATGCATGTTTAATAAGTTTCAAATATCTGAGATTGCAGTTGAAAGCCAGTTAATTAAGTTGTCAGGTAGTGTGTTGGAATCGGACAAGAACATTTTTAAGAAAGCTGTACCCAGCAGTCTAGAGAAATTCATGGGTGTCTTCTAATTGTCAAGGGCAAATTTTGTTCATCAGTTCTGTCTTTGACATTGATGAAGAGAAGCAGCTTTTTTTCCTGCACAGCTGCCAGCTGCTGATCACAGTTTCAAATCCATCATCCTCTGCTTCAATTACATAAATTTGTCAAAATTAACTGTACATTATAAGAAGCACCCTTGCAAGGAAAGTAGTACTAGACATGAAGAGAATTACTAATGGTCTTAAAGAAATGGAAAGAATGCAACATATACCTTTCATTACAGTGGTGATTTTTATTGCTATCGTTTGTTTTTTATTAGTTCACAGCAGCTTCTCCCAAAGATGCCGAAGAATGGGTACAGCAGCTGAAATTTGTATTACAAGGTAAGAGCAATCAATTGAACAAGTTATTACAGTCTTTAAGTACTGAATAACTGAATAAGTTGGAGTTTCATACAAAGAAACTTATTGACTTCTGTGAGAAATGACTAAAAGAACATGACTGGTATTAATACATACCATTTGCTTCAGATTAATAAAAGCATCTTTTCTGCAAGTACCATTTGGCAACTTTGAAATTCACATATTTATGCCACAATCAATTTTTTTAAATGTTTAAGTTAAGGATATAGCATATAACAATATTGTGACTTTGTAGGGCTGCATTAATTTAGGTAATAGGGTTTTGAAAACTTCTTTTGCATTCTTTAAAATTCTGCTTCCTGAAACATGTTTTGTAGATATGGGGTCTGATGTTATTCCTGAGGATGATGATGAAAGAGGGGACTTATATGATGATGTTGATCAGCCTCTACCAATCAGCAGCTCACCAGCAAGCAGCCAGCCAATTGATGATGAAATTTATGAAGAACTTCCAGGTATTTATTTATGGTGATTCATTTAAGGATTTTAGAGATTTTTTTTAATGTCATATATCATCAAGAGAAGAAAATGGTGAGCTATTAAAAACAAGGACAAAGAAAATCTTCAAAACTCTGTTTTATGAAAATGACTCTGCTCGAGGTATTTCAAGTGAGTGGATATACTTTTATGAAAAGTGAATGGAATGTTAAAATGAAGCAGATACAGTCCTAATCTCATGGGACTTTTGGCTCATTAGCATTGTTTATGCTACATAATTTTTTAATTAAAAAATTGACTTGCCTTACAGTTTTTTCCAGCAACTCACACATCATTTTTTATTTATACATCTTGGAACTTCCATTAACCAGAAGTTCTATGCACACCCCATATGTCAACAACTTCTGCCTCATATATTCCTCCTTGCTGTAGTGTATTGCATTGTCTTGGAGGAATGTCGTTGAACTATAAACAAAGGCCTTTTGAGGCTTGAAGTTTTTGTACTTGATATTTTATCATTCTACATTTTCAGGCATGGTTTAGTGTTTAAATGCCTCAGTATCTGTTATGTAACATAAATTTAATTGTCTATTAGCTCTTTGGCTTGTAGTTTTGAGGGTCAACCTAAAACAGAAAGAACGTTTAGGGAATTATTACGTTACTAATGCTCTAGGTTGAAATGAGCCTTTTTCTGGTTATTAAAAAAAATCAGCCATTAGAGAAGGAAAAGGGATTATAAGTAATATGTGTGATATTTAACTGACATCTCATGTAGAAAGGCTATTTTTCTTTGAATAGAACAATTTAACAACACTATAAACCTTTAAAAATGATTTAACAATACCTAAAATGTTCAAAATTAACATACAAATGTGATGTTCAGTGTAGTAAGCAGAGCATAATAACTAGCACATGGATTTTAGAGTCAAAAAGTTTGAATTTTGACTATACCATTTACTAGCTCAGTGACCTTAAAAGTCAATTTTTTCATCTATAAAATAAGGATAATTTCATGAGGGGATGGTGGTAAATGACGTCATGGATCTACAGCCCTCAGCACAGTGCTTGAGTCATAGCACACCCACAATAAATTGTCACATCATCATCATTATTATTTTTTTTTTTTAAATTAATTAATTTATTTATTTTTGGCTGTGTTGGGTCTTCGTTTCTGTGCGAGGGCTTTCTCTAGTTGTGGCAAGCGGGTGCCACTCTTCATCGCGGTGCGCGGGCCTCTCACTATCGCGGCCTCTCACTACAGATGTTCTTCTTCATCACTTTTTTTTGGCCTGGGGCCACATAATCGTTGTAAATAACTGGTTACTCTTGAAGTAGTCTTACTTCTTGCTGTGGTACTGGAAGAAATCTAAGCTGCTCTGGTATTCCTTGCCCCTGCCTGGGATCCCAGTTGCTGTACAAAGTGATTGAGTTTGATAGAGCCTGCAACTGTGCCCCGGGAAGGAAGCTGGTGGAGGCAGCTGTGGAATGTCTAGTTCTTCTTTCTTCCCCAGTGTAACCGAGAGCCACTTCAGTGTCTGTACAGTTCAGGTTGGTCAAGTTTGAGCCACCCACTAGAAAGGGGATTTTTTTTAGTGAAAACCCTGAAGTTGGCTCTTAGAGTTAGAGGTTTTGTTTGATTAAATATCTAAAACTAGAACAGCAACTTTTTTTCTTTCAGAAATGCTCTCTCAGGAGAAGAGTTAAGCTAATTGCTTTCACTTCTGTGAAATATGAATATAATTTTGAGAGGAGGTGAAAACAGTGGAAAAGCAGTGAACATACTTATAAACTGTTGGTATTTTTCCAGTTCTATACAAATAACTGTGTATATCGGAAATCTTACTGGTTAAATTCCCAGAATTAATTAATACTATCATTTCAACACGATTTTCTGTCCATTACATGTAGTTGAAAATTAATCCTCTTAGTTGAAAGATGAAGCATAAAATGTGTTTGAAGAAAAATCTAAGCATTCAGCATGTTACTTTAAAGCATAAAGTTCTTTTTCTGAGAAAGCAGAGCTCTTACTCAAATAAATGTATTTTTAAAATGCAAAATAAACTTGCAGTGTTTTAAGTCTCAAGAATAATAATAAGATAACATTGCTTAAAAATTGTGTTATAAACTATCCCTTGAAAAATGTTTATAATTTTATGGGAGTGTAAATAGTTTCATTGTTTTCATTGTTTTTCAGTTAGAATATTCTAACTATTACAGCAGCTTCTCTTTAATTTCTTGTTCATTAAATTTTAACTAACTTCACAAAAGAATAGGAATAAATTTGTAAGGTTCTTTGCATTTAGGGTATTTATACATATGTAGAGAAGAATTGAGACAATGCCATTTCTGGGGAATATTAAAGACATTTGGTTTTTCTTCAAATATCCTAATGCTTTGACATCTTTTATGTCTTAGTACCTATTAGCATAGGCCAGTCATGTTTTCTTATGTGGTGATATTACTATTGCATATTTGTGTTTGCAAAGCTAATGTTTTGATCAAAGTGTGTTAAACTGTTTCATAACACAGTAATGAGTTCATTTGGCTTAGCACAAATTTCAGAAGTTACTACTCATTTTTTCATTAGAAATACAGAAGAAGGTTTTTGTTTGAATTTGAATCTCGAAAGGGGAAAGCAATACTTGGGAAATTGCTGCAGAAATCAACCCAGCTTGCTCTTCTCTTCTAGTTACCATGTCACCTGTAATTTTTTTCTATAATGTCAGGAAATTCTGCAGAAATAACACAACAAAAAGATTTTTTAAGATGTAGGCTCAATAAAATCGGCCTAGTATCAAGAGTGGTAACTGCCTGTTTAGCCTATTAAATCTGTAGATTTCAGGGGAATTGCATTTGAAATTCTTCTGGCAAGTGGACAGGAGGAGAGAGGGTAGCATAAAATAGGACAACAAATTTCTAATCCCATTAAGCTATTTTTTTAAGTGTTAATTCATTCTTTTTTTTTAAAAATATTGTAATGATAGATTAAACTATTCCAAGCCAGAAAAGGATGTTTTTATTCTTTCGTCATTCAATTACATTTTAAATTTATTCAGTCCAACTATCTGCATCTAAAATGGAATATAAAGTAAATTGCAGCTATAAATTTTTTCCATGAAACTATTATATATATATATATATATATATATATATATACCCATATTTTGAACAGTGTTTGAGTACTTAAATTTGAAGCAATCTCCAGCAAATGACATGAAAGCCAACTTAATCAATAAATAGTTACAACCCCCCCCAAAATATATTTTAGCTGTATTTTCTTGCTGAGTAATTATCACTCATATTACCAAGTTAATAACAAGATTATAGAAGACCCTGGAGTCTCTGGTATTAACATCATTCCTGATTTCACCAAACAATTTTTTTTCACATTCCTTCTTTAGAATGCAATGGAAAGATGCCAGTTGACTTTCACAGAATCACACATATTTAGCCTTTTAATATTGTTAGTCCAGGCAGCCTGCTGGCATTCCTTTTCCTTAAACTATGGTACTGAATTATAAAGTGTGGTGATATGGTGTCCTGTTATATGGTACGATAGATAACTAGATTATCATTTTTTGGATGGTTTCAGCTCTGAACTCTGCTGAGAGGGTTACCTGAAGTTATAGAATATAAGGAAAACATCCATAAATTAGTCACCTCACACATCTAACTGTAGGTTTATCTTTGCTGAATATAAATGTGATTTTAGGGTTCTTCATTGTTGCCTCTTTCATAATACAGCATGAAGCTTTGAGATATAATTTTGCTTGTCATGTTGCTTTTCTCTACTTTGCCGTCGGCATTGCAAACAAATTCTCTTCATTACAAGAGATGGTTTAATACATATTAAAACTCGAAACACCTGTGTGCGTGCAAAACCTATATTTCTAACTGTAGAGAAATAAACTAACCTATTTTTGCAACTTGGCGCTACCTCTGTGGTTCTCAACCACGGGAGATTTTGGCCCCCAGGGTGCATTTAATGACTGAATTCCTGGAGGCATTTTTGGTTGCCACAACTGGTTGTGTGTGTGTGTGTGTGTGTGTGTGTGTGTGTGTGTGTGTGTGTATGTTGCAGGCATCTAGTGGGTACGTGCCAGGGACGCTGCTAAACATCCTACAAAGCACAGGACGGCCACCACAACAAATAATTATCTGACCCAAAATGTCAATAGTGCCGAGGTTGAGAGACTCTGTTATAGAGGTATAATAGATGGCTTTTGGTTTATCACCTTTTGTGTGTGTGTGTGTGTGTGTGTGTGTGTGTGTGTGTGTGTGTGTGTTCCAATAAAACTTTATTTACAAAAACAGGCACTCCTTGGGCTATAGTTTGCCAACCCCTGAACTTGCAGTTCTCTTCCATTTGCCTTCTGACCCATTTATATCCTGCACCTTTACAGTGCTTAGCATACAGAAGGAGCTTAATAATGATTGATTAAGCTAGTGAATTAGATGTGAGCAATAAAACCACTAGATTACAGTGTTAAAGGAGCAGAAACAAGAAGTTAATTACTAGGGGTGTAATGGTTAACGGACAAGAGAAAGAGACATTGTTGGCAGCTTCACGGTTTGAGGTGAAGTCATTTGTAATTAGTCATCATCACAGACCTTGAACTGTGAAAGGACAAAGAATCACCAGTAGCAGTGAGATACAGAGCAAGACACTTGGCATCTGAGCCTCAATTTCCTTATTTATGAAATGAGGAGGTCATTTCCATCTTCAAGATAATACAGCAGATACATGGGTTTAAGGGAGTGAAACAGATCCGATCCAGATCCTGGAGATATGACTTGGGTTGTGGGACATTACAGCTCTCAGTTTCCTCCTCTATAACAAGGCCGATAATTCCTCCTTTAGAGAGTGATTAGGATGGTTTAGCGCAGGGTTTCTCAACCTCAGCACTGTTGACATTCTGGGCCAGAAAATTCTTTGTGTAGCGGCTGACTTGTGCGTTGTAAAATGTTTAGCAGCATCGCTGGTCTACACCACTAGATGCTCGTAGCACCCCTATAATGTGACAACCAAAAAAGCCTTTAGACATTGCCCAGGGTTTATCACCTTTTTATCTGTGTCTCTTGAGTTGTAAAAACCCATAACCCATGCTTCGTATGAGTTTATTTTTATGGACAAAACATAGGTTTTCTTATGTAAGTAAAGCTAGGAATACATAGAATGGCTCTAGGTCATAAGGGACCAGCTGGACTTGTCTGTCACTGTTTACTTCAAGGGCCTGAGGAGTCTTAGAGAAATGAGAAACCCATGAAAGATTTAAAAAAAAAAAAAAAAAGGAAAAAAGGAGGGAGGCATTTTCTCTGTTTTAATGAGCTGTGATCTGTGAAGGGAGAGTCTTTTTTTAATATTGTAAATATGTGTCTTTCTTGTACAGACACTTGGCTTATCCTATTCTGATAGGGTTGTTCATTTCAGGCTGAAGTGAAAGACCTATGGACGAAGGATTGGATCTTCTTAAAGGGAGTCAGGCCACCTGGGAGAATGCAGGGCCAAGCAATTCCAAGGCCACCTGGAATTTGACAGGTGGCTTTAAGAGGAGAGGAAATCCAATAATGGTGTTTCTCTTCCTTTTGGGGCCTGGATTTTGAGGAGATTAATGGGCCTGAGATGGCAGGAAAAATGGTCTCTGCTCCTGAAGGTCAACAGGGAGTCCCTGAGGGGCCCTACTGGGGGAATCAGTGAAGATGCACTCACCTGAGGGTACGTCACACCATGCCACATCAGGTGGTTCTGTATTATTCTCTGCACATTAGATGCTCACTGGAAGAATCTTAAATATTGCTGATGGACATAAAGTTAATAAGTGAAAGTCATTCACCTTCTACTCTAAGTAAGCATTGTTAACAGTTTGATATAAATCTTTTATCTTTTTTTAGCCCATTTACAAATATGCAATGTTTATACTTAAAAAAAGAAGAGATCCTTCTTTTTTTTGGATGCAAAACAAAATCATTTTATGAGAGAAGATCAAAGAATGGAGAGGTTGAGGTATTGGAAAGATCATCTGACTTGTTTAAATCCTGAGAATTTTGACATGGACAGTGTTAGATAATGTGACATTCGGTCAGGAATTAAAATCTTGCCGCGGTGACCTTCCATCTGGGAATTTGCAGATATATCAGTTAAAATTTCTTATTTTGAGAGTCAAGTTGGAGTAATCTCTGAGTTTTTGTTGAAATGAAAATGTTTTTATTCTGACCTCATTTTTCAGAGATCCTTTTACAGCTATAGAATTCTGGGTTGATATTATGTTCTCTTACCATCTTAAGACTATTATTCTATTTCCTTCTGACTTTCATGTTTGCTGTTGAGAAGACAGTAAGTTGAGAAACCTACTGTTTATTGTGGGTAACATTTCTTTCTCAATGGCTGTTTTTCTTTTTTTAAACTTTATTTTTTGCATTCTTCAGTTTCACTAGAATTTATATAGGTCTAGGATTCATGACTTTCTGATTTTGAAGATCGGTATCTTTCATCAATTCTTGACAGTTCCAATGCATTTGTCTCCAAATATTCATTGCCTTCTCCCATTTTCTGTTAGCTCTTTGAACTCTCATTACTCCATGTTGGATGTTCTCTATTATCATTTTCTTAGAATTTTCTTTCCTGTTTCCCATCACTTCATATATCTGTACTTCATTCTGTGTATTTTTCTCAGATTTATTTTTCATTGTACTAGTTTTCTTTTCAGCAGTGTCTCACAATCATTTTAGCTATTATATTTTTCATTTCTATAGGTTTATTTGGTTCTTTATCAAATACGTCTGGTCAGTTTTGTTGGTCTCTATTTTTCTTACTTTTATGGTCAATCTTCTCTATTATTTCTTTAAACATACTTAATGTGCATGATGTGTAATCTCTATCTAATAAACCTTATATCTGCAATCATTAGAGGTCTGATTCTGTGCTTTACGGCACTTAGAGTTACTCATGACAGCTTATTTCTTCATATATATAATGATTTTTTAATTATAAGTTCAAGTTCCTTTAATCTTTGATTCTTTGATCTTATTAGGGTAGTTTTTAAGGCTGAATTTAATTTTTTTTCAGAAAGGATTCTCATATACTGCTTTCAGATAACTGGGAATCTTAGCACTCAGGAAACACTTTATTTTTTTATTTTTTATTTTTTTTTAGAAATTCACGTTCTTTTATTTATTTATTTATTTATTTATTTATTTATTTATGACTGTGTTGGGTCTTCGTTTCTGTGCGAGGGCTTTCTCTAGTTGTGGCAAGTGGGGACCACTCTTCATCACGGTGCGTGGGCCTCTCACCATCGCGGCCTCTCTTGTTGCGGAGCACAGGCTCCAGACGCACAGGCTCAGTAATTGTGGCTCACGGGCCCAGTTGCTCCGTGGCATGTGGGATCTTCCCAGACCAGGGCTCGAACCGGTGTCCCCTGCATTGGCAGGCAGATTCTCAACCACTGCGCCACCAGGGAAGCCCAGGAAACACTTTAAATTGTACCTTAAGTTTGGGATTTCTGAGGGAGAAAGGCTCAAAGTTGTATATTCTGTTTTTAAACATGAGCATAAACTTTTGTTTAAAAATTTGTCAAGGGATGGGACTTCCCTGGTGGTGCAGTGGATAAGACTCCATGCTCCCAATGCAGGGGGCCCGGGTTCCATCCCCGGTCAGGGAACTCGATCCCACATGCATGCCGCAACTAAGAGTGTGCATGTCACAACTAAGGAGCCTGTGAGCTGCAACTAAGGATTCAGCCTGCCTCAACTAAGACCCGGCCCAACCAAATAAATAAATAAATAAATATTTAAAAATTTATCAAGGGGGTCTTGTTTTTTGTTTTTTTTTTAATTCTTTACCAGAAACCAAAGCTGAAAATGGTATTCCTAATGGCTTGTCATGTTTCAGGAACCCAAGATTCCCACAGAGAGTCTTTACTCTGATCTTCCACCTAGGTTTCTTATTTGTATGGCTTACTACAGCTCAGCTCCTAGAGATCCTTCTTTTCATTTACTTTCTTCTGCCTTTTCTTTTAATTCCTTTCCTTTCATTTTCTTCCTGCTTCCTTATTACCTTCTTCCTTTTCTCATTCTGTTATTTTCCTCCCTTCCCTTTTCCATTTCCATTCTTTCTTTTCTTCCTTGCTTTTACTTCTTTCATTCCACAAATATTCTTGAGCACCTGTTATGTGGCAGGCATTGTACCTAGGTGCTAGAAATCCCTCTGCATTCTTACACAGGCCTTAAATGGGTGCAGCTACACCTTCCCTTTCTGGCCCACGCCCCTTGACTTATGACTACATCCTTAATTCCCCATGTTTATTTATGTCGTATATATACATATATATATTATTCGTGTCTCATGACATGAGTTAGTTGTTTTTGCTTTTCTGATATATGAATCCTGTCTTCTGGCAGATGGTGTCAAAACTATCTTGACACCTTCTCTCAAGGCATCCTCCACTTCCCCTCTTCCTCTCCATCTGTCTCTTATCTACTGGCTCCTCTCCCTGACCCATACACACAGAATACCTTTCTCTGTATCTGTGACCAGTAAATTGTTGTGGTTGAGCAAGGACTTTGGAGGCAAACACACATTGCTTTGAATCCCAGTTCTGCTCCTCACTATGTACTTTAGCCAAAAGAAAAGTGAACACAGAGTCCAAGAAACAATAGTGAACATAGAAATAGGTAAAATATGTTAGTAATGTTAATTACTGATTATTTTTCAATGAGTTTTTTTTTTTTTAATTTTAAAAAGAGTTAACACTAAATTTAGCTTGCAATTTTAAAAATTAGCTGGGGCAAGATGGAGATGTGGGGTAGTGCCAGTGTGCCAAGTGTTGTCTTATTCAGGAGGAAGGAGGAGAGAAATACTGAGTAATTGTAGTCTTTGTTAGGAAATGCATGTTAAAATTTCAGAGTAAGTACTAAATAAGTAGGAATGCAATCTTAGGGTTCCCAAAGCAGCAGAAGGGAAATAAAAGATGATCACAGAAAAAATTTTAAATCCAAAAGAAGGCAGGAAGAAAGAAAAAGGAGCAAAGAGAAAATATAGTTTAAAAAAAGCCCAAATATAAAAATAATTACAGTAAATGTAACTTGATTAAAATAATCTATTAAAAGACAGAAATTATCACATTGGATTTTTTTTTAAAAATCTAGCAGCATTCTTAGAGGAGATAGTCCTGAAACTAAACCACATAGAAATTTTCAGAGTAAGGGAATGAAAAGAGATATACCAGACAACCCTATTCAAAGAAAGCTACTATAGCAGTGTTAACATCAGATAATGTAGAATGTAAGGCATAAAGCAATAATAGGACTACAGAATGTCAGTATATAATAATAGTAAAAGAAGATAAAGTTTAAGTGCATCTAACTATATAACTTTGAAGCCTATAAAGAAAAAACTTATAAGACAAGTTTGACAAATCCTCAATCACCGTGGGAGATTTTCACATACATACCACTTTTAGAAAACTGATAAACCAAGGAGGAAAAAATTAGTAACTATATGGAAGATTTGAACCAAAACATTTTTTTAAATTGATTTAATCTATCTAAAAAGATATATGTTCTTTTCAGTGCACATAGAATATTCATGGAAATTGACTATAGTATATAAGTTCATAATTGAAATATCAACAAATTTCAATGAATCTATATCATACAGACTATGTTCCTTAACTACAATGAAATTTAGTTAGAAGCCAGCACTAAAAAGATAGCTTAAAATACCCAAGCTCCTGTTTGGAGCTAAAAAATAAATTTCTGAATAGCTCATGAGTTAAAAGAAGAAATCACAAAGGAAATTACAAAATATGTATTTCTGAAAGACAATGAAAATAGTACAGATAAAAACTTGTGGCATCGTACTTTGAACCATATCTAGAGAGATATGGTGAGGAATAAGACAAATGAGAAAATTAATCCCTAATGAACTTGAGATGAGAGAACAATTTGAAAAAAAGACTATAAAATAAATACGTTTAAATGATTAAAAAGATAAAGGAAAGAACAGAAACTTTAACAAGAGAAAAAGATCCTATGGAAAAAGGACCAGATTTCTTTTGTAATGAACCAAATAGAATCACTAGAAATTATTGATGGTTTGGAGTATTTAACCACCAAATTCTAAATTTTCAGACTCACATATTTATGTTTACATTGCCTAGGGAACCATTAGAATACATACTAAAAATTATGAACCAGAAGGTAAGCAAATGCCAACCACTCTAGTCATATTAAAATGCTAACATTTATAAAGCAAGGAGAAAAATCACACTAATGGAGCTGGGCTATTAAGATTTTTCTGTGAACCTTAGATGAAGGATCCTAAAAGTGTGCCAGAAGGTCAGGTATTCACACTATAGGTTTTGTATCTATACATAAGTGAGTACTTTACCTTTTAACATCGAGAAATCTCAACAATTATTTTCAAGGCATAGCTTCTCATCACCTTTGTATCAGACTTTTTTTTTAATTAATTAATTTATTTATTTTTAACACTTTAAACTTTGTTTTTTTTTTTTAATTTATGTATGTATGTATGTATGGCTGTGTTGGGTCTTCGTTTCTGTACGAGGGCTTCCTCTAGTTGTGGCAAGCGGGGGCCACTCTTCATCGCGGTGGGCGGGCCTCTCACTGTCGCGGCCTCTCTTGTTGCAGAGCACAGGCTCCAGACGCGCAGGCTCAGTAATTGTGACTCACGGGCCCAGCTGCTCCGCGGCATGTGGGATCTTCCCAGACCAGGGCTCGAACCCATGTCCCCTGCATTGGCAGGCAGATTCTCAACCACTGCGCCACCAGGGAAGCCTGTATCAGACTTTTTAACTGGAGTCTTCATTCTGCCGATATGATTTGCCTCCCATGTAGAGTATAAACAGATCAGAGCCCGCTTTTGTTTTTAATTCTTCTATGCTTTCATCAGGTAGAATATGATAAAGTTTGTTGTAGCTTCACAGAAAGTCATTTACTTCTTTAGGTACCCCCCCAAAATCGCGCACACACACACACACACACACACGCACATCCATATACCTACATGAACATACATCTATAGAGACAGTCTGAAGCAGGAGAGCATCAAGCTTCACTATTTTTGCAGATAGGTCAGCTGGGAATATTAGCTTTCTAGGAATCCTCAAGTTGCTTAGTTTAAAGCAGTGATTAATAAGAATAGACAGGTTCAACAAAATGTCAGTGATAAATATAAGCACTCTTCATATCTGGCCTCAGCAAGTGCTGCAGCTAAGCAATGAAAAGCCTTCCACGAAGTGGGGGGAAAAATCCAGCCCAACTTAATTAAGCTCGAGTGAAATTTGACCTTGATTTTCTTTCAAATAAAACATTCTTCTATAGATTTGTCGCTCTTCATTAGAACTTCTTTAGAATTCTTACGAAGAAATGACAACTCCTTATACCTACTTATCCGTTAGTCCCTTTGTCCCCTATTACAGGAGTTGAGATGGGGTGGAAAATTTTTCTCATAGACAACTAAGAAAGTTCATTTGCAGAGTGGTATTTTGGAGCTCTCATTGGAACCAGATCCCAATCTCCTGCCTCCTCGTCTGGGCCTCTTTCCACATTCCTGATCACAGTTCAAGGAGCCACGGCTTAACTTTGCTTCTTTCTCTTTTGCATAAAAATTCTTGGGAGAGCTCTCTTTGGTCTCTGTCCCCATTGTCTCTTCTCCAGCTCGCTCCTAAGCCCTGGCAATTTGATTTTCTCTCCTGATCCCTTACCTCAAACAGCTCCCTCAGAGACACCAGACTCTCCCAGTCATCAGTCTCTATCCTCAAATTCATTACTGGAAATTTTGTTTTACTGGACACCCCTTTCTTTTGGAAACTGTCTCCTTCTTTGGCCTTTCCCATTTTTAGTTGTTACATATAATATTTATAAATAAGCATCTTGGCCCTGTTTTAGATTTCCTCATTTCCTGATGCTTGCTGATTGTTTCAGATTGTTTTCCTATTTACCCTTTATTTCTTTAATGGCAGAGCTTTTGGTTTCTACTTTATCTTTTCTTATTTTCTCATTATATGTTCTTATTATTATGCATCTAATTAATTGATTGAAAAAAATATTTTTTGGAAACCTATTACATATGCTAGATTCTGTTCTGGCTGTTGGGAGTTTAGGCATAAAAAGGACAGATCATAGTAAGTGCTACAAAGATAAGTGGATGATGGGAAAAGAGCGACTATTTTATACTCTGTGGTCAAGGAAGAGGTGACATTTAAACTGAAACCTCTTGGCTAAAACTGGTACATAAATGCAAAAAGCCAAATGAAGCACCTTGTAGGCACAGGGGACACCGAGTGCCAAGGCCCTGAGGCTGGAGAATGCTGAGGTGTTCAGGAACCAGAAAGGAGGGCTAAAGGTAGAACTGAAATTGGAGAGCTAGGCAAAAGCCAGGTCAAGCAGGACCTCTGCAGGCCAGAAGTGATGTTTAATGCAGTCTCATGTGCATAAATGACACCTGAAAAATGTGTGCTGAGTTACTGAAGTGAGGCTGACGTGTTTAATTATGTGAGGTTGCCCATGTACATCAAAAGCTATCCAATGGTCCTATATGATGAAAAATTTGGATTTGAAAACTCTTTCTCTCTTTACACTCTCTCCCTGGGCAACTTTGTACCTTCAAGTATGATTACATATACAGGCATATGGTTGGAACAAAGTAAAACATCTTCACTGAGTAGCTAGTGATTCTCCCTCTAAAACCTCATCCATCGCCAGCTCTCTACTCACTCAGGCTTTGATGATTTCTTACCTGCAACGTTACAAGAGCTCCTAAGTGCTCTCCCTACTTCCTGTGTGTGTGTCTCTCTCTCATCAAACAACCCAATAATCTATTCTACACACTGCCAGCAGATTGATCTTCCTAAAACACAGCATAGTCAAATTAATCCCTTGCTCAATAACCTTTATGGGTCTCCACTGCCGAGTTTGGTCAGTCCCAAACCCCTTCCATGATCTGACTCACATTTACCTTTCCAGTCACATTTGTGCCGCTTAGATCCCTTATGCTCCAGACAGACTGAACTCTTAACCACTCTTTATTCCTGCTCTGTGCTTCGCCTCAGTGCCTTCATCACTTACATTGCACTAGGTGCCTTGTACTAAATCAAGATGTTGAGCTAATAAAGTAATTAAAGGACAAAAATTCTGTCAAATAGCATATAGATAAAACTTTTGGTTGATTAAGTTTTTCATTTTTCTATCCATAAAGTTCACAATCAACTCTAACATATTTTCTAATATATTTCATTATCTACAAGATACAGAGTGGATACTGAGATGATGAATAGCCCTTGTCCTCAAATATGCTATAATTTAATCAGAGAAATAGGTATATGAATATCTAACTATAGAAAAACCCCAAACTAGACATATATAGATAGAACGATCTATCAACATTATCTATCTGTCTGTCTACCTATCTATCTATCCCACACTCGTACCAATCCCAAAGTCCAGTAATATTACTGTATACCTTGTCCATGTTTTCCCTATCCACACTTATGTAGAACCTTTATAGTCACCCATCAGGAACAATGAAAATACCTTTGTTGATTCTGTATATTCCTTACACAATTGTATTGTATTGGTTTAAATAGTGTTTTCTCTAAACCTGTTTAGGTGAATCATTTACAGTTATTCCATTACAAACAATTAAAATACCCTTGAAGGTTATGTGTATCTATTGGGCAGAGTACAGTATTTTTATAGGTATAGAATGGTATATTACTAAACACAGTGTAGTATTAACATGTCCTCTACCATTCTGAGTGTTATCACTTTTATCAGGAATATCTCATCTGATGTTGAGACAATATATGTATATAAAAGAATTCAAAACCTCCTGTATAAGCTGATTAATACTTTTTCATTTAATGGGGAAAATATTTTCAAGAAAAACAGAATTCAGAAATTGAATAGCTCTCTACTGCCTGTAGGATAAAGACCAAACACCATACTTTGGCATCAAAGGTCTTCTACATGCTGACTGAAACATTCTAGTTCAGTCCCTATTACACTGCACCAACTCTCCAATTTCAACAAACTGACTTTTACTCTTCATTCTCCCCAAACATCCGCTACTTTTCCAGCCTCACATTTTTGTTCATATACTCCATCTCTATGGAGTGTTCTCAGTTCAGTTTCTAACCAGTTCCTTCCCACTTTCCAGGCCCACATCAGATCCCATCTCCCCAGAAAGCCTCTTCTGCCCATCTCAGCATGAAGTGACCTCTGCTTCTCTGAACTTCTATAGCACCATATATTTGAAAATTAATGACACACAGCTTGATGGCATTTTTTATGTTGCTATCTACTGTTCTGTAAATCTGATATTCATATTTTACTTTTCATGGGATTAGTTATTCAGCAAACAAACAAATGGATGGATCATTATAACTTATCTTAATTATATTTACAAGCTCCTCAAGGGCAGGGATCAAACCTCGTGTTTCTTGGCACCCCCAGAATACTTAGACAAGTGCCTTCCTCATACGAAGCCAATAAATAATACCTGAATAATGTAGTCTTTAGTTAGAGGGGCCTGTTAGTTAAAGTCAGAGAAATCCTTTCTCTATGATGATTCTTTTCCTAATAATACCAATTACTACAGAATCCTAAAAGAATGATTGTACTAAACAGAATACTATCAGTGGTGTATTGAAGTATGACTGATCTTCTAAAACCTCATTAAAATCTAACATTACTTTTCCAGTGAGCATAATCTCAAGTAAATAAACTTGTGAAATGTAATACATTGAGTGATGAAAAGGTCTAATATCATCAGTCTTCTGTGCCATTAAAGATAGATCATCTACTGTGAGCAACAGGACCAACTTGAGTTACCAGTTCCCTATGGTAGGTTAGTCATCTTAAGCAAGACATTTCCCAGGAAATGACATTCTCCTTTGCTTCCACTCATTCATTAATGACCACAGGTAGAGTAGGTCTAAAGAGCACAGGATCAGAACTATGATTTTTTAAAAGCTGACATCGCAAGGACAAAAACCAGAGGACTTAAAGTAACTGGTAAGAAAATGATGAGCTTCATGTTTAAAAATAAACTCAGATCTGGAAAGTTGCACAAGCAGCTTAAAGGACAGTGAAACAAAGGTTAAGAATTAATGATTAGATAGATGCTTGGGGAAAGTGTTTAAAAATGCTCTTTCAAGCCACTACTTGGATTCAGTGGGCATTGGAGGAGTCACTGGAGGGTCTAGGACAGAGGAAGGCTGTGGTCAAGATTCAGCTTGCTCACTCCCAGTCCCAGCTGTGACTTACATTATCCCTTTGTTTCCTTCTCCTCTCCACACCCTTTCCTTCAATTAAGCAAGCTCCTTTGCTCAGCCCACTGTTTACATGTCCTGCTCCCGATTTCACATTGCCTATTACGCTCTGTCACACACCAGATAACCTCATTTCACCTCCCTGGGCAGCCTATGTTTTCTTTCACAAATTACCTTACGTCTAAGTTCTTCCTGGAAACCTAGCTTGATTAAGTGGGTCAAGGTGAAGGTCATCTATACTCATAATAAAATATAATCTCTCCCTATATTGCTTAAGACATAACTGTAAGAGACAGTAACCCCCAAACATGTAGATATACATGTGTAGGCACTTTAAAATGTGTGCATTTTGAGCCTAGTTGTTTATTTAATATTTCCTGAGAGTCCAACATTAATTTGAAGGTATTCTGAAGCAATCATTTAAATTTTTAATAAATGAACTGAAAAGGGTGAAGCAAATGCAACATGAAATGAGAAAAAAGAAAAAAACCCCAACTTTTATGTAAGCAATTCATTATTCATGCAACAATTAGTATTAATTATTCATGCGGCAGATATTTATTAGGCAGCTATTATATGTCAGGCACTGTGCTAGGCACTGGGGAATGCAGGGTTGACCAATATAACTCAGAGTTTGTTAAATAGAAATATAAAATATAACAAATACTCAATAAGGAATAGTTTTGAAAAGTAATTGGAGACTAAAAAGAGCCTGATGAGAAACAAAGATCAAAGCCAAGTCTATGCCAGTAGATGAGATATCTGAAAAGACCCCTCATTCAGTGCTACCCATACTCAATGAGCAAAATGTGGTTCTGAACACCACCTAAAGAGCATTCTGAAGATGAAAGTAAAATGATTAAGGTCAGGGAGACCTTAAACGAAGACCCTTAAAAAAACGTTTAGATGAGGTAACTTGGTATATTTGGAAGAGGCCAGATTATAACATATTCATGTCATGGGGAAAGAGGGGAATTTATATTCATGAAAGGATTTAAGAAAGAGTTAACAAGAAAGACTTTTAACAACAACTGCCAAGTCCCCTCAGCATTTAAACCTATTTCTTCTTTTTTTTTTTCCCCCCAACAACAACAAAAAAAGACTTTCCAAAGGAAATGGTGGAAGAAACCCCATTGCTTGAGACATTAAAAACCAGATGGTCCAAAGCCCCAGAAAATATTCACGTGGGATCAATCCTTCACTGGGTGAAAGCAAAGGAACCAGACCAGTGCAATTTGTGTTTTGAACACAACTCTAGCTTAGCAGTGCTAGGAAAATAAAGATTTACTTTTCCTTGAACTTTTCCTTAATTTCTTAGCTCTCCTCTGTGCTCTCACAGCACTCTGTGTTGACTTGTATTAGAGCTGGCAACACCAGGATTGCCTGTTTACTTGGGCGTCTCTTCTGCTAGCTCCAAGTATTGCGAGTTTATCAGGTTTTCTTCCTGCCCCTGCAGGAGTGCTGTGTGCCCTGGGTTCTGGAAATGCTCCTCCACAATGGTTTTGCATTTGCTTCTGCCAGAGCCCCAGGAGTTTCACAATTTTTATGTTAAATTTCTTGGCTTGAACATACCACTTGAGGATAGTATATATTTGGATCTCACATTGTACAGGCATGGGGTTTTGATTTCTCACAGGAAACCCTTCCCCTCCCCCTCTGACCACCACCATCCAGAGCGCTGGGAAGACAAAAAGCTTCCTTGTGGCTTCCCTAGGCTGGTGGGGCTCTTGCTTCCAGCTCCTTGCTTCTCATGGGCCCAAGGCCATGTCTCCTGTATCTGTGAAGATGTTAAACCTCCAGCCTCAACCTCACCCTGTAAATGGCCAGTATTCCCCTTTGAGTAAGTGGGGAGAGACAGGTCTGTTTCAGCCTGGTTGGCCATATTGTTAAAGGTTGAATTCCTAGTTATAAGTAACCAGTTACTACAAAACCACTGCAGTAGAGACTTAGCTTAATTTTAAGTGTTTGATTTATAAACTAATTCAAGTCAAATAAACAAAAATTTGAGTATATACTATAGGCAAGATTCCATGCTGGGAGTCTAATATCCTGTCTTCTGAGTACTAATGGGCTTTATACTCAATATTAATTACTTCTTGACAAGAAATTTTGTTGAATTTATGACAGAAGAGATCTTAAATGGCTGCTGAATTTATGAAGTAAATGATCCTATTCCTATTTAGGGAAAAAATGACATTTGTATATGTAGAGAATTACTCAAAGTAGAGATCTATCCAGATCCAAATGTATACTTTGGTTTTACAAGCTAACAATAATACAGGTCATGTCAGATGAGGTTAACTTGGTTATATGAGAGTATGTCTTAAAAATGGAGCTGGCATTCCAATCAAATGAAGTCCTTCTAATTTAAATAATGTATTTTATTCCTATGCCGATCAATCATTTTCTCTCCCAGAAAGTCAAACCAGTTTTTGCACTATTGATTTGCAAAACTTACATGACATAAACATTATGTGACAGAAGTTGTTTGTTACTAAGAGAGAGGATATCACCTCACAGAAACTTGTCATCTGGAAATAGGGAGAATCACACAAAGTAATTTTGTTTGTATCATGGCTTTTTCACTCTTGGCTACATTTGTGACAGCTGATTTCATATTAAATATTAACAGAATTTTGTTTATGCTTGAATGTGCTACAGTAGGATGTAGATTTTACTCAGAACCTTCCTGGTTACAAAGTGTATCATTCCAGTAAATTATACACTTGTGGGCCAGTTATAAAGACCATAGATGTTATGTATCTAAGAAAATTGGGCTACCACTTTGGTGTCAAAATTTTGAAGTTTTATTTTACCCTTGAATCCTATAAAGTTATTGTTTTTGGAGATCAGAAGTGGTAAATTATTGGGAATTTCATTTGGTACAAACTAATGTAACAAGCCTAACTGAATTGAGTTGAATCTTTCACGTTTGTGATGTGTGTCTACGATTTGTTTTGTTTTGATATTACTTTTCAATATATGAATATACCCATGAGACAGGCTCTTGCTGAATTTTTGGTCACTGTGTCATCAGTGCTATGAGTGCACATTGTCAGTTGTTTAAACATTGTTGAATCCACTGTGGCCTGGCAAGAAGCATCTGGGAGCCAGACTTTTCCTGTGGACACGTGCCAAGTAGTGTATTGTATTTCTTCACTGAAGTGAACTATATTGAGATAATTTTTCTTCTTGAGTTTTTTAAATTCAGAAATTATTTTCTAAGCTAGGGGAAGATCATATGATAAAACTGTTTATAACTACCTGAATTCTATAACAGCTGGTCAAGAATTACTTTTATTTAGTTAGAGTAGGTATAAATAAGTCATTCAGTTAAACTACATTCAGATAGTTAACATTATTCTCCTAATTAGACCATTCTGGAAGGTTCACCTGTCATTTCATGTATTCTCTTTAAATCAGTGATTTACTCTAAGGAAGGATAAATAGACATTGAATGCCCCTATAGGTACTATAGATGGGCATGCCATTAAATTTACGTGTTTGATTGTGTTTTTTAATTAGATAGAAATAAACCCTAAATTGCATTCTTAATATATACAATTATAGCATAACATCAGTCTTAACTAAAAATTGTCAGGAAACGTTTGTAAAATGTCATATTTAACTTTAAAGAAATATCTGAGTAGTTGTGGATTGGGGATGAGAAAACAAGAATACTTTGTCACACTGGGAAATAGGCTAGGGGTTATTAGTCTTGGAGCACAGACACTGCCTGGACTCTAGGCTCCTAAGGTGACAGGGATTTGTCTTTCCAGAATGGATAAGGTGATTCCATCTGCTACCCTGGGACGCTGTTGCGTGAGACCTTAAAAAAGTAAGATCTGGTTTGTCCACCATGTACATTAAAAATACCCTGGCTCTTATACACAAGAGCAGACCTTTTGTTTATGTTGGCCTTATGTTTGCAATCTCAATAACAGACACTTTGCAAATGAGAGTTCATCCATACCTTTAGGGGCCCAAAACAGAGCAAGTGTGTTGTTTTTTTAAGCTCAAATTTTTATTCTTATGTACTTTGAAGAACATCAAGTACTGTTTTGCAGGAATGAACATCAAGAGCTCCATCAGATGAACTTTGTGTGCCTAACCTCCCCTTCTTTCCCCTACAGGTTCTACCTTGCTTCTTTTGGCAACTCCTCTCTATAGAAATATTCTAGTTTTAGAAGATCTCTCATTTTCTAGGCCCTGTAACATATTTTATCATAAATTTGTGTGTCAAAAAAATACCTCTCACCTTAGAATTGAAAATGCTTTAAAAACATAATTCTGAAAGTCTATGTATAGTGCCTCATAGGTACATGGAAATTTGTATTTTGAGAATGCCATTCTTTTGTACTATGTAAAGTGTTTTTAATTTGCTGCATTTTTCATGTCTTATCGCAGTCAGATCTAGTGAGGAACTATAGCTATTTTATTCAGGATTAATCAATCTTCTTGGGCTCCTGGCTAGGACAGAATCTGCTCTCGGCTCTGTTTGCTTCAGGGCTTGGCCTTATTCTGTTTTCTCATCATATTCAGTCTCTGAGAGGGAGGTAGGTGATGGGAGATGATTTTTCCATTTTCAAGCTGCCTTCCAACTGAAAGAAAGATGGAGGGGGCAAAAGCCAAGCTTTTCACTTTCTGTGGCCATTACAAACATGACTCTTCTCCTCTTTTTCAGCAGTGTACACTATTTTTCAAGGGAACTATTTTTTTTTTTTTTAGACTGTCAGAGTTAGTCAAGTTATTTTGTCATTGAAGAGTGTTAAAAGTAAGAATATATGTCTATATGACATCGTGAATATTAACTTTCTCATAAGTTGAATGTTATGGCAATATGTTAAAGTGCTGTTTAATTAACAAATAAGTGATCTATGCAAGGTCTTACATTGAATGAGAAGAAAAAGTGTAGTGCTTCTGAACTTGGGCTCTGGAGGAAGACTGCCTGGATTCAAATCCTGACACTACTTCTTATAGCTGTGTTATGCTGAGCAAGTTACTTAAATGTTTCTATGCCTGTGTTTCTTCATCTGAAAATGGGAATAACAGCAATACCTTCCTCACAGGGTTTTGAGGATTGAGTAAGATTTCTTTGTATAGTGTCATGGCTAGCATGGTGATTGGTACACAGTACATTCTTAGATTATCATGACAATCACTGTTGTTAAAAATCTTCTATGCAGTGGGCATTCAACTTTTTCATTCTCACAATAATTATCTAAAGTAGATTTTGTATTTCTGTTTTCCAGATTGAAAATTGAGGCTCAGAGAGTTTAATTAGCTTGCCTAAGTTTATACAGCTGGTGAAAGAAGATAATGTGAACTTCAGGAATATGAATTTTATTTGCATTTCTGTAGTTCCATTGTATCTTTTGGGATTAATATGGGATTAATTTCTGATTCCATTATGATTGGTTTTATTAATTATATGATTATTTAGTATTATTTAGTGAAGTATGCCTATATTTAGAAGTTTAAAAGGCAAGTGATATTTGAAGACAAAGGACAGGGGGATTGAGAGTGACTCTCTTCCCACCCTCTCAGCTTATGTCTGGGACACACAGAGCCAGGGATCAGGATAGTTAGGGTTTTTTTTAGTATTTAGCAACAAGGAATATTCAACTAAGAGTAACTGACGCTGAGAATATGGAGAGAGCAGAAAAGCAATAAACAGTCATTACCATTGCCTCTTTTTCTTTCTACTATTTGATATAGTTTAAGTGTGGAAGTAGCATATTAAAAAATGAGTGAGACTGAAGGACATAGGAAATAAATAGGGAAACTGCTGCTATACCCAGATTTAATTGTGGAAAAAATTAGACAAAAGCAGTTGTCATCTTAGAATCCATCATAGCCAGTGAGGAAAAAAACTGGCCTCCGCCAGACATGTTTGCCTAGACTTTAGGAAGGCAGATTTCAGAAAACTCAGAGAAAAAATAGGCACGATGTATGGTATTAAAGACAAGTGTTTTAAAATACCATTTAATATCAAAGGATCTCAATGGGGGAAAAAAAGGGAGAGAAACTAAAATATATCATTGTGCTAGAATCTATCCAATGAATGTAACTTTTAAAGAGATATATATTAGCCATTGAAATGGCCAAATAACCAAAGAAAATATGAAAATAGCTGAAATTTATAAATTATGCTAAAGACAACAAAAGGTATATAATTGCTATCTGGTTTTGTTTGTTTTTGAAATTATTAGGGGCAATAATTCAAAGAAAACAATTTAGTTTTTATTTTATTTGCTCCCTTCTGTCAAGAATTATCCTCCAACGGATAAGATTGGTAAGAGGTAACAGAAGCCCAGGATGGGCAAAGAGATTCTAATAGAATACCCAGCTAACCCAAATCCGTTTAGTTTTTATTCAACAAATTTTCATGGAAAACAGTTTTTTGTTCTAGCCCCCCCCCATGTTAGGCTGTTGTAATGTAAATATACCCTTGGGGTGTTCACACTTGGAGGCAAGTAGACTAGTAGACAAATATTTATAATACTCTGTACTAACTAAGGCTGTGAGAGCAGAAAGGGGGGAGTGGCCAGCTGCCTGGAGGGATTTGGGAAAAGCATCCTAAGTTGGGGGACATTTGAGCCCTGTCTTCAGGATGAGTAGAATTTAATTTGTCTTCTGTCCCAGATAAGACTTTGAAGCGGACTCCAGAGAAACGACTAAAATAAGGTGTCCAAGAGAGTCTTTTATGTCATAAAGAAGATGAAATAATGATTCTAGAGTAGAACCCAACATGGGTTCAAGGAAATGATAGACATATAACAAAGACAATACCTTCAGTGAGGCATTTGGCCAGAATTCTTATGAAATATTTATAGATATAAAGACCATTGGATAACTGACTATACAGCAGTGCCCAAAGGGTGTTGACCAATTGACTTTGTGATCACCTTAGGGCTTAGTTCTCAGCACTGTCATACTGTCATGTTCATGAATGCCTTGGGTAGATATATACAGGCTATGCTCTCAATAGACCAAAATCGTGGATCAAATCTAACAGGATGAAGTATGATAGAATATCACACTTGCCCCAAAAATCTAGTTGCCCAAGTACGAGAAAGGAAAGACTTTGCCCCACAGAAAATGGGAGGAACACGGGATTTTGGTCAACAGCTCAATATGAGTCAACAGTAATTTGATTCAATCCTCAGATTGTGTGCTTCAGGAGTATAAAATAATTATCAAGCAGTGTTCTGGGTTAGCAAGATATCAGTTTTTTCATGTTGTGGATCGACAATATTTAGATTTTTAATTAAAACCACCCTAGAGGGCTTCCCTGGTGGCGCAGTGGTTGAGAATCTGCCTGCTAATGCAGGAGACACGGGTTCGAGCCCTGGTCTGGGAAGATCCCACATGCCACGGAGCAGCTGGGCCCGTGAGCCACAGCTGCTGAGCCTGCGCGTCTGGAGCCTGTGCCCCGCAACGGGAGGGGCCGCGATAGTGAAAGGCCCGCGCACCGCGATGAAGAGCGGTCCCCGCACCGCGATGAAGAGTGGCCCCCACTTGCCGCAACTAGAGAAAGCCCTCGCACGAACCGAAGACCCAGCACAGCCAAAAATAAATAAATAAATAAATAAATAAATAAAATTAAAAAAAAAAAAAACCAACCACCCTAGAAAGTACAGGGCAGCAATTCTCACACTTTTTAATCCCAGGAGGCCTTTTCTGTTTGTTTGGGTTTTTTGTTTGTTTGTTTGTTTGCTTGTGGTGGTGGTGGGTTTTTTTGTTTTTTGGCTCTCCCGCCTGGCCTGTGGCATCTTAGTTCCCTCACCAGGGATCGAACCCAGGCCCTCTGCAATCAGGAGCCCTTTTCAATCTTAAGAATTATTGAGGACTCCCAATTATTGAGGACTCTTTTGTTTATGTGGGTTATGCCTCTTAATATTTAGTGTGTTAGAAATTAAAATTGAGAAATATTAAAAATATTAATTAATTTAAAAGTCACAATGATAAACCCACTACATGTGAACATAAATAACATTTTTTGGGGAAAAATAGGTATATTTTCCCAAAATATGAGTGAGGAGTGGCATGGTTTGCATATTTGCAGATCTTTTGAATGTGTATCTTAATAGGAGACATTTAGACTCTCATATCTGCTTCTGCCTTTACTCTGTTGTTATATGTTTTTTAATTTAAGTACAGTCAGCATGTGAAGAAAATCCAGCCTCATACAGATATGTACTAATAGGAAAAGGAAGTATTTTAATAATCCTTGCAGGTAATGGTGGATATTCTTCTTTGATACTGTACCCAAACTTGACAAGTGTTAGTTAAAGGCTAGCGGCAATGTGGAATCCAAAACCATATCAATGAACTTTCCATACAGTATTACAGCAAAATTCAGGGGACCATCTTGTACTTTGAATGGATCTTTTACCCATGCATGCTTTTGTAACATCATGCATTGGTCAGTTGGAAAATATTGGTTCATTACATTATGCAGAACTTCCAAATATTGACACAGTTATGGTACAATTAAAACACCACATTCATTAGTATCACCACTGATCTCATTAGAAAAATCCTTAAATGCTGAGGAGTTATCAAGCTTATATCCTAAGATATAAATTTCTAAAATTCTAATTTTTGCTTGAAAGCTCAAATTTTATCATGAGCAATAAATGTCAGCTGTTTTTGTTAAAATAACAAGTTCACTTAATTCATTTTTGAGAAAATGTCTGCCAGATTCTTAAGTCTGAGTAACCATAGTTTGTCAGTCATTCTTTCAAGTAACAATGGTGTTCCATAAAAAAAGCATCTAGTTCAGTTTACCACTCAATCTCCCACACACCTGGAGCTGCAACGGCTATGCTTTATGCATTCTTCTGATTTTGTCTCACAGAATATTAAAGAGACAGGTATTCAAGGTTGATTAAATGAAAATAATAATTTGTCATCAAGGACACTCTTAGGTGAAACTGGCGTGTTTGTTTTTAATGCTACTGCAGGGCAGTGAAGAATACAGTGACAGTTTGGTGCCACTGTGTTGGTTTACGCTGAGGTGTCAGTAGTTTATCCGTCATTGCTCTGCAGCATCAGTGCAAATGTTAGCACAATGAAAAAGGCAAATATCTTAATTTTATTATGAAAATAGTTTTAACCTCATAGACCCTCTATGCCCCGAAAGGGTCTTGGAAACCACTGCTGGTATAAGGGATTATAGAACCAATAAGTCAAATGGGTGATGGTTCCTCTTAGGGGCCTGTGATTTTTCTTTCTTGGGACTCTTGAAAATGAGGTTAAGGTGCACCACACGTGAGGGGGATGAGTGTATTTGCATAAGCAGGCATCGGAAACAGAGCCAAAGCCTGTAACAAATGAGCTCTGCATTCGTAGATCTGCCTTTTTCCTAAGGCTACGGTAAACAGTTCCTTATAAAACAGCTGTGTTACAATTAAATGATCTTATCACCAACTTATGTATATTAGATAGTATTTTTTACAGAATGAAACTTAAACCAAAATCTAAGATGAAATATTTTACTTTCTAAAAATGGGATGGATTCAAAATAGTTTATAATGAAATACATATACATTTGGGATATTCTTATTAAAAATGAGAATAAAGAAAAACCAGAAGCTGAATAAGGGTTGTCTAGAAGGGGATGTTAATAGTGTTCATGGATAGGTCTTCTGTGACTTAAAATTTTTTTTTCTTTTTTGCTTATCTCTATTTTCTGGCTTCCAGCAATGAACAGATACTGCTTTTGTAGCAAGAATAATAAGGAAAAAGTTTAATTTAAATCAAAAAAAGAACTTACATGTAGCAAAGTATAATTGTACCAGAAATCCAGAGCCAGGTAGAGGTTACTATAACTGAGAAATAATTTAATTTGGATGTAAATTTTAATATTACAGAATTTATTATACACTTTAAAAAGCTGAGAATTTGGGCTTCCCTAGTGGTGCAGTGGTTGAGAATCTGCCTGCCAATGCAGGGGACACGGGTTCGAGCCCTGGTCTGGGAAGATCCCACATGCCGCGGAGCAGCTGGGCCCGTGCACCACAACTACTGAGCCTGCGCGTCTGGAGCCTGTGCTCCGCAACAAGAGAGGCCGCGATAGTGAGAGGCCCGCGCACCGCGATGAGGAGTGGCCCCCGCTTGCCGCAATTAGAGAAAGCCCTCGCACAGAAACGAAGACTCAACACAGCCATAAATAAATAAAAAATAAATAAATAAATAAAATTAAAAAAAAAAAAAAGAATAAGAATTTCAGATGTTCCATACTATATTCTGGCAGAGCATCCGTTTAAAAAAACAAAAACAAAAAAAAACTGAGAATTTGAGCTTTGTGAAATAGAAGAATGTCGTATTATAGCATACACTGACTAGAATACACTGGGACAAGGCGGAGTCACATTTCATAATTTCCCCATGTCTAGTATTCTTTAGGAGTGGGATCATTTGCAGACTCACAGTTGCTTCTGACTGTTGGAATCTGGCCTAGTAAAACCTTATTTTTAACCTATGTGCTTTCTTTGCCTGCCGTCATTGCCTGTAGATGATCAAGTGTATGTAAGACTGCTCCTGCTGCTGAATAGAGAAGTACATCTAGAGCAGCAGAAATGTCTGCAGTGCATGTTGCATAGAAGGCAGTGCAGGGAGAGAAGAGCAGGGTGGAAGTGCCATGACCTTGGTCCAGTCATTCAACACCCCAGTTCAGTTCCCCTTTAATGAAAGAAGGAAGTTGAACTGGATGATAGCTAAGGTGTCTTTCCCTTCTAAGATTTCTCCCAATTCTGTCAAATGAGATCCTTGCTTGAATTTGAGTTTTTTCCCAACATCCCAACCAGGATGTTAACAAGTTTAATGTCTGTGAAAAATCATTATTTTTGCATTTTCATGTTTGTGTATAAATTATGAATTTTAATATTGTAGTACAGAAATTCACTGTGCTCTAAAGGCATTTCTTTTTGCAGTGATAACCTTTTCATATTAAACCCTATAAGAATAGAATGTCCAGGTTGAAAATTAGATTGTATGATTGAACAACTTTTGCTTATTTTATTGCCTTTTATATCACATTAACCTTCTCGGTTGCTAAATTAATAAGTTGTTGCAAAAACACCGAGCTCCTCAGGTAGTGAACCTGATACTGCATGCTAATTGTGCTTTTTTTTTTTCCCCTGAGAAATCTGATTATCTCATTGTCCTCTCCAAATCCTGTTCAAAGTGCTATGGGATAGACATTATTCTTTCTGCTTTACAGAGAAAACACTGAGAATTAGAAACAGTGTCGAGGTTGCATGAGTAGCTAGACCTTTAACAATAGGACTCAGTTTGCCTAATTTCCAGGAGAGTAAACATGACTGCCATTTCGGGCATCTTTATCTTTCTTTTCATTTTGAAGTTAGCATAATACTAAAAGGCACATGCTTATATCTTTATAAAAATATATCTTTTATTGCTATAAACTATATGTCAGGCTATTAAATAGATAGAAGAAACCTTTAGAAGTGCCATATTTTAAGTTCCCAGTAGTCCAGGATTTATAGGCCCTTAAGGAACTCACTTTTCTTCATTGTCATAATTTTGAATTCCCTCACCCATATATCCCTTTGACTTTACTCTTCCGCTTCTCTAACCCTTCCGCCAGCTTCAGAGCTTGCCCCAGGTGTTGAGAGAGAAGAGGGGGTGAGGTGCCTTTTGTATAAATCCTTCCTGTTTCTCCCTCTTTTTCATCTTACCGCTAGGACTAGCTGGAGGTGTCTTCAGTTCCCCGTCCCATCTGCTTCATCTCGTCCTACTCAGGGGCATCTTGCTTGCAACTCCCTGGAGCCTGAACCCTTGATGAAATGTGCAGGATAGCCTGTTGTTCTGAAATGTAGGTGAACCTCTTTCAGTTCTTTGTGTGTAGAAAGGCTCCTCTTTCCCATCTACATTTAGCCGTGTTTTCCTTATTAAAGTGAGAAGGTAAAGCTGACTGGTCTCAGAAATAAATCCGTTTTCAATTATGAGTTGCATTAGAGACCTTTACAAACTATCAAATACTGTGTGCCGGCTTTAGGGGCAGTTGAGTGTGTAGAACATTGAAGGTGGGGAAGGAGAAGTGGAGAAGAGAAAGGAGAAGATGCATGTTTGGGACAGCCAGATGTGAAATTCTGTTACTAAATCGTCGCTGAAAGGATTGCTTAACCTAAGATGTACCTCAAATACAGTGCTATGGTAGGATAGAACCTACCCACTTATGTGAAAATGTTTTCCAAGTCCACAAACAGCCAATATTCACGTGAAATTTTAGCAAAAACTGTATCATCTATAAACTGAAAATCAAGGAAACGGCACCACGGCTTAGAGCTGGGGCTTCAGTGACAGATGTGAAAGTTTAAATCCCACCTCTTATTCTAACTGGCTGTGTGAACCTGGACAAGTTATTCAAGCTCTGTAAATGTCACTTTTGCATCCATAAAGAGGAAAAAAGTTCCTATTATTACCTCATAGAATTGTTACGAGGATTTAGTTACATAATGGATATAAATGCATATAGTGTGAACATTGAAGCAATACATATTAACATTTCTTGAGATAAATATATAGTCTCATAATCAGATGAAGCCTGGGCAGGTAGAGATCTAAACCCTAAAGATTTATTTCAGAGCATAACTTTTGATTCTGTGTTTTATTCTTTTAAAAATTACATTGTAATTCAGGAGAGCTGTTTTCTGAAGGTGTTTAGTGAGAAAGGTAATCATCGTGTGAGTCAAGGATTTTCTTGTGTTGTCGTCGTCTTCTCCCTGGACGACATGATAATATCAGTCCTCAGCCATGATGTGAACATCACACATCCTGTTTTGGTGCTAACAAATTGTCTTTAGCCTTTTCCAAGCAATGTCAGCTACACATGTCAGTTGCTTATCACTTTTCTTTTTTTTTGGTTATTTATCCTTAAAAAAGAACGTTAGTAAGTCAGAAATAGCCATTTTGTAGACACTGCACAGCTAGACAGGTCTTTGATCCTTAGGGTAATAATCCATCTGTTATGGAACTGGATCAATTTGTAAATTAAATTGATTAATCTAGCAGGGAAAAAGAAAGGTCTTGACTTTTCCCACGGGAAGCATTTCCTCAAATGGTAGTCATTCTAAAAAAATTTGGGAAGACTCCATTTTCTGCTATTCTTTTTCTCTTTGCTCAACTCAGTAAACGGCTTAATATGTATCCAAAAAAGAGTGAAAGTAGAGTTCAAGCTTTTAGATTCTCTAGGGTCTGGTTGTTCCTGGAGGTCTCATATTTTTGACAGGGTTTAATGTTAAAAACCTTTCAATGACTATCAGAACATTTTTAATACTCATTGGTTAGTTTAGTAAACGTATAACTATGCTTGAGTTATCTTCTGCAATTAGTTCACTTTATTGTTATTTTCATCTTGTATGATCAAAAAAAAAAAATCTCCCGATGATTCTCCTAACAATGTGTGATTGGAATAATAACTTCACATGTTGAAGAGTTTTGTGCTGCAGCTGAGAGGCATGTAAATACAAGCTGCTTGTTTGCAAGAAGCTTCCAGATTTGCAATATGATTGCTATGGAAACCACATAATGAAAACCTTATAACCATCTGTATGGTTTGATGGATTTTATTGCATAGCTGAGCTGTTTTTGTTTACTGTTATTAAAGTGTTGAATGGAATATATTAACCCACACACATTGACTATTTGAGGTATTAATTAGTATCGTATAATGACATCATGCCTCAACCCCCAAATAAAATACGTTTAATAATAAACCTAAATAAAACAACATGTGTATGTTTCTAATATATTGTGAATGTGATTATTGCCTAGAATTTTGGTCACTTGTCCTTATATATTTTTTGAATGATGTGGAGAGGTTTGCTTTGTTAGTAAATGAATATAGTAGTAGGATTTATTTTCATGATTTTGGAATCCATTTGCTCACTTAGGATTTATTGAACATCTCCCTTGTACCAGAGTCTATTCAAGATTCAGGTTGAGTTCTTTCCTTCCTAAGATTGAAAAAGCACACACCAAATTTGATTTTGTTGTCTTTTATATGGAAGCTGTTTGTACTGTTAGCCCAAGATAAAATGGGTTGTTTTACTATTGTTAAGAAAAATTGATATATGAAACACAGAAAGAAGGCTTTGACCTAAAGATAGCAGTTCTAGGTTTGAAAAGGAGAAAGGAAGTGTTTTTAATGAGCATCTTATCCTCTAAAATACTTCTTATTAAGCATCTCACATGGATTTCAATTTGGATACTTCACAGTAAATATTTTTAATATCATTCTGATAGTTTAAGAATATATTGTGCATATAATAGGTACTTAAATTTTAATAAAATAATAAATTCTTAGTAATAAATTCTAAATTCATTGACAACTTTGCCAAGAACGGAGTTTTTCCCACTTAATTCTTGTAATTATTAATAGTTTTTATGTTATCTTGACACTGACTTTGGGTGGTGAGACTAAATCCCATAGTCTCTTCTTAAGAGCCAGGAATAGTGCTTTCTATACTGATGTGGTTAAAGCTTTTGACTTCAGGACAAGTGCCCTTAACTATTTTTGAATTTACTTCTTACTATTGAATTTGTGACCAAATTGGAAGAGAGGGAGTGCTGGGGAAAGAGAAAGTATGAGAAGTAAAGAAAGCTTTCTCCTTCACCTCAAAAAAATTTAATGATTTGTAAAACGAGTAGCTTGGACTAAATGACGGTAAATGTCCCCAATTCCTTTAAAATTTGTATGAAAACACCCTATTGACCCATTTATGATAACTAGTCCTTGAAGTTTAACATAAGTGAGATAATTGTTGAAGAGAAAAGAGACAGCATTTAGTATTAGACTTTTTATTAGGTCTTCTCTGTATTCTTTACTATTTGACTGAACTATATTAAATTGCCAATATTATGTTTAACTTAATGTGTATAAAGTGCCAATGATTTCCAGCTGTCCCTTATATTGGAGCTTTCATACTTTTGTTTGAATTGAGTTTAAAAAATTTGAAACAGTTATAATTATCTTGTAAGTACAGTAACTCTCAAGCTTGATTTAAATGCTGGTTTTTATTAATCACCACTTTAAAATCTGCATGAGACTTCTAAATTTACATCTGCATTCTTGACCTGTCTACCAAGCTTTCCAGTTGCCCCTGGACATTTCCTCTGGGTTGCCCCACCAGTATATTAAATCTCCCATATCAGAAACACAACCCCTTGAGTAGCTTATCTTGGCTATTCTCTTTTTAGTAATGATGTTCCCATTTCTCAGTTAACTAAGCTCAAAACCTGAGTCATCCTTGGTTGCTCATTCTTTTCCCGTAGCCCTCCACATCCAATCAGGCAGAGTTTGTCTATTCTAGTTCCTTTCCCTCTCATAACCATCTCCGTTCCATTTCCTCTGCCCCTTCAGTTCAGGACTAACTTCCCCTTTAGCTAGACTAGGAGTGGTCTCTCTCCCCACACCCCTCCTCTAGGCTGTCTGGGACAATGGGATCTGATAGCCGTTCCTCAAGCAGTTTCAGTCCTGCCCTTTCTCGCCTCAGAAATTTGGGGGGACTCTTATTCCTCACCAAACATGTAAAAGTCTGAAGTCCATAGCAGGATGTTCACGGCTCTTCAACAGTTTGCCCAAATGACTAACATTATCTCCCATCCTGCTCTTCTTCTACAAGAACAGCCCCCGCCTTTATTTTTTTTTTCTGATGTGGACCATTTTTAAAGTCTTTATTAAATTCATTACAATATTGCTTCTGGTTTTTTTTTTTATGTTTTGGTTTTTTGGCTGTGAGGCATGTGGGATCTTAGCTCTCTGACCAGGGATCGAACCAGCACCCCCTGCATTGGAAGGCGAAGTTTTAACCACTGGACCGCCAGGGAAGTCCCAAGAGAACCACATTCTTTAGCCAAAATGAATATGCTCATGCCTTGTTCTTTTGTTCATGCCTTTCCTTGTCTGGAAATTTCCTCCTTCCCATTTCTCCTTACTCAGATTCTCTCCATCCCTCAGAGCCTTTATGGTATTTCCCCAGTTGGGTGGTTTCTCCTCTGCACTCCTTCTGTACCTTGTACCTCACAGGTCAGGTTTTATGCCCCTTATCCCACTTTCCTTTAGGTTCTGTCTTCTGTCCACTCTAGGCTGTAACTTCCTAAAGGCAGAAGCTTCCTACTACCCTTGCCTTTCTGGTAGAACCTCTCTCTCTTACAGGTAGTTAATGCTCAATGAAGATTCATGAGTTGAATTATTTAATAGTCATAATGACTGTATTTGTATTTTTTGCATATTTTTCTTTAAAGTTTTTGATTTTCTTGGAATTACAATTCTTTTTGATCCCAGTTTTTCCTTGACATGCCATTTTGTTCATATGTCCTGCCTTAAATATTTCTAAATTGTATTTTAATCCTTAGGTGGGGCAAGTGGTCATGTAGTAAGTATTTCTTTGATGTAAAAGGATTAACTAGCCTATTGACTCTGTTTAAAAACCCTTCTTATTTAATCTCATTATTTTTCTTCCTATAACTTGGGAAAGGAGTGTGATGGGAGAGTGTAGAAATAATATGAAGATATATATGAATATATGCAGGATAAAGAACATGGATTTTGTAATCATAAACCTAAGTTTGAATAGCAAACATTGGAAGTTTCTTTACCTTTTTGAGTATCAGTTTATTTCTCTGTAAAATGAGGATTTAAAATGGTTTACCTATGAAATCTTAACATCTGCTGTAGTGTATGACACATAGTAGTTCCTCAGTATAATTTGGGGGGAATTACCTTGAAGGGTGAGGATGCTTCTCGTATCTTCCTGTGATGATCAATTGAGAAAACATGAAGTATCTGATGCTCAGTAAATGACTTCTAGGTTAACTGTATTTTATATCACACATTTTCTCTTTGCTCTGCTGTTGTTTTAGGGACCATGATTTTATCTGTGGTACTCATGCCACAGTATAATGTGGTCAATCCGTATAATGCCGGGTGTCATCTTACTGCATTTTTAGGGCTTTTCTGGATTTAAGATTGTTCCAGATGAGTTTCTGTGAATATTTAAAACAAAATATGTGAAACGTTAGTACATACCTTAAATTTTATCAAGCCAACTGGTCAGGTTGCTATTTGGAAATAGCTAGAGGTTTCTTTGTTCAGCTTTAGATTATTGAAAAGGGGATGTGAATGTTGAGTGGTTTCATTCTTTGAAAAGGAATATTTATGTGTTACACACTTTTAGTTTTGCTCTTAAGATGGGGTGAGTACTGTGTCTTTCTCCCTGAGGAAAGCCTTCAGTGTCCCATTTATGTTGTTTATTTACAGAAGATGAAGAGGATGGAGCTCCGGTGAAAGTGGAGGGGCAAAGGAAGATGAGTCAGGACAGTGTTCACCACACCACAGGTAATGAGTTGTGCAGCTTTCTGGGAAAGCTTATTTTGGTTTTGTTCGCTTTCCTTTTCGTCACTTTCTTACTGCTCTAAGGATGTGTCCTCAGCTCCCCAAGGTTGGCTCCTTGGGTCTGGACCTCTTATGGCTGATAAGCTTCTTAGACCCATTTAGGATGCATGAAAACCACTTGAGAAGGATTTATAAAGTAAGCCAATTTATACAAGGTATTCCTTTCTGAATTACTTTGTAACGACTCAATTAGCTTTCATTTCTGCGCAAAGGAGATTTAGTTGCATAAATTAGCTTATCATCATTGAGGAAGTGTCACTGCTAAAGGACAGTTTATAGATACAACATGCAGTTGCTGTCAAACCTATAAGAATGTAATATAGACATCTGTGTATACTTTGTGCTTGAGCAGAACAGACTTCTGCCATTCAGAGACTAACAGGGGACAACAAGTTGCCCAGGGGACTGGCAATGTAGACATCTCTGAAAAGGTCAACTTGACACAGGCTCTGACAATCGACCCACAGCTCTGTCTTCTTTGATAAAAATCAGATAAACTTAAGACCGCTAATTGATCTGCAGCCTGTTTAAATGTTGGCCATGCATATCTTCATTGCATATGATTAACACAGAAAGCAAATGAATTGGGTAAGAAATGCCAGAGTCCAGTGACAGCAGCTTAAAAATGGGAAAAGGACAGTGGTGGCCTGGAAGGCTAGGAAGGATATCCCCCTTATCCCTTTCCACTTGGCATGTGGCCTCAGGTACTAATTATGACTAAGACTGGAAAAATAATTGCACGTGCTATGTACGGAATCACATGATAAAGGCAACTTTTCTTGCTTCTTGTTATTTCCAAATAGCAGGAGATAAACCGTATCTGTAGTGCAAGCATGAGGTTAGTTTTGATAAACCAGCAATTATTTTACACAGAAAGAAGAGAAGGACTGCCTTCTTATCAGGACTTTACACCTCTTCATAGCCACATGTCAGCTGGGGCAAGGTCTGCCATATCATCCCATGTCCTGCAAAGAGCTATAGTTGGGGGTCACCTCCCCTCTCTGATATGTCCATACATCACTCTTTCAAGCTGTCAGGTCAGGAAGTAGCCTTCCCAAGTCCTTCCTACTGTGGCATGTAGAAAGGAAACAGAGGCCTGATTTCCGGACCCGGACAGGAAAGCAGGAGCAGGTTGCTGCAAAAGGTTTGGGTTTGCTTTTTTCAGAAGGGAAGTGAGGAACAAGTCATTAGATGCGACTATAAACACCAAGGCTGAGCAAAGCCTTGAGGACGACGTTCACTGGCAGTTTTAAGTACATACGTTTTGTTATTATCATAAAGCTTCTGCCAAAAGCATGTCGTTTTCTTTTTTTTTAAATTTCTGTGCAGGTATCGAAGGTGGACACATACAAATCTTCTTTCCACAAATATGAGTGTTTTGGCTTAAAATAATTGTGTTTTTCAAAAGCCCTTTTAAAGTAACTGTCTCCCAAATTTTTGCCTTTGAGGGAAGGAAGAACAAATCAGTTTTTCCTCAAAGGAATGCAATAAGGAGATCTACCTTTTCATGCAATTGCTATAAAGCACTGCAATAATCCTTATCTTTAGTGACATGAAATTCTTTTCAAGCAACAGTTTTAATGCTTTTGCATAGCAGTGACCTTTGCTCTCCGCAGGCTGTCAAAGATGTAACATTAGAAGTTTGTTTGCTGTGCAGGGCAGTGAGTTGACAAGGGTATTACTATCTTGCTGAGCATCACATGATGTGAACTTCTAACCTTACTCAAGAATGTTATATTTTTCACATTGACTGATGTTACTAAAAAAAAAATTCTTTTTTCAGACTACTCTAATGTAAAATATGTAAGCAAAAACAAAATTGAGCATGTATTTCTTACAAGTTATTTCATGTTTAAGCTTATGTAGCTTGCATATATTTTTACATATAAAAAATAAAGAGTCCATTTGATTTTTTTGAACATTATACAATATGCTTAACTTTCTAAAATAGTTTTTACACCTATAACACTACCCAAGGAGAGATTCTCCATTGTCTTATTATTGTGTTTTACCCATTGTCATCGTGTTTTAAAAATCTTTTCATTTTTGCAAAAGTAAATATCTCCAATGTTTAGCTTGTACTTTCATAACAATTCTGTTATTCTTGCTCAGTGATCTGTTTTTGCATGTTTAACTTAAAAGAGCAAATACATTGTTTAAATCTTTCACAAGCCAGCTAATTTAGAATGTTATTTTCTTTCTTTCTTTGCCTTCTTTTTTAACCATATATGCTTCTTAGGACAAGAAACATAATGATACGATTTTTTTTTGATAATTTTGAAAACATGGATCATGATGTGGATAGAATAGGAAAATTAATTCATACAATAAAGACAACTAAACCGATTTAATTTGTATTCAGAATGTAAGCTTATTGGTGGTTTATGACATTATGTTCCATCCCATTTTTTTTGTTGTTGTTTTTAAAAAACACATCTCACAGGGATTATTTTTTCAGCATATAAGTGAACAGTGTTAACTTTTGTGAACCCACAGTGCTTCCAAGGATATCGATGCATATTTTTTTGTGTATGTTTAGACACACTTAAAATTTAGAAAAGTAAACCAGAGGAGCTTGCTGCTCTCTGAGGAACAAGATAATTCTTAATTTTTATGTCTGGAATTCATTTTAAGAATTTTGACATTACTTTCCGAAGGAGACTAAGGCTAATAAACATAGACTGCCAGGTTTTCTCCCCCGCTGTGATTCTTCTACATCAGGGGCCTCTAACCCCCGGGCACGGACGGGTACCGGTCCGCAGCTTGTTAAGAAACGGGCCGCACAGCAGGAGTTGAGCGGTGGGCGAGCGAGCCAAGCTTCATGTGCCGCTCCCCATCACTCACATTACCGCCTAAACCATTCCCACGATACCCCCCCCCCCCTCCACGCTCCACCACCCCCCGTCCGTGGAAAAATTGTCCTCCATGAAACCGGTCCCTGGTGCCAAAAAGGTTGGGGACCGCTGTTCTACATCATAATATTGCATGCGGAAATAGAATAGTCAATTTGTGTGTACAGGTAGCCATGTGACGTAAACAACTTACTGTTCTTTAACAGGGCTCACATATGGGACACAGGAATGAGGTTGGTCTTTGGGTAACATCATCATCGAGATTGCAGAAAGCACAGTAGAAAATGCATCTTGTTCCCAGGACTGCCAGATCGCTAGCTCTGTTGCCTTTTTACAGCAGTGAGATTTAATGAAATGCCCATGATGCACATCTAGGGAGAGATGCATCTTGCACACGGTGGGGGTCTCTCTTCCCCTCCTGTGCTCCTGTAACTCCCATTAGTGTTAATGGGAGTTTCACTAAGCGCATCGAGGGGAGGAGAGACCCCCAAAGTGGTAAGGATTATGTGTTAGAAATCACCATATACTCTTCTCTTCCTTCTTCCCTCTCCCCTGCGTTTGAAAATCTACTGAATGAAAAACTATTGTGAGAGAATCTGAAAAAGGAAAGAGCAGGCAGCAGGCTGAACAGCTGCAGAACCCACTGGGACGCTCCAGCTAAGCCAAAACTTCTCTAGTTTTTAACCCAGGTTTTCTTTCTTCAGCCTTTTCGGATCAAGCCTAAGGCTGAGCAGCATGGGGAACACACAGGAGCCTCGACTGGGGAAACCAGCTATTTAGATCCTTTTACCTCCTGGCCAGTGACTATGGGGGAGGGCCTTGCGTGTGAAATGATGTCATCCTCTCTTTGCTCTAATTCCTTGACTTTTAAACTGACACTGACGGACTGCATGGGGCACAACATTTGACCCAGTTAGCAGTTGATTTCATCTGACTAGAATGTTTCAACTTCTAAATCCCTATTTGTCTAAATAAGTGGTTTTTAAAGGAAATCAGTCACTTTATTATTAAGTAATTTTTTTCTTAAAAAATTTGACAGTGTTTGGAGAAATCTGTCCAGCCAGAGTGCCCTCTAGTGTCCATTCATAGAATTTCCATAATATATGCTTTGAGGGGAAAAATGTAATGAAGGGTGGCCACAAGCATTGTTAGTTCTTGGTTGGATTCCCAGGCTTGGGTACATCCCTGCTAGCTTCTGTGATGAGTGTTCAAATGCTACAGCAGAAAAGTCAATAAGGTGTCTTTCTCTCTGTCTCCCTCCCTCCTTCTATCCCTCCTTTCCCCCGTCCCCCTTCTTTCTTTGAGTTCTTAGAAAACAAGCGGAAAAACTTTAATAGGAGGATTGCCCTTGTTTATTTTCTTAAAAGTATAATAGAAAAGTCGCGTCTTACTTTTGAAATAGTCAGACTCCATATTATTCAGATTTTCTTTTTGGCTTTAAAAAAATGTTTCAGATACTAAAGAGAATTTATTAAATTTCTAATAAACCTAACACTTTGGATAAATCACAAACTATGTGTAATAAGATGAACGCCCTCCTGACACGCTAATGTGACCGGTTGTGTTGGAATTGCCAAGGAGCCTGCTGTTTGAGAGCCATATAACAAAACTAAGATGACAACCCTCATCCAGCGTGTGTCTCCACAGTTATCCCCTCAGAATTCAAAGATGACATTCCGATGATGGAAGTTGTCAGCACGTGTATGTTCTGCCTGGTTGGTGAATACAGGGACATCTTATTGATATTGCTTGCATTCTTTTTGCATTAACTCATCAAAACTCAATTATCATGAAATTAAAAACAGGAAACAGTTCTCAGTGTAACAAAAGCAGCCAGTGTATTTAACTCTGTGCTGTGTTTCAGGCGACCCACGTTGTATAAGTGACAAAGCATTTATTACCCAGTTTATTGTGGTATTATAGAGCAGAGAGCGCTAAATAATCAATCAGTTAATGGTCTGTATGGCAGTTTGAACACATCACATCCATTGTGCTTATGCTGTTAGAAGGATGAGCTGATAACTCCAGTGTATGTTGCATGTTTATTCAGAGCCTAATGTCCGAAACTAGCGCTGACAGAAATCTTGGAAAATGCAGCTTTAGCACTGGCATTTTCAAGTTGCTAAAATATTTTAGAAATAACTTTGAGAGGCTTTGGGTACAAAAGTCCCTAAAGATAAGAGCTGGAATTATCCTTTAGATTACTTTCATTTTATTCTCTTCCTTTAACTAGCTTTATGTTTTGAAAAAGTTTAAATTTAGGGACTTCCCTGGCGGTCCAGGGGTTAAGACTTCGCCTTACAATGCAGGGGTTGCAGGTTCGGTCCCTGGTCCGGGGGGAGCTAAGATCCCACATGCCTCGTGGCCAGAAAAACAAAACATAAAAAAAGCAGAAGCAATATTGTAACAAATTCAATAAAGACTTTAAAAATGGTCCGTATCAAAAAAAACCCAATATATATATATATATATATATATATATATATATATATATATATATATGCCATTGAGGCATTTTTTTTTTTAAGTTTAAATTTCAAAAAGTTTTTTTGTTACCTCGTTTGGTTATATTTGTACCTTAGCTTCTTTATTATTATTATTTTTATGATGTGTCCTAAATTCTGTACGGTGCTTATTTCACAGCGTGTTTATCACATCTCATGGATATTGCTCATTATACAGGGAGGCTGACTCATCTTCAAAAGATGTTGCAAGTGGGCTTAGGTTTGTTATAGAAAATAAGTGGGAAGTAACTTAGGTGCTGGTTTGAAGAAACATGTTGCAATTACAAGTTTTAGGTAAAAACAAGAAAAGGAGACAGGAAAGGAAGGACATTCAAAATTAGATCTTTTTGAAAGTGGTCCTTAATTAGATGAGAAGGAGAAGTAGGATTCTTGTGTGGATGTTTTAAGTGTTCTTTGAATGAGGACAGAATTTTTTTAGACTGTTTTGGTGGTTTGGAGTGGCCCTTTAATTGCTATTTGTTCATTTTTAAGTGAGGGCCCATTACATGAAAGCTCTAACTCTTGTTTTCTCTTTCTTCTTCCTAGGAGATAAAAGCACCGATTATGCTAATTTTTACCAGGGTTTGTGGGACTGCACAGGAGCTCTTTCTGATGAATTGTCATTTAAACGTGGTGATGTGATTTACATTCTTAGCAAGGTAAGCAGATACCCCAAAATGACAACTGTAAAGCATGAATACAAAGCTGGATTTTTATGCATTTGGATCTACAACACTAGGGGAAAAATGCCAATTGGAATTCTTCTAGGTCCTTGTTAACAATTGGGAGTTCACAATAATTATTTTGTCAAGTGAAATATAATCAAATTTTAAACACAATCAGATAACAGGATTCAACTTAACAGTGTGTTTACCTATCACTTCAGCCTTTGGCTCACATCCACACACTGCCTTCTCCAGAAACAATATACTTATGTGAAAGTTAACATTGTAAGGTATTAGGTTATTTATTATGTTTTTCTTTCCTCTTCCTTTTTATTCTTCTGTGTGCTTATTCTGATTTTGTCTGCCATTCACTACTGGTAACACTGTGTTTATAGAACAAGTTTTTCATCTTTATGTAAATACATTGGGTGTTCCGACAATTTAAAAGCAATACTTTTCTATTCAGACAGGTTTAGGTAATTTTTTTTAAGTTTAACATAATTGTATTTGTAAACATAATAGCAAAGTATATTGCTATGAACTCATCCTTATATATACAAAATCATTGTTTCTGCCTCTTAAGATACTGGATTATTCAAAATGCTTCTGGCCTTAGATCTAAAAGTCAAGATTCTTAATTGATTATACTTTTAATGACATGCATGAGCTCCTTTAACTTTCATATTTTAACTTTGCCTACTGTAATATGGGGGTTAAAAAATATCTCCCTCAGTCTACTTCATGAGGCCACATTAGAAACAAATGCTATATGGAGACTATTTAAATATAAGTAAAGAAATGTTACATAAATCATAAGTCTAGGAGTTTAATGTGCTTTGTTGATTAGAAAAATATTTTGGAAAGATTATGACTTATTCAGAAAGGTAATGTGACTTATTAGATACAGAAGAGAATTTGGAAATAATGTCACTTATTGAATTTAAACACTAGTTGACTGGTGCATAAAATCATATACAGAGAATCATAGAACATTTGAGTGAGAGATCTTAGGGCTCATCTATCTATCCTTGGTTTTACAGATAAGGGAATTTGGGTCAAGAAAGTGCCAGAGCCAGTACTTAACAAGGTGTTTTGACTCCCAGATCAGAGCTTTCTGCTCTATTTTTTTCTTATGCCTGTATCTATCTTCCTTCCTTTTTCCCTCTCTTCTTCCCCCCTCCCCCTTCTTTCCTTACTTATATTTAATTTGTAACTGTCGTAAAGTGCCTAAAATGTGCAAGGGCCCATTCTAGGCACCAGGAATCCAAAAAAAAAAAAAAAAAGAGATATAAGCCCCTGTAGATTATTGGAGGAAAAAAATAAGTAAATACAGCCAACTGTAATCATTGCTGGTTGAGGTGCCCAAATAAGACTTGTCCCTTATTTCTCTCAGTCCTCTGCTCGCTAGTGTATTTTTTTTTTTTTAGAAAGATGCTTTCAGTTCTTGGAAGCTATAGATAGCCATATCACAACTCTTGGATTAAGCCTGTTACAGAGCATTCAATAGTCCTGTGTTAAAATGACAGCTTTTTGAGTCAGTTACTTAATATAGAAAGCAAACTGATTAGTTTCAGTTCTCGAAGAGAAACTTTCTTGGAATCATTCCTCAAATTTACTTAGCTCACAGTTTCTTTCACCAATTTAGCTGCATAAAATTAAATTGTGTGTAAAATTGCATATAAAATTAAAAGGTTGATTAGCTTCCACTTGGAACTTCAGACTATAGGGATAAATGGCATGTAGCCAATATGTTTGTATGGTAAAATATGAAACTTACAAAGCCCATGTGGGTTTGTTCTTGAAGCCTTCTTTATGAATCAAGTTTTTGTTTTTGTTTTTGTTTTTTTCAAGTTGTCTTTGTTGCTGAAAGCCTCAGAGTACCAGCCTCTGGGATAGGCTGTGGCGCAAGCAGCGTTCCCATAGGCTTGTCTAATTTCTGCCATTGCCTCAGAAAATCATTTTCTGTGAATATGAAATTGAAAGTACAATCATAGGTGTGTATCATATTTCTAGGATTCTGGGGGAAGTCATTCCTTTTCTCCCAAACCTGTTTTGTGATGATTGTAATTTTATATGTGAAGCCTGTCATAGAGCTGAGGGTGGAAGTCCACCTCATAGGAAGAATATACTCCTATCTAAAATTTCTAAAGGCTGTTATTTGGGTATGGGCTGCCCGAAAATGCTTCCTTTATCAACCTTTCACAAGGTTTAAATTTCCACCGGCAGCATTTCATGAGAGGCCTTCTAGAGATGGGCATTTTATCTGGAGCTCATTTTGGTTTTTGAAAGAAGAGACAAGGCTTTGTTAGCACATTATCACCATTGGCTGGATGAGTAAATACCCATATTTACCCAGCTGCGGACCTAGTAGAATCAACCAGGTTGATCTTAGTGAGGGTGAAAGAAGGACAGTTAGTTTTCTCTTGATGGAATTTGGACAAATTCTGGGCCGTTGATGAGCATCTTGGCTATCTGTTGTCAGGTTGCTTTGGGGTTCAGGATATATTTGTGAAGACTCTTACTTCCCCACTTGGCTTTGGGTGAGTTCAGATAGGAACCTCTGGTGATTCTCTAATTTTACATTTGCTTGGTCTTCCAGTTTTTATAAAAATTTTGGCAAACATAGACCGTAAGTTAATATCATAAATTTATGTAATATGTGAATGATGACAGCAGTTTGAATGCTGAGTATCATTATAAATTCAGAACTCAAGGCCCTTAGAAGAAGAGAGCAAAGAATTGCTCAAAAGGACTTGTTTCTAGATCAAGGTAGAGCTGATGCTATGTATTGATTGTTTTTTTTTAAGTGCAATAAATATAGAAATCACTAACATTGTTATATGCCTAGAAATTTGTTTAATCTTTCTCAGAGTTATATTTAGATTTCATGGTGATGGAATGAAAATTTACTGTTTAAATTTATTTTTTACACCATCTAGTGGCTCAGAATGAGTGGTGCAGGTAATTGCAGCTAATGTGCACAATCAAAATGATGTCATAAATCCAACTTTAAATTTAGCTATGGGTTATTACTTTCCTATCTCATGTCAATGAAGTATAAGCATTAATCATGAAAATTCTTTTCATCATTCTGAATTAAATGTAAAAATTGTATACTTAAGGAAAAATGCATTTTAAGGAGTCTAACAGTATTTATAGAGACATAAAAAATGTGTACTTAGTAAAAAAAAATTAGTGCCACAACTTTTCTAATAAAAAATGCCATTTAAAAGATTTCAAAGAAACACAACTTGCTTTTTATAATTAACTGATCTATAGTTTGCAGTATTTAATTATTGATTTGACTTACCTTCTAGAAGCTTGTTAGTTCTGAAAATAATCTTTTAAAAAACGGCAACACAAGATAGTTTAAGAAGATACATTCTTTTCAATATAAATAAACCTTTAGATAAATCAAGAAATAAAATGGCATGTACTATAATAAAGAATATTTTAATTTTGTAAATATAATGACAAAAAGATTTAGCTAGTTTGATGATTAGGCTCTCTGTATTAAAATTCACTGTAGAAATATAGTTTGATTTTAAAATTCAGTCTTTTTTTTCTATTTTTGCAAGGAAGCCTTGATGGGGTGTCAGCTGTGCTCAGTCTGCCTGGGGGTGATTTATTTATTTTAAGCCTCTTTTGAGTTATACAAATCTTAGCTTTTCTTTTTTACTTTTTTCTTTTTTTTTCTTTTTTTTAGTGAAAATAAAATGTTACAATAAAGAAGGAAGAGAAGGCAGATACCCTGCCCTTCCCCTTCCCTTTTTTAACATTTTCCAATAAGCAGCTGCCATGTGACCCCTGGCTGAGCTAGCCCCTCCTTCAAAGTGTCTGGCATTTTCTTAGTTTTAACCTTTGAACCTTACTAATAATAAATCTAAATACTACTTGCCTAAAAATGCAAGCCTGTAACTTTTTGCTTACAGGTCTTTTCATATAACATTGCTGCTGTTTTTTTATGTGTTAAAACATTTTATATACTTCAATAGTTCAGTGGAGATTTAGAAATTCCCCCCCTCCCCACCCAAAGATGGAAGATATTTATAGGGGAATATATTTATAGGGATGGATGAAAGTGAAATATGTGATTTTTTTTTTTTTTTAAGCAAGGTACAATTACTTTTTTTTTTTTTTTTTTTAATTTACTTTTGGCTGCATTGGGTCTTCGTTGCCACACAGGGACTTTCTCTAGTTGTGGAGAGCAGGGGCTACTCTTCCTTGTGGTGCGCGGGCTTTTCACTGCGGTGGCTTCTCTTGTGGCGGAGCACGGGCTCTAGGCGCACAGCCTCAGTAGTTGTGGTGCACGGGCTTAGTTGCTCCGTGGCATGTGGGATCTTCCCGGACCAGGGCTTGAACCCGAGTCCCCAGCATTGGCAGGCGGATTCTTAACCACTGTGCCACCAGGGAAGTCTCCAGGAATATGTGATTTGTATGACAGCTGCCTTGTTAGTGAAGTTATTCTGAAACACAAGGCCTACTTTCAGATTTATTTGATGGGGGAAGTTCATATTTGAGATTGCAAATCTTTTATTTTAATTAATTAATTTATTTTTTAGGAATCAGGTTGTTTAAAATCATGCTAAATTCTTTTACTGGTTTGCATTTCAATTTTATTACCACCTTAAACATGGACATAATATCATAGTTAATAGTATTGTCCTAGAACCATGTTTATGGAGTTTTATAATTTTCATGGCAGGATCCAGGTTATATAGCTACAGGCATATTATAGTCCCGCATAGCTCTTTGGCTATTTTATTCTATTTGCTGTTCTGGATTTACATTGTCTATTAGTTTATCTTTCAATCTATACTCACCAGTAAATCGCTAACCACATTCCTATTCTTACTTTTAAGGCAATAAATTATTTTTAGAGACTTAATGACAGAAGAGCTATGCTTCAGCAGGAAAGAGGCATGCTGCTTGTCTGCTATTAACAGAAAAATAAGAGAGTTAAGAATCCTGGAATATTTCATCTAGTCTAGGACACATGTGACTTGGGCTTTGCAGCTTTTTGAGACATTTTTTATTAAGTCAAAAACAGGAAATGTGGGTTGACAGTGTTCACTAATATACAGTAAAAGGGCATTTTTTTAGCGTGTGTTGTTTGGAGTTTCAAGCATTGCTTCCCTTTGTAGCTGTGACTTTTTCCAGTGCTTGGTGAAATGTAACTGTCACTGATCATTTGCTTCTCATTGTGAAAATGTAAAGATTCTGTTACTAAGGCTTTTTTGGCTTCAGACTTATCAGAAAAACAAAATGAAAGTCTTGCTGAGCTCTACTGGCAGAGGGAAATAAAGAGTTCCTTTTTAGCTCTCTTAGTTTTTCCTTTGTGACCATCTGACCCCATGTGCCACATATAGCAAAACCACCTGCTGAAGAGTAACCAGGATACCTCAATACAGGACATACCTTGATGATACTAAGCTAGTTCCCTAAATGTTATCACATCATGTAGTCTTTTGGGAAGGAGGAGGAGTGTTTGTACTTGTCACTGCGGTTGTTTGGGTCTGATGGCATTTAGTTTCTATGCTAAATGCCCACGGTGAAGCATAGTGGGCAGACCTCTGCTATGCTTATAACCTCTCCCTGGTGGTGATAAGCAGTGTATGGAAACAGCACTACGTCAGAAGATGTTCTCATTCCACTCATGGGACTCCTCTTGTTACCTATTTGCAAAAACCATGCTCTAGTACTTCCCGATTTTCTCTTACATAAAATGGAGGGAGCATTCCAGGAAAATGTTGACAGATGAAAGGGGAAGGTGCCTGCAGGAGACAGGCTGTCAGGCTGAGCCCCTGCAGTGGCTTGAGAAGTAAAGGAGAAACCAGAAGGCAGTGTCAGAGAGGCAAGTTACACAGAGGGGGCAGTGGAGGAGCTGCTATGGCTGCAGAGCCTACACGGTTTAATTCTGCATGGAGTAAGCAAAGGTTTTCCAGGAGCAAACCAAAACAACCTTAAAGAAAAGAGCACCATGTTGGTAAGTAAAAAAAAAAATCTTAAATTGAAAAATCCATGATTTTTTAATGCCCTTCTGCTCTCCCCCCACCCCCCCACCCCCAAAATCAAGAGCTCCCTCAATGTATACGTGGCACATTCTCACTCTTTTGCGATGTCTCCTTTCTTATCCCTTTAAAGATCAGATTTCCTTATGGGACAGCCCGTAATAATCAGGTTGCCTTATCGTACACTCCAAAATGCTCTGTTTTTTTGTTGCCCTGGTATTTTGCTACACCAGTTAGTGGGAAGGCAGAGGGAGGGGATGAAAAAGTATTTATTGCATACCTACAGTATCCTGTTCTAGGTACTCAATGTGCTTTCATTCCTCTGATTCTTAAGGTAACCCTACAAAGGATATGGTACTATCAATATAATTTTGCAGGTAAGAAAACTGATGCTCAGTAAGCTTATTATGTAAATCACCGGAGGATACCAGCTAGGAAGTACCTTCTCCTGGAATCAACGCAGATCTGACCCTAAAGGCTTTTCTCTTTCCATTTTGCTATACCTAAGTGGGCCATGACCAGGATTATTTGTTTCCCTCTCTCAATTCCTTGAGGTAGACACTGTGTCTTAAGTATTTTTGAATCCCCAATATCTAACATTATGGCAGATAGATGTTTAATATATGTTTATGAAAATATAGTTAAAAATAGGAAATAATTGGGACTTCCCTGGTGGCGCAGTGGTTAGAATCCGCCTGCCAATGCAGGGGACACGGGTTCGAGCCCCGGTCCGGGAAGATCCCACATGCCGTGGAGCAACTAATCCCGTGCGCCACAGCTACTGAGCCTGCGCTTTAGAGCCCATGTGCCACAGCTACTGAGCCTGCGCTCTAGAGCCTGCAAGCCACAAGTACTGAGCCTGCGTGCTGCAACTACTGAAGCCCGCGAGCCTAGAACCCATGCTCCGCAGCAACCAGAGAAAGCCTGTGCGCAGTAAGGAAGACCCAACACAGCCAAAAATAAAATAAATAAATAAATAAATAAAAAGGAAATAATCCTGAACTTCTTAAAGGAATTTAGAATGGTAGAATCATAGAGGTAGGGGAACCTTAGTGCTAGCTCTTCACTTTATAGGTGAGAAGATCTTGAGGCTCCACATAATTGGGGAAAAATAAATAAAAGGCTAATGGAAAAAAGGACTGCCTCTGGAGACCTTAAAAGACAATGGAGTTTCTGCACTTGAACTTCCTGAGCTTCTTGGCAGCCAAACTGAAAAAGGGAGAGACAAGGAGCTAATAATTCTTTTTAATCATAAAGGAGGAAGCTTGACTTTTCCCAGCACTGGCTACTTAAAAAAAAAAAAAAACTCACGTGAATTTCTAGAATCTTCGCTGATTATCTGACCTCAACAACTTTATATAATAAGAACAGTGGCAGATATTACCCTCAACAACAAAATATTTATAGTACCTATAACAAGAGATTTCATATAGGTAATTCTGTGAGGGTCCAAATGTATAATAATTAGACTTACTGATTTATGTTAAGTACGAAACTAGATTATTGTGGAGTCTCAAAGAGTGATATAAATGTAAAAAAAAAAAAAAAAAATCACCCCTAAAGAACTTGGGGATTGCCCAAGGTCACATACCTAGTTAGTAACAAGCTGGAGACTCTCAGTCTTCTGAGAAAATAATCACAAGAATAAGAAGCAGCAGCTGAAAAACTAGCAGATTTTCCCCTAGACCTGCCACACTGTTTCTGCCTTTGCAGGGTTCTGTCTTAACCTCTTCCATACTTACAGTAAATTCAACTGAAGCCATTTCTTCGAAGAACTAGAATTATTTGGTCCCAGTTCTTCAGGGTACAGGTATCTTTCTTTCTGCAAGTGGAATTTAGGCTCTTTAGACAAGGTATGCTATACAGCGCATTGGAAAATGTGATGGGCAACAGCCAGCCATGAGTAGGAGCAACATACTTCATATTGTGAAGCTAAACATACTTGAGAACAAATGTTTGTTTAGTCATCACTAAAATTCTTCAAGTATGTCCAACATACACATAGAAAATATATTCCTATTGGAAATTACCTTTCTTAAGAAAACATTTAGGAGGGTCATCTGGTGCATCATCCAAAATGAAGAAAAAGTATGTTTGTTTCATCATGAAGTACATATTTATTGAACATCTTTTACACATCCTGGAGTGTGGGGCATACAGTTTGAGTGTAAGACTGCCATGATCTCAGTGAGTTTCTACTTTATTTTAGTTGAACGGACAAAACTAAAGTACATAAACTCCACAGAGGAATAAATACTCAGCTTGAAATGGGAGATGTAAGTATGGATTAGATAATTCAGAGAAAAATTCATGAAAGCTGGGTAACCTGAGTCGAGTCTTAGTTACTAGATAGGCTTTGGATGAGGGAGGGGAGATACCTCTTGGGGAAGGAGTGCCACATACAGAGGCAGGAATGAGTGCAGCACAGAAGGTTGGGCTGTGGGACCAGAGCAGTGAGAGGAGTTTGTAGTTAAAGCATTGGGGGGCTAGTATACATTCCTGAGCAGCCGAGTAAACTGACAAAGGCCGTTTCCGGGAAGTACAGAGAGGCAGAGTGGATGATGCAATAATCCAGGGTGAGGTGATGAAGGTCTGAACTAGAACAGTTAACAGTCATGTATTGGTTGGTGAAATACACTGAGTACCAAAGCCACCCACTACTGAGCATGATTTGATCTTTCTTTGCCTAACAATATCTAAGAATCATCAGTCTGCATATCAGTTTTTACTTTATGCCATTGTAAATGTTGACTGGGTAGAAGTTTGAATTAAATGTGTCTTGACTCTGGAATATAAACTAAAATTTGTTACAGGAATTAAGTTCTTACTATCACCTTCCTTGCTTGTCTTTTGTCTCTCTCGCTTTAAAAATGGAGTGCGCAGTGCACAGAGGAAAAAAATAGTAATTCTTTCAATTAGAGTAACTCAAAGTCACACTTGCACAGTAAATTATAAAGTAGTGAGGTTGATTTCCATGAGCTGCTAAGAGACTTAGGGTGGTAAAGCAGGTTCGTGATGGTGGTATTCAAACATCAGGGAGGATCTTAGAAATTGTTAGTGTCCATTTCCTCATTTAAGGAATGAGTTAGGAGACTAAGATTCAAGCAGTTAAAGTGTAGATAATAATAGTAAAAAAACGAAGTTGTCAAGTACCTGTTGTGCATTTTAAGACAACTTTTGAATTGATGGATGTATAAGAAACGATTCTTACAAAGTTTCTAATTGGAGATAGTAAAAAGGAAGAGATTGAAGAGGTAGCCCTGAAGAAAGTATTTCCATATTTTAAATAGTTATCTGGTTTTCATGCTACTACAATGTTTATGAACAATTTGAAAAATTGAAAATATCACAGTGAATAGTTGGAAAACAATGGTAAAGTCCACTGGTTCTGAAACTCAATGTAGTTTATTTATTTATTTATTTTTTACTTTTTTTGGGGGGGTTTATTTATTTATTTATCTATCTATGGCTGTGTTGGGTCTTCGTTTCTGTGCGAGGGCTTTCTCTAGTTGCGGCAAGTGGGGGCCACTCTTCATCGCGGTGCGCGGGCCTCTCACTAGCGCAGCCTCTCTTGTTGCGGAGCACAGGCTCCAGACGCGCAGGCTCAGTAATTGTGGCTCACGGGCCTAGTTGCTCCGCGGCATGTGGGATCTTCCCAGACCAGGGCTCGAACCCGTGTCCCCTGCATTGGCAGGCAGATTCTCAACCACCGCGCCACCAGGGAAGCCCCTGTAGTTTATATTTTGTGAATAAAATTACCTTTATTTCTGAACAAGGCTGGTATGTTTTGAAGCACAGATATACGTTTGGAGAAAGGAATATAGTCTTTTAACCTTTCTAACACCTGTTGCTTTCAAACAGATTGGTAACTACTTTCTGAAAGGGGTGGTACATCACAAAATCTTACTAATGTTTCAAGTTTCTGTTAAGGCAGCATTCTTTTACCATATGGTTTGTAGAAAGTGGATTAACATACTTGAGAAATGAGAATCATGGTGGTGAAAAGGATTTAAGTAAATGTTGGCATCTTCTTTAAGTGTAAAATAATACACTGGCAGAGAGAGAAGATTTAGTTAGTAAGTAAACATGGACATATGTTTGCTATTGTGTTGGATTAAGTCTCTGTTTCACTTTATCAAAACTAGTCCTTTTTCTACTGCCTTTTTACATAATCACTTTAATTTATTGCTTAATAATGATTAATTGAGGCCTAAAATTTTAACTATAAAATAAAACAAAAACTATTTTAATGATATAAAAATCGAAAACAGAGGAGTTAGATCACAACTGTTCAGTGCTGCTTTATGATTATTTTCTCAAATTATTGGGCAAGTTCAGCTTTCTTGCTTCTTTGACTGCCACATTACATTTTGCCTTGAAGCCATCCATTTTGCAGATATTAAATTTCTTTTGAGTACTATTTTTATACACTAAGCATCACTACACCTCTGGATCTTGATAGCATTACTACGGGAGGAGAAAGAAGCTTTGTGTTAGTAATTACCTAACATTGTCAGAAGCTGACTGCAGGCCTCTTTCTAGTGATAACAGAATAACTGCATAATGTAGCTTTATAGCACATGATTAATAGAAAATAATTACACGTCCTACAAAGGGATGCAATATTTCTTATAAATTGACTAGAATGGTTTCCTGTAGATTAAAGGACTCTTCATTATTTTATCAGTCCTCCTGAAGTACAGTCACTTGCCTATGTTAGCATTTCAGTTGATATTAAGAGCCGAGTAGGGTGAAGAATACCAGATGGCAGACCTTCTTGTACCTGAGATCTCGTGTGCCATCAAGATGACATGATGCTTCCTAACCTTTCAGAGATTTAGATGGCAGCCTGGTATGACTTCTGTCTCTTTATTTTTTGTTTGTTAACAAGATGAGGTGTGAGGGTTGTTTTTTTTTTTAATGACCCACCCGTGACTTTTAGACCAATACTACAGTTAGTATGTGGACAGCGAGACAACATTGTATGGATTGCATTCTTTTCCACTGTAAGTAATATATCATTCATAATCACATTTGTTTGGGGGCGGCAAACAGGGAAGGCAAAGGAAGGCAGATTTTCTTCCTCCAAAGGAAAGCGTGTATGCTATTGAATCTTCAGGCTGGAGTTCAGAATACCGTACTCCAAGATGCATCTTCATTCCAATTTATAGGCTGCCAATGGTTTAATTGGGATTCATGTTGCTCAGGAGGCTCATACAGAGGATAGTAATGATAAAAGTAAAAGCTTCTGTGTTTGCAGTCTTGCTGACATACTCTAATGGCTGCAGTGTAAATCCATAAATTTGCCTACTAGATTTTTACCTCACTATGTTTTATCTTACCTCTTAATTCCACACAGGAGTGCTATATGGAATTCTTTACAAATGTAAAGTAATAAACATTCTGGTTTTTAATTTTCACTCTTTTCTGATTTAAACCTGTTATATTTTAGAGTACTTTTATGAGGTGTGTATTTCATATGCCTTTCAATTATCTTAAATTAATTTAGTGAAACATTTAAGATTATTTTAGCCTAAAACTTAATTTTTTCCTAGAATGTTACTTTTAAGGGATTTGTTTACAGCTGAATAAACTCCTCTGCTGTTTATTACTGTACCTTCTGTTTAATGAATCTTCTCAGTTGCCGTCATGCAAAATTCTCTCATGTGTGAAGTATGTCATTGGTCCTTTGTTGAAGTGATTTGTTGGAAATCAATTTCTTAAATTTGGATGTGAATGAGCTTTTTGAGAACAATAATATGCCCTTAATTTAGAGTGTAGATTATAATTTCAAAACAGAATATTATAAAGTAATATGAACTTTCTGGTTTGTAACTTGAATCTAAACATTGAAACCCAAAAAGAAAAAAAAAACAAAACATTGAAACCCAGATTGGAGGCTCTTCTCTGAAAGCAGGTTTGGGTCATAATATGCCCTCTCACTAAATGTATTCTGTTTTTCTAGCCTTTGGGGGCCTAGTTCCTTTACTCTTTCCAAATAATCAGCTGAAAAAAATCTTAGATGGGATTGGATAAGAGCTTTGACACTTAGACTTACTTTGTTAACTATCCATTTTGAAATCTTACACTGTGGGTGGGCCTTTGGCCTCTGCAAGGTGAAATACATTTGTTTTGTTAAGCATTAGGCTCTAATTGTATTCATTGCCTTAAAAAATTGAAAAGGGCAGTTTTATTAGGTACCTATTAGGATATAATGGTTACTAATCATAGCTTTCAGTAAGTTGGTATTTTCTTCTGACAAATATATTCTACATAGATTATAGTCATCTTCACTGAGTTCTGGGCATCAGACTATTTTCGTTGCTTAGAGAATTTTGTCCACTAAGTTCACACTAGCAGGAAACTTTTAAAATCTTGAGTCTACTGCCTCATAAACCAGAGCTGTGCCCTCATTAGAATCAGGCCTTTCTCCACCACCCCTGTTTTCCTTCCATCTTATTCTTATGAAAAACTTAATTCTGATACATCCCATTGTTTGAAAAAGTACTTATAGATTTTAATCTTGTAATCTCTCTATTGATAGACTACATATCAATACACACCTGGGAATGTTGCTACATTTGTATGGAAAAATTGTATGATTTTCCTTTCTGATGGTCAATAGCATGGTTAGTCATCAATACAAATGTTAAATCTGTACTGGTATTAACATTCCCTCCCCACATGTAACTCGATATGCATATGCACATTTATCTGTGCCTCACATGTTGGAAGTCATAGCCTATTGAATTACTTTGGGGATTGATTTTAAAAATTTATCTTATATGAAAAATTAAATTTGGGTCCTACAGTGCTTTTTCAGAGTATTGCTTTTGGGAGATATTATTCTTGAAACTTGTAATTCATTTTACTTTGTTTGTATCTCACTAAACATAAATAAATTTGAGATAAAAATACATTAGGCAATCTGGCAGACAAATGAGACGGGGTACAGTGTTCACTATGCCTAGAGCAGTGGTGTGTCTGTCAGTGGAGCAAAGGGAAGAAAAGGAGGCACAGGATTAGCTCACACTGCAAAATAAACGCAAAAGTGACTCATCAATCAGTCTTTTTTTACAGATAGATTAATATTTTGCCTTTATAATTTGAGATACTTTTATTTCCTATTGATCTTCCCCCGTAAGGGTGAATCTAATACCACCTTTAAATTCCTTCCATTCATCCTTTACCTAATGTAGTTTGTGATCAATCAGAGGAACAATAAATGCCTTTGGGAAGCTTTTGAAAAGGAGCCCTTTTGTGAATTATTTTGGAAAGCCAACTGGGGAAGCATTATTAGTGTTTCCTTATTCTCTAATTTATCTGTTTAAAGCGTCTATACTCATTTTTAGATTTTCCTAAGAAGGGGCATACCTCTACATTCTAAATCATTTTCGGTCATACGAGTTTAACTAGGAATTAAGTAGTTTATTGTGAAAAAAAAAAAAGTCTATCCTTGCTAGATGATAAGCTCCTTGAAGGCAAAGATAGTATCCTAAAGAGCCTGCTTATTACCTCGGAGCCTCTAACACTGGTGTTTGCATATTAAAAGGTGTCCCCCAGGCTCTGTGTGTGTGTATAAGAGAGAGAGATGGGAGAGAGAGAAGGGAAAGGGGCCCAGAGAGCAGACTTCCTTATGTAGTTTCATTTGCTAGGTTTCTATCCTAAGTGACTGTTTCTGTGTTCTACACTGTGAAATAAACAGGCTTTGTCTTATACATTAATTTAAATCTTTGCCTAACAGCATTTTTAAAGTGTTCAGAATCAAAAAATGATTAAAATGTTTCAATTTGCAGCTCAAGCTCTTATAACTTTATAAAAAGAAATAACATTTCTAAGAAGTTGCATACAAGCAACATAGTACTTACACCCAGTCTGAAGGTTAATATTGCATATTGTTTTCAATTAGGAATACAATAGATATGGCTGGTGGGTAGGAGAAATGAAGGGAGCCATTGGCTTGGTGCCGAAAGCCTACATAATGGAGATGTATGATATTTGAGAGTCCTGGGTAAGTACATTTTAATCCAATATTCTGTAATAGCTCATATGTTTTCTTGGTCTCTGCATTATGAGTCTTTGCCTTTTTAAAAGTCTTTGTAGTTTTCTGATAGCACAAAGATTATGCTCCCAAATCATCTTCTTCTTTAAAAAAAAAATCTAGTTTAGTTTTAAAAATAACTTCATAGAATTTACTTTGGAAATAGATTATTTAGAGAAAATCCCTTTGATAATAACCAGCTGTTTTCCCAAACCTCCTCCTCTTTAGTAAAATACCACTTTTATGGCCTTTCTGAGGAGCTGAATTGACAAAATATTGAGTAAACATTCATTTTTTTCCTTGGCTAAAAATGTAACATTTTTCTAAGCAGGGAAAATCAACATTTTGCCTGAAGAAAAAAATTAAAATGCAACTTTCCCTTTCTGCCTGCAGAAAAGGAAGATTCCTCTGCTAGTGTGCAAATGCTTTGGATTGAGAATCATCGTGAAAGCATGAGTGACAGCTCATAACCTTTCTTTGTTTTGTTGAGCATCGTTTGTCTTTGTTGTTTTATGCATTCATTATAATATTCCTCTGATGTGAAATTAAATGAAGGATATTAATGTAAATTAGATGCAAACAGTAAAGTTATACCTGTTGCTGTTTTTCAAATAATCATAGATTTACTCATTTGATTTGTGTGAAAAATTCAGCACTATTTTATATGTATCACATAGTCATTGCTACTTCTAGTAAGAGTTGTAACTTCTGTTAATACTGGATATCAATTATTTTTTAGAATGTAATATATAATTTCATAAAAATTTCAATTGAATGTATCATGCAAGTTTTTGGTAGATGCTATCTAAAGAATGTAGCTTTGTTGAAACTTTGTAGATGAGTTATCTTCGTATTTATTTTTCAAACAATAGTAACGTTTTCATGAAAGAATTTTTACTGATTGGTGAATTTACTTTATGTTAAATATAGCCACAAGAAAGAAAAACGATTGAATTGCAAATGGGAGTATGCTGTCACCCTCTGCAACACACGTGAAGACCAGAACCATGGTTTGTGCAAAGCCCATTACCAATAATAAATACCCTGGTTATATAATGGGCTTGCCAACATTTTCTACTGTAGTTTTCTTTAAATTTAATGAAACAAAATTTTTGTGAGAGGTCCCATTCTGCCACTGATGTAATGGCATAAAGAGTCTCAATGTATTCTCAAAGTCAGAAGGCATAACCGAGTAATCTTACCCTGCCTGATTGTTACTGTGCTATTAAAGTCCCACCACAAAACAGTGCAAGTCCAGATTTGAGCCCGCTCTGCACCTCTGAAAGCAATGAGAAGAGAAGGAAGGCTCAGAGAGGAGGGTGTAGAAATCTGGTGGGAACATGTACCCAGGTACAGGTGAGTGGAAGGGTAGTGTTAGTCTGACATTGGAGGTGTATGTTGTACTCCAGAGCAAGGTTTGTGGAGTTATAGTATTACTTTTTCATGTATGTTTGAAATCAAAGGTATTTTAAATGTCTACAAGGTACCACTATGGTATATATATCAAAATATACTGCTGATTGGATAATTATTTGAAGTAAATATAATCTGCTAATATTGAATCCTTGATTAGAAGGTACTACTTTTGTTGAACTTTTCAGATCTTTGCTTTAAAGATAAAGATTCTAACCATGCAAACGAGCTGATAATGTTTAAAAACCTCCATTATTTATAAAAACTATCTACAAGCAATATTTCAGAGTTTATGTTTTACTATTATCCCCTCTGTACTGTGATTATCAGATTTCACATGTAAAAAATATATATATTAATTTGGGGGATTGTGGGTGAATTCTAGTTTATATAGATTAGACCATGTCAAGTTAAAGCTTTCAGAAATTAATTTATGCACTGGTTAATCTTTTCCTAATATAGAGCCATTGGAATAGATTGAAATCATCTTGGCAAAAGTGAGACAACTGGAGATGAATTTAGTGAATTGGTTTTCAAAGCCTGAGAGATTGAAAAGTGAAAGCAGTTGTGGGTTCCACTGAAAATGTAGACTTCCTTGTGGACACAGGCTTTGTGCTCTGGCCTAAATGAAGATTTTAGTCTTGGGCCAGTAGATGGCAGCAGCTTTTCATTGCATAGGAACCTACTTGGAAACCCCTCCTCCACTCAGGCACAGACTCACTCCAAGCGTAAAGTATTTAGAAGATTATTGCCTCTTTTTAAAGTTAATCCAGGAGAGGGAGTCCTTTGCCAACTGATGCCAGATAGTCTCTGGAATGGTGACAGTACAGAAAAAAAGTGTTACTTTTGTCCAGAGCTCTTCTGGCCTTTGTTCTTTTTCACTTGAATATAGGTGGGAGATGAGAAAGGAAACAAAAAATTTTTAATTGGTCTGACAGGAAAAACAATCATTACTTTCAACTCATGACTACTTTGTATTCATTTGGTGAAATCATCTGTATACTAGGAGGGAGAAAGTTTTCTTTACACCCTTGACAATATATCACACACTCTTCAAAATCATAATAATAATCATTAATGTGAATTTAAACAACATGGCTTGTTAGAAAATATGCTAATTGCTATGTTCTCATTATGTTTGCTTAGCTTTTATTTGTTTTTCTATGAACAGAGAGCTAATTTTTTTCAAAGGTGATTGTAAGTCATATTTTACATAGCGTTTTGCTTGATTATTTGCTCTGTACTGAATTTGTACTCTATTGCCATTAGATGTTACAATAATGTTCCACTCTGCAAATTTTTAAGGTTCAAATAAAGTTTAATTGTTTGCAAACTGTTATGATGCTAATAATTCAACAGCCTGCTGTGTTACTAATGAAATTACTTTGTTATGATTAATTTGGAAAATAGTGTGTTTATTGTAGTAATTAAGCACAACAAGGTGAAGTAAATGATTCTAATGCCATCTGGCCTCCAAACCGAATGAAGAAATGAAATAGGGCTGTCACCTGAATTTATTCAAAGAAGTAAGGATAATACAAATTACTTTTATTGCTATAGGATTTACACTCAACCACAGCTCACTCCGTTCTGTTTTTGCCACTTGGTTGTCTATGACAGTTTCTTTTATGAAAAAGAATGTTGTTTAGCCTAGCAATTATTTTGAATACTTTATATTATTTTAAGTAGATTCTGTATGTGGAGGTTTTTTGCTATTACTGTTGAATATAGCCTTTCACAAAGAGTAGAGATTCCATTCAGTTGTTTCTAAAATGTTTCTACTCAAGACTCTTAGTTCTTATGATTCCACTTTTCCTAAAATTTCTCCAGTCTAACCTATTGCTACTCGCTTCGTAGAGTCTGGTACCCCCCAGGGTCATAATTAAAAACAGAACCCAGAGCTGAGCTATATATTCGAGATCCAGATTTGTAGTTCAGCCACTATAAGAAAACTTACCCTAACATACATGTAGTTGAAAATCTTGAACTTCATCAGTGAGACTGAGTAAAGCATTGTGAGAATTTTTAAATCAAGCAAAGTACTTCTACATTTCAGATAAATCAATGTCTATATTTCAATTGTTGAATGGAATTATAAACTGTATAGAGGTCACTTTTACTTCTTTTGAGTTCAATAAACTCAAGTATATTGAAAAGCAGTCCATATGGTAAAGAAGGAGATGGTGGAGATTAAAACATGATCATTCCATAGAGAACACCGATTTACTCAGAGCTTGAAGGAATATAATTAATATGTAACATAAAAATATTTGTTAAAATGGCCTAGTTTGTTAGTAAAATCCTGAGTATTCTGAAATTCAGAGAAACAAGTAGTATATTATTAAAGTATCTTTCTACAAACCTAACCTACACTCAAATGCATAACTTAAACCGTTGATCCTCTGGATTGGGAACAAGAAATTTCTGGACATCCTCAGCTTCCGCCAACATTACCATCCACTGCCTTGTAGTTGAATTCTTCTGGAATATTTGTTAGAACCTCTAATAGTGTAACATCTTGCTTGTGATGAGGTAAATACTTACAGAATTATTTTATTTGTAATTTTGTAACATGGAATGACATTTCATTAATGTTATTTTCCAGGGGCTTTTTCTTGTTTTCCTTAGTAGAATCTGCTCTATCACTGCTTGATCAGAAACATGATTTATTGCCAGCATGGTACTTCAGAGTATATGGTGTGTATCCAGTAAATATTTATTAATGAACTGCTGTGGCATCCTACAGTATCTGAGATTTAGGAAGAAAAGAGTTTGACTTCTCTATACCTGGTAGAGAAAATCCCTTTATCATTTAGTTCATCAGCTTTCTGACTGACAGTGTTCTCTCAGTCAAAAAAAAAAAAAAAAAGTCCACTTTACCGAGTCTTTAAAAGCAGTTTCATCGTCCTCATAATACCATCAGCAAGTGGATTGGATTGTTGGTAACAGAATTGAGTGAGATTGCGAATAACAGGAAAGTTCAATGTGGCAGCCAGTCTTTAGTTGTTTCCTCCCTTCCTTTCCTGAGCGCAGTGTTGTCACTCTTTCAGAAAAGGCAAAGGTGACTCAGGCAGCTCGGGGCAAGTGATCTAGTTATACTTCCAGTACATCCCAAATCACTGTTGTCCTGTGTTCCACCTGGGCAATAACAGAGAAGCCTTCTGATCTTGGAAGCATTCTAGCTGTCGCCTTGGATGGATCAAACAGAAATATCTGAAAGTGGAAAGTTTCACAGTTGTTGCTAAATCCAACCATAATTCAATTTTTGTCTTTTTTAAAACTTTCATTTCCTATTTCTTTAAAGTTGTATGGTTATGTTAACTTGAGTGCTTTGAGTCTCAAGATGAAAGGAACCATAAGTGCAGAAAGTAGCTGTAGTCATACCAGTGCTCAGCTTAGGTCTGTAAGGTTGGGAAAGGGGCTGGAGGTTGAGCAGTCAAAAAGCTTGTGAATATGTGCAAAGTTGTAAAAATAGAAATTGCCCCAAAAGCCTATCTCGTAAGTGTCTTTCTTAATGTTGGAACCTTGGAAAGTGTTTCCTCAGGTTTCTCTCTTTCTGTTTTCACCGTTTTCTTTTTTATTATCCATTCCTCAGAGAGGTAATATAGAACAGCACTTGTCTGTTTTCTGTTTATTGGCCTCAGCTTTGTAATATAGAAATATCACTCCTGCTAGAGTAAAAGCAGGTGCCATTTTGTGGCTTGAGCAGCAGTTCAGCTCTTTTTTGAGGAAAGTGTCACACAGGTACTCTCAAAGGAGAAAATTAATGCCACCAATGTAAGGCCAATTAAAAGTGACTGCTTGGGCTTCCCTGGTGGTGCAGTGGTTGAGAATCTGCCTGCTAGTGCAGGGAACACGGGTTCGAGCCCTGGTCCGGGAAGATCCCACATGCCACGGAGCAACTGGGCCCGTGAGCCACAACTACTGAGCCTGTGCGTCTGGAGCCTGTGCCCCGCAACGGGAGGGGCCGCGATAGTGAAAGGCCCGCGCACCGCGATGAAGAGCGGTCCCCGCACCGCGATGAAGAGTGGCCCCCACTTGCCGTAACCAGAGAAAGCCCTCGCACGAACCGAAGACCCAACACAGCCAAAAATAAATAAATAAATAAATAAAGTAGCTATAAAATTTAAAAACAACAACAACAACAACAACAAAAACTCTAGCCTTTAAAAAAAAAAAAAAAAGTGACTGCTTTAGAGGAGGAGAAAATTCCACAAATAAGCAGATTCCCATACGCTGTCTCCCCCTCCCAGCTCCCATGGGAGACCATTTAGAAAACCTTGTGTTCTTTCACCGTCATGTCAAAATGATGATAACAATTTAAGATAGTAATAGCAATAACTAATATTAACTGAGTGTTTACTACTTGTTACGCTGTGTACTTTTCATTCAGTCCTTCTACAACCCTATAATAAGGTAAGTTCTGTTGTTTATTCCCATTTTCCTGATTAGGAAACTGAGGTTAAATAATTTGTCCCAAGGTCTAGGAGTAACGTTACCCAGCCTCCCTTCCTTGAATTCAGTACCATTTTGCTTCCCAGTACTGTAACGAATTCAGACCAAGTACTTAATTCTGATCTTTGCATATAGTAGGCACTCAATAAAAGCTTATTGACCACTGATGATGACACCATTCTTATGAAATAGTCTGGAGCCTGTGAAAAGAGTAGCTCAAGAATTGGCACTGGGACAGCCGGAATTTGCCTCCTGTAGTCATAAGGCAGACCACGGTGACTGTCAAATCCAAAGCAGCTAATCTACAATGGAGAAGGAACTTTGATGCTGAAACATTTCTCTCTGTGAACTTCCAGTCTGGCTGAAAATAGAAAGTCAGTCAAGGCAGCAGAGAGTCGAGAGAGGACGCGGTGCCAAAGGGACCCTTTCTGAACAACGTTTTCTATTCTTTCGATCTCCTCAAGTCAAGCCCAAGGACACTGACCAGGCAAGGAAGCCTTGGAGAGGACTTCAAAGCAGGCTGCTTCTGTCTCAAAGAGTTTTCTTTTCTTTTTTTTTTTTTTTTTCCAAGGAGTTTTCAATTAGTTGTTTTTGGGGGGTGGTGTCTAAATGGATAGGTTTTTTTAAAAACCAGTTTAAAAGAGTATTATTAAATTGTCAGCCCTTTACAATCAGTGAGCAAACTTCAATATAAAACTTACATAATTTTGAAACTGAGTGATGGCAATGTCTGACCTAAGACTTTTTTTGCTTGTCGAGATCAGAATTTGTTTAAGGAGAACCTTTATTGTAATATCTGGCACCTGAGTATGAGGTCTTATTCCTTGGGCATCTACAATGGTGCCTTGTACAAGGCTCCTTAACATGAAAGTCTTCTGTTGTGTTTTTTGAACAAAAAAATTTTTCAAGTTTTGTACCTCAGTGGTTGGAGGCTGGTAGGGGTCGGGGGTGGAGGGAACAGAAGATAAGTAAGAAATAACATTCATTAGGGAGCTCTGGAATTTAGCCAGAGGAGGGGTAAGATTGGGCCCTCTAGTGGTCTAAAGTACACCCTGAAGTACTGGCCATTTTATAGCCCCAAAGTAGAAGGTGCACTCAGGGTCAATTTCCAAGGAGCATTTCATTCTGTAGAGTAGGTTTCCATGCCTGGCACTCAGAATATCATGCTTCTAAAGGACAGGGAGTGAATGACTTCACATTGTCCTGATCTTCAGCTGCCCACCAAGTAGATTACATTGGTGTAAATAACCTGTCCCATCCAGATGGATACACAACTCATTCCTAATTCCCTGTTCAAGCACTTGTGGTCCGTGGAGTCTCAGTCACTCCCTCTTCCATCACCTTCCACCACTTTCCCCCTCCTCCGGCTTTCCCAAGGAGCTAAGTCATATGAGGCATGAGACAGATAATTCCTATCCCTCTACGAAGTTATGGATATCAGTCGTGGTCTCTGTTTTCTGTGAACCCAGCAAAAGCAAGGTATATAACAATGTATTTGTCCCCTTACATGCACCCTGAATTGGAAAACTGAAAGAGCTATCTTGTGAGTGTGCATCAGTATCTATCTGTTGCTTTGCTTCAGTCGGTCAGCATATTTGCTTTATTCTTTATTATCTCAGGGCTTGCTATTTCTCTTCCTATCTAATTAAATGATTCCATTTTGAATAATTACATTTAAGTGCCAACAGTGTGCTAGGGGCATTTCAAACATAGAATTCAACACAGTCTTTCCCAAGCCGACTCATAGTCTAAGTGAAATAGACAAGACATAAACTCAGGAAAGGAAGAGCCCCAGGTAGCCTCCCCTTTCTGTGATTCTTAGCAAGTTCAATCACTAACAGTGTCCCAAGATATAAAAGGTTCTCTGATTTTGTTACACCTGAACCTAGGAAACAAACTGGGGATCCTTTCTCATATATGGGTCTTTTAATGTGCAGAGGGGAAGGCAGGTGCAAGCGTTTCAGTGTTGGTTCAGATGAAAAGATTGATTTTTAGAAAATTATTGAAATGCTTGTAGCTACTGAATTGTGAGGGGAACCAAAGAGCTGTGTGTGTAATGTGTAATGTGAACATCTTTTTACAGAGTTGCTGCCAATTACAGTAAAACATAATTCTGGAAGCTGGAGGACCCCTATCCCTTTAGGAAATTGGGAACAGAGCTGTACCAGTGGTGTTCAGCTGATAGTAGGCAGTAGGAAGACCACTGGAATTGGAGTCAATCAAAATTCTAGTTTCGGTTCTTGAATGCATTGTGCCCTAGAATAAGTTTCCTCGCCTGCAAAATACCAGTAGCCTTGTTCTCTCTATCTCACAGGGTGTAGTTATGCTTGAGTGAGATTATATTTGAAGGAGCCTTAAAAACCCAATAACAGCGTAAATATGGCTTTTCTGCATTGGAGGATATGAGAACTGAAATGAAATGTGGGTCAAAATAAAAATTTCTCCTTCACACCAGAAGCAAGCAAGGGAAAAATTTTTTAATGTTCAGCACTAGCTGTAATGCTGCTTGGAGTAATGTTAGTAAGCTGTTGGTTTTGTTATTTTCTAATGAGAATTAACGTCAGACATCCTAGAGGAGTTTGGGATTAAATTCCTCTTTAATCCTGAATACATTTTTGAATCAAGCCATTGGTTTCCAAGCTGTGGTCACTTTCTGTTAATGGAGATTTCAATAGCAGAGATGTTACTTCTGTCCGTAAATTTTCAAAATAAACCATTGATATTTTAAAACCATCCATCTGAATAATAGGCTTTAGGTAAGTGTTGTTTGTAGTTGGTTGGACTTAGCAGAGAATTTTTTTTTAACAGACACCTTAAGGAAAATGTACAGGCTCCCTTCGACCACTATCTGCTCCCTCTAGGAACTGTTTCTTCCAGATGGGTATCTGTGATAGTCTGCATGTGAATACACACTTTGTAGTTAAACATTTTCTTCAGATGCATATCTAAGAATGAGACAATTTTATTTGATCGAATTAGCCTTGTAATTTAGCACTAATCTCTGTTTGTAGTTTGTGAAAATACGGGACTTAGAAATAAGGGCAAACCAGAACCTCATTACGTGTAACCTTAATGCTTTAATGTTATAACTTGAGGCAAAGCTAATAAAAAATGCAAAGCACTCTTAAATAATTTAAATTATCTAAAAAAATTGAGCATATTCCTTCAAATAATAATGGCTTTCACGATCTGATTTTTTAAAAATTCATTTCTCATGTCTTGAATTACTTAGAAGTGTGGGTATCAGAGTAAGTTTGAGTTTATTTAAGATTATTAAATATATTTGTTATCATACAGCGTCATGGAAGATTCCATTATTTAGCCTAGCAATTATCATCTGTAATGTTATGCTGTATATAATTTCAGTAACGTATTTGATAATGTCATTATGGTATGATGGTATAGAGTTAATTTTTAGCACTTCTCTTTAAAATAGTGCTCTGTGATGTGATTCCTTGATTATTTTGAGCCATTAATCAATTCCATCAACTTAAAAACATAGTCATATTGTGTACCTGTTATTATTTGTTTTCTAAAATAAAAGTTTCTCTTACCGTCTTAAACTTTACTGGAAAATTATTGCTTTCATAATGTATTTTCATTGCTATACTCTTTTGGTAAAGGAAAGCAGTAGTTGGGAATACAGTACACTGTGGTAACTGATTAAAGATCAAGACGGGGAAATCCTCTTTTCCCCCTCTTCCTAAAGGATAGGAGAGAATTTTGAGTTCTAAACATACCATCCTTTGCTTCCTCTGGTGCTGTGGTTTATAGCAATAAATACTCTATATTGATTACTACTTAATTCTAATGGAAGTATACTAAGGCTGGAAACACGTTATAGCTTAGCATTTAGTACCTTAATTTTTAAACAGTTTTTAAATTTTAAAAATTGATATAATTGCCCCGAATATGCTTCTATTATTGGATCCATAACATGCTATAAAAAATATTCTCCTTTCATATCTTTTCTAAAGATTATTTTGTTCACAATGTATTTTTCCTGGCACTTCATTGCTATTTTTATGTAACTGAAAATCTGTCATTTCCAGTTTAGCTCAGTTTGGAAATATGAAAACCGTATCAGAGCAACACATTAAAGATTAGTATGGAAGGACAAAAAATAAGTGGAAGAGAGCCACGTAGAGATTTTAAATTTAGTCAAATTATTCAAGTATGCAGTTTTAATCCATTAATCTGGTTTGAGACTGCTTAAGAGAAATATTTCTCCCTAAACGAGGTTTTTCTCTTTCAGAACATATTGAGAAGTCTCTCATCTAAAACAAATACTAGTTTTTTTTATTTTGTCTTTTTGTTTTTTGAGAGTTTTTTTTGGAGTGAAGCAAGAGCCTCCCTAATATTCCGCTATAATTTATTCTTGGTCAAAGACAGATTGCCATTTACACACTAGATATTAAAAGCTAGTTACAGTCATTAAAGGTGGTCTAATGCAGTGTAGTAAGAGATTCAATAGAAGATTTATTTTTAAGCTATTTTGGGGCCATGAGGGAAGTTGTTTTCCTCATGAAGGGAATTCTGTATTTTACTTCATTATTTGTAGTTTTTGTTTTCTTTTGGTAAATATAAAACAGAGAAGGGGAGAATGGGAGCTGGTTGTTTCTTTGAATCCTAATACAGTATGTCTTCTTAATGAACCTGCTGCAGTGTCCAGAAAACAGCTCCCTGCAAATAAACATGCTAGAAGTGATTTAGCCACAATGTCCAGACTGTGTAAACATCTAATTATTACAATAAAATTGTCAATACATTTACATTACTGCTCCCTTTTCAAACGTTAACCAACTTTTTCTTTGCTTGATAAAAGAGCATAAATTGTATTTTTATGTGTTGGTGTTTTTGTTTTCTTTATACTTCTTGCCACACTCTAGACAAAAGACCTCAAGCCTTAATGCCCTGAGTTATTCCTAGCTGAAGAAGACTCCTACAGTTGTTTATTAATGTAATGTGCTGTGTTTCCTTTCACAGGGAGATGGCCTCGGAGCCTTCACAATCTGATCTTTAGTCACGGCATTTAAAAAAAAAAGCCATAAAGCCGGTATGGTAGTCACTGCAACTTTGAGACACAAAGAATTAAGCCCTCTTATAATCCACTATTAGAATGGGAATTTAAGTTACATTAGAAGCAAAAGATAAAATGGTAAAATGCAATAATTTCCTTTAACAAAGATCATGTCCAGTTTTCAGAATTATGATATCATGTTGAACATAATTGTGGAAGCACCCCCTCACACTGTATTTCTTATATAACTGGTACATTAACATTAGAAAAGCAGAGTGATATTGAATTCTAATGAGGTCTGGCCTATATGCTCTGCTAGGAAAAGAATGAGGATCATTCATTTGTATTCTACAAAGCGCTGGGAAATCCACGCGCATCTCTGTGGCTTCAGCGCGTGGCGCTGATCGTCTGTTCCTATTCGGGGGCGGGGGGAGGATTCATTGCTTTGAACAGCGTCATGAGCTGGGGAAAATAGTTAACCACTTTCCTTAGTGGTTGTTTCCTAATGACTATTTAATATGGTTGCTTTCTTATATGCATTTGCTTTACCTGTTCTCTTCAAGGACCTTAAAAACTGTGATGCATGTGTTGGTGACAACATAGCTCTGTAAAACCCAAACAAAGAAATTCAGTAGAGTAAATGTGATTTCACCATCCTTGGTAAACATGTCGGTTTTACGTAAACAATGAGATGACAGTGAGGTATTTGTTCATTTTTTAAAAATCTGAAAAATGCTCCATTTGATCTGATATTGGCTGTTCAGGAAAAACTGCATTCATTTGTGA